>NC_137772.1:144516085-145259340 GCF_963455305.1 Plecotus auritus
TTTCTATGAAGTATGCTAGGTACTCTGGAGAAAGGAATCTAGATGAATATTTCACTGTGAATACCCCAGAATAGGTTTTCTAGGGCATTATAGGAATTGCATATTGTTATTATCATTTTATATATAGTACCACAATATTTCTATGGACAGGTTTCATGAATTATCCTATTTGTGGTTGTTGTGGTTCTGAATACTATGTTTTACATATAACCAGCTCAGAAAATATTTGTTGAAAATAAGTTAAAATATCCATTAATTTTAGGGCTATTTCTACATTTTTTCCTATATATTTTATACAGCTGTATGCTAAAACTTCCAAAGTTTCTCTGTTATGCACATTACCTGATCTCTCTAAATTCAAATAAAATGAAACAATTTCAGCAAATTATAACTCATTTAATCTCTGCTTCTTCATTTGAATACTTCCACTGTGATTATTTTTATATAAATTATACACCTATAAATTTAATTAAATTAAACATAATATTCCTGGTATAGGAAAGAGAAAGTATGATTTTCCTAAATGTGATCAAACATTTTTAAATTTATGAAAAATAGAATTAATTTGGTAATTTTATATGATATATAAACCAAAATATATTATTTTTTAACTTTTGCATTTTAATCTTTTAAATAAAAAATTTTATAAGTATAGTTTTAAAAATACCTTTTTGAAACTGCTAAAATAGATATTTTATTAGTATTGTTTTAGATTTTATACATTAAACTTTAATATAGTCATAATAAACAGTTGAAGATTTAAAATGAAAAGGCCCAAACACTGAATTCTTCAACCTTAGTTTGATCTCTGAACCATTTTCATGATAATCTATATTATAAAAGGCCAGGGGCCGTAACGCTGTAACACTGTAATGACCAAACGACCGGTCACCAGGAGGTGCATTGATGGGTCTCATGGCATGGCAGGTCTGGGGTCCTGTGGCGGTGCGGTTGGTCTGGGTCTCGTGCGATTTCATGCACTGGGGCTCTAGTCTATATATATAAAAGTCTAAGAGACTGTTATGACCGGTCGACCAAATGACCGGTCAACCAGTCTCTATGATGCACACTGACCACCTGGGGGGCAGACGTTCAATGCAGGAGCTGCCCCCTGATGATCAGTGCACTCCCACAGCCAACCTCCCATGGCCGGCTAACCTCCCGTGGTCCCTTCCCCTGGCTGATCGGGACTGGGCAAGATGGCTCCAATCGGCCTCTATTGCTGGCCAGGCCGAGGGAACCCACCCATGCCTGAATTCATGCACTGGGCCTTTAGTATTTAATAAATGTATATAACCTAATAAATGCAATACATATGTTTTTGATTTAATTATACAGAAATTTGATCAATTTATCTATTCTCCTAACTTTATTTCATTTAGTTAAGTCTTACTATCCAGTACCAGTTAAGACACCAGGAAGAGAAACAAATTTGAATAAATACGTGACCTGATAACAAGAACATTTTAGTATAATATTTCTGCTATGAATTTTTTTTTTCTAGGAGCTAGGTTATCTGATTTTCCCATAGCACAACTAGTATAGTGAATTTCAAATTAAATTAAGTAAGTTATTAATTGGGCTTCTGTGTGAACAGTAAAGTTATTTAATGAATGATTTTGGTGAGATTGTACTGATCTTTGTAAGCTCAAATTCTGCTTAATTTACAGTGCATACTGTGATTATGGTATAGAAAGGTGTAAAGTCTTTAAAATGCAAAGATCTTAATGAGTGCTTTAAGGGACTGAAAGAGACCTTCAAGGGACTTAGTGACTTTCAAGGATCTTAATGAGAATGTCAAAGACACTAAAAAGCACCAGAAATTAAGCATACACTAACTGAAATAAAGAATAATTTACAGGGATTCAATAGTAGAGCAGAGGATTCCAAGAATCAAGTCAGCAATTTGGAATATGAGGAAGCAAAGAACACCCAATCGGAAGAGCAAAAAGAAAAAAGAATCCAAAAACATGAAGACAGTATAAGGAACCTCTGGGATAATTTCAATATTTGCATACCAGTATTAGAATTATGGGGGTGCCAGAAGGGGAAGAGAGAGAGAACAAGATATTAAAAACCTATTTGAAGAAATAATGACAGAAAACTTCTACTAACTGGTGAAAGAAATAGACTTACAAGTCCAGGAAACACGGAGTCCCAAACAAGAGGACCCCAAAGAGGACCACACCAAGGCGCGTAATTAAAATGCCAATGGTTAAAGACAAAGAGAGAATCTTAAAAGCAGTAACAGAAAAGAAGCTAGTTACCTACAAGGGAGCTCCCATATGGCTATCAGCTGATTTCTCAACAGAAACTTTACAGGCCAGAAAGGAGTGGCAAGAAATATTCAAAGTGGATGAATAGTAAGGTCCTACAAACAAGATTACTTTATCCAGCAAAGCTCTCATTTATAAAGAAAAACAAGAAAAAGCTAAAGGAATTCATCACCACAAAACCAGTATTATATGAAATGTTGAAGGGTATTATTAAAGAAGAGAAGAAAGAAGAAAGAAGAAAGCAGAAAAGAAGAAGAAGAAGAAGAAGAAGAAGAAGAAGAAGAAGAAGAAGAAGAAGAAGAAGAAGAAGAAGAAATAAAAATATAAACAAGAAAATGGCAACAAATACATATTCTAATATATAAAAACCCTGGGTCATAATGACCAGTAACAACTAAGGCTCAACCAACCGGAAGTCAGTCCTGCAGTCAGTGTTGGGTTGCCCTGGCAACCCAGCACTAACTGCTTCTGCTGCAGGCACAGTGCCCCAGCACTGACTGCTGAGGGGGCTGCGAATCAGGGCCAGAGAGAGGTCTGAAGAGAGAAGCAGGGACCGATCCATTGTCTCTGTGGCAGCTTTTATCAGCACTTGCCTCTCTTTCTCTCCCAGTCTGGCCAGCAGCCATGCCTCCATTTCTCTCCAGGCCTCCACCGGGGCTGCTGATCAGCCCCACCTTTCTGATCATGCCCCGTTGATAGGCCCAGAGATGTTGACTGGCATAGAAACCGACCAATCAGAACCAAATCTGGGTCAACTGTGAGGAGCCAATGGTTGCCTAGGAGGCGGAGCTTTTGATGCTGACTGGCATAGAAACCGACCAATCAGAACCAAATTGGCTGGCATAGGCGTGCAGTTGGAGGCGAAATCAGGCCTGCAGGGGAGGGCAGTTGGGGGCAAGATCAGGCTGGCAAGGGAGGGCTGTTGGGGGTGAGATCAGGCCTGCAGGAGAGGGCAGTTGGGGGCGAGATCAGGCAGGCAGAGGCAGTTGGGGGTGAGATCAGGCTGGCAGGGGAGAGCAGTTGGGGGAGAGATTAGGCCGGCAGGGGAAGGCAGTTAGGGGGAGTCAGGCACGCAGGCAGAGGCAGTTAGGGGCAATCAGGCAGACAGGTAGAGGGGTTAGGGTCAATCAGGCGGCAGGCAGAGGCAGTTAGGGGTGATCAGGCTGGCAAGCAGGTGAGCAGTTAGAAGCCAGTGGTCCCAGATTGGGAGAGGGATGTCCAACTGCCGGCCTGATCACCCCTAACTGCTCTCCCCTGCCAGCCTGATCTGCACCCCCAACTGCCTCTGCCTGCCTGATATGCACCGGCAGTCGGATATCCCCCAAGGGGTCCCTGATTGGAGAGGGTGCAGGCTGGCTGAGGGAACCCTGCCCCTCCATGCACAAATTTTGTGCACCAGGCCACTAGTCTATCAATAATGGAATCTAAAAATCAGAATAAACAAACAAAAAATTTTACTATCAAAATAAACTGATGAATAAAATAGAATCACAGGCATGGAAACATGGACCAGACTGATGAATCTCAGAGGGAAGGAGGAAGAGATTAATCATAGATCTTATATGCATATATGCATTATCTATGGACATAGACAATAGGGTGGTTAAGGCCTGGGGTGGGAACAGGGTGGAGGAGGACAATGGGGGAAATATGGGGAACATCTGTAATACTCTCAACAATAAATATTAAAATAAAAAGATGATAGTTTGTTGTTTTATTTTGCTTAGAGTGTGGAAATACATAACTTCTCAGCTACTTCAGTGATTTAAGTATTAACAGAACATACCATAAGGTAATATTGTGCTTCCCTTCGACATTTACTAGTAGTTTTTATCCTTTAAGTGATTTCCAACATTTATGAAAGAGAATGAAAAGAATTTTTTTTGAGCATCTACTTTTTGCCAGGTACTTTTGATGCCATATTTTACAGACAAGGAAATAAGGACTAAGAGAGGTTAAGTTACGTGTTTGGAATTACAGAAAGATGTGTCAAAATATAAAATTTATAATCTGATAAATCTGGCCCTGACTGATGTGGTTCAATTGGTTTAGTATCCTCTTATGCACAGAAAGGTTACAGTTTCAAATACCAGTCAGGGCACATACTCAGGATTCGCGTTCTGTTCCTGGTCGGGGTATATACTGGAGGCAACCAATCAATGTTTCTCTCTCACATGGTTGTTTTTTTTTCCTCTTACTCTCTCCCTCTCTAAAAAGAAATCAATAGCTCTAGCTGACTTGGCTCAGTATATAGAGCATCAGCTGTGGACTGAAGGGTCCCGGGTTCAATTCAGATCAAGGGCACATGCCCAGGTTGCAGGCTTGATCCTCAATAGGGGGCATGCAGGAGGCAGCCGATCAATGATTCTCTCTCATTATTGATGTTTCTATCTCTTTCTCCCTCTCCCTTCCTCTCTGAAATCAATAAAAATATATTAAAATAAATAAGAAAAACACATGCTTAGATCAATCTGAATATAAAAACCTGTGTTTATTAAAAGTTTGGATTCATGTGCAAAATTATTTTCATGTTAGACATTGGCATTTAATTTTTTTATGAGGGCAAACTATTATTTTATTTTTTCTGGAATCGTATTTAAGTAGACTTTAGTCACTCATTCAAAAAATGCTTATTGTGTGCCAAGTATATTACAGACATTTTGCTATGAGGCCTAAAGCAATGAATATAGACAAAAGTTGGGAACATTATAGAAGATTCGTTTTAGGGGAGACAGATAAAATAAATTAACAAAAGCTATGTTATATGCAGAGATAGTTTAAAGATCAAAATATATAATAATTCAGGAGTTTTCATAAAAGTTGTTAAAATGAACTTTTTTTATCTTTATCTTCAATTAAGTATGAAGTTATAGGACTAGTAATAATACAGGATGGTGAATTAATTTCTTATTTATTTGTAAGCTTGTTTTATTTTATAGTGACTTACTGTAGTTGTTGTGGGGATATACATAATAGTTGCTAAATGATAAAAAGATATATCCTATAATAATACTATTCTTAAAAAGAGGGATGTTTTAATGATTTTAGCAAAGTTGTTTTGACTACTAAGGGAATTCCCTAGAGATCCATAGAATCACAAATAGTGACAGCTAACTTTTGTCTATATTTATCAATATTTTAGATACTCTTCTATATTTATTGTTATAAAAGCCCTTCTGATTAGTAAAACATGAAATATTTTTTAAAATCCAACTAATAGCAAATGAAAACTAAGACAATTTTTAATAAGATAAAGATATTCATCAAAAATCTAAATTGGTTCCCTGGAGGATAAGTTAACAGCTGTTTGAACTTCTGGTTAAAATGGCCCTCGACAACATGGTTCCTGTTGGATTACATGAAGATACTTCAGTTTGGAAAATGACAGTTTCTAAAGGACAATGCATACCCTCATCTCCATTCTAACCTGCGCTTGCCTTAAGTAGTTCAAACCAGATGCAAGCAATTTAATGGCATTTAATGAAATCTTGGTCTAGAGACCCTCAGTGGAATAGTGTTCACTGGTCATTTCAGGCTTGCCTGGAATTTTATTTATTTCACCTTTACTCCTAAATGTAGAAAATATGATAAAACAAAATAGATCCATAGCCATAGAAGCATGGAGCAGACTGCCAAAGAACAAAATAAATCTCAGAGGGAAGGCGGGAGTGGGTGGGAAAAGATTAACCAAAGAATTCATATGCATATATGCATAACCCATGGACACAGACAATAGTGTGGTGAAGCCCGGGGGGGGGGGGGGGGCAGAAGGGGTTAATGGGGAAAAAAGGGGGACATCTGTAATACTTTCAACAATAAAGATTAATTTAAAAAATAAAAATAAAAATATAATTATGTCATAATCATAGTTTCTCAACATATTGTGCTTTTTCTTTTTCCTATCTCACAGATATTAAGGTAAAAAAATGACTTTAAATGATAGAAACATCATCCTTTATCTGTTTTCTCCATTATAGGAGACATAATTGCACATGCAAAATTACTCTGCCCAGGGAATTATTATTGAAAAAAAATCTCTTTAAATCCTCTGAGAAAACAATCAAGTAGACATATAAACTGATTTAAAAATTCCCTTTGAAACTACATTTGCAAGGTAAATAAAATTTGCTACATCATTTATTTTGTTTTTGTTTTTTTCTTTTTCAAAACAGTATTAAAAAGAAATATGTTTGTTCCTTCATTTAAATGAGAAAGCTCAAATTGCCTGCATTTCACTTAATATTTTATATCACAATATGCTATTTTGATTTAATATTTTAAGAAATCTATTTAGTATTTTATCTCAGAGAAGCAAAACAATGTTAGTATAACCTACTTGTTAAAAGTAACTACATAATAATGAACAAAACTCTTTGGCTATTTGGAATTTATTATGATTTGAGAAAAATTAAAACATTTTTTTCAAATATATTTTTATTTTCCCTAAAAAGAGCAGAACTGGCAGCCTTCAACCTACAGCCAGAGATGAAGACCAAGGAAGGATTTGTGTTCACTGAGAAAGAAATGGAAAGATTGTATATTTTTGTTATATAATAATTGTACAAATCAGTTAAAATAGTCAATTTGAAACACATTTTTAGTTTCTCAGGAAAATATTTAAAATGTGACTAGGTTTAAGGAGAGTTGGGATATTTCCATACCACTAATGTCAGTGGTTCCCAAGCAGGATGGTTTCCTTACTCCTCACCTCTCCACTCTGGAAACATTTAGTAATGTCTGGAGACATTTTTGACTGTCATGTCTGTTATTGGCATCTAGTGGGCAGAGGACATATGTGCTACACACACAACGCAAAGGCAGCCCACAATAAAAAAAATCATCTGGCCTAAAATGTCAATGATGTCGAGGCTTAGAAACCCTGACTAAGGTAAAGGCAATCTTGTTTTGGCCAGTCACTAAGGCTAACTGGAGAGTCCTATATCGTTCGTCCTTCTGCATGAATGGAAGCAGTAATAAAATAATACTTTGTGATTTGTGCTTATATACAAACGTCGTAGAAAAGCAGTTTGTCATATATTTAGCATTTATGTCGTCTGTTCTAGAAAAGATAATTCTGCAGAAAATAATAAAAAAAAGTTGCATGATTAAGCTGTTTTCTGTTTTGTTTTAAAGGCATTAAGAAAGGCATTTTCATGATTCTCTTATCCTATGCAACTTTTCCTGCATCAAATAACTATAAAATTTCTAGAATAACAATTTTTATTGGGCTAAACTATCAATCCCTAGTACATGATAAAAACTTTGGCATTTTTGTTTACAAAATAAAATTAGTCACATGGCATTTACTCATACATAGTTGACCATGAACTATGTAATAAGAAATTCACCCAGTTTTTCATGAAAAGAGTTTATTATCTGAGAGACTGTTCTTTAGAAATGTATGAACAAAACACTAATGTATTTATTTGCTAATTGTTTTCTATTACATATGCATTGTTAATCTGACAGATCATTTCAATAAAATAGTCAACAAATGCTACAAGAACTTAAAACAGAAAATATAGTGAGTTAGGTATCATGGGTTATATAAAAAAGTAAAAGACACAACCCTGTCTCTAAAATCTTTACCAGACCAACACCCCAAATATTTCAACATTAAAAAAGGTTACGGTTTGATCATTCATTCATCTATTAACTAATTCATTGCTGTATCAACAAAAATATTTATAAATGTATTAATGTCTGTAACGTGACAAGTATATACCCAGTACAATGGCAGTAAAAAGAAGGCAATAACATACATAGTCAGGCATGTCATAAGGATCTTCACAAATAAGGTAGCATTTGACCTGGGCCTAACCCAATGATAAAAATCTTTGAAAAATTATAGGACAATTTGAGAAGAGTGAATGATCCTACATAAGATGACAGACTTGGTGTTTTATTTTTGTTTTTGTTTTGTTTTTTTGGTACAGTTAGTCTTTAGAAGATAAATCATTATTTTTTAAAATATATTTTTATTAATTTTAGAGAGGAAGGGAGTGGGAGAGAGAGATAGAAACATCAATAATGAAAGAGAATCATTGATGGGCTGTCTCCTGCACATCCCACACCGGCATTTGAGCCTGCAACCTGGGCATGTGCCCTGACTGGGAATCAAACCATTACCTCCTGGTTCATAGCTCAACGCTCAACCACTGAGCCACGCTGGCTGGACAAAGCATTCTTTTTGAAATATCAGCCGGATTAATATACAAATGTGGGTCCTGGGCTAAAAAGAGATGAGGGCTAGCAATATCAACTGAGATGGCAGCCACATAGTGGTAAACGAAGCAGCTTGAAAGCGGAAGGATATCTGAATGAGAAAACAGAGAGGAATATAGAGAGAAGTGGGGAGAGAGAGAAAGATAAAGATTCAAAGACTGAATGTTTGTAGAAGTAAGAAGTACGGATAAGAATTAATCTCACTGCTGCAGTGTAGTACCATGAGAACCAAGAGAAAAATGACTTCTAGAAAGAAATTACTGGTTCACTGTGACAAATAATGAAAAGAAGTCAAAGAAAATGAGGTATCAGAAAGGTCATTGGGTTTTTCATTAGGCGGTCCAATATTTCATACATGCATGCCAGGTAGTAGAAAGGAGAGGGGCAGAGGTCAAGGGAAAGTGACATAAAAGAGACGTGTAAATTTCACTCCTCTTTCCAGCACCACTTTCCTGGTTCATGGCCTCATTATGTTTTACTTGGACTACAGCCATAGCCTCCTAAAGAGCCCTTTCCTGGCGCAATGCGGCTTATGCACAGCTGCAATAAGAGTCTTTTCAAATCTCAAATTTGAACATGGACTCCCTTGCTCAGAAGCCATCACTGATTAGCCATTATTTATAGCCCCACGCTTTTATCCTGGCATTCAAAGCCCTACATTTTTTGCTTTCAATCAATTTTTATCTTATTCGTTTTATGTTCCATTACCTTTTGATAACTGTGTAACAGGCAGTTTTCTGTTTTCACTACATTATTTCTTGCCTCAATGTCTTTTCTCTTGTTTTTATTTTAACCATCTAGGGATATCTATTTTTGTCTGTCTGCTTGTTTGTTTGTTTCTTAATGTCAAGATCCTAGGCATCTTTCATGCCATGGGTTAAATGCTATCTATTCAATTAGGCTCTCCCTGATTCTCCTCACCTGCAGATTGCTTCTGTGTTCCACTCTTCTGAAGTATCTTTAGACCTCCCTTGTGGCACTTATATACTTTTTTCTTTATTATGTTATTTAGTTTAGTAAAAATATACTAATATATATGAACATATATTAGTAAGTATATACTAATATATATTATACACTAATATGTAAAAGTAGAGCAAAAGTAGGTTTGCAGTTGTGAGTATGCAAAACAGAATTTATTCTTGTATTATTCATTATTGTACTTTTTAATTGTATTATTTGTCATCTTCTTCTTGTTGTTATTTTGAATCCTTACTTATAATTTATATTTGAGGTAATGATGCCGGTAATTTAACCTATTTTACCGACCCCTATATTGCTTGCCCACTCAGCATCCAAATAATATGTTTTGGTTAATGGTGGCCTAGTTTAAATTAGATAAATACTCCGGTCATGTATTTCACAAGGATCGTCCCTACTCCCAAAGCCACAGTGAACTGGCTGTGATCCAAATGACAAGGGCAGAGTAATTAAGCATCAACATGAGGATTTTTCTGATACTATAAACAATGATATGTTTGTGTTCTACATAAGTCACTTAAGTGTTAGAATTAATGTCATGAAGGAGACCTGCTTGAGGATTAAGTTAATAAGAGTAAAATGGAATTGAGAAGAAATGAGAGATAAAGAGAAAAAGGCCAAATTCTAATGAACATTTTTTGAGAATCTGGATTCAGGAATTCTGTATTATAACTCTAGAGGGCACTATTCATATGTGTCTTGTGTGAACAATGTCCTCCCCTCTACCCCCCCCCCCCCCCCCCCGGAATTGTATGATGGGATAGCCTCACATTTTAGTTATTTGAGCCAATAAATTCTCATTCTCAGATTAATTCAATTTAATTTTGTTCCTGCCTCTGTCATTTGCAAATGAAACATGTAATGCATTTATATGTAGTTTGAAAAAACACTTATTCTACAAGGTAATATATTCTTGAATACTGTATTTGGTTATTCATTTTGAATTTAAATGGTTTCTAACAGTACTTTTTCCATAATAAAAAATATTTATGTTTTTGTATATTCTATTAAGTTGACCTAATTTAAGAGGTGGATATCAATAGAGAGAAAAACTGAAGAATATGAACCATGGAGAAAGAGTTTATGAGGGTGGGGAGGGAAAATGGCGATTGGCAGGAAGGTAGGGAGGGAGAGTGTGTGAGAGAGTGAGGGAGTGATAGGGGTGTGTGTGGATGTGGGTGTGTGTGTGTGTGAGTGAAATAGGGACAGTTAGACCCTGCAGTTCTTCCAGGGGGCTGCCAATCCGGGCAGTATTAGATGGCAAAACCCCGGGGCCACCGCAAACACTCTGGGGAGGACACCAGCGGCATAGAGACCACACCATCTTGAAGAACAGAACTGCTTGAGACTAGGATCCTAGCCTCGCCACCACCCAGTCTGATCTCGGAAGCAAACCAGGACCCTACAACCACTCTGGTAGAAGACCTGCCACCACAGCTGCAGACCCAGGGACACCAGGACTCCAGGCACCCGGCCGCAGATTTCTGTGAGTCACAAAACCAATCCCCCTCCCACGCCACCCCCAAGCAGCAACATAGAAACTATCAGACCCCAGCCGCACAATAAGGCTTTCTGCACACACAAAGCAGTGGAAACTCTGCCTGACTTTGAGCCTTGGTGTCAGACACGGGAAGTTTGTTTCCCATGACTCATCTCCACACCCAGGCAGGGAGACTGAGTGGAATTCGAGCCTAGCTGCTCACCCCTAGGGAGGTGGTCTTCTGCGACCAGATCCCGTGCTCACTCAGGGCAGGGAGACAGAGCTAAACTTGAGCCTGGACTTGTGAACTCTGGGAATTTGTTTCCTGCGACTCATCTCCACGCCCAGGCAGGGAGACTGAGCAGAATTTGAGCCTAGCTGCTCACCCCTAGGGAGGTGGTCTTCTGAGACCAGATCCCATGCCCACGCAGGGCAGGGAGATAGTGCTGAACTTGAGCCCGGACTTATGAACTTGGGGAATTTGTTTCTCATGACTCGTCTCCACATCCAGGCAGGAAGGCAGTCCTGAATTTGAGCATAGATGAATGACCTTGAGGAGATTGTCTTCTGCGACCAGATCCTACACCCACGCAGGGAGACAGCACTGAATTTGAGCCTGGGGGTGCAAACCCAGGGAGTTTGTTTCCCATGACCAGACCCTGCACCTTAGCAGAGAGGCTGCGGTGAATTTGAACCTGGATGTGCGGTCTCAGGGAGTTTGTTCCCCACGACCAGACCCTGTGCCCACACAGGAAGGCAGCGCTGAATATGAGCCTGGGTACATGGACACAGAGAGTTTGTTTCCCACAGTGCACACCCGCATGACCAGACCCCACACCCACACTAAGGGGCAGAGCCACCTGACTTTGATTCAGGGCAAGCGCACACAGAAGGCTGTTTACCGCAGGGCAGAAGTGGACCTCCTGCCAACACAGTGTGACTGAGCAACCTGGTCTCCCAGGCAGATCAGGGACCCTGAATCTCCACATAAGAGGCAGCATTGACCACCAGTGACTAGACTCTGTTCCTCATTACGTGTGCCTGAGATCCCTGATTCCCAGTACGTTCACACTAAAAGCCAGTGACTCCAATTCTTGGCACATGTGAACATAGGGACCTGATTCTCAGTGTAAGGTAGCACCAAGAAACAGAGACTCTGATACTCGATTCTCGGCATGGACACAGGGAGCCTCTGACTCCTGACATGCAATAGGGGACTTTGATTTTTGGCACACGCCAGTGGGTTCTCTGTTTCAACGTGGTGCAGGCAGGGTCCCTGATTCTAGGTGCACACACGAGGCCACACTAAGCACCTGTGACTCTGACCCAGGGTGAGTGTGGTTCCCACCAACCCACAGCAACTGCATGTCTTGGTATCAGAGCTCTTTAGTGACACTTGGGGGGTGCAAAACTCCCACTGCACATGGTCAAGGCTCCCACAACTCGACATCTGAACCTTCTGTGATAGTCAGAATGGGGAGACAACAAAACAATCCCCAGAAGAAAGTAAAGGAGGAATCACCAAGAGAGGAAGTAAGTGAAACAGAAGTATGCAACATGACAGAAAAAGAATTTAGAGTAATGGTCATACAGTTCATACACCAGATGGATAAGAAAATCAACAACCTATGCAAAAATCAGGATGAAATGAAAAATAATATAGCTACAATCAAAAACACCATGGAAGGCTTCAACAGTAGACTAGAAGAAGCAGAGGACCAAATCAGTCAGTTAGAAGATCAGGTACAGAAACAAGCCCAATCTGAACAGCAACTAGAGAAAAAAATTAAAAAGCAGGAGGAGAGCCTAAGGGAGCTTTGGGACAATGCAAAACGAAATAACAAACGTATAATAGGGCTGCCAGAAGGACAAGAAGAGCAGCAAGGATTAGAAAATTTATTTGAAGAAATAATGACAGAAAACTTCCCTGAAATGGGGAAGAAAAAAGTTACTCAAGTACAAAGAGTCTCAAGCAAGATGAGTCCCAAAGACCCACACCAAGAAACATCATAATTACAATGGCAAATGTTATCAACAAAGAGAGAATCTTAAAAGCTGCAAGAGAGAGACAGAGAGTTACCTACAAAGGATCCCCCAGCAGATTATCAAATGATTTCTCAACAGAAACACATCAAGCTAGAAGGGAATGGAAGGAGATATACAAAGTGATGCAAAGCAAAGGACTCAATCCAAGAATACTCTATTCAGCAAGACTATCAATCAAAATTGAAGAAGAAATCAGGAGCTTCACAGACAAAAAAAGGCTAAGGGAGTTTATCACGACCAAGCCAGCAATGCAAGAAATGCTAAAGGGAATGCTGTAAAAAGAAGAAACAAAAGGTAAGAAGGAACACAGCCTCAAAAAATAAAAATGGCTACAAACAAGTACCTTTCAATAATAACTTTAAACGTAAACGGACTAAATGCTCCAATCAAAAGACATTGAGTGGCTGAATGGATAAAAAAACATGACCCATATATATGCTGTCTACAAGAGACCCACCTCAGAACAAGGGACTCTCACAGACAGAAAGTGAAGGGATGGAAAAATATCTTTCAGGCAAATGGAAATGAAAAAAAAAGCTGGGGTAGCAATACTTATATCTGACAAAATAGACCTCATAGTGAAAGCCATAACAAGAGATAAGGAAGGCCACTTCATAATACTAAAGGGATCGATACAACAAGAGGATATAATCCTGGTAAACATATATGCACCCAATGCAGGAGCACCCAAATACATAAAAAGTCTCCTGGAAGATATCAAGAGAGAGATAGACAACAATACAATCATAGTAGGGGACTTTAATACACCACTGACATCACTGGATAAATCCTCTAGACAAAAAAATCAGCAAAGAAACAACAATCCTAAATGACTTACTAGATCAGATGGACCTAATTGACATCTTCAGAACATTTCACCCCAAAGCTACGGAATATACTTTCTTCTCAAGTGCACATGGGACATTTTCAAAAATAGACCACATACTGGGTCACAAGCAAAGTCTCCCCATTTCAAGAAGATTGAAATCATACCAAGCATCTTCTCAGACCACAATGGCATAGTATTAGAAATAAACTACAATAAAAACAATCCAAAACACTCAAACACTTGGAAGCTGAATAGCATGTTATTAAATATTGATTGGGTCACCAATGAGATCAAAGAAGAAATTAAAAACATTCTGGAAACTAATGACAATAAAAACACAACAATCCAAAACCTATGGGACACAATGAAAGCAGTCCTGAGAGGGAAGTTTATAGCTCTACAGGCCAACATCAAAAAACAAGAAAAAATGGTAGTAAATCATCTAATGCTACAACTCAAAGAATTAGAAAGAGAGCAACAAGAAAAGCCCAAAGTGAGCAGAAGGAAGGAGATAATAAAGATTAGAGCAGAAATAAATGACATAGTGACCAAAAAAAAAAAAAAAAAAAAAAAAAAAAAAATATATATATATATATATATATATATATATATATATATATATATATATACAAAAGATCAATGAAACCAAGAGCTGGTTCTTTGAAAGGATAAACAAGATTGATGAACCTCTAGCCAGGCTCACCAAGAAGCAAAGAGAGAGTACTCAAATAAACAAAATCAGAAATGATAGAGGTGAAATAACAACAGACCCCACAGAAATACAAAGAATTGTTTAAAAATATTATGAACAACTCTATCCCAACAAACTAGACAACCTGCAGGAAATGGACATATTCCTAGAAAAATACAACCTTCCAAAACTCAATCAGGAAGTTTCTAAAAATCTCAATATGCCAATAACTATGGAAGAAATTGAAGCAGTCATCAAAAAGCTTCCAGCAAACAAAAGCCTGGGCCCAGACGGCTTCACAGGAGAGTTATACCAAACATTCAAGGAAGAACTAAAACCTACCTTCCTCAGACTATTCCAAAAAATTCAAGAGGAAGGAACACTTCCAAGCTCATTCTATGAAGCCAGCATCACCCTAATACCAAAACCAGATAAAGACAACACAATGAAAGAGAATTACAGGCCAATATTCCTCATGAACATAGATGCCAAAATCCTTAACAAAATTCTAGCAAACTGGATCCAGCAGTACATCAGAAAGATCATACACCATGACCAAGCAAGATTTATACCAGGGATGCAAGGATGGTACAGTATCCACAAATCAATAAACATGATACATCACATAAACAAATTGAGGGGAAAAAATCACATAGTAATATCAATTGATGCAGAAAAAGCATTTGACAAAATCCAACACCTTTTCTTGATAAAAACTCTCAGCAAGGTGGGAATAGAAGGATCATACCTCAACATCATAAATGCCATATATGATAAACCCACAGCCAGCATCACACTCAATGGACAAAAACTAACACCATTTTCCCTAAGAACAGGAACAAGACAGGGATGCCATCTCTCACCACTCCTGTTCGACATAGTACTGGAAGTACTAGCCATTGCTATCAGACAAGAAGAAGGAATAAAAGGCATCCAAAATGGGAAAGAAGAAGTAAAACTGTCCTTATTTGCAGCCGACATGATATTGTACATAGAAAACCCTAAAGACTCCATCAAAAAATTATTAGACTTAATAAATGAATTCGGCAAGGTAGCAGGATACAAAATTAATGCCTAGAAATCTATGGTGTTTCTATACACCAATAGTGAACTTACAGAAAGAGAGACTAAAAAAGCAAACCCATTTACCATCGCACCAAAAAAATTCAGATACCTTGGAATTAACTTAACTAAGGAGGTAAAAGACCTATACGTGAAAAACTACAGGACATTGAAAAAAGAGATAGAGGAAGATGTAAACAGATGGAAGAACATACCGTGTTCATGGATTGGTAGAATCAACATCATCAAAATGTCCATTCTACCCAAAGCAATCTATAGATTCAATGCAATCCCCATTAAAATACCAATGACATATTTCACAGACCTAGAACGAACTCTCCAAAAATTCATCTGGAATAAAAAAAGACCCTGAATAGCCACAGCAATCCTGAGAAAGAAGAACAAAGTAAGTGGGATCTCAATACCAGATATCAAGTTGTATTACAAAGCCACTGTTCTCAAAAATGGCTGGTACTGGCACAAGAACAGACTTATAGATCAATGGAACAGAATAGAGAACCCAGAAATCGACCCAAACCACTATGCCCAATTAATATTCGACAAAGGAGGCATGAACATAAAATGGAGTCAAGACAGTCTCTTCAATAAATGGTGTTGGGAAAATTGGACAGATACATGCAAAAAAATGAAACTAGACCACCAACTTTCACCATACACAAAAATAAACTCAAAATGGATAAGGACTTAATCATAAGATGGAAACCATAAAAATACTAGAGGAATCCACAGGAAGCAAAATCTCAGGCATATGCTGAAGGAATTTCTTCACTGATACTGCTCCTAGGGCAATGGAAACTAAAGAGAAAATAAACAAATGGGACTACATCAAAATAAAAAGTTTTTGCACAGCAAAAGAAACCATCAACAAAACAACAAGAAAGACCACTACATGGGAGAACATATTTGCAAATGTTTTCACTTATAAGGGTTTAATCTCCAACATTTACAGGGAACTCATACAACTCAACAAAAGGAAGATAAACAATCCAATCAAGAAATGGGCAATGGACCTAAATAGAAACTTTTCAAAAGAAGACAGAAGGAAGGCCAAGAGACATATGAAAACATGCTCAAAGTCACTAATTATCTGAGAGATGCAAACCAAAACAACAATGTGGTACCATCTCACACCTGTCAGAATGGCTATCATCAACAAATCAATAAATGACAAATGTTTGCGAGGATGTGGAGAAAAAGAACCCTCGTGCACTGCTGATGGGAATGCAGATTGGTGCAGCCACTGTGGAGAACAGTATGGAGTTTCCTCAATAAACTAAAAATGGAACTCCCATTTGACCCAGTAATACTACTTCTAGGAATATATTGCAAGAAGCTAGAAACATCAATCAAAAAGAATATATGCACCCCTATGTTCACAGGAGCACAATTTACCATAGCTAAGATTTGGAAACAGCCTAAGTGCCCATCAGCAGATGAGTGGATTAAAAAACTGTGGTATATCTACATAATGGAATACTACACTGCGCTAAAAAAGAAGGAATTCCTACCATTTGCAACAACATGGATGGAACTGGAAAGCATTATGCTAAGTGAAATAAGTCTGTCAGAGAAAGATAAGTATCACATGATCTCACTCATTTGTGGAATATAATGAACAACATAAACTGATGAACAAAAACAGTTCCAGAGACAGAGAAACATCGTTCAGACCATCAAACCTCGGAGGGAAGGTCGGGGAGGGTGGGGGTAAGGGGGAGAGATTAACCAAAGGACTTGTATGCATGCATATGGGCCTAACCAATGGACACAGACAACAGGGGGGTGAGGGCATGAGTGGGGGGCATGGGGTGGTAATGGGGGAAGAAGGACACATATGTAACACCTTAATCAATAAAGAGATTAAAAAAAGAGTTTATGAGTTATGTAGACTATCAGTTAATATTAGACAAAGTTTTAGTTGAAAGTCATTTTTTATAAAAAACTACATTTAAAAATTCAAAATAATAATTTACATTTTATCACTGATTATTTTAACTTATGGATTATTGTTATAGCTCATTGTTAATGCTATTATTTTTGTTACAGGATTTTTATTTGTATAACTGATAAATTGGGACCTCTTATAGATTTGGAACAATAGCTGTGTCTGTCTATCAATGTATCTATCTCAAAAACTAAATCTTTGAATGTGAGCTCATTCTTAGTACTTGCAAAAGTAAAATAGTGATGCACACACACAACTCACACATATACAGACTCTAGAAGAGTCATAACAATAAGTGACATTCTGTCAGTGTTTGGTTAAAAATTTAAAGAAAACACCTATCACAATCTTTCCTTCCTCCTAGACTTGATTGATAATTTTCAATCTCGAGTCCAGCTTCATTCAGTCCTCACTTTTTTCCGTATGTTTTAAACACATTAGTAAATGTTTTTACATTATAACAAATGTACCAGATCTTTAACAGAGTTTTACTGGTTTTAAAAGAGCTGAAAAGAAGCAGGACTTGGGGAAAAAAGAGTGCAGGCCCAATTATTTTGCTAGTTTCTATGCAGTTGAAAAGAGGGATCACAAGCATAGGACACAAAAATTAATGGGTTTCTAAAATTGCAGAAAGTATTTCAGTTAAAATGGGTAAAAATGTACTCTTTGAGGCTTAGAATGCCAGGAGTATGTATGCTTAGGTGTGGAATCATTTTCTCTGACGTTATTAGTGGAAAGTCAAATCGTTGTTTTTCTGGCCTCTTTCCAAGGCAATTATGCCTGGAGATGTGAGGATGCACCAGATGACTTCTTGAAATGCTTCCTTTGATTTATAACTATCAAGATGAGTACATGTATACATGAATACACATGTACTCAATTTGAGAAATAACAGTGCTCCACATATGTGTGGGCATAACAGATGTGTACTCCCAGAAAAATCTCTGTAGACAAAAATGTTCAACAGAAAGTCAAAGTTTCTCAAGGTTACTTTTACCCTCACAATGACAATCTACCTCAGGGACAACTGAGTGAAAGTTTTACATTAAAATCTTAAATTTTTCTGTCTAGTCCTCTTTTTCCTACACAGAGAAAAAAGGAATGTGATGCAAATTAGTACAGTGATGAATGATCTGAGAACAAGCTTAGCTAACAGGAACAGGAAATAACCTAATGTCTTTTAATTACATTTACATAGTTACTCGTCAAACAGAGCAAAACATTTACATTTCTATTTCTGTGGTACTTCAGACTCTAGAATATATATATATATATATATATATATATATATATATATATATATATATTTAAAGCAGCTTCAATATTTCCTTTGAAAATGTCAAATATACTTCCAATTATCTAAGAAAAAATAAAATTATGGGTTCATACTTGGAAAATTTTAGCTTCATCCGTGGCTATTTATTCTCAGTGGATTTAAATGCTGTTACTCACTTTTCCTTTTGCTTACATAGTATAAAACCAGCCTGAGACAAACCAATATTATTTCTGAGCAATTTAGGCTTGGAAAATACTGGATGTTGATAATGTAAGGTAATGAGAATGGATGGCATAATTTTCTTGTAAAAATAAAGAACTTTTTCCATGATTTTCAGCAGAGCTTGAGTTAAGGTTTAAAAATATTGCTAAACTACTTTATAAAGCACAACCAGTAACAATAAATAAAATTATTAATCATCATAATAAAACTTGTCACAAAGACTCTGCTCACTAGAAAAAGACCGGTGCTCCCACCCGCTGCCGGTGCCATAGCTGTCGCTCACACCTGCTGCCGGCGCTGGAGTTGCCACTTGCACCCACTGCTGGCTACCAGCCCTGATCACCCCTCAGGGCTTCTCCACCTCCCTCTGCTCCTTAGAGGCGATCAGGGCAGTAGCCACCGCTCGCACTCGCTGCTGGTGTCGGCCCCAATTGCTCTGCACTGGGGGCCATGGCAGGAAGGGCAGGGCAGGTGTGCATAGGATTGGCCAAGACCTGCTCCTGTGCCCACCACAGCCTCGCAGCCCACAGTTTCTTTCAAGGTGCACGAATTCATGCACTGGGCCCTCCTTTTAACAGGAATATATATTTATATCTTTCACCTAAACAATATAAGGATCTTTAAAGATATTAAATCCAGTTAGAAAGATCATGACTAGTAAATAATATATGTTCTTTATTAATTTTGCACAGTATTTTCACTGTGATCTCACAAATATTATTAAAATTATTTTGTATACCTAAGGCTTGTTTAGATTTAACTTTTTGGAGTTTGCATTTTTTGTGGTTTTCCTTTCTTTTTCTTTTTTTCTTTTTTACTTTTCTTTGTGTTTACTTGCTAATTTCTGCTATATAATCTAAAAGAAAAATTCTTTTACTGAGGCTCTGCTTTTAGTTTTCCTAAAATGGTTTTTAGTATACACTCATTGATAATAGTTTTTCTAGGTGTATGATTTTAAATTGCTAATTATTCTTTTTTCAATTATTTAAGGAAATAATTTAATTTTCATTGTGGCAGCAGGAAATGTCACCTACCAGTATAATTTTTATTTGTCTTTGTTTGTTTGTTAGTTTTTGGCAAGGGGACATGTATTGTCTTTTTTTCCAGAGGTTTCTTTTATGATAATATTCTTTTTATCTTTAGTCATCTGAAGTTTCATTATAATGTATCTTTGTTCAATTTTTTTTTTATTTACCATAGAAAAGTTTTTATGATCCCCTAAACCTGATTAGTTGTATTCTTGGTCAGTTCTGGACAGCTCATCCAATAGTCCTTTGAATTTCATTTCTCATTCATACTCCACTTTTTCTTTCTGAATACCTTCATTCTGTGTTTCTCATGTCTTAATCTCTTTTTATCTTTCTTTCTGCTTTAGGGGAAATCAGATACATTTTCTAATTCGCAAAATTCTCACTTAGGCTCTTCCAATGTACTATTTTGTTCATGAAAGAATATGCAATTTTAATTGTTATGTGTTTTCTTATTACTAAAAGATTTGTTAGATTGGTTTTAAAATTTTTATAGCCTCTTGTTCCTTTGTCATATTTTAAATACCTTCTTTTAAATTTTAAAATATTGAGTGATTCTTATTTCATATTCTATTTTATATAAAGTTAAAATCTGGGGTCTTTGTGAATCTGTTTCTGTTCTCATTCCTTAGTCTCATGCAGACTTATTTCATTGTTTATTGTATGACTTTTATTGTAAGATCAATTTCCATGGGACTTTACCTATGGTAAGACATTGAGCTCTGAAGTAAAGTTGATTTCTTCCAGGGAAAAACTATATTTCCTTCTGCCAAGCATCTGGGGCATTACCAATCTGGAACTTTTTAAAATTCAATTATGGTTTGCAACCAGAAATTCTTAGGGGTACATCTTTTTCCCTCCACCTATCCAGAACCAAGACTGAGACAGTCTTTCACAACATCTCCTTTGGACCACTAGATGATGTGAAGACCAACTTCCCTACTTCCCTTCTAACACATATCCTACATTGCTTTCCGTCACACTTACTATGTGCACTTTGAAAATGGAAAGCTGCTACAAGGAATGGCAGATGCCTTAAGGACAGCTGTTGGCTTTGGTCCTGGATGGCCTTCTTCAGAGTCATGGTTTCTTATAATTCTGTTCTCTGAGAATTACCCTCCATTTATTGCTAACTCTCAACCATAAATTAAAGGTGTGTGAATAAATAGTGCACTCCACATTTTTTATTTTCCAGTTTTGAATAGATTTCAAGTTTCTCATATTTCTAGAAAGTGACTAGATGAATTCTATATATTTAATATGGATAGGTAAATAAAACTAGTTCTACAGTGAATGCTTGGGTCATCCACCTCATGATACTAATTGTATACTAGAGGCCCAGTGCACAAAATCTGTGCACTCGGGGGATGGGTCCCTCAGCCTGGCTTGTGCCCTCTTGCAGTCCTGGAGCCCTCAGAGGATGTCCGACTGACAGCTTAGCCGGCAGTCGGACATCCTTAGCACTGTTGCGGAGGCTTCCACCACCACCATTGCACTCGCCAGGGGTAAGCCCAGCTCAGGGCTTCTGGCTAAGCAGTGCTCCCCCTGTGGGAGCGCACTGACCACCAGGGGGCAGCTCCTGCATTAAGCGTTTGCCCCATGGTGGTCAATGTGTGTTATAGCTACCGGTCGTTCTGCTGTTTAGTCGATTTGCATACTAGCCTTTTATTATACAGGACTAGGGGCCCAGTGCATGAATTCGTGCATCTTGAAAGAAACTGTGGGCTGCGAGGCTGTGGTGGGCACAGGAGCAGGTCTTGGCCAATCCTATGCACACCTGCCCGGCCCTTCCTGCCATGGCCCCCAGTGCAGAGCGATTGGGTCCGGCACCAGCAGCGAGTGCAAGCGGCGGCTACTGCCCCAATCGCCTCTCAGGAGCACAGGGAGGTGGAGAAGCCCTGAGGGGTGATCGGGGCTGGTAGCCAGCAGTGGGTGCAAGTGGCAACTATAGAGCCAGCAGCAGGTGTGAGCAACAGCTATGGCGCTGGCAGTGGGTGGGAGCACTGGGCAGGACTGCAGCACATGGGAGCAAAGAATTTTCTGTAACCACCAGACGCTCACCCCGATGACAGCAAATGGTGCCCTGCCTTGGTCTGGTGCCCCCGTGCACCTGCTCCATCATCCCACCGTGGCCTATGCTCACCATGTTCCATGCTCTGCCGCCTGCTGCCGACACCTGCCATGTTCTGCGTGTGCCCCCTGGTGGTCAGCGCACTTCATAGCGAGTTTGTTGGGTTGTTCGGTTGTTCTACCATTTGGTCTATTTGCATATTAGGGTTTTATATAGATAGACTAGAGGCCCGGTGCACAAAATATGTGCATTTCCCTCATCCCAGCCTGCCCCCTCTCAAAGTCCGGGAGCCCTCAGGGGATTTTCTACTGATGGCTTAGGCCCGCTCCCTGTTAGCCTAAGCTGTCAGTAGGCCTCCCTCTGCAGGAGGCAACCTGGCTGATCAGGGGAAGGTGCTTCCCCCCATCACCTTGCTGCTGCTGCCACTGTCCGCCGCCGCAGCTGCCAAGGTGTTTTCATCAACATGGACTCCAGTCCTTTAACCATGAAAAAATGACAACTTTATTTAGGCTTTTTCAAGATGTCTCTTTCATATGATATGCCATTTCTTTCTTTCTTTTTTTTTAATTCTCACCTGAGGATATTTTTCCATTGATATTTAGAGAGCATGGAAGAGAGAAGGAAAGACAGAGAGAAACATCAATGTGAGAGGGACACTTTGATTGGTTCCCTCCTGCATGAGCTCTGACCTGGGTCCCAGTCAGTGAGGAGCCTGCAACCTAGGTACATGCCTTTGATCAGAATTGAACCCGGGCCCTGTGGTCCACAGGCCGAGGCTTTATTCACTGAGCCAAACTGGCTAGGGAAGGATATGACATTTCTTAGCCCCTCCAGCAGCAGACCTTCATTTTTTCCTCCAGGAGTAAGGTGGAAAAACCCTAGATCACCTTCTTGGATTCTTATTACCCAAGTTACCAAGAACACTGTGAGTGGTGTATACAGAGCTTAGCCAATGAGCTGTATAAAAGTTGTTTTCTCTGCAGCTCACACACAGAGGCAGGACTGCTCGCATGCTGTCTCCCAGTGAGGGCGGGCCCCCTTGTGTATTGCATCTCCTCTCTGGGCCCATCTGTGCGTGCAGCCTCCTCCTGAGCCGGTCGTGACTGTTATGGTGTCCTGGCTAATTTGCATATTACCTATTACCTCTCTTTCTCTCTCTTTCTCTCTCTCTCTCTTTCTCTCTCTCTCTCTCCCTCTCTCTCTCTCTCTCTCTCTCTCTCTCTTTCTCTCTCTCTCTCTCTCTCTCTCTCTCTCTATATATATATATATATGTATATATATATATAGATTATACTGAGCTGTATGTGCCCCTCTCCCAAAATTAATGTCTACCTGGAACTTGTGAATATGACCTTATTTGAAAAGAAGTTCTTTGAAGTGTAACCAATTTAAAATGATGTTCATATAGATTAAAGAAGACCCTATCCTATATAATAAAAGGCTAATATGCAAATTGACCAAATGGCGGAATGACTGGCTGCTATGATGTGCATTGACCACCAGGGGGCAGACACTCAACACAGGAGCTGCCCCCTGGTGATCAGTGTGCCAGAAGCTGGGCTCATGGTTGATGAGCACAGCGCTAAGGATGTCCAACAGCCAGCTTAGGCCCGCTCCCCACTTAGGCCTGCTCCCCAGGGGGAGTGGGCCAAAGCCATCAGTTGGACATCCTCCGAGGGCTCCTGGACTGCAAGAGGGTGCAGGCCAGGCCGAGGGACCCCCTGAGTGCACAGATTTCATGCACTGGGCCTCTAGTATTAGTATAACTGCTGTTATTTGTAAAAAGAGAAGAAACACAGAGATTGACACACATAGGCAGCATGCCATGGGACAATAAAAGCAGAGATTGGAGTGAGGCATCTATAAGCCAAGATACACCAGGGATTGCAATCAACAAGCAGAAGCTAGGAGACAGGTGTAGAATAGATTGTCCTTCAGAACCTCCTGAAGAAACCAACATTGTGGAAAATTTGAGTTCAGACTGCAAGCCTCCAGAACTGTGAGAGAATAAGTTTCTGTTGTTTTAAGCCACCAGGTTTATGGTAATTTGTTATAATACCCCTAGAAAACTAACACATATTAATCATGGGACCCCGTGATTTTTTTCTAATGTATTCATCTTAAGGTGTTTTTTTTTTTTTTTTTTTCATCTGTGGATGTGCATAAATAGTCACTTTTTCTATCTACAGAAAGCATATTTATGGGTAAAAACATGATGCATGCCGAAACCGGTTTGGCTCAGTGGATGGAGCGTCGGCCTGCGGACTGAAGGGTCCCGGGTTCGATTCCGGTCAAGGGCATGTACCTTGGTTGCGGGCACATCCCCAGTGGGAGGTGTGCAGGAGGCAGCTGATCGATGTTTCTCTCTCATCGATGTTTCTAGCTTTCTATCCCTCTCCTTTCCTCTCTGTAAAATATCAATAAAATATATTTTAAAAAAAAAAAAAAAAAAAAAAAAAAAAAAAAACATGATGCATTATGGTAGAAACTTTGTTTTCATCATTCAGTAAGAGTAAAATCACACAAAGTTCATAATATTATGTTTAAAGAAAGAGAGCAAAAACCACTTGATCATTTTAATGTATTAATTAGTAGTTGATTATAGAAACAAAATCTAAGCAGTTTGAATCAGAAAACACTTTAAAAATAAGACAAACTACCTTGGCCAGTGTGGCTCAGTGATTGAGCATTGACCTGTGAACCAGGAGGTCATGGTTCAATTCCAGGTCAGGGCACATGCCTGGGTTGTAGGCTCAGCCCCCAGAAAGAGGCAGCCAATCAATGATTCTCTATCACCGATGTTTCTATGTTTCTATCTCTCTCCCTCTCCCTTCCTCTCTCTGAAATCAATAAGAACATATTAAAAAATAAGACAAATTAAAATATCATATATATATAATTAAAAAATTTTCAGATGGAAACTGCCAGGATCATTTTCAAAAAAATGTAATGCTATCAAACCTATGATATATGTACAATGTTATAAGATATCTTAGATATATAGTATTATATTGCTTTCTTGCTTAAGGGAGTATATTAAGATGTATTGTTGCTCAAGTTAAATATTGACTTTAGAATTTGGACACTCAATATTTGACTCATCCATCAACTTATTTTGAGAGTCTCTTTAGTGTTCAATATTTCCTGAGTTTTAAATAAAATGACAGGTGTAAAAGCAGTTTATCTTTGTGTTCCCTCTAGCAGATTTTATAGAGGATTTATAGGGAACTAGAAACAAACTACTTTTTAAAAACTAGTCTCTGCACAATGTGAGTGTGTGTGTGTGTGTGTGTGTGTGTGTGTGTGTGTAACTGTAATGTGGATTTTACTGAGCTGAAAACAAAAGATTTAGGGAAGAATTATGTAGTTGTGATGTTATAATAAATTCCCAAAGATTATTTAATTTCTTAATGTTGATCTAAATTTCTTCTTAATCATTGTTAAAATAATTGCTTTGGTTTTGTGATAAACTTCTCCATTTGTATACTATATTTTTAACTCAAATAGATAATACATATTATATATATATATATATATGTATATATATAACATATATATACAAGAGAAACATGCAAATTGACCATCACTCTGCTACGCCCACCAGCCAATCAGAGCAAGTATGCAAATTAACCCAACTAAGATAGCTGTTAATTTGCATATGCAGGCACGGAGCGAAGACTGAAGACAGGGTAGAACAGGGGTGGGCAAACTTTTTGACTTGAGGGCCACAATGGGTTCTTAAACTGGACCGGAGGGCTGGAACAAAAGCATGGATGGAGTGTTTGTGTGAACTAATATAAATTCAAAGTAAAGGAGCGGAGGGGAGAGCAAGAGAACCCTCCGCTCTTTCAGCTCCGCGGGCCAGATAGAACAGCCGAACGGGCCGGATCCGGCCCGCGGGCCATAGTTTGCCCATGGCTGGGGTAGAAGGAAGAGGGAGGGAAAGCGGAAAGTGGGGCGGCGGTGGCAGGAGGGAAAGCGCAGGGCGGTGGTGGCGGTGGTGGCGGTGGGAGGGAAGCCCACCCGCCTCAGCAGGCTTCGCTCCCTTCTCTGCTTCGCTCAGGCCGCAGGAAGCCCTATTCTTGCAGGAATCTTCTTGCAATGGGCCTCTCTCTATATATATACCTACACATATTTGACTCATCATTTTTATGTTACATGTATATTATGTATGTATTTATGTATATCTACATATATACATATGATGAAAACAGTAAGCTGCTTCTTCTGGAAATAGCCAACAAGTTTCAATGCTTGGTGTCAGCCATCCCTATTTAAGCTATCTACCTATATGTTAGTAGACCCAGCCGTTCACTCTGAAGGTTTTTAGGATAATTGTTTTGGTTTGAATATTCAATTCAATTGAACTCTTACCATATTAAGGCAATAACAAAATTTGACTGTTTACCATATAAACAGTCTCCATATCATCAGATAACCATTAATCTACAATTGATATCTGATAATAGCAGTATATAATTACAACCTTGTGAATATCCTTAACTTCCTTGAGGCACACTCCTTCCTTCCACTGCAGTCATCTGATAACACTCTTCTCATAGCTTCATCCAAATAGTCACTATGTTTCACCTGCTCTGAAGCAGCTGAAAGTTGTTAGAGAAACCACAAACCTGGCTGACTCTTATATTTTATTTATTTATTTATTTATTTATTTATTTATTTATTTATTTATTTTCTTTTAAAATACTTTATTGTTTAAAGTATTACATAAGTCTCCTTTTAATCCCATTGACATCTCCCCAGGCACTCACACCACCCAGCACATGACCTCAACCCATACTGTGTCCATTGGTAATGCTCATATGCATGCATACAAGTCCTTTGGTTGATCTCTTATTCGCCCCCGCCCCCCCTGCCCTGCCACCTTCCAAATCCCCTGCCTTCCCTCTTAGGTTGGACAGTCTGTTCAATGCTTCTATGACTCTGGCCCTATTTTTGTTCATCAATTTATGTTGATCATTATATTCTGCAAATGAGTGAGATCATGTGATATTTATCTATCTCTGACTGGCTTATTTTGCTTAGCATAATGCTCTCCAGGTCCATCCATTGCAAATGGTAAGAGTTCCTTCTTTCTTACAGCAGCGTAGTATTCCATTGTGTAGATGTACTATAGTTTTTAATCCACTCATCTGCTGATGGGCACTTAGGCTGTTTCCAAATCTTAGCTATGGTGAATTGTGCTGCTATGAACATAGGGGTGCATATATCCTTTCTGATTGATGTTTCTAGTTTCTTGGGATATATTCCTAGAAATGAAATTACTGGGTCGAGTGGGAATTCCATTTTTAATTTTTTGAAGAAACTCCATACTGTTCTTCACAGTGGCTGCACCAGTCTGCATTCCCACCAGCAGTGCACGAGGGTTCCTTTTTCTCCTCATCCTCGCCAGCACTCCTGGTTTGTTGATTTGTTGATGCCATTCTGACAGGTGTGAGATGGTACCTCCTGTTGTTTTGATTTGCATCTTGGATGATTAGTGACTTTGAACATATTTTCATATCTCTTGGCCTTCTGTATGTCCTCTTTCGAAAAGTTTCTATTTAGGTCCGTTGCCCATTTTTTTATTGGATTGTTTATCTTCCTTTGTTAAGTTGTATGAGTTCTCTGTAAATGTTGGAGATTAAACCCTTATTGGTGATAACATTGGCAAATATGTTCTCCCATGAAGCAGGCTTTCTTATTGTTTTGTTAATGGTTTCTTTTGCTGTGAAGAAACGTTTTATTTTGATGTAGTCCCATTTGTTTATTTTCTCCTTAGTTTCCATTGTCCTAGGAGCTGTATTGGTAAAGATACTGCTACGACATATGTCTGATATTTTGCTGCCTGTGGTTTGTTCTAAGATTTTTATAGTTTCTCATCTTACGTTTACATTCTTTATACATTTTGAGTTTATTTTTGTGTATGGTTTCATTTTTCTTGCATGTATCTGTCCAATTTTCCCAACACCATTTATTGAAGAAACTATCTTGACTCCATTGTATGCTCTTGCCTCCTTTGTCAAATATTAATTGAGTATAATGGCTTGGGTTGATTTCTGGGTTCTCTGTTCCGTTCCACTGGCCTAAATTTCTGTTCTTGTGCCAATACTGGGCAGTTTTGAGAACAGTGGCTTTGTAATACAGCTTGATATCTGGTATTGTGATCCTTCCAACTTTGTTCTTCTTTCTCAGGATTGCTATGGCTCTTTGGGGTGTTATTTTATTCCAGATGAATTTTTGTAGAGTTTGTTCTAGGTCTGTGAATATGTTGTTGGTATTTTAATGGGGCTTGCATTGAATTTATAGATTGCTTTGGGTAATATGGACATTTTAATGATGTTGATTCTACCAATCCAAGAACATGGTGTATTCTTCCATTTGTTTATGTCTCCCTCTATCATTTTTTTTTCCAACGTCCTATAGTTTTCTTTTTTTTTTTTTTTAAATATATTTTATTGATATTTTACAGAGAGGAAGGGAGGGGGATAGAGAGCTAGAAACATCGATGAGAGAGAAACATCGATCAGCTGCCTCCTGCACACTCCCCACTGGGGATGTGCCCGCAACCACAGTACATGCCCTTGACCGGAATCGAACCTGGGACCCTTGAGTCCGCAGGCCGACGCTCTATCCACTGAGCCAAACCGGTTTCGGCAGTCCTATAGTTTTCTGAGTACAGCTCTTTTACCTTATTAGTTAAGTTTATTCCTAGGTATCTTAATTTTTTTGGTGCAATGGTAAATGGGATTGTTTTTAAGTTTCTCTTTTTGTGAGTTCATTATTGGTGTATAAAAGGGCCATAGATTTCTGGGTGTTAATTTTGTATCCTGCTACATTGTCAAATTCACTTATTAGGTCTAGTGGTTTTTTCGATGAAGTCTTTGGGGTTTTCTATGTACAGTATCATGTCCTCTGCAAATAAGGACAGTTTTACTTCTTCTTTTCCAATTTGGATGCCTTTTATTTCTTCTTCTCATCTGATCACTATGGCTAGCACTTCCAGTACTATATGAAACAGGAGTGGTGAAAGTGGGCATCCCTGTCTTGTTCCTGTTCTTAGGGGAAATGGATTTAGTTTCTGCCCATTGAGTATGATGTTGGCTGTAGATTTGTCATATATGGCTTTTATTATGTTGAGGTATGATTGCTCTATTCCCACTTTGCTGAGAGTTTTTATCAAGAAAGGGTATTGGATTTTGTCAAATTCTTTTTCTGCATCGATTGATGTTATTTTGTGATTTTTGTCTCTCAATTTGTTTATGTGATTTATCACCTTTATTGATTTACAGATATTTTACCATTCTTGCATCCCCAGAATAAATCCCACTTGGTCATGGTATATGATCTTTTTAATGTAATGCTGGATCCCATTTGCTGGAATTTTGTTGAGGATTTTAGCATCTATGTTCATTAGGGATATTGGCCTGTAATTCTCTTTCTTTGTAATGTCTTTAGCTGGTTTTAGGATTAGGGTTATGCTGGCTTCATAGAAAGAGCTTGGAAATGTACCTTCCTCTTGAATTTTTTTGATTGTTTTTAGAAGGATAGGTTTTAGTTCTTCTTTGAATGATTGATAAAACCCCCCTGTGAAGCCATCCAGTCCAGGACTTTTGTTTGCTGGAAGTTTTTTTTTTTTTTTAAATATATTTTATTGGTTTTTTTACAGAGAGGAAGGAAGAGGGATAGATAGTCAGAAACATCGATGAGAGAGAAACATCGATCAGCTGCCTCCTGCACACCTCCCACTGGGGATGTGCCCGCAACCAAGTTACATGCCCTTGACCGGAATCGAACCCGGGACCCTTCAGTCCGCAGGCCGACGCTCTATCCACTGAGCCAAACTGGTTTTGGCTGTTTGCTGGAAGTTTTTTGATTACTATTTCAATTTTATCAGTAGTTATCGTCCTATTCATGTTTTTTTATTCTTCCTGATTGAGTTTTGTAAGCTTGTATTTTTCTAGGAATATGTCCATTTCTTCTAGGTTGTCCACTTTATTGGAGTACAGTTGTTCGTAGAATTTTTTTATAATCCTTTGTATGTCTGTGGGGTCAGTTGTTATTTCACCTCTTTCATTTCTGATTTTGTTTTTTTGGATCTTCTCTTTTTGTTTTTTTTTTTGTGAGCCCAGCTAGAGGTTCATCAATCTTGTTTATCCTTTCAAAGAACCATCTCTTGGTTTTATTGATCTTTTGTATTGTTTTTTTTTTTTTTTTGGGGGGGGGGCGGTTCTCTATGCTATTTATTTTCACTCTGATCTTTATTATTTCCTTCCATATACTTACTCTGGCCTTTTCTTGTTGCCCTCTTTCTAAATCTTTAAGTTGTGGGGTGAAATAATCTAGTACCAATTTTCCTTGTGTTTTGAGGTAGGCCTGTAGAGCTATGAACTTTCCTCTCAAGACCGCTTTCACTGTGTCCTATAGATTTTGGATTGTTTTGTTTTCATTGTCACTTGTTTCCAGGATGCTTTTTATTCTCCTTTGATCTCATTGGTAACTTAATCATTGTTTAATAACATGCTATTTAGCCTCAAAGTGTTTGATTTTTTTCATTCTTTTTATTGTAGTTAGTTTCTAATTTTATGCCATTGTGATCTGAGAAGATGCTTGATATGATTTGTATCTTCTTAAATTTGAAGAGACATTGCCTGTGTCCTAATATGTGGTCTATCTTTGAAAATGTCCTGTGTGCACTTTAGGAGTATATTTTGTAGCTTTGGGGTGAAATGTTTGGAAGATGTCAATTGAGTCTATCTGGTCTAATGAGTCAATTAGGATTGCTGTTTCTTCACTGATTTTTTATTTATAGGATTTATCCAGTGGTGTCAATGGGGTATTAAAGTCCCCTACTATGATTGTATTATTGTCAATCTCTCCCTTGATATCATCTAGAAGTTTTTATTGTGGTTTTTTTTTTTTATGTATTTGGGTGCTCCTGTGTTGGGTGCATATATATTTAACAGAGTTATATCCTCTTGTTGAATTTCTCCCTTTAGTATTATGAGGTGGCCCTCCTTATATTTTGTTGTGGCCTTCACTTTGCGGTCTATTTTGTCAGATATAAGTATTGCTATCCCAGCTTTTTTGTCATTTCCATTTGCCTGAAAATTTTTTTCCATCACTTCACTATCAGTCTCTGTGAGTTCTTTGTTCTGAGGTGGGTCTCTTATAAAGAGCAAATATATGGATCATGTTTTCTTATCCATTTAGCTACCCTATATCTTGTGATTGGACCATTTAATCCATTTACATTTAAGGTTATTATTGATAAATACTTGTTTGCAGCCATTTTTATTCTTTATGCCTGTGTTCCTTCTTTCCTTCCTATTTTTTCTTTCTACAGTAGTCCCTTTAGCATTTCTTGCATTGCTGGTTTGGTGGTAATAAACCAGCAATGCAAGTTTATCCATTTTTTGTCTGTGAAGCTCCTGAGTTCACCTTCAACTTTGAACGATAGCCTTGCTGGATATAGTATTCTTGGATTCAGTCTCTTGCTTTGCATGACTTTGTATATTTCATTCCATTCCCTTCTGGCCTGAAGTGTTTCTGTTGAGAAATCATTTGATAGTTTAATTGGAGATCCTTTGTAGGTAACTTTCTGTCTCTCTGGCAGCCTTTAAGATTCTTACTTAGTTGATGTTTGCCCATTTAATTATGATATGTCTTGGTGTCAGTCTTTTTGGGTTGATCTTGTTTGAGACTCTGTGTGCTTCTTGGACATGTGTGGCTTTTTTTCTTACATTAGGGAAGTTTTCTGTCATTATTTCTTCAAACAGGTTTTCTATTCCTTGCTATTTCCTCTCCTTTTGCATCCCTATTATGTGGGTGTTGTTTTGTTTTGTGTTGTCCCAAATCTCCCTTAGGCTCTCCTCCTGCTTTTTAAGTTTTCTTTTCAGTTGCTGCTGTGCTTGGGTGGTTTTTTCCTACCTTGTCTTCTCACAGATGCAGTCCTCAGCTTCTTGTAGGAAAGTTTCCATGGTGTTCATTATTGCAGCTATGTTGTTCTTCATTTCCTCTTGAGTCTTACAAATGTTGAATTTGTCTTTCATCCTTTTCTTATTCTTATAACCATTGCTCTGATTCTGTCTCTGACAAATTGCTTGACTCCATTTTATTTATTTCCTTTCTGGTGATTCCTCCTTTTCTTTTGAATGAGTTGTTTCTTTGTCTCCACATTTTTTTTTTTTTTTCTGTTCCTTTGTGATTGTTTCTATGCATTAGATCAAATTGCTATGCCACCCAGATTTTTTGTTTTTCTTATATAGTAAATGTTTTGTGGGATCCAATGGTGCAATCTCTCTGGTCTTCTAGGCTGGATAATCTATGGATGCCCCCTTTTTGGGATATTTGGGTTCGCTTGGTGTAGTTGGGTCTTGAGTGTTATTGTGTTGTTCGTGGATGGAGTCTCCTCTCAGAGTGTCTGGTTATGCGGCTTGCTCTCTACAACTTTGACTCAAGCCTCAGTTGAGTATTCAATATGTTTTTAAAATTATACTCCATTTTCCTAGTGTGTTTGGAAAACACATACTACTCCTCTCCTTGTCTTTGAAGCTCTTTCACTTCTGAAAGAAAACAAAATACCAGGAAGCTCCAAATTTAACTTTGTCATGAGGCCAGATTGGGGAATTTAATCAGAAATTATATTGACTAATAGAAAATAAAGAGATGCAACTTCTTTCAAATGTGGGTTTGTGGCCTCTGATTTATATTTATGTAGTATTAAGTGACTTCTCTTTCAGAGAAACTACTAGATAATTTTTTATTGTTCTCATTCTTACTGTATGACCATATTTCATTGTTCCTTTAGAAACTGATTATTTTGAAGGAACTTTCAAAATATTCTGTAGTGTATACACAATGTAGTCACATTTTTCTACATTTTGTACACAAAATCTAAGAAATTCAAGGTTAAAATTTTCATTTGAATGCAAAGAATGAACATGTGCATGTGTGCTCATGTGCTCTTTCTAGGAGCAAATAAATCTAAAAGGATTAATGTATTTTCCTTCTGATATTGATTTTTATTTGTGCAGCATTATCTTTCACATCCTGTAGTATGTGATCCCTGAAACAAACTACCTACTATATAATGATGTCATTTGTCCTCTTCATTAACTTTTATGGCAACTGACTTCATCTCTGAAGTTATTGGATATCAAGCACAGTTTTAGCACCAAGCTCACAAATTAATCAGCATTCAGATAACATTTTTATAAGACAGCATGTTAAATTATATAATGATATAGAAATAATAGTATGAGAACAAACTGCCTTACCAAAGCACTGATGCATATAAACCGCAGCATGGTAGAACCTGTAGTTCTTTTCTGAAAGTAATTTCTCAATATGAAAATATAGTGCACATTCTCTAATCAGAATATAATCTGATTCTCATCATTACCACTTTACTTAGAAGAGCCATGTTACAAATGAATACAAATCCTCCTCTCTCTTTTCTCAATTAACAGTTTCAGCATAAAGTACTATAGACAAGGTTTTCTTCCTCTTACATTACAGGCTTCTTCTCTTTGTAACTGAATTTTGTTAACACATTTCTATATTTTAACATGCTTCTGAGATTCCATTCTAGTCCACTTTCCTTGTTTCCTTTTATTGTTTCTTCTCTTACATCTCTTCCCTCCTTTCTTTTTTCTTTCTTTTCATTAACATAGTGTTTTAGGCAATTTTATTTAATCCAGTAATGAACATGCTGATGCCCTCAAAATGCATATTTCAATCCAAGACCTGATATCTGAACTCCAAGTCCATAAGCCTAATTGTCCACTTGCTATTTAGTATATTAGAGATTTTTCTTCTTTTGCTGCACATATTATGCACCTATAAAATGCCAAACACTGTATTTGGTGTTTGGGATAAGTTATAGAAAAAATATATATATAACAGGGTCAGCATACGTTTTCTGTAAAGGGCCAGACAGAAAATATTTTAGGCTTTGCAGACCATATGATTTCAAATGTAATTCTGTTGAGGTAGCATAGAAGCAGACAAAGACAATATGTAAACAAATAGGAGTGTCTGTGTTCTAATAAAATTTTACTTACAAAAACACACAGTGGGCCATATTTGACATATGGTCCTACAGTCAACTGACCCTAGTCTATAACATCTCTTATTAAATTGCCCATGGGCATATCAGATAAATTATATTCAAGACAAAATATTTGGTTTTCCCTGTCATACTTTTTTTTCATTAGTCTTTACAAACTCAATACATGATATCACCTTTATTTCAATTACTCAAGAAATAATTAAAAGGTAACATTAATTTTCACATGTCCATTTCACTATCAACATCCAATTTCTCAACAATAATGCAAATTATATCTCCAAAATGTACTTCATATTCATCCATTTCTTTGCCTCTCCAGATCAACATTATTTTTCCTGGCTTGATGCATACAATGACTTACTCCCTCCCTCCACCCCCAACTTATCTCTTTACCTCCCATATAGTCTCTACACAGCAGCTGGCATATTTAAAAATATAAATCAAATTATGTTATTCTTATACTGCAAACCATTCAATACATTCCCTTTGCCCGTTAAAATAATTTTAAATGTGTATGATCCAACTCTACTGGAATCCTTTATGTTTCTTGAATACAACAATGTCTTCCCGGTTTAGTGGAGTCTGCATTCATTATTTCTACACCTGGAATATTCTCCTCCAAGCCCTTTGCATGACTGGTCCCTTGTATATTCTTGTCAAAGTGCTGCCAACTTTTATCTTCTATGCCAGTTTCTATCATACTAGTATCATTTGTTCTGTTTATTTTCTAACACATCACCACAATCTAATTATTTACTAGTTTATTATCTTTGTCAGGTATATGTGATCCTTGAGTACTAGACCCAAGTTTACCATAGAATCTCCACCACACAGCATAAGGCATAACAGTTAATAAGTACATAACAGCTAACTGAATAAAGGGATCTATCTTTCTTAAAGGAATTATAAAAGCAAATAATATACTAATAGAAACAACATTTTGTTTAATATTCTTGAATCTTACATTTTTATAATGAGTTTATTCATTAGTTATTTGACTTATAAATATTAAGATAAAGAGTGGAGTTTCTCAATCTCAGTACTATTGAAATTTTGGGCTAGATAGTTCTTTCTTGTGAGCAATGTCCAGTGAATTACAGGATGTATAACAACATGTTTGATCTTTTCCCACTAGGTCTTTGTAGCAACATTTCTTTTCCCTACTCTTTACCGAGTTGTGACAACCAAAAATGTTTCCAAAAATTGCCCAGTGTCTCCTGTGTAAGAAAAATTACCCCTCTTTCCCTATTGAGAATCATTGATGAAGAGATATCTGTTGCAGCCTGCGCATTTTGCTAAATACTGAAATTACAAAACAAATAAGATGCATTTTTTTTGCTTCCCTTAAAAAGCTATCATTTATTAGGGGAAAGAAATACTGAGTAGTAATTTTAATTAAATGCTATAAAGAAGTATAGGGTAAAACTAAAGTATACAACATGAAAATTTAACCTAAACTAGAGGTTGGGAAAAACTTCTCTTCAAGAAGTAATTGTGTAGCTGAGATATTAGTGTTCTAAAAGAATAGGCTAGCTAAAGGAGATTGAGAATAGGTGTGGGCATAGAAGAAAAGAGCATTTCACACAGAGAAAGGAGCTTGTAGAAGAACAAAGTATGGCCCATTTGAGGAAGTAAAAACAAAATGCCCGTCTATCAAAAGTATAGAGGCAATTAATCACATGAAACCTGGAGAGTTCAACAGGTGCCACCTTATATTTACACAGGTGCATTACATTCAACTTTTGGAACTTCCTTTTATAAATGCCATGAAATGTTAGAAACGTGATCATGCCTGAAATTTTAAAATTAACTCTGGATTATCTGAATAAAATAGATCAGAGGGAGAGAGAGGATCTATGCAGTCGACAGAGAAGGCATAATGTAGTATTTTAGATAATGGTGAAAACAGAGGGGAAGGAAGGAGAGAAGTGGGTGAAAATGATAAAGTTTTTGAGTGTGAATCAACTGGGTTAGTGATTAAATAGATGTTAGGGGCCAGGGATAAAAGAACCATGATGTAAGTACCTAAGCAAATGGTGATATTTTGTTATTATTAATACCAGGTCCACACACCCAAACTTATACAGAGAATATCTCAAAAGTTAAAAATACACTTTTAGGGACAAAGAAACTCCTCATATTGACATTTATGACATTTTGAATTTTGCTCTTTTGATTTCTTTCTATGCTATATTATTCTGTGTTTGTTATCTGTTATTGCTTAATAAATTACCACAGATTCATTTATTTAAAACTATGCATTTATGTATATACTTTTTTATAGTTCCTACTAGAGGCCCACCGGGCGAAATCGCGTGAGACACAGATCCAGCACACTGCGGGACCCAGTGTCAAGTCTCCTCCCACCCACGCACGCCTTGCCCACCTTGAACACAGCTGTGGACGGAGATAAGAATAGTTTCCTGCCCTAACCTTTCCTTCTCAGGAGCACTTAAATGGACCTTCATTGGAAGATGAGAATTGAACAGAGCAACACTTACTTGTTCCCATGAAGAAATCATATGACGTTCAGCAGATGCCTTTTGGCATTTGGTCATGACGGCATGACGGCCACGGGGATTAGTCAGGATTGTGGGCATAACTTAGTTGGGGCCTCTGATTAATAATCTCTCACAAGGCTGTAAACAAGCCTGGGCTGGAGTTTTATGCAAAGGCTTGAGTGCAGTAGGTTGTGTTACCAAGATCACTCAGTGGTTGTTGACCTTATTCATTTCCTCATTGGGTGTTTAACTGAAGCCCTCTGTTTCTTACTGGACATGGACTGGAGTTTTTCCTCAGTTCTTTATTGCAGAGATCTTAACACATGGCATACAACTTCATCAAAACTGATAAGAGAGAGAATCTATTAGCAAGACAAAAGCCAAATCTCTTATAGCCTAATCATGGAAGGAGCTCCCTCTCAGTGTTTGCATATCCTCTTGGTTAGAACAAATTACTCAAGGAAGAGATTCCACAAGGACACAACACCAGGAGGTTGGGATCTTTGGCTGCCATCTTGGAAGTCTGGCTACCATAATTTATATATTATATCAAGCATGTAGATTAAAATAAAATAAACATATTCTGATAATGTGAACATGCTAACTTGTAGACATATATAGTCTAAAATAAATGTAAAAAAATTAATATTTTAAAGTTAGTTCTTCTCAGGGATAAGTGTACACACATTTTAGAAGCTGATATGTAGCATGGACAAGGAAATATAGGTCCCATATAGAACATGCAAGTTGAATGGAAATAATAAATTGGGAAAGTATTTTTTTTTTTCTTATTTTACAACTTCTTATAGCCTGGGATGGGGCTGGGCAGGAATTATGGAGAGAAGACCTAATGATAACTGACACCAACTATAAACTTAAAAGCATAAACTGTTTTAATTTTCTTTAAAAATGCCACATTATTTCCTTTAAGAAACATCTGATTTTTTACTAATCTTAAGGCATGATATCCTAATGTCTTTGTGAAAGTTGGGACACTCATCATCACATATTTGGCCAAGTACCTTATTTTACATAACTTCCTGCATATTGTTTAAAATTGATCTTGACAGACTTTAATCAGGTTCATGAAACTCTGTAAATTTTCAAGCATAAAATGAAATGTTTGTTCTACCCATTTAGAGAACTTGTAAAATGAACATTAACTCATTTGTGGCAGTAGAAGCAAATATTTAAGAATGTCTTTTTTTTTCTACACTGTCCTCAGTAGTTACTGGGTTTCAAGAGAATGAAATCTTTCGGATATGTTGTTTATCTTAACATGACATTTTATAAAGACGATATTTCCAGTTTATTGATGGTGTAAGCATATGTGATTTAAATTTTTATTAATATTTCTCATTTTATTTCAAGCTGATGTATGAATGCTCTAAATATTGTTTTTATCATTCCCAGCACATATCTTTAAGCTTTAAAAATAGTTCAGTTCTAGTTCATAATTTTTTTTAGTAAGAATTTTTCATGCAAGTAACTCAGGAAAAGGCTTTTGTTTTTAAATATCAGTTTCTATGTTCTGTATTACCCCTGAATGTCAGGTCAGCACTGCCAATTTTTTTATCTAATTACTTCATCCATGATGTCAAACACTTATTATAAATAATGAACAGTACTTCCTTTCATCTAGAGAAAATATTATTCATATGGAAATTGGCCAATTTGGAGTTTAACAAGAAGGGAAGTAAGATAATTTATTAGATTTCTTCTAACTTTGATTACATTCAATAATGTGCAATGCATACTATTAATGCTGTCTGCTGTAAGATAGTAGTCTCAGGCCAATAGGCTTGGTGAAATTTCTAAATTCCAAGATATTTTTTTCCATTTCCATTTGTACAAACTAAAATATTAACAAATCAAACCACCAATTAAAATAAAATGTTTAACAAATGCATGTACTATGTTAATGTAACAAAAAGACCTGGTAGAAAAAATAATGGATTTTAGGATCTTTTAACCTGCTTTCAAACAATGGGAAAAAGACCAACACTGTGTTTCTAAAGGTTCTTTGAAGGGGAACTATGAGAGATCCAGGATTTCATCACCAAAGAGAGAGGGTATGGAGCAGAGGGTTTGCAGTGGAGAAGAAAGCTAGTGTCACTGTGGAATGCTCATAGGACCTCAGAAGGGAATGAATTCATGGACCATGGTGCACCTGGGATGTTAGCTGTATAACATGGGCTTCTGGTCATGGCAAAGATTCCCAGTGGACACTAAGTCAATGGAGATGCCCACTATCTGGGGACCATATAAACTTATATAATTACTAGAGGCCCGGAGCATGAAATTCGTGCACTGTGGGGGGGCATGTGTCCCTCAGCCCAGCCTGCACCCTCTCAATCTGGGACTCCTTGAGGGATGTCCGACTGCCATTTAGGCCTGATCCCATCTTTGACCACATGGTGGCAGCCATCTTGTGTGTTGGAGTGACGGTCAATTTGCATATTACTTTTTTATTAGATAGGATTCGATCAAACTAAGGGACCTAACTTTACATGTATTAACATAGAAAGGAGCTTCAAGACCATCCCAGGAACCTGGTAGAGTAAAGACAGGGTGTGTCAATGTCAGAGTTGGGTTTTTGTTTTATTTTTATTTATTTATTTATTTTTAACTGACTATTTGGTAAAAAACATCTGAGTGGACGGGTGAGCAGAGACATATTTCATTGGATTTAGAAGACAAACCTGGAGATTTTATTTTACTTTTTTTACTGTTTGAAATCTGTAATATTACTTTGAATGAGTTTTGTTTGTATGCATTTGAGGAATAAGAAAAATATAAAATGGCCTTTTGCCAATATGAAATACATATGCTAGTAGAGAATATAATAACACTTAAAACATATAGATCGATGCAAAAGGTATCCTATCTAATAAAAGAGTAATATGCAAATTAACCATCACTCCACTACACCCACAAGCCATGCCCACCAGCCATGCCCACCAGCCAATCAGGATGGAATATGCAAATAAACCCAACCAAGATGGCTGCAGCCAGAGAGAGCAAGAGGGAGGCTTGGGTTTCCCTGGCAATGGAGGAAGCCAAGCTTTCCGCCTGCCCTTGCCGGCCCAGGCCTCCACTCAGTGCTACAAAGTTTCAATTATAGAAGATAAATAAATCCCAACAGAAATGGTGGCAGCCATGGAGCTGGAGAGAGCAGGAGGGTTGAATTGCCCCCAGCGATGAAGGAAGCCAAGCTTCAGCAGCCCTGGCCTGCTTTGGCCTCTGCTTAAGGCTACAAAGTTTCAATTACAGAAGATACATAAATCCCAACAGAAATGGCTGCCTCCACGGAGTGAGCAGAAGGCTTGGCTCCGCTCAAGGCTACAAAGTTTCAATTGTAGAAGATAAATAAATCCCAGATACCAGGGCCTCCACTTGGGTCACCAGGGGCGTGGCTGGCCTGCAAACCACCACAGGCTCCTTGCCCAGGCCGCCCCACGCCACAAGGGAACCCCCACCCTGATTTGGGACACCCTTCAGGGCAAACCAGCTGGCCCCCACCTGTGCACCAGGCCTCTATCCTATATAATAAAAGAGTAATATGCAGATTGGCCATCATTCCAACACACAAGATGGCTGCCCCCATGTGGTCAAAGATCCTGCCCCATGTGGACACCAAATGGCCACCACAAGATGGCCAGTAGTGTAGGGCAGTTGGGAGGGACCAGGCCTGCAAGGGAGAGCAGTTGTGGGTGATCAGGCCAGCATGGGAGGGCAGTTGGGAGGGACCAGACCTGCAGGGGAGGGCAGTTTGGGGTGACCAGGCCAGCAGAGGAGGGAAGTTGGGAGCAAACAGACTGGCAGGGGAGCAGTTAGGCATCAATCAGGCTGGCAGAGGAGTGGTTAGGGGGTGATCAGGCTGGCAGGCAAAAGCGGTTAGGGGCAATCAGGAAGGCAGGCAGGTGAGAAGTTGGGAGCCAGCAGTCCTGGATTGTGAGAGGGATGTCCGACTGCCCGTTTAGGCCCAATCCCACCGGACATCCCTCGAGGGGTCCTAGATTGGAGAGGGTGCAGGCTGGGCTGAGGGACACCCCCCACCCCCATGCACGAATTTCGTGCATTAGGCCTCTAGTTATATCATAAAAGTCAATCCTATCTAATAAAGATGGAATATGCAAATTGACCATCACTCAGCCACAAAGATGGTAGCGCCCATAGCCACACGATTTTGCCAACATGAAATACATATGCTAGTAGAGAATATAATAACACTTAAAAATATAGCTCCATGTAAAAGTTATCTCTACTAATAAAAGGGTAATATGCTAATTAGACCAGGAGACCTTCTGGGAGACCTTCCGGATGTCCTTCTGGACAAAGCCATGGTGGCTGGGTCGAAGCAGAGGTAGTTAGGGGCGATCAGACCAGGAAGGGAGGGCAGTTAGGGGTTATCAGGCCAGTGGGGGGTGCAGTTGGGGGCCTAAACTGGCAGTTGGACATCCCACGAGGGGTCCCAGATTGGAACGTGTGCAGGCCGGCTGAGGGACACCACCCTGTGCACAAATTTCATGCACCGGGCCAGTAGTTACATCATAAAAGACAATCCTATCTAATAAAAAGGGAATATGCAAATTGACCATCACTCCACCACAAAGATGGCGGCACCCATAGCCACAAGATAGCGGCACCCAGTCCTCTCAGCCCTGCCAGAGTCCCCCAGTCCCACGGGGGCGGCCGCTGAGAGTGGGCAGCATGAGTGTCCTCACAGAATGCTTGCTTCGTCACAGCGACGATGAGGCAATTGTTCTATCCCAGCTGCGGAGGGCCTCTGGGCAGCAGACATGAAGTGACCCGGGGAGAAGGGGGAGACTTGTGTCATCACCCCAGTAACGAGGCAAGCGTTCTGTGCCCAGCTGTGGAGAGCCTCTGGTTGGGGAGGACAGTTGGGGGCCATGAGGCCAGCAGGGGAGGGCATTTGGGGGCGATCAGGCTGGGGGGGGCAGTTGGGGGCGACCAGGCCAGCAGGGGGGGCAGTTTGGGGCTAGCAGGCAGGCAGGAAGAGTGGATAGGGCCAATCGGGCAGGCAGACAGGTGAACAGTTAGGAGCCAGTGGTCCCGGATTTCAAGAGGGATATCTGATTGCCGGTTTAGGCCCGATCACACAGGGACATCCCCTGGCAGTCGGACATCCCCCAAGGGGTCCCAGATTGGAGAGGGTTCAGGCTGGGCTGAGGGACACCCCCTGCCCCGGTGCACAAATTTCGTGCACCAGGCCACTAGTAGAATAATACTGAAAATTATGTCTACAGTAGTTGAAATGAAAAGAAAGTATTTCAAAATGGTGAACCAAGAGAGCCTCCTTGAGGATGGAGGAGATACTATTTTAAATGGGATTTGAAAGGTTTCCTCTAAGCAGGATGATTGAAAAGATACAACAGTGACCTGTTTGTAAAGGATAATAAGAATACTTTTTAAAAATTGTCTTCTTAGTTAACTTACAATTCCAGGAGTATATCATTGATATTTTGTCTTAAGGTCATATATATGTTGTATGAAAAATATTAGATAATCTTATTGCTGACAATTATTAATTAATTAATTCAAATCAGTGTCTCTTGCCTTGATTAAAAATAGTGAATGTGAATTGCCCCCCAAAATGTGAATTCCACATTCACCTTCAAATTGATTATAAAAGTATCTTTAAAATGAACACATGTATACCTCTTGTTCCAAACTTATCTGTCAATGAGTCATTGTAAAAAATTTGCCCTGTCCAGAGGGCCTGAAATAGGTCATCCTTCTTTTAATCATAATCACCCAAAGTTCATAGTTTACATTAGGGTTTACATTCTATGGGTTTGTATGAATGTGTAATGACACATGTCCATCATTATAGTATTACACTGGAAAGTTTAACTGCCCTAAAATCCTTTCTGCTCTGCCTATTTATTTCTCCCTCCACCCTAAGCCCTGGCAACCTGACCTTCTTGCTATCTCCATAGTTCTACCTCTCCAGAATTCCACATTAATGGAAGTACATTACAAAGCCTTTTTAAATTGGCTTCTGTCACTTAATAATAAGCATTTATGTTTTCTCCATTTCTTTTCATGGTTCAATAGCTTGTTTTTAGCACTGAATAATATTCCACTGTCTGTACGTATCACAGTTTATTTATCCACTAATCATGGTTGCTTCCAAGTTTTGGCAAATATGAGTAAAACTGCTATAAACATCCATGAGCAGGTTTTTGTGGAAACATGTTTTCAATTTCTTTGGGTAAATAACAAGGAAACGATTACTGGCTCATATGGTAAAAGAATGTTTAGTTTTATAAGTCTACTAGGGGCCCAATGCATGAATTCATGCACCTTGAAAGGAACTGTGGGCCACGAGGCTGTGGTGGGCACAGGGGTGGGTCTCAGCCCATCCTTCGTGCCCCCACCCTGCCCCTCCAGCCATGGCCCCCGGTCGCCTGTCTGCCAGCACCCCGCTCCCGCTGCTGCCACTCCCACGCACTGATGGCGCAAGCCCCACTTGCATCCACTGACGGCATGGAGAGATTGGGGCCAGCGCCAGCAGTGGGTGCAAGCAGCGGCTGCTGCCCCAATTGCCCCTCAGGAGCAGAGGGAGGTGGAGAAGCCCTTAGGGGTGATTGGGGCCAGCAGCTGCAGCTTGCACCTGCTGATGGCGCTGGGCAATCTGAGTTGACACTGGGCTCCAGCAGCAGGTGCAAGCGGGGCCAGTGCTGGCAGCAGGTGTGAGCAACGGTGGGACCACAGCATGTGGGAGCAAAGAATTTTCAGTAACCACTAGAGGCTCGCCCCATGACAGTGACCGGCACCCTGCCTTGGTCTGGTGCCCCTGGTCACCTGCTCTACCATCCCGCTGTGGCCAATGCCCGCCATGTTCTGCAAGCGCCCCCAGATGGTCAGCGCACATCATAGCGACAGGTTGTGTGGTTGTTCGGTTGTTCCGCTGTTCTGTCTATTTGCATATTAGGGTTTTATATATATAGAGATGCCAAACTGTCTTTCAAAGTGGCTGTAAATTTTGCATTCAGCAATAAATGAGAGTTTCTGTTGCTTCATATCCTCACAGCATTTGGAGTTGTCAGTATTTTAAGTTTTGGTCATTCTAAGGTAAGTTTCACAGTGGGAGGCTGACATAGAGTATGGATCAGAATTAGCACAATGGCCTGCTCAGGTCATACTTAAGGCCAGGTTATATTGTGTGCAGAAATCTTAATTAAGCTGAATATGACAGTTTTCAAAGAGAGAAATTTAGTAAATTTGCACAGAGAAGTGACTGCAGGAGCCTCAGAAGTAAAGAAATACAGAGAGTAGCTTCTTCAGAAACTGGCACCTTTCTGCTTATTCTGAAGACCTAGCTGTGCAGTATTTCCTTTCATGATTCCTTCCAGCTTTATATGAGCTAGCCTGAGAGAGTTATGTTTCTTATGGCCAGAAGAACGTTGACTAGAACATTTAAACAATGGATTTCAATTATAAATACATGGGCCACACTTTTATGTGATTAAAAAAACAACACACACACACAAAAAAAACTAAGCTTTGGAACAGAAGCTTACAAAAGTAAAAAATATATAGGTCCAAGCAAAAATTTACTTATGCCTATAATTTCCTTCAGGTTTCTGGTCCAAAACAGATCCCACTTTATACAGTTGGCCATTCTCCGGATCTGGTTCTGGACTTGAGCTATTCTTCTGGGAGCTGGGTTTTTTAATTGTATGGTTAGAGTAAAAAATAAAAATAAGGATATTCATTGGAAAGGTGCAATGGTATCTCTGGGAATTCAAGCTCTAAGATGCATGTCAGAAACAAATAGATACAGGCAAAAAGGGTAATGGGGAAACCAAGGAGGTTCTCTCTCTCTCTCTCTCTCTTTTCCTTCTTCCCTCCCACCTTACTCCTTGCCACTCTCTATTTTGTACCATCACCCCCACTTAGATTCACTTCCTTTCACTTTATTTCGCATATCTGCTTTACTCTTCTTTCTAGTTGCTAACTGCTTTTATTTATTTATATTTTTGCTTATTTGTCTGCATGGCAAAATATGGCCAAGAACAGCTTTTGGATTTACTAATGCATTGGCTCCACTACCTCAAGAGAGGAGAAGTCTCTATTAGTCCCCAGGAAGAAAACAAATCAAATGAATGAACCCATGTTTTTGTACCCACTTTCCCAGTCTTTGTATACCCAAAGCCTTTCATTGCACATGTTTTTTGTTTTGTGGCTTATTTGTGAAATATATGATACTTGCTATATTCTAAAAATATTACAAATGCAATCTCTTCATGTTTCTACATATTGTAGAGTTAAGTTTTTGAAGGTAGAAATTCTGCTTTATTAGTCTTATTTGTTCAATCTAAAGTAATAATTGTAAAAACTTAGAAACCACCCAATACATTTTTTTCAAACAATGAATAATATAATGCAAAAAAAGTTAATGATCTGGTTCAAACCACTTAATCATGCTTCCTATATGGCTTTTGCAAATTATACCCTCCTCTTGAAAGTTGGGCTGCTCTGGGAAACCAACTTTATGCCTGGGGAAGTGTTAGCTTTGGAAAGATTTATTTGCTTACATATATGTCATATATTGCTGGCTGCATCTGCCTGCCTTTTTGTGCATTATGTGTAAAGGCCCCATACTTACACTTTTTCTTTTGCTCTTACCAGGACCCTACTTTTATTGTCAGTGGCCTTTCTAATTCTATCTATATATAGTTAAGATAAATAATTTGTATTGAATAAAATAATAAGTCAATCAATAAATGGAAGAGTGTAGATGAGTTATGCCTGTGAAAACAAACCATTATGTTTCTAAATATGGCTAGGTGGAGTTACATTGATTTTTTTTATTTTAAGTGTTTTAGGTTTTAAAAACATTGGTGCAATGTTCTTCCTGGTGCCTCTCACCCATGATACCTTTAATTACTTTTAAGGAAAATGACAGTACCATCAAATATATATATATATATATATATATATATATATATATATATATATATGAATACATGTGTAAATGCATTCATATATACTTTTTCTATAGGACTCTAAATTCTTCTTGTGGAAAAAATGTACTGGATATGTGCTTTTTTTTTTTTTGCCAAGAGATCTGTACTTTTTCTCTAAGGGACCACCCTTTCTCTCTACTTGCCATGTGTTCACATGAAGCTGTCTGTCCAGGCACATTTGTTTAATCCATAAGTGCCATTTGTGTTATCATATGTTATCAAATAACTGGGCTTGTTCAAAATTTGATAAACTGGAAATACAGATGGTTTTTATTTATTACTTCTTTAAACAGTGTTTAGGAACTATGATTGTCATAGTCTTTCTTGCTTAAACTCAATTTATGAACTAGGACCAATACAGTTGCACTAAAGACCCTTTCAGTCAGTGTTTTAAACTACGGTTTTAGTTTTTAATCCTAAACACAAGCCCCCAAAGGAAGACTGAACTCAGGGGAAAAGACAACAGTAAAGGACTGACAATTATACACAGTCTCTTGCTCTAACGATGTCCAGGGCAACTGGTGATCAAATTTGGACTGTTTCCTCTGGCAGAGAAAAAGAAGCAAAAAGCTTGTTGTAAGTGTGCTCGCAGCTTGCTGAGCTCAGCCAAGCTCTGTGTGCTTTTCTTGGTACGAAGATCCTTGTAAATCTTACCACTTTTTTACTCCCTTGCTGAGCCATGTCAGAGTGCTCATAGACTCATTTCAAATTCCTCTGAATTCCTAGCTACCCACCACCAGTCAAGGTTGTTCTAACCTCCCTTTGAAATAAAAAACAGTTTGAGATGTTCTCCTAGACATAACAACAGTGAAAAAGAAAAAGAAGTTAAAATAATCAAAATTGTTTTAACAAAAAGGAAGAGCACACAATTGTCTCAGCCATTGGTGAACCAGAGCTACAGAACTTTGATTTTATTACTTACAGGTTACAGGAGACAGTGAGGGGCATTGCATGATGCCTAAAATCAGTTTACAAACTTGGAACCAGTCCCAAGTGTTCTTCCAAATCACTGGTGAAGCAATGAAAAAATGTTTTGCTGATTTTTCCCTCTACAATGGCCTTTTATAGCGCTAGAATTTCTATATCTTTGAAGGTGAAGATAATTATTAATCTGTGTTAATTTACTATTATTTCAGATTACTTGTTATTCCAATAGTCAGAAATGTTGAATATTTTATCATAATGCATTGTTTATTGCTAACTGATGTTGAGGAAGAAACATAGTTTTCCCTCTACCTTTCTAAGTTCTTAGCTGAGAACCCCAGTAATAAAAGACAGATTAATAAGAGAAAATAAATAGAAGTTTTGTAATATGTATACCTTCTGTGTACATAAGAGATGCCAAGGAAAACTCTTTGTAAATGGCATAAGCCACCACCTTAAATACTGCCTCCAGCTAAAGACAAAAGAAGATATTGGGAAGTTGCCAGAAAAAGCACAGTAAACAAGGGTATGGATTTTACACATATTTATTTCTATGCATTTTCCATAATAAATTTCTAGATATTTAGTTATTCCTGTATTTCTGGTACAGAGATGGAGACACTTTCAGAAATGGAAATTTCTTTTATAAATATTAATATCTCCTACAAAAGAGTAACTTCTACTGGTTTTCAGAGCCTCTCCTGTGTCTGATTTCATGTTTCTTAAAATTGTTCCATTCAAGATAATATGTATGCCAAAGAGGCATAGCTTGGGGTGTTATATTCTGCTCCCCCTCACTTAATAAACATAGCTATTAAAAATCAACCAAGCAGTTTTCAAATGGTGTTTTAGTAACTGACCAAAAATGAATTCAGTTTGATAGTTTAAAGATACAGGGGTGTATGGACATTTCAATGATGTTGATTCTACCAATCCATGAACACGGTATGTTCTTCCATCTGTTTATGTCTTCCTCTACCTCTTTTTTCAGTGTCCTGTAGTTTTCTGAGTACAGGTCCTTTACCTCCTTAGTTAAGTTTATTCCTAGGTATCTTAATTTTTTTGGTGTGATGGTAAATGGGATTGTTTTTTTAATTTCTCTTTCTGTAAGTTCACTATTGGTGTATAAAAATGCCATAGATTTCTTGGTTAATTTTGTATCCTGCTACATTGCTGAATTAATTTATTAAGTCTAATAATTTTTGATGGAGTCTTTAGAGTTTTCTATGTACAGTATCATGCCATCTGCGAATAATGACAGTTTTATGTCTTCTTTTCCAATTCGGATAACTTTTATTTCTTCTTCTTGCCTAATTGCTATGGCTAGCACTTCCAGTACTATGTTGAACAGGAGTGGTGAAAGTGGGCATCCCTGTCTCGTTCCTGTTAGGTGAAATGGTTTTAGTTTTGCCCATTGAGTATGATGGGCTGTAGGTTTGTCATATAAGGTTTTTATTATGTTGAGGTATGATCCCTCTATTCCCACTTTGCTGAGGGTTTTTTCAAGAAGGGGTGTTGGATTTTGTCAATGCTTTTTCTGCATCAATTGATATGACTATGTGATTTTTATCTCTCAATTTGTTTATGTGATGTATTATGTTTATTGATTTGCGGATATTGTACCATCCTTGCATCCCTGGGATAAATTCTACTTGGTCATGGTATATGATATTTCTGATGTACTGCTGGATCCGATTTGCTAGAATTTTGTTGAGGATTTTGGCATCTATGTCCATGAGGGATATTGGCCTGTAATTCTCTTTCATTGTGTTGTCTTTATCTGGTTCTGATATTAGGGTAATGCTCAATGCAATCCCCATTAAAATACCGACAGCATATTTCACAGACCTAGAACAAACTCTCCAAAAATTCATCTGGAATCAACTATTCAGGGAAAAAGACCCCAAATAGTTGCAGCAATCCTGAGAAAGAAGAACAAAGTAGGTGGGATCGCAATACCAGATATCAATCTGTATTACAAAGCCACTGTTCTCAAAAATGCCTGGTACTGGCACAAAACAGACATATAGTTCAATGGAATAGAATAGAGAACCCAGAAATCAACCCAAACCACTATGCTCAATTAATATTTGACAAAGGAGGCAAGATCATAAAATGGAGTAATGAGAGTCTCTTCAATAAATAGTGTTGGGAAAATTGTACAGATACATGCAAAGAAATGAAACTAGACCACCAACTTACACCATACACAAAAATAAACTTAAAGTGGATAAAGGACTTAAACATAAGATGGGAAACCATAAAAATACTAGAGGAATCCACAGGCAGCAAAATCTCAGACATATGCCGAAGCACTGTCTTCACTGATACAGCTCCTAGGGCAATGGAAACTAAAGAGAAAATAAACAAATGGGACTACATCAAAATAAAAAGCTTCTGTACTGCAAAAGAAACCATTAACAAAACAATAAGAAAGCCCACTGCAAGGGAGAACATATTTGCCAATGTTATCTCCAATAAGGGTCTAATCTCCAAAATTTACAGGGAACTCATACAACGTAACAAAAAGAAGATAAACAATCCAATAAAAAAATGGGCAACAGACCTAAATAGATACTTTTCGAAAGAGGACAGAAGGAAGGCCAAGAGACATATGAAAACATGCTCAAAGTCACTAATTATCCGAGAGATGCAAATCAAAACAACAATGCGGTATCATCTCACACCTGTCAGAATAGCTATCATCAACAAATCAACAAACGACAAGTGCTGGCGAGGATGCGGAGAAAAAGGAACCCTCATGCACTGCTGGTGGGAATGCAGACTGGTGCAGCCACTGTGGAGAACAGTATGGAGTTTCCTCAAAAAACTAAAAATGGAACTCCCATTTGACCCAGTGATCCCACTTCTAGGAATATATCCCAAGAAACTACAAAACACAAATCAGAAAGGATATATGCACCCCTATGTTCATAGCAGCACAATTTATCATAGCTAAGATTTGGAAACATCCTAAATGCCCATCAGCAGATGAGTGGATTAAAAAACTGTGGTACATCTACACAATGCAATACTACACCGTGGTAAAAAAGAAGGAATTCTTACCACAGCATGGATGGAACTGGAGAGCATTATACCAAGCGAAATAACCCAGTCAGAGAAAGATAAATATCACATGATCTCACTCATTTGTGGAATATAATGAACAACATAAACTGATGAACAAAAACAGATCCAGAGACAGAGAAGCATTGATCAGACCATCAAACCTCAGAGGGAAGGTAGCGGAGGGTGGGGATTAGTGGGAGAGATCAACCAAAGGACTTGTATGCATTCATATAAGTCCAACCAATGGACATAGACACCAGGGGGGTGAGGGCATGAGTGTGGGGGAGGTTGGGGGGCAATGGGGGTACAGTATGTAATACCTTAATTGATAAAGAGAAAAGAAAAAAAAAGATATAGGGGTCTTCTTAACTAATTCTCACTCTCTGCCCATGGGCAGAAAAACTTAGAAGTAAGAAAATAAAAGCATAAAACTATACAGTTAATAGATGAAAGACATAGAATATCATTCAACAAAAAAAGTCATCTTATTGACTTAAAATGTTAGCTACCATTTATTTAGAGTCTACCATATGCCAGGCATTGTTATAAATGTGAAAGGTTTATAAGCATTTTGTTGTTAGTAGTAAACTATACTGTGAGCCGAGGGTAATTCCAGGAGTTTTGGAAGATGATGAAGTATGACACCATTTGCAGTGTTGACAAAAGAATACCCAGAATATAGAAAAGAGTTGATTTAAGCCAAATTTTAAGGACATGCCTGGAAGCAAAACTTCAATGGATGAGAAAATGCTCCAGAGAATGGCAATTTTACACACTAGAATCTAAGGAAGGTTATATATATCAACCACTGGTTATAGATAAAGGGTGTGGGAAAAAACAAAGTGGAGAAATTTTTAGGATTGGTAGAAAGCAAAATAGAGAGACACATACTTCTGTTACACTGGTGAGTCCAGAATAGTTAATAATTAACATGAAAGCACAGAGTCATGGTATGAGGGCAATAAGATAACAATAAGGGGTTCTGTGGTCTTGTGCTCTGATGCTGCAGTTGATCCTTCTGAGGGTAGGAAATAAAATACTCTGTCGTTTCAAAGGTATGTTATCCTAGTAGAAGCACAAAGACAATAGACAGGCCCACAAAGTGAAGACTGGCCTGAAAACTCTAGGGCAAGTATTCCCACTGTGACTCAGTTTACATAAGAATTTTTATGTTCAGACCAACCCTATGTGGTTGCTTTTAGTCACGAAGTTTATAAGGACTACCATTTGTGTACCCCCTCTTTTTTTTTGTTCACAGTAGTTTAATTTAATAGTTTGGAATTTTGTGCAAATTTTTGTGGCTGATAAGGTTGTAGATACTTATCAAGAAGTCAACTTCTAGAGATTCCTTTTAACCTATGATTTTTTGGCAACAATTAGGCTGTTGTGAGAACTTCTTATTTGCCTTGGGATAGGGAAATATGTCTGAGAACAAATAAGCATTGCTCAGCTTTGTATGTCAAAATTACACTTCTCCTAAAATCCTCAGAATAAACAATAAACCTGAAAGCTAGAATTATAATTGTAGAATTGGGACTCTTTAAGAGAAAAATGTATTGAGCTTCTTACAGAACCTAGAGTATAGCATTTAATTAATTCCAAAAATTAGATAAGGGAAAATCATATAAGGTGCCTCAACTAGAGAAAAATGTGATGTTTTTCTTAGCCCCTGACTCTACGGTATAAATTTTGAACCGGAGCCTTAAGAACTCCTAAACACTCCTGAGGATTTGAACATAGTAAAGTTACACTATTCAGGGGAGAGGGGTGGCTAGGGGAAGGAACTATAAAATAGGAAATCAGAGCACCTGGGAAATGCTAGTTTTGATATAGTAGACTTCTAGCCCTTTCAAAAGAAAGCTGTAGAGCTATTTTACTTTTTGAGAAAGTAAAGAACAGACTTTCACAGGGTTGCACACTTAATTCTGACAACACGTCCTGTGAATATAGGTGTTATTTTTTCATCTATAATGGAAGGAATTTATATTTAAAGTGCATAAGTAATTTTCTGAAGGTTCCACACAGTCCATAACAGAACCAGGTGTGAAAAAATTACATAAGTAAAGCCATTTTAAAATGGAACCAGAGCAGTCATTACAGATAAAAGGCCTTGCACATCTTACTCCTTGAACCTTTGGAATTTTTGAACCGGGCAAAATAACGTTCGGACTGGGTTCAACCAACATTGTCTTGCAAACAACTGTTTGTAAAGCTAACAGGAAAGCAAACATCCTGACCACAAAGGCTCATGATTATGGACTCTCTGAAGATAGAATCAGAAACAAGCCACGTATAGCTAAAGTTTAACTCAGCTGTTTGCACTAATAGAAATTTCTTTTATCAATATTATCATTTTCCTTCCTTTTCTCTTAAAAAAACCTTTTGCCTTTATCCCGTAATCAAACACTATTTGGTTTTTTACCTGAATCTGTTGAATCTGTGCTTTCCCAATTGCAATGCTTTCTGATCCCAAATAAACACTTTTTGGGGGGCCTCTAATTTTGGCTTTTTTATTTTTAGGTTAATACAGGATTCAGAGAAACCAAGGTTGTTCTGATTCTTCAGCATGTTTTGTTACCATGAAACACTAACCTTTCCACAACCTAATACATGAAATTCAGCTCTACACATGGATGGACAGTAAATGCCACCCATGCTTGTGTCCATTGTGTAAAGCAATTGACAAATTATTTTTATTTTTAAATGCTATACTCTGAGCATATGCCTCTTTTAATCTTAAAAATACACAGTGTCTTATTTTTTTAAAAGAAAAGTACACTTTGACTATTTGAAGGGGATAGAAGGGGTGTACTTTAAGTTATACCTGGGTTGAGAAGCAAAAAGGAAGTCTCACATTAGACTATGATAAAAGGGCTTATTGTAAGTGAACACACACAAAAAAAAACTTTTAAATAAGAAACATATCATTCTAATCAGGAACTAATGCTCTCTTCTGAACTAGGGAAGGTTTCTTGTTTAGTGAAAAAAACTTGGGGTGTTTGTGTTTCTCCAAAATCTTTTTGAACATGCATTTAATAAAATATTCATTGAATACATATTTTATTCTTGGCTTTGTAATAGGCATTGGAAATAAAAAGTTTAATAAGACATGTCTTGTCCACAAAGAGATGATAATTGCATGTGAAGAAAGATAAGCTCATATACCATGTCTAATATTTAAATTGCTGACATACCTGATATCAGACATTGTGCTAGCATATGTGGTTCTGTCCTCATCGACAGTCTATGAAGAATAAAGATAAGTAAACAGGCAAAGATAGTGTGTATACTAAGATCTAAGAGGGAGAAAATGAAGGATCTGTTAGCATAAAAAGGGTACTAATATATCTAACTCATATCTGAGGATCTCTTCTGGAGGAAGTCATATCTAAGCTGAGAGCCAAAACATAGGTAGAAATTTCGGTGGAAGTACTTTGAAGAGTTTCAAGCATCAGAAGATTAAGAACACCTGAGAGACCATGGTCTGTTTGAGGACTAAAGAAATTATAGCTACATTAAAAAATAAAAACTTCATCTTTATTTTTGGAATTTTGACTAAAAAAAAAAAACTAGAGAAAAAACTCATTGTTATTAATTTTTATTGATCATTTTTTTCAATGTAAATCAAAGCCATATTAACTGCTTTTAAATAGAATTCAAAACTTAAATTCCTTTCTCTTCTTAAACTTCTCTGACATTATCAGCTTCGGCAGGGATGTCGTATTTTCAGTAGTTTTCATTGTTTTATTTCAACATTTTACATCCTAACTTGTCACACAGAATACAAGTTATGATGTATTTCTTTCAAGAAGTTGCAATAGAATTTTATTTAATTTTGCATCATGTAATTGGATTTTCCTAAATATACTAGTAAATTAATAAAACTTATAAGAAAGACTTACCTTTTAAAAAAGAATAATGTTCTTATTTACAATTCAGAAAATGAAAAGTTGTTGAAATATTTCTATAACTTCCTGACATTATAATTGGCTCACTTTCTCATTTCTTTCTTCCTGTTGCAGTCTCAATATTTTAAAAATTAGTTTGTGTCACTATTTGCATAAGCCCACAATCTGCTAAAGTTTTTCTTTTGCTGAAGTCCAAAGAGTTCACATGTCAATTTTCATTCCCACTGTCATCAAGAGGCAATGTTATATGTCAATGAATATGCTTTGCTTAACTTCTATCAATCTCACACTGCAGGAAATAAGCCTAGTCACCCTTAAACTTATGCTGTCAATCAGAAAATCAGAAAGCAGGATACAAGTATCATATGCTAGTAGCATTGTAAAATCCACATGTGGTTGACATGTTGAATGATTCATAAATATATGTCTTTTATCCCAAAAAAGAAGCAGAATTTGAATGAATAAGAGGCCAAAGTGATCTTAAAACAGTCAAGTTATTTCCAGATCAGAAAAAGGGAAATACATTTTTCATTAAGGGAGACAGAGCGAATACAATATAGGTCATTTGCTATAAATGGCTAGGTAAATTATACATTAAACATAAATATAAATAATGATGTATATACATAATTTCTAAAGGGAATATGGATATAATTAGTCTATGATCAAGGCTGTATTAATAAAAGCCTATTTTAAGAATTGGTTATCAGTTTTAGCCTATTCATTGCTGGAAGGAAACCTTTTATTTTTTAAGATTAGTTGTCCATATACTGTATCTACCTTGTTTTTTAACAAATATTATGTGTTTTAATTATATACTTTGATTGACTTTGATTTGGGTATTAACTTGTTGAATGGCTATATTAGAGATTTATGACAAATTCTTACAGCTACACTTGTATATGACCATTAGAAAGAGTTTTAAAACAATTTCAAACATCCTAATATATAAAAACCCAGTGTTCATAATGACCTACTGAAAGCTCGACCAAATACTGAAAGTCCGTCCTGCAGGCTCAGAAAGCCAGCACTGACTGCCAAGGGGGCTGGGGATCAGGCCTGGAGAGAGGCCCAGAGAGAGAGGTAGGGTCTGATCCACAGCCTCTGTAACAGCTGTTGATCAGCCATTGCCTCTCTCTTTCTCTTTGAGCTTCGCCAGCAGATGCGCCTGTGTTTCTTTCCTGGCCTCGGGGCGGGGGGGAGGGGGCTGCTTATCAGCTCCACCTCTCTGATCAGGCCTGGAGATAGGCCCGAAGACGCTGACTGGCATAGAAACTGACCAATCAGAACCAAATCTGGGTGAACTGTGAGGAGCCAGTGGCTGCCTAGGAGGCAGAGCTTTTGACACTGACTGGCATAGAAACCGACCAATCAGAACCAAATTGGCCGGCAGAGGAGGGCAGTTGGGGGTGAGATCAGGCTGGCAGGGGAAGACCATTGGGGGTGAGATCAGGCCGGCAGGGGAGGGCAGTTAGGGGTGATCAGACAGACAGAAGCAGTTGGGGGCACGATCAGGACGGCAGGGGAGGGCAGTTAGGGGAGATCAGGAAGGCAGGCAGAGGCAGTTAGGGGTGATCAGGCAGGCAGGCAGGTTGAGCGGTTAGGAGCCTGCCATCCAGATTGCGAGAGGGATGTCTGACTGTCAGTTTAGGCCCAATCCCTGTGGCAGTTGGACATCCCCCAAGGGGTCCCCAATTGGAGAGGGTGCAGGCTGGGCTGAGGGAACCCCCCCTCCATGCATGAATTTTGTGCACCAGGCCACTAGTTGTTAATATTGCTCTGATTCATTCAAGGTTGGAGAATTCCTATAGCTGGTATTCATTTTAGGAACTTTGGTTAAAATTCTAAGTTTTCTTTGGTAGTTGAACTTGTAAAAATTATTTGATGTGTACATTTGTGTACATTTTAAAGAAATAAAGTGAATAAATTGGTCTTGCATATAGTCTTTCTAGCTATCAAGTAAAGGTGTTACCTTTCCATTTCTCAAATTAAATAATAAAATTTAAAAAATAAAAGTGAATTGCCGTTTCCTTATTTGTAATATTTAAGAAAATTTTCCTCAACATGTCACTGTGAATTCTGTTATATTGTATGTTGAATGCTTTTTATTAGAATAATTTTAGATGTTGATAATATATATTTCAAATTTAATATGGTAACTCAGATCACCAAAACATCACAAATCTAAATATCACTTATGGATCATAAATACTATGAATCTTGATTTATTATTTATTTTAATAGATTATTAAACAAACAAAGAGTATGCATGTCTTTATAAATAAAAACAAGAGATGATACGTTTTCCCTTTTTTCAAAAATTACCTTGTTTAACTCTAATGTATTTCCTGTGCTCTGTCAATCACAACTGTTTTGGACTTTCTGTAATTGGTGAAGTAATTGCTTTTCATGCTTTTAAATCACATGTGCATTTTGTAACATTAATCAATTTCCTGCTTTGCCCTGAGTTAAATTAAATTATAACACTGATACCAGGAGGGTTCCCAATAGCTCTTTCTCTTTACTCTAATAAAGCAATCATCAGTGTATGATCAGAATTTTTTATTTTATAAATAGAACATACAGAACAACTGTTTTGCTAGAGCTGACAGCTGACATCTACTTTTGTTTAGTGCTTGCTGTTCTGTGATAGCAAAACTGTAGAATAATATATTATAAACAGTTGATGTGGAACAACTGTGTATGACTCCAAACTGTAGCAATTCCTTTTTTCTTCTGCAGCTGCCTGCCCCGTGCTCTCCCATTTGATGAAAATGAATGTAGAGTGAATGTAAATACATTTCTGCTCTATTCTCACTTTCATGGCTACATCACTCTAGTTAAGCAGTTAATTTAAACCAGTACATTGAGAACTTACAGGTTATAGCAAAGTGGATTTCATGCTTCAAGGAGTTCTAATTGGAGCTTTACCCAAAACTTAAACCAACGGACAGAGCTTCATGACCACTATATGGAAATATCCTGGTTGCATTATAGAGAAAGATAATTATGCAGGGATGTGATACATGTAGGTCAAAGTTAGTGGGCAACTATTTAAACTATTAAATCATCAGACCTTAACATTAGTAATGTTATGATTGGGCACATTTAAAAATTAAACCATGCTGAAGTTTGACATGAAAAATAGATCATAAAACATAAGCAAGAATGAATTTCAATATCTAAAAATGGAAAATTATTATCAAAATTTTTATTGAAAAGAATATTATGATTGCCTCAAGAGTTCTTGCAATTAAATAAAATGTAGCCTTCAATCTTGTTTAAAAATGGACTTTTGCAATAGGACCTTAAAATAATATGTTTGTGATTTGATTGCCTAAGAAGTAATAGGTAAAGTGTGACAAGAAAAAAATATTTTTAAAAAATAAAAATAGACTTTAATGTTGAGATTTTTTTAATGTTTTCTGGTAAATATATTCTTATGGAGGTATAAAATTATGTGTTGTTATATATAATTTAATGTGTTATTGAACTATTAAAAGACATTTTTAAAGATGTTTATAACAATTGTACCATAAAGCAAAAGTAATATTAAAATAGTGAATATGAACTAACTGAAGAAATAAAACAGAAGATTATAAAATATATGTAGAAGAAGAAGCTATAATAAATACTAGTGTTTGAAAATGACAAATGAAATGGCAAAAACATGCTAAGGAAACTTCTAATAAATTAAGAAAATATTTTCTATCTTTTCCTTTATAATTCTTTTGCTGTAGAAGACTTGATAAAGTAACTTAAAATTTTTAAATTTCTTTTATTAATGAAAAGTTTTCTTCTCTTACCAGCCATGCATAGTATCATATCATTATTGTTTTTAAACAAAATTCTGTCATTTTACATCATAACAATTGAAACAAAAATATGTGAAAGTAGGATAACAATGCTTTAAGCCCTGTTTATGTACAATTCTTTGTGCTCATGAAATGTTTCTAGGGCAGGATAGAGGGCTGTTAAGAAAGACTGATATCATACAGGCATGTCAATCACATTTAATAGGCGCTGGTGGAAGGTAATCTCCTTCTCCCCATCAGTCTCCAGCAGACTGGTAGACAGAACTCATTACTGTGCAAATGAACCTGCCAGATGCTTCAGCCATTTGCCTTACTAGAGGTCACAAAGAGTTGACACCACTTAAAACTGGTTAAATGTGGCCAGGGAAGGATCAGGAGACAGACGAGCTTTGTAAGTCGAAATAAGCAGTATCATATTGACAATAACCTTAAAGGAGCTAAAAACATCCACCTGGAATTGTGGGAGGAAATAAGTTTGCATCACAATGGTTCATGTGTTTAAAATTAGTTCATCCATCATTTACTATATACGAAAAATGTGCATTTACGATATCCAGTGTGATGGTAATAAAATGTCAGTTCAGCATCTTTTATCATATAAAGATCTATAGATTTTTAAAAAGTTCACATCACTTTCAATGAGCTATCTTTTGACTTAGAAATACTCAGAGCCTTGCTGGAGTGGCTCATTTGGTTGAGTGTAGTCTTGAGCACCAAAGGGTTGCAAGTCAGGGCACATACCTGGATTGCGGATTAGATCCCCGTGGGGGCACGTATGGACGACAACTGATCTATGTCTCTCTCTCTCTCTCTCTCTCTCTCTCCCTCCCTTCCTCCCTCCCTCCCTCTCTCATTTATCTGTTTCCCAAAAGCACCATCTTATTAATAATGACGATAATACTAATTATTATTGTTAGCTCCATTGATAGTTTCTTTTTGTTGTTGAAGTTTTTAAAAATTGTTTTTTTAGAGATAGAGGAAGGGAGAGGGATAGAGGATAGAGAGATAGAAATATCGATGAGAAGCATTGATCCGCTGCCTCCTTCCCACCCCGTACTGGAGATTGAGCACACAACCGGGCTTGTGCCCAGACAGGAATCAAACTGTTAACCTCTTGGTTCATGGGTCCACGTTCAACCACTGAGCAACACCAGCCAGGCAATAGTTAGTTTCTTTGAGGGGCTCTGCTAAACTTCATCTTGTTTAATTTTCAAAGCTGCTCAGTGAAGTAAGCATCATTATCTTATTTTACAGTTGAAGAAATTAGAGCTATAAGAAGTTGTAATTTGCATAAAGTCATCAGTTTAAAAGCACAAATGTTTTAATGTAGACTCAGGTGTGTCTGACTCCAAAGTCTAATCTACTAGAGTCTCACTGTTTTCTTATTATTTCTCACTTTATTCTATTTGTCTCCAATAATATGTATATGTAGGTATAATGAGAACAAACTTAATTAAATATAAAATAATCTAAAATGTCTATCCTTAGGAAGCCAATTATAATTTATAAATATAATTTTAGGTTATTACTAAATGAATACTTCATAGATCAATAATTTCAGGACAATCACTTAATATTCAATTTAAGAAAAGAAAAATGAACAAATAATTTTAATACTACTCTCAATAATGACTACTATTTAGTCTTTTTTAAGGCACTCTCTTCAGTGGTATTCAATTAAACTAGAGTAAATTCTTACAATAAAACTATCATGGAGAATAACCAGGAGTTGTTTTTTTTTTTTTTTTTATTTCTCCAATATCTTTTCTCATTCTCAATTCAGTCTGACATCCATGTAGCCCTTTTCTCCAAATCTTAAATTCTCTGGTGAAATTAAATTAAATTGATAATATCTAAATGCCCCTAGTTTTCTTTATTTCTCTGTTCAGAGAACAACAACAAAAAATCTGAAATGAAGCCAGTTATGGCTCCAATTTCTTACTCTAATAAAATACCATGTTATGAAAATAATGTATTCAGTTTTCAGGGGTGGGCAAACTTTTTGACTCGAGGGCCACAATGGGTTCTTAAACAGGACCGGAGGGCCGGAACAAAAACATGGATGGAGTGTTTGTGTGAACTAATATAAATTCAAAGTAAAGGAGCGGAGGGGAGAGCAAGAGAACCCTACACTCTTTCAGCTCCGCAGGCCGGATAGAACAGCCGAACGGGCCGGATCCGGCCCGTGGGCCATAGTTTGCCCACGGCTGAGTTATTTCATTTTAAATAGGAAATATTTATGTGGGAGAGTTAGTCAGTTTAAAACTTCTTAACTATATCCATGGGACAATAAAGTAAATGACTGTAAGTACCTGATAGTGACAAATATTGTGTGTTCAATACTACCTTAATTGTAACATCTATACAAATAACTGAATGTTGGACTGATATTTTTCTAAATAGAGAAAACTCATAAAATTAACTAACATTTATATTTAACATATTTTCCTAGTGGACTTTCCAATGTTTCTGTAGCTATGATTCCAAAGTTAACCTTTCAAAGATGAAAGAACTAAAAACAAACAAAGCAATGTGAGAGGAATACCGGAAAGATTGTATCTTTGAAAGACAGAAGAAGAAAGAGAATGTGACAGAGACAGAGGGAAAGATCAGAGATACACTAATCATAACAAATATTCTAGCCCAGAAGGGAACACTGGAAATTATAAACTAGTGATGGGCAAGCCTTTCAAGGTTTAAAGATCGGGTACAGATAAGAAGCTCAACATTCTTGTGACTATCCTAACCTTTCTCAGAGAGGTTAAAATCATATTGGAAATATGAGAAAAAGCTTTCCTGTAAAAATTTCTCCTTCCAGAGTCAGTCCAGCTGGAAATGCATAGAAGCATGAAAACGAAAAAGAAAACAAATAGAAATAAGCTAACCAAATTTTGAACGATAGGAAAGGTTCATTTGGGGTTGAGTAGGCATAGGTCACTTTGTTTTTACATCTGAATTGATTGTTCCCTTGTTCCTAATAAGAGAACTTTGTTGTTTTTTATAAATGAGCCTTCATGGAAATAGTTCATCATGTCTTCACAAAGATCTGGGATTATTATTTTTTCCCTGAGAAAGAGTTTAAAACATCATACAAAAGTGTTGAAGGAAAGGACATGGTTTTAGATTAGGGCATAGTGGTTGAAATAGAAAGTAATTAATGAGAACATTCTTGCAAATGGTGCAGATAGCAAAATGACTGAATTATGCTATATTATAATAGACTCAGGAAACCTTTGAATGCTAGAATTTTGACAGAGTGATATAAAGAGATCTATGTACAAATTACAGCATTAATGCTCTAATGCCATTTTTTCTAAAGAGAAACATTATAATTACAGAACCAATTATCTCAATCTGTAATAATGCACTGAATAACTGTCTACATATTCATATCTAAACTTATTTTATAGCTCAAGGAACAAAAACCACAGGTTAGGAAAATAAAACTGATGAGTATTTTACTTTGATATGAAGAATAAGAGTTTTAGGCTTTGCTAGACAAGAGAAATAACTATATATTTTAACAATCTCTCTCAAATTAAAAAAATAAACTTTGCATTTTCAAAGTCTAAATTCTAATATCTCATGCACATAGAACCATATTTTGTCCTTATAAAGTACAAACCAACTTAATCATGATTTAACAGTGGAAAACATCAATTCAATTATGTCCGTGATAAGTCTAGTGGCAGACATAACCCAAGCAGGAATCCAGCTTCAATTTTCTGTGACTCTTTTAGCAATGCCCTCTTCCCAGGTTGGCTTAGGCTTCTGGCTTCCTTACTTAGTGGAGAGAATGGCTGCTACTAATAACCAGGGCCACAAGTTCTTTATTTAATATAAAGAAGTAGGGAAAGCTTCAACTCTTATTATTATCATATAAATGCCTGAATTTGGCCAGGGAATCCTAGCTCTTATTTATTGAGGCTACTACTCATTCCTAAACCAACCTTTCAACAAAGGGATAAGATTATGTTGATTGGATAATGCCACTAGGGGCCTATCCATGGAGCTTGGTAGGGTTTAATACTATCAAAATCATAAAGATAAATAACATTGGAAGAAAGCTGTCTCCCAAAAGAAAAATCTGGATGCTGTTAGAAAAAAGAAATGGGATACCTGATAAACAGAAAAACAATGACTACTAAATACAGTAGTAAATATAATGAATATAGAGAAAACAGTCAATGTATAAGGAAGACCATAAAAATAACCACATAATAAAGCTATCTTAGTTCTCTACATTATTGTTTTTTATTGAATCATTATATGTTCAAATGTAATGCTTTATACAAGTACCTTAAGTTTATAAAAGTAACTTAAATCTGTTTATATTACAGGAAAGTCGAGATATCTGCATTTAGCTATGTACCACCTCTTAGCAGTTTGCCCTCACTCCTACATTTTCAGTCCCTATTATTCATCACCTTCAAAAAAATTTCAAGCAAACCAAATTAAAAAAAAAATGAAGCTAAAGAGATAATTGTATTTAAAAAATGGAAGTTTATATCTTTATTTAAAATATTAAGATCAGCCAAAGTAATCTTGAGAAAAAAGGATAAAAGTTGGAGGTATCATGCTCCCTGGTTTCAAAGCTACTGGCAAAAACAACCACAGAATAAAGAGCCTAGAAATGTAACAAAATAAAGAACCTAGAAATAAACCCATGTCTATATGGCCAATTAATATATGACAAAGGAGACAGAAATATACAATGGGAAAAAGACAGTTTTTTTAATAAATGGTGTTGGGAAAACTAACAGATACATACAAAAAAGAAAGAAAGAAAGAAAGAAAGAAAGAAAGAAAGAAAGAAAGAAAGAAAGAAAGAAACTAGACCCGTTCATGCACTGTATAGAAAAATAAACTCAAAATGAAATAAAGACTTTAATGTAAGACCTGAGACCATAAATCTCCTTGAAGAAAACAGGCGGTAAACTCATGGGCATTGTTAGTATAAACAATTTTTTTTTGGATATATCTCCTTGTGCAAAGGCAATAAAAGCAAACATAAACAAATAGGACTATATTAAATTAAAAATATTTTTGCATAGTGAAGAAAACCATCAACAAGATGAAATGGCATACTTAACTGCCAACATCTTGTTGGGAGAAAAATTTGCAAATGATATCTCTGATAAGAAGTCAAAATCCAATATATTAAAGAACTCATATAACTGAATATCAAAACAAACAACTAAAAATTCAATTAAAATGGACAGAGGATCTGAACAGATATTTTTTTCAAAGAAGACATACAAAGCCTAGCCAGTGTGGTTCAGTGGTTGCACATCAACAGAGGTCACAGTTCAATTCCTGGTCAGGGCACATATCCAAATTGTGGGCTTGATCCCTGGTGGTGGCAGCTGACCAATGATTCTCTCTCGTATCATTGACTAGAGCCCGATGCACAAAATTCGTGCAAGGGCCTAGGGCAGCCTTGGGCAAACTACGGCCCGCGGGCCGGATCCGGCTGTTCTATCCGGTTCCCTTGCTCTCTCCTCCGCTCCTTTACTTTGAATTTATATTAGTTCACACAAACACTCCATCCATGCTTTTGTTCCAGCCCTCCGGTCCAGTTTAAGAACCCATTGTGGCCCTCGAGTCAAAAAGTTTGCCCACCCCTGGCCTAGGCCCTTGCAACCCCAGCTTTGTCTGGAAGGTCGTTTGGCTGTCCGGTCTAATTAGCATATTATGCTTTTATTTATTTATTTATTTTTAATATATTTTATTGACTTTTTACAGAGAGAGGAAGGGAGAGGGATTGAGAGTTAGAAACATCGATGAGAGAGAAACATCGATCAGCTGCCTCCTGCACACCCCCTACTGGGGATGTGTTCGCAACCAAGGTATATGCCCTTGACCGGAATCGAACCTGGGACCTTTCAGTCTGCAGGCCTACGCTCTATCCACTGAGCCAAACCGGTTTCAGCAAATTAGCATATTATGCTTTTATTATTATAGATGTTTCTATTGCTTTCTCCCTCTTCCTTCCTCTCTGAAATCAATAAAGATATATATATTTTGGAAACTAAGGCAGAATAAGAATGAAAAGGGGTATTCTACTTTTTACCATATAAATCTACCTTTCAAATTCTTTATGATGAAGAGAGAGGAATAATCCAGTAAAAGATAAGTTAGCCTGGCTGGTGTGGCTCAGCAATTGAGCCTTGACCCAGGAACCAAGAGTTCATTGGTTCAACTCCTGGTCAGGGCACATGCCTGGGTTGCAGGCTCAATCCCCAATAGGGGGCATGCAGGAGGCAGCCAATCAAAGATTCATTATCAACATTGATGTTTCTATCTCCCTTCCTCCCTGGAATCAATTAAAATATTAAAAAAAAGAGAGAACAGATTCCAAAGTGGCAGCGGACTAAGTGAAAGCTACACTGACATGCTCCCTGGACCAAATTGGAATTATAACTAAAATGCAGAAAAACCATCCTGAATAATCAGTGAAGACTGGCTGGAGAGAACCCTGATAACCAAGGACAGAAAGTGGAGACCGCATCGTGGCTGGTAGGAGGGGCCGAGGCTCAAAAGGTTGGGCCAGTCTCCCACAGACACCAGCTGAAGTTCTGCTGGGATATCTCAGCTGTGGGGGTTCCCACTCAGAACTCTGGGTTCTAAACTCCAAGCTTGGCTCCCCAGACCAGAGCACCACAACTGAGAAAAGTGCCCACACATCATCTGGCTGTGTAAAGGAGCAGGTTTGCTGCCAGCCAATGAGAGAATGCTGGAAATGTAGGCACCCACTTAAAGGGCTAACACACATTTCATACGTAGCCACTCACCTTGGGCTCTGGCAGAGGGAGGGCAGAGTAGGCTGGAGTTGTGTGAGCAGAAGCCAGAATTGTGGGTCCTAGGGTTAGACCTCAGAAGGCAGATACCCCAGTTTCCTTTATTGAGTCATTCCCTCATGCTGTGGAGGACATCTTTCTCTGGTGGACCTTTGCCATCCAGACAGTATTTTCCTGGGGGAAGGACAGTAGCCCCACCCTATTGGAAAACCCCTTGCCCCAACTTTTGGAGTTTCTGAGGCCTGAGAATAACAATCAGCCTTCAGACAGAAGCAATTGCCCCAACCTGTTTGAAAACCTCTTGTCCTACCCTATGGTCAGTAGCCTGAGGATAATCAAGACTGAATATAATCAGACTGCAGGCAGAGGCAGATCACTGGAGACTTTGAGTCTTTGCCTGATCTAAGTCTGGGCCCAGGACTAGGACAAAAAGATGTGGTGCACATCTTGGTCCTTTCCAAGGCACCCAGCCCAAGCAGAGGGAGCCACAAGCTGTCTATTGCTGAGAGCTCCAAACAGGGTACTCAGGGCCAGTCACAAACAGCATCTGACACTGTCCTGAATTAAAGGTTGGGAGGCATAGCAGGTCTACCTAATACATAGACACAAACACAAACAGGCCCCAAACGAAAGAACAAGAGAATTCTCCAGAAGAAGAGATAAATGAAATAGAGATAAGAAATTTTTCAGACATAGAGTTCAGAATAATGATGGCAAAGATGCTCAACAGCATGAGAAAAGACATAGTAACTATGAAGAATGACATAGCACTAATAAAGAACATGGTGGAAGGAATACACAGAAGAATAGGGGAATCTGAGGATCAGATCAGTGAATTAGAAGACAGAGTAGAAAAGAATCACTCAATCAGAGAGCCAAAAAGGAAAAAAACAACAACAAAAAACAATTAAAAAACAGGATGACAGCCCAGCTGGCATGGCTCAGTAGTTCAGCGCCAACTATGAACCAGGAGGTCACAGTTTGATTCTAGGTCAGGGCACTGCTGGGGTTGTGGGCTGGATCCTCAGTAAGGGGCATGCAAGAGGCAGCTGATCAATTGATCAATAGTTCTATCTCATCATTGATGTTTCTATTTCTTTATCCCTCTCCCTTCCTCTCCGGAATCAATAAAAATATATTTTAAGAAAGAAGCTAATTCAATTTTGTAGAAAAGAATAGAGCATAAAGGTGGCAATGGAAAAAAAGAGAAGCCTATATATTCAAAGGATATGTGAAATGGGGGAAAGAAATATGTAAAATGACTGGATAAATGGATCTTGACAATAACTGATTCAGAAGACCATGGAAGAAGGGACTGTGAATGCAATTCAGTGTTGGATATTTTTTCATTTGAGGTACATTTGAGACATCCAGATGGAGAATTTAAGTAGGCAGATCAAAACAAACTTGACATGTTATTAAATCAAGTAATACAGAAGAGCTTATGGTGAAAAGCACAGCAAAAGAGACCATCAACAAAACAACAGTCTCTTGTATCAGAGAACATACTTGTCAATAATTCATCTGATACAGGTTTAATCTCCAAAATATATAGGGAACTCAAACAATTTAACAAAAGGAAGACAATCCAATTAAAAAATGGGCAAAGGGCCTAAATAGACACTTATCCAAAATGGACATACAGGTGGCCAAGAGACATATGAAAAAATGCTCAAAGTCACTGATCACCAGAGTTAAAAGGACAATGAGCTATCTACAGGGGTCCTCAAACTTTTTAAACAGGGGGCCAGTTCAATGTCCCTCAGACCGTTGGAGGGCCGGACTATAGTTTAAAAAAACAACTATGAACAAATTCCTATGCGCACTTCGGGCCCGGGACGAGTCAGCTGCTAAGCAGGACAGGCAGCGGCACCCGGTGGGCCGGATAAATGTCCTCAGTGGGCCGCATGTGGCCTGCGGGCCGTAGTTTGAGGACACCTGAATGTCAGACTGCTACCATCAACAAATCAATAAATGGCAAGTGCTGGAAAGGATGTGGAGAAAAGGGAACCCCAGTACACTGCTGATGGGACTGCAGACTGGTGAAGCCACTGTGAAAAACAGTATGGAGTTTCCTCAAAAAATTAAAAATGGAAATGCCATTTGATTCAGTGATCCCACTTCTAGGAATATATCCTAAGAAATCTGAAACAGCAATCAGAAAGAATGTATGTACCTCTATGTTCATAGCTGCACAATTTACAATAGCTGCGATATGGAAACAACCCATGTGCCCATCAGTAGATGAATGGATAAAAAGCTGTGGTACATTTACACCATGGAATATGATGCAGCAGTAAAAAAGAAGGATTTCTTACTCTTTGAGACAGCATGGAGGGACTTGGCAAGTATTATGCTAAGCAAAATAAGCCAGTCAGAGAAAGACAAGTATCATAGGATCTCACTTATATGTGGAATCTAATGAGCAAAAAAAAAAACTGTTGAATAAAATAGAGCCAGAGACCTAGAACATGGAACAGACTGTCAAATCTCAGAGGGAAGGTGGGGATAGGTGGAAGGGTGGGAGGAGATCAACCAAAGAACTTGTATGCATAATCCATGGACACAGACGATAGAGGGTGGCAGCCTGTGATAATTTGTCACAGAAGCAATAGGAAACAAACAATGTATATGAAATCAAGCTTGTTGACTCATTTATTTAACTCATATTATTTATTGTTTTCACCTAATCTTTCAATTTCTAAAACTGATATGGCAAGTCATTTTTTGTCAATTTTTCTTCTATTTCCATTCTTGTTTTCTTTATTTTTATGCCAAAGAACTATAGTTTAGGCATAATATATATTCCTAGTATCTCCCACAAAAGAAAACAGGACATTATTTCAACAGCCTGGTAAGTTGAATGAGGGCATGTATTAAGGGAGAGATAATGCAAATAGGACATTGATGTTAAAAAACATTCGCCAATGCAGCAAATAAATGAGATGAAAGAGCACATATTTAAGCCTGAACTTTAGGTTTTTATGTTGAGTGACTGTGAAGATGCCAATACAAAAAATACAATGTAATACACCTTTGTAGGAAACATCTTTTACTTTTGCACTATAAAATATCTGAGTACTCATCCTTGAAGGGAAACCCATGAAGGTGTTAAGTCCCTGTAGCTTCCCTCAGTGGTTAAAGAGCTGATTGTTCTTTCCCCTCCCAGACAGGAGTGATCCAAGTTGAAGTGTGGCATCACAATACAGCCAGTAGTAGTAGTGGGGGTGTTCTCACAGGATGATCATGTGCTCCTGACCATGCTTCCTGCTACTTAGCCCAAACAGGGTCTGGCCATTTCCAAGCCTTTTCTCCAAACTCTTATGCAAGATCCACATGCAATATGACCTTTCAGCTCTAGAAGCAAGGCTTTATACAAAATAAAAACAATTTACAAAGAATTTAACATGCATTATAGAATACACGGAAATGATAACAAAGCCAGACATTGTAGCTTCTAATTGAATAGAATGTTCTACTTGGGTTCATCTTGAACTTTGAACCATTCTTTTTTTAAAATATATTTTATTGATATTTTACAGAGAGGAAGGGAGAGGGATAAAGAGCTAGAAACATTGATGAGAGAGAAACATAGATCAGCTGCCTCCTACATACCTCCCACTGGGGATGTGCCTGCAACCAAGGTACATACCCTTGACTGGAATCAAATCCGGGACCCTTTAGTCCGCAGGCCAATGCTCTATCCACTGAGCTAAACCGGTTTCCGCTGAACCATTCTTTAATTGTAAATTAATCATAGTTGAGACTACATTTACATTTTTTTCTAGATTATGTATCCATACATACCGATTGTCTAATTATTCAAAAAGAAAACATGAATTACTTCAATTTAGATTGTCAAATTAATTTACATTTTAAATGTATAAATCATTTTCTAGTATCCTATTTTAAAATTAAAATAAAAGCTTTATTAAAAATATATTCTTAGAAAAATAAAATGCAGTGAGTATAGATATTTTATAAAATATAGAGAAATGAATTAAGAAAAATATTATCACACCATTGATTATTCAGAACAATATAACCTTGTAAATATGTGTCTGCCTTTTCTCTCATTTTTCTATGAATATTTTTATTTTATATATTTATGATTGTAGAAAATCTTGTACTTAACTTTTAACTCCTAACAGTTGTATAATACCTACTGTTTACTTAATGCTTATCTCATAGTGATCATATACTATTGTATTCTTACAATTTTTTGCATAATATATTATGAATGGTGCCATAATTTTAGATTGCTTTTCTATAGTAGATTATCAGAAGTGAAAATTGTAAAACAAAGCATATAAACTTTTAAAATTTCTTGAAGCCTCCCCAGTGGTGGGTTTTATTTGTATTATTTAATAGTACTCTGAGTTAATGTTGTGAAGGAACTGCAAAATATGCCAAGGAGACAATAACAAAATATATACACTTATATTTGCTCTTAATATGTAGATTGATAATTTTTTGATGGTATCTCTAAAGCCACTTTAATATGTACATTAATTTATAATCTCCTATTGTCAAGCAGTCTTAACCATACAGTTTGACTATCACTTAAGACTGTCAGCAAGTATATATTAACAAAATTTGATCAGGAAGCATTCTATGAACAGATGTAGGTGAAAGAGAGAGATTGAGAATTCATTTTTTATACATATATAAAAATGGAAAAACTTGATTTCTCTGTATCCAAGTAACTAGATCTATATTTGATAAAGCAGTATATTTAAAAATAGAAAATTATCACTTATTCTAAAACCATTATATTAATATAAATATTATATCTATGCATAAATTATATAAAAAAACAAACTAAATTATGACTCAAGTTTTCCCTTTCATATTTGTAGTTAGATCAGGTAGTCTTGCAATACTTATGAGGTAACTGAAAATTGTCAAAGGAGATCTGTTAAAATTATAAAAGTATTGGTTAATGATTATTAAAGAAAAACTGCAATAATTGTTTTTTGGGGGCTTACAGTAGAGAAGATAAACTCTAATAAAGCCTGCAAACAAAAAGTAATGCAAGGCAATGAATCACCCTTACTCTCTAAGAAAACAAAAAAGCACAGATTAGAGCAGAGTTTAATAATCCTAGACCAAAAACAATCCTAATTTTAAGATTTTAAATATTTCAGCTGTACTTGACACTTGTTCTACTGAGATATTTAAAAATTAACTTGAAGATCTAGTAGTCTGAAAGTTTGCTCATAAGAGTTTTACCTTTAGAACAGACTCTAGTATTTTATGAATATCCTATCAACTTTGATGCTGTCAGTGCCCTTCAGCTAAAATCACCAGGAACACACATGTAGTTAAGCAAGTTGTGTTTATCACCGGTTGCAGTGAGGGAGAACACTCACCATGGGAACCCTGGTGCATCTCAGTAAGTTGGCGTCAGAAGGAACTTGTACAAGTGGGGCGTTGGTTGAATAATATGGCGAGAGGTCTAAAGAGAGGAGTGTCAGGAAGTGGGGCCAGTTTTGTGATTGAGCATACCAATAAAGTCTTATCGTTTATAAGGAGCATAGATTAGAAAAGAATGAAGATATAGTAAGTAAAAAAGTAGGAGTCACTCATTTAATGAGAGTTGGGGGTGTTTGATATTTTGTGGGTTGCTCAGTGACTGTCTTCAGTAAGTGTTTTTTGAGATTATGTCCAGTGAGAGCACAGCATGGCTTAATTTTAGGCATCTGGTAAACGTGTAAAAACACTGAGGCTTAGTTGTAAGCATCAGATTTGTTGCTCAAGGTCCAATGTCAAGGGCTGTCTTTTTTTCTTTAAAAACCTTTTATTTTTATTTATTTGAGAGTGAGAGAGAGAGAGATGAAAGGAGACAGAGAGAGAGAGAGAGAGAGAGAGAGAGAGAGAGAGAGAGAACATTGATTTGTTGTCCCACTTATTTATGCATTCATTGGTTGATTCTTGTAAGTGCCCTGTTGAGGCAATCCTAGTGTACCTAGATGATGCACTATAGGGGCTTAATCACAAGGAACGACAGCCTGTAATTATTGGAATCAAGAGTCTACTGCCAGGGCCAGGTCCGGGCTGCCTTTTTTTTACACTATAAATAGTATTAAAAAATAAAAAGTGGGAAGATGGTGTTTCCTTGGTTTTAATAAAACCTCTTTTTAGAATTAACAACTTGATATTGGGTAGTTTTGCACATATTTAAGAAAATTTTATACTTGCTATATTTTTTATTAGCTAAAATATTAGTGACATATTTTCTGAAGCCAATTAAAATATTTCTCTATTTGAAATTTATTTAATTTTTTTCCTTGTATGAACTATGGTTACATTAAAATTGTTTTCTAATAGTTTTTCAGTATCACATAGCATTTCATAAGGAACATAGAGAATTTACCCTGAAGACTCATCAGAAAGTTGGGCCAGCCTCCTTAAACTGATTTGTAGGTGTATTACCCTGCATGAGAATTTATAGCTGGATGAAACAGAGCATGAAAAAAGGTAAAGATACATCGTAATCAAATAAGAGCAAAAAAGTCAGTGCTTGAGCACATTCCTAAAGAAAATTATTACCAACTCTGACCTTTGGGGGAACCATTATAAAAACTATAAGGAATATCAAATGGATTTGATGTTTTTTAAAAAAGAAAACTCATCTTTGATTTTATAATATAAGAATAGGTATAAAAGATTTTGTTCCTTCAATACATATTAAGATAAGGCAGAGCTAAGAAATTTGCTTTGTTAGCAAAATGTGAAGCCAAAGTAATTCAATTTAATTACCTAGTGATATATTTTATGTGGGCTTTTACTTAAGCAATGCTTCAGAAACTGATTCTATGAGGTAAGTGAATTCTGCCATTTTTGATACAGTAAGCAGGTTTTCAGTGCTTTTTAAAGAAATTTTTAAGACTAGAATTACAATCTTAATTTACAACAAATATTCATTATTTAAATTACTAAAATGCCACCTAAATCTGGGTTAAATTACATTGTGTTACACCAAAATCCCTCCACTTCTAACTCTCAGAGGTAATATCTCTCTTCAGATCTGTACATTTATGTTTAAAAAAAAATAGCACAGATTAATGAGAAATTATTCTCTTAATAAAAAATTCTAAGAACTTCTAAATCTAAGATAAATTTTATTTTAGGCAATTGTATTACTCTTGTGTGAATTTAGTGCCATTCATAGTATATGAATTAGTTTGTAAGGTTTTGGTAGTTTTTCTTCAAAATTAGAAATTTAAAAATTACACTGAAATACTTGAAGCAAAAAGCTCATATATTAGTAAGAAATAATCTGATTTCTACTTTAGCAGATTCCAAATATATAAAAATTTGTTTTCATTATATCAAAAAAGGAAAAATATCTATTTTCAAAACTGGCTAATCCTCTTCCAGGACAAAGGCCTTTAAAACTTTTCGTGTTGTCATAGTTTATTTCTTCACAGTCCGTTCCTTCAGAGCAGCACTGAATGGACTGCACTTTTTCTGAGGCGTATACTATTACACTTAGCTACCAAGCTGGCCACTTCATTCTGAACTTTGTTATCATTTCAACTGTTCCCTTCCATTGGTTGTTATTAGTACTGTCACCAGAATGCTTCTAGTGGTGGAGTTATTCAAGTAGAACAAAACAAAACAAAACGAAACAAAACAAAACAAAAGAAAACAAAAACCATCAATATTTTCTCAGGCTGTGTTCCCCAGAAAACCAACTCTGAGATGGAGATAAGAGTGAAAGTTACTGAGGAGCTTTAAAGATCTCGTTGAAGGGAATTAATGAAACTCAGTTGGACAGAGGAAGATGACGAACTTTGACCAGAACTCAGGAAGGCTGAGGTTGAAATGTTCCTGCAGAATTTTCCCTGTGGGACCAAGGGGTCTGACTTTGAAACCCTCATGTGAACTGGCATTGCTTGAAGTTCACCCTAATATGGGGGTGTGGCTTTGTGTAAGGCCTTGCCCCTGAGCTCAGGCAGTCCTCAAAGGGCACAGTCCTTATTTTCTAAAGGCATGTGCGTGGTCCATCATAGTGTATATCTGGACACTATATATCTATCCTTCATACTTGGTTCTGCAGACAGAAAGAGTCCTTATTCTTCTGATCAAAATTCCTTCACTAAAAAGAAATAAAAAATCTGCTATGCTCCTTTTAAAAAACAAACTTGTTTTTAAAAATATTTTTTAAATAAATATAAATATCTTACCTAATAATAGACAAACATGTAAATTGACCATACCTCCACTTTGCCACCAGTCTATCAGGAGTGATATGCAAATTAACCCAACAAAGATGGTGGTTAATTTGCATACACAGGCCCGAGTGATGGGGGCGGGACACTTGGTGAAGACGCAGGCATTCTGCCCCACTCCCGTCTCTCAGGGCCTCTGGGCAGCGTGGGAAGGTGGGGCCAGAGCAGAAAGAGCAGGAAGAGGCTGGGTCGGAGTGGAAAGGCGGTGCCGGCAGCCAGGGAAAGGAAAGCCCATTCTAGCACGAACCTTTGTGCATTGGGCTTCTAGTCTATGTATAATTGACTTTCCTGCCACAGGGGTTTAGAGTGTATGTGTGTCTACTGTGTATTTTTGAAGTTACTACACTAAAAAAAAAAAAGAATAAAATTTCCTCAAAATATATATGTAAAGTCAGTGTTTGTGTCAAGGCAGTCTATTTTCCCACTACATCAAACTGTATAGGACTTATGCAGTCAGGACTGCAGAAGACTCTAGGACTGTAGAAATTTAAAAAGCAGTTTTTGTGGGTCATGAAAAAAACTTAGCAATCATCATGGAACACATAGGAGCCCCACTGGAAAATATGAAAAACTTTGAAATGTAAATTATATAACTATAGTTATTTTCAACTGCTAAATATTTTAGAATTCTGTAATGAAAAAATATTTTTATTAATGTAAAAATCCCAAGCTGTAGCCAAAACCGGTTTGGCTCAGTGGATAGAGCGTTGGCCTGCGGACTGAAGGGGCCCGGGTTCGATTCCGGTCAAGGGCATGTACCTTGGTTGCAGGCACATCCCCAGTGGGAGGTGTGCAGGAGGCAGCTGATCGATGTTTCTCTCTCATTGATGTTTCTGGCTCTCTATCCCTCTCCCTTCCTCTCTCTGTAAAATATCAATAAAATATATATATATATATAAAAATCCCAAGCTGTATCTGTCATAATATGCAATAGCTAGATATTTTATTGCTCTAAAAAATAGGTAGAAATTAGATTTTAAATATTTTCCTAGAAAAAATTGAATAATTTTTATGCAAAAATATGAATGTCTACTATTTCCATGAGCAAGGATGATTTTTCTCATTTATAAAATGAGGGCATTAGTAACAGCCCTATTGGGTTATTGTGAAAATCAATTACATAATGCATGTAAAACACTGAACACCCTGCCCGATACATTGTAACTATCCAATAAGTGTTCATGCTTATTTTTGTTCTTATTAATGTGAAACTTTTATAACAGCATTATAAAAAATAGCTAATATGCATTGAGGCATTCTATGATATATTTGGCAATAACTTATAAAGTTCACATTCTCCTATGCTAAAGTGTTAATTCAAAAACACATTTTAAAATGTTTGTATTTACTTTTATTTCTGGATATGGAAACATTTCACAAAAGTGTGTATTGTAGCTATCGTAATTCACTAACATATCCAAAATTTATTATTTGCAATATTTTCTGATGTAACCAGTTACGCTTTTTTGAGGTGACTATATTGCTAAGATTATCTACTTTTTGTTGTTGTTGTTGTTAAGCCTCACCCAAGGATATTTTTTCCATTGATTTTTAGAGAGAATAGAAAGGAGGAGGAAGAGGATTAGAAGAAGGAGGGGGAGAGAGTGAGAGAGAGAGAGAGAGAGAGAGAGAGAGAGAGAGAGAAACTTCAAGGTGAGAGAGAGACACATCAATTGGTTGCCTCATGAACATGTCTTGATGGGTCAGGAATCCAATCAGCTACCAAGGTATGTGCTCTTGACCAGAATTGAACCTGTGACCCTTCAGTCTGAGGGCCAATGCTCTAACCACAGAGTCAAACTGGCTAGGGCAAGATTATCTATTGAGATGACCAAAAAGTTTGTTTGCTAATGAAGTTATAGCACTTCTAAATAAGTTTTAGAAAATTCAGTATTATTTCCTAACTGAATATTTGAATGGGAAAAAAAAAAATTGAGCATAACTCTACTTTAGCTATGCTGTTTAGAATGAGAAGTAAAAACAGAATATAAGTAAATTAATTTTATAATGAAAGATGGCTGTTTGGGTCAAAGTGAATATAATTATTAATTATGCACTTCAGAATCAGGAATTATAAAGCATCTGCCTAAGCTCTCTAAATTGTACTATTTTATACATCTTAACTCTCTTAGTAGGTGTCAGCCATGTTGTGCCCTTGGCTTTCTTATAGAAATACTTTGTCTAGACAATGTTTGTGCTCTTTTTAATAATTTTGCATTAGGCTTTATGTGGTTAGATTTCTTAATTCAAATAAGGACTGCTCTGCAGATTAGACATTTAATGTGAAATATGAGTCAACGTCACTGTCAGGAAACGAGCTGAGTCAGATATATTGACTGAAATTTACTTGGAATCTAAATGAGAAAGTCTTGGTCAGATAATAATACAAGTGAATGTATAAAGACTGTCTCCTAAAAAAGACTTAAGTATAATTAGATGCTGGAGACATTTCTTTAGGTAAATCAGAAATTCAAATTCTTACCAGAGGTTTGTGAAAAATGACGGAAGGGGAGATGATGGAAGAAAGTGCTTGTTACACATCAAGAGCATAAGCAATGTGATGAGGGATTTATCTCTCTGTTCATTTGCTAGAAAGGAGGGAATGACTTATTAGGTTTCATTTTATTTGGATCGACAATGAATGTTCAGGCAGAGAAGGAGCTCTGACCTTCAAAATGTCATTGTGCTTGCCAATGTAAATCAATCATTTAGGATGCACATATACCTTCTCTGGAAAATAAGATAAAGATGGCCAAGAAGAGAACATTTACTTGTTTGATATGTTTAGGGTGGTTTATCTCAATGTGAATAAGTTACCAGTGTATTACAGTCTCCCTGACTGAGTGAATTATTTATTGCATTATGTTTTATCACAAGCCTGATGTTCTCTCTAGCTTGAACTCACATCTAAGTAGAGGATTTTAATTCGCTTTTAAAATCATCAAATATCCTCATATGGATGAAAAAATTAGCTTGACTGGGAATTGTTTTGTGTAAAATCTGTGGCTTTGAAAATACTGGACAATTACTTTTAGCTGCATGAGTTGTTCTTTCAGAAGTTTCTTATTTTTCATAAATAGATTTATATTAAAAACAATAACTGTTTCTGTAAAACTTATCCATCGGCAATAGTTACATCGAATTGGCAGTGAAACAGATGGTATCCTATATAATAAAGAGGTAATATGCAAATTGACCATCACACCCTCACAAAAGATGGCTGCCATCATGTGGTCACAAGATGGCCACCCCCATGTGGTCACAAGATAGCTACCAAAAGATGGTTGGCAGGGGAGGGCAGTTGTGGGGGATCAGGCCAGAAGGGAGGACAGTTGGGGGCGTCTGGGCCTGCAGGGGAAGGAGAGCAGTTGGGGGGGACCAGGCCTGCAGGGGAGGGCAGTTGGGGGGGACCAGGCCTGCAGGGGAGGGCAGTTGGGGGCAATCGGGCTGGCAGGGGAGTGTTTAGGGGGTGGTTAGACTGGCAGGCAGAAGCAGTTAGGGGGTGATCAAGCAGGTAGGCAAGCGAGTGGTTGGGAGCCAGCAGTCCCAGATTGTGAGAGGGATGTCCGACTGCCAGTTTAGGCCTGATCCCACAGGGAAGGGTAGTTGGGGGGCACTAGGCAGTCAGACGTCCCCTGAGGGGTCCCAGATTGGAGAGGGTGCAGGCTGGGCTGAGGGACACCGCCCCCCCCCCCCCCCCCCCCAGTGCATGAATTTCGAGCAGCAGGCCTCTAGTGTAATTTATATGCTATGAAGTTGTTCTCAAGCATTGGGATGGGAGAAGGAGAGTAATGAGCTGGTCAAATGGGAACTGAGGAAAACCATGCAAGAAAAGAAAAAGATATTATGTTAAAAGTTTTGTCCTTAATTCCTCCATCCTCATTTCTTCAGCTCCCAGGATAGCTTTATTTTAATTATATTCTTTTTTTTTTCTTTTTTTGCAGGTTCCTTCCATTCTTTTGTCTTTATTAGCAATGCTGCAACAATGACATATATAATTTTTTCTCCTATGCAGGTATATCTACATAGGATAAATTTTTAGAAGCAAATTTGCTGGGTCAAAGATTATGAACTTTTGTAATTTTGATCAATATTGATAAATTTCTCATCATAGAGATTATACCAATTTATTCTTCCATCAATAATCAATGAGTCTTTTTCACTTTTACAAGATATGATCAAACTTTATAATTCTTGCCACTCTGATAGGAGAAAATGGCATCATGTGTAGGTTTTTTACTTATTTTTTTATTGTCTACAACTTTTATATATGTCTCCTTTTTCCCCAATTGATGCTCCCCCCCAGTCATTCCCACCCCGGGCAAGCCCCTACCACCTCAGTGTCTGTGTCCTTTGGTTATGCTTATATGCATGCATAAAAGTCCTTCGGTTGATCTCTTACCCCGCTCCAGACCTCCCCTGCCTTCCGCTGTTGTTTGACAGTCTGTTCTATGCTTTTGCCTCTGTATCTATTTTTGTTCATCAGATTATAATGTTCTTTGTATTCCACAAATGAGTGAGATCATGTGGTATTTATCTTTCACTGACTGGCTTATTTCACTTAGCATAATGCTCTACAGTCCCATCCATGTTGTTGCAAATGGTAAGAATTCCTTCTTTTTTACAGCAGTGTAGTATTCCATTGTGTAGATGTACCACAGTTTTCTAATCCACTCATCTGCTGATGTGCATTTAGGCTGTTTCCAAATCTTAGCTATTGTAAATTGTGCTGCTATGAACATAGGGATGCATATGTCCTTTCTGATTGGTGTTTCTGATTTCTTGGGATATATTCCATAGGCAGCAAAATATCAAACATATGTCTTAGCAATATCTTTATCAATACAGCTCCTAGGACAATGTAAACTAAGGAGAAAATAAACAAATGGGACTACATCAATGTAAAAATCTTCTGTACAGCCGAAACCGGTTTGGCTCAGTGGATAGAGCGTCGGCCTGCGGACTGAAGGGTCCCGGGTTCGATTCCGGTCAAGGGCATGTACCTTGGTTGCGGGCACATCCCCAGTGGGAGGTGTGCAGGAGGCAGCTGATTGATGTTTCTCTCTCATCGATGTTTCTAGCTTTCTATCCCTCTCCTTTCCTCTCTGTAAAATATCAATAAAATATATTAAAAAAAAATCTTCTGTACAGCAAAAGAAACCATCAACAAAACAAAAAAGCCCACTGCATGAGAGAACATATTTGCCAATGCTATCTCTGATAAGGGTTTAATCTCTAAAATTTACAGGGAACTCATACAACTTAACAAAAGGAAGATAAACAATCCAATTAAAAAATGGGCAAAGGACCTAAATAGAAACTCTTCAAAAGAGGACATACAGAAAGCAAAGAGACATTTGAAAACATTCTCAGAGTCACTAATCATCTGAGAAATGCAAATCAAAAAGATAATGAGGTACCATCTCACACCTGTCAGAATGGCTATCATCAACAAATCGACAAACTATAAGTGCTGGCGAGGATGTGAAGAAAAAGGAACCCTTGTGTGCACTACTGGTGGGACTGCAGACTGGTGCAGCCACTGTGGAAAGCAGTATGGAGTTTCCTCAAAAAGTTAAAAATGGAACTCCCATTTTACTCAGTAATCCCACTCCTAGAAATATATCAATATCTCTTTCTATTCGAATAAACCCATTTGCAGTTTTACTGATTTCCATGGGGGTTAATACACTTTTTTCCCATGTCAAAATTGGTTATAGTATAGCCAAACTTATGCTTAGAGAATTACTTATTCACTGTGATAATTGGACTGAAAAAAGAAAAGGGAAGCGGTTAAGGTATGAAATTAATTAGTTACTCAGTGTCATTAAAAAATCAAACCAGAAAGTTTAATAAGAGCAATCAAACCTATATAAAAATTAATTTCTTGGAAACTTCAACTATAAACATGAAAAGGTATAATGTTTCAGTAACTGAAAATTGAAATTGTCTTTGTTCTGTTTTTTTCTTTCTTTCTACCAGTTAGTGGACTCCCTGAATGACATCTCAGTCAGATTTCATAATTTGTATATTGTTTGGTTATAAGAACTGTCAGCTGTTACTAATTTCCTAGGTGGGGAAGAGGAAGGAGAATGCTTCACTCATTTCCTCTGCCCTTCGAGTCTGAGCCTGTTGACAAATCCTTTTCAGCCATTAGGTATTGTAGAATGTTAACTCACTTTGCTTTTCTTCATTTTAGTGTGTGTGGTAAATCTATATAACATTTTACCCTCTCTCATAGCCAGAGGCAGAAAGGCATATTAGAACAAGAAGCGAGACTTTTAAAAACTTGGCCTTGGAGAACTTAGTAACTTTGTTCTCAGTAGGGTGCTCACTGCCTCTACCATGGCCTGCCTTCTCTGGCAAGCCCTGGAGACAGGACCATATGTCAATCAGTACCTCATGCAAGCTGTGCCTCATAAATTCATTATCCTTGTGGAAACATATAGTGAAGGAAATGGTTGTTAATAAGTGTGAAACTATACTCCTGCCAAACAAACACAATGCATTTGGAAATAATTTGAAAAAGAGTCAGTAAGTCAGAAAACCTAGATTCAAAGGCATTCATCAATTCATCTAATCATGTATTCATTTGCCCTGTTACATGTAAGGCACAGTAGTGGAAGCATAGAGTTTACAACAGATAGTTCTTTGTAGCAACAAATAGCAAGTTCAGAAATGGAGAGTGCTAACTTAGTATCTCAGTATAAGCTGTTAGTGTAAAAAAGAGAAAAAAATACAATGAACACTATACAATATAGCTTGAAAAAAGATAATTTATCGTGCTATTGAATAATATGTCTGGAGAACATACAGTTGTTATTATACTCTTTGAAACAACTTCTTGAGCATATATTACAAAAGCATATATGCACATGTCCTTGAAAGCAAAGTTAAACAAACATAGATGCTAACTAATATCCTATAAAGGTAATTTTTTATTACATCAGCTTATGGAACATTTAAGGAAGTTGAGAGTCAGTTACATATTAGACACCATTGAGAAATAATTGTACTATAACCTATCATCATATATTTTGCTAAAATACATATGAATTTTAATAATTTAAATTTCAAAAATTGTAATACCATAATACAATAATTAAAATTTTAAGAATTATCCTATATAATAAAAGGCTAATATTCAAATTGTCCCCTTGGGAGTTCTACTGACTGGGAGTTCGACTGCTCACTATGATGTGCGCTGACCACCAGGGGGAGGTGCAGAGTGAAGGAAAGCCCCAGCCAGCAGCCAGCAGCAGGGGGAAGGAAAGCCCCAATCGGCCCTGATTGCCAGCCAGGCCTAGGGACCCTACCCATGCACGAATTCCATGCACTGGGCCTCTAATAACACTATAGTAAGCTAAAACATGAATTATCTGTTATTATACATTACATATATTCTAGGTATTTCCACACATAAACAATGTAAGTAAAAGTTCAAATTTAAAATGTGGTACATAATATGGCCTCCATAATAAGATTGTGATAGGCATTATTAAACAAACAAAACAAATAGAAAATTCTACAAAGAAGCCATAGGAAAAAAAGGCATATTAGCTAGCTTCAAAGCAAAAATAATAAGAGCTACTGTTCACTTTTCAAAAGTAATAATGGTATCAAGATGATAATAAAATACTATTTCACAACACAGAAAGAAAATAACTGCCAAAGCAGAATTTTCTCTACAAAATTACTTTTTAAAATTACCTTTAAAAAATCAAGACATTTTCAGTAAACTAGAGTATTAATGAGTCAGCAGAACTTCAATGAAAAATTTTAAAATGTAATTCTTTAGATAGAAAGAATAGAATCTCATAGAGAAACAGAAATGCAAGAATAAATGAGAGACAGCAGAAAGGGAAAAATATGTAGATAAATATAAATAAATATTACCTCTACAAAATAATATCATGTTCTTGTATATAAAATATATGTTTAATCAAAATGCACAAAATATATAAACACAAAGGTGGACATGATATAAATGTAATTAAAGAGTTCTAATCTTAAAGCATTATTGAGGTAGGAAATAGGTAAAATTTGTATTGAATTCTAATAAATCCAGAAGTCCTAATCTTTAGATAACCAATCTATAATAATAAGAGCATAATATGCTAATTAGACCAGACGTTTTTCCGGACAAAGCTGGGGCTGCGAAGGAAGCCCGGGTCCCGGGTGCCAGAGGGAAACTGGTGCTGGCAGCCGGGAGAAGGAAGGCCTACTCTTTCACAAATTTCATGCATCGGGCCACTAGTAAGTTAAGAAAGGGAAAACAGGATGAGAAAAAAATATTGCCTTCAAAAAAAGAAGAAAGGCAAGAAAGAAGGAGAAAAGTACTCTCTTTGTTCATTTAACAAACAGTAATTAACATTATGCAGGTCAAATAGAACACAAAAAGAAAAATTATAGTTATAGCTCATATGTTTCAGCAACCACTCTAAGCCTCAGTTAACTAGTCTATTTAAAACTATAAGATTGTAAAACTGAATAAGACTTGAAACCCAAATATATGCTGTTTTCCAGAGATACACTTTAAGTCCAAAGACACAAATGTTAAAATGAAAGGATGGGAAAAGATAAACATCAACCTAGTCAACAGAGGGTGGTTTAGTTATACTAATATCAGACACAATGGACATTAGGGTAAGACATTTTTTTTAAATTTTATTTCTTTCTATAGTTGACAGAATTACAGATGTTCCTCGATTCCTCCTCCTCCCCCCAGCCCCTGCCTTACCCCAGGCCTTCATTACACTATTGTCTGTATCCATTGGTTATGTATATATGTATATGAGTTCTTTGGTTAATCTCTTCCCATCTTCTGCCCCACCTCCCTGAGATATGTTAATCTATTCCATGCCTCAATGGTTCTAGGAATATATCCTAAGAAGCGTGAAACACCAATCAAAAGAACATGTGCACTCCTATGCTCATAACAGCATTATTTATTACTAGGGTCCAGTGCACGAATTCATGCACCTTGAAAGGAACTGTAGGCCGCGAGGCTGTGGTGGGCACAGGGGCGGATCTCAGCCCACCCACCACACACTTGCCCAACCCCTCCCGCTGCGGCCCCTGGCTCTCCTGTCTGCTAGTGGCCCTGCTACTGGCACTGCCGCTCCCACGTGCTAACAGCACAGAGCAATTGGGGCTGGAGCCACAGCAGGTGCGAACAGGGCCAGCGCTGTCAGTGGGTGCGAGCAGCGACTCCGGCACCAGCTGTGGGTGGAAACAGGCCAGTGCCAGCAGTGGGTGCGAGTGGAGGCTCCAGGGCTGGCAGCGGGTGTGAGCGGGGCTGTGGCCGGCAGCAGGTGTGAGAGGCGGCTGCCAACCCCGATCACCCCTCAGAAGCAGGGGTAGGTGGAGAAGCCCTGAGGGCGATCTGGGCCAGCAGCTGCTGCTCGCACCTGTTGATGGTGCTGAGTGATTGGGGACAGCGCCAGGCACTGGCAGTGGGTGCGAGTGCCCGGCGGTACTGCGGCTTGTGGGAGCAAAGAATTTTCAGTAACCAGCAGAGGCTCGCCCTGATGACAGTGATGGGTGCCCCGCCTTGGTCTGGTGCCCCTGCTTACCTGCTCTACCATCCCACCACGGCTGATGCCTGCCATGTTGCGCATTCTGCCACCTGCTGCCGATGCCCATCATGTTCCGTGCACGCCCTCTGGTGGTCAGCTCACGTCATAGCGACTGGTTGTTCGGTTGTTCCGCTGTTCGGTCTATTCGCATATTAGGTTTTTATATATATAGATGGCTAAGATCTGGAAACAACCCAATGCCCATAAGTAGATGAGTGAATAAAAAAGCTGCGGGACATTTACACAACGGAATACTATGCAGCTGTAAAAAAGAAGGATTTCTTACTCTTTTTGAAAGCATACATGAAGCTGGAGAGTATTATGCTAAGTGAAATAAGCCAGTCAGAGAAAGAGAAGTATCACATGATCTTACTTATAAGTAGAATCTAATGAACATAATAAATGGATGAATAGGTCCAAGGACATTGATATAGGGTAAGACATTATTTAAGAGAAAAGATAAAGTAATTAAGACGTTTTGTAATGATAAAATAGTCTTCCAGGAAGATATCATAAGTCTCAGTACATCCAATTACATATCTTCACATATAGTAGAAACAAAACAAACAAAAAACACACCTGACACAACTAGAAGGAAAAAAAGATGAATCCACAATTATAGAAGAATATTCTCAATAGCTGAAAGAAAAGGCAGAAAACCAATAGCCAGGATTCAGAAATTGTGGCATTTCAATTAACAAATTTGATCTACTTGATATTATTTATCCTGCGAATCTGCAGCCAACAATGACAGAGTACAGATTTTTTCCATGAAGTATTTCATGCAGAATCATCATAGAGCATGATGCATGCAGCATTTATTGACATTGTAAGCAAGCCTCATCAAATTTCATAGGATTGCCATATGTTCTCTGACCACATTTAAATAAAACTACAAATAAGTAAAAGATAAATTAAAGAATGAATGGCCCAGGTAATATATTTATTATATCATATAATTGTAAAAGAGTATTTTATTTTCTAATAGACATCAGATCAAATTTAAAACTAAATACTGTTCTAGCCCTGTTTGGTTGCTCAGTGGTTAGAGCCCTCAGACCACAGGTCACAGGTTCAATTCCTGGTAAAGGGCCTGTACTTGGGTTGCAGGTTTGATCCTTGGCCCCACTCAAGGCGAGTGTGGGAGGCAACCAACTGATCTGTTTCTCTCACATTGATGTTTCTCTCTCTTTCTCTCCTCCTCCTCCCTCACTTCCTTCTATTCTGTCTGAAAATCAATGGGAAAAATATCCTCAGGTGAGGATTAACAAAATAACAAAAAAAAGACAAAAAACCTGTTATAGATATAAATTTCTAAACTATTTTTAAATATCAACATTTATAAAGTAATTTGATTTACCCTGAAGGCATCCAATTCCTGGGCAATAGGCAGGGGTTAAACAAAAGAGATCAATATGCCTACTCAGCCTCTTGCTGCCTGTGTGATCTTAGACAAAGTACTTACCCCACTAAATTCCAATTTACTCATCTGTAATATGAGGATAATTATTGCACTTACATCATAGTCTGTGTGTAAGGATTAAAGAGATAATGCTGATGAAGTGTTTTACACATAGTAGCAAAATATTTTCAGGAAATGTACTGGAGTGCATGTAACACATAGTATTTTCCTATTATTCAGTCTTTCCAAAGCCACAGAGTGTTTTGGAACTCAGGAGACATGCCTTGGGGCAAATATTTTTCACAACTGCACTGTAGTAATTCATTAACCTCTTATTTAATACATTTGTTTGCCTTTAGGAAAGTTCTGCTTATAAATCCACACCAGACTAAAATACTATGATATTGAACAAGGTCCACTTGGTAGAAAAAGTAGCTTAAAATTCTCTTTTCTTTTTTCTTTTTGTCTCATTTTGAATTTCTCACTCTGTCTCTGACCTTAGGTAATTGGTCAGATTCACTGAATAATCTCCATATTTTATGATCAATTAATTTGAGACCTTAATTACCTCTTCAAAATCTCTTCACAGTGGTATCTATATTAGTTTGTGATTGAGTAACTAGGAGAAGGTATGTGTGCATCAGCCTGGTAATCTTGAGTGTTGTCTTAGAATTTTATCACACAGTTTAAATAATATTCTTAGTTAATACAAATTAAGCTTTTGAACTTTATTATATTCTTTAAAAATTACCAAAAATTACTCTAAAACGACAGAAATGGAGAAATACTATTTTATCCAGGATCAATTAATTGTCAAATCAATAACTTCAATTAATTGACAAAATGGAGTACAATACTTTTTTTCCTGGTTTTGTTCAATTTTTCTTTATTTGAATTGACCATTTGTGACAATTTGTGAAATTTATTATTCTTCACAGAATTGAGCTGATTAAACTCAAAATTGTCTTAAAGCAAGACCTATTATACGTAAATTGAAATTTCATCCATATTTACTTAAAACATGGGTCTTTGCTATTTTCCGTCTATCTTCTTTTTTCCATGTATCTAAAATAATCAATTAGCAAATCTGAGATTATTATTTGATTATTGAATTATTTTCTTTATTTTTCATATATACAAAGTAGAGGCAGCTAAGCATTGATTAAGTACAAAATAAAATACATACTTTAAAAGTGTATAACTTAAAAAAAAAAAAAAGGTCAGCAATGTTTTCTGTCAATACCAGTGTTAATATTTTAAGATTTGCAGGCCAAAAGATCTCTGCTGTGTTTCTTTGTTTTTTGGTTGCTTATTTGTTTATTATTATTACAGCCTTTTAAAAATGTAAAAGACATTCTTGCATCATGAGCCATTTCAAATCAGGCCATGAATAAAATTTGGCTGAGGGGGCAATAGTTAGCCAGTCATTTTAAAAAGAAAACAGAAACACAGTGAAGGATCAACAGGCCTTCGCCTCCTCCTCCTCCTCCTTGTCCTCTTCCTCCTTCTTCTCCATCTCCTTCTTTCTTATTTCTTCTTCCTCTTCTTTCTTCTTTATTGTTATTATCATTTATATTGATTTAATGTTTATTATGTGCCAGATTTTGATTTATATGTATTATGTTAGTTAAAAAAACATAATTCTTATGTTCACATTACTTAATAAGGAAAGTTAGGCTAAAAGAGACTGAAGGAGTTGTCCAAAAACACAGCTCACTAAATAGTGATGTCAGAATTGACAAGTGACTATACTCTTAATTTCTATTCTATACCTGACATTGTAATCTACATAAAGAGATGGCTTACACATCATCAATACACATTATACAGCAAGTCAGGTAAAATAATTACAGAAACATATGTTATTTGTACAAACCCTAAAGATGAATTATTAATTTCTTAACAGGTTTTATTATATGAAGTTTTCATTTCTGATGCAGTTGTGTTCCTGTGTGACAGAAAGCAAATTTTCCTTTTTAATAATGAGAAAATGCAGAATCCCAAAGAATAAATATTTACAGTTAAAATAACTGATTATTTTTGTTCTCTACTGAAGACCAGAATCTGCTTAAAAAATAGTAATTTATTCTTTTCTGATGCTTTGAAAAACACTAGTGCCTATAAGATACATTCACAGCATTAAAACCTGAAGCTATTTTAGGTGTAGGTGCTATGAAACAATAGTTTTCTTTTTTGTAAGGATTTTCCAAATAATATTTTATAACATACTTAATAAAAAATGTTATGTTCTAAATATTTATTCACACTAAAAATTATTTACATTATTGGTGAAATGTGTATAAAATCATGTTCATTAGACATAAATTTCCTGCAAGGAGAATTTATGGAAACTATCCTGAAAGTTCCTGAGACAGACTTGTTGAGAGAGGTATAAGACATATACGCTTGGTGCTCTTAAATGGCAGAGTATTAATGCAGTCATTTTTTAAAAAAAATTTCTGAGTTTTAAATCACAAAGACTTGAGTGGAAGTAATCATCTTATCTAATAAAAGAGTAATATGCAAATTAACCATCACTCCACTACACCCACAAGCCATGCCCACCAGCCAATCAGGAGTGAATATGCAAATAAACCCAACCAGGCTAGGGTTGCCCCCAGCGATGGAGGAAGCCAAGCTTTCTGCACACCCTGGCGGGCCCAGGCCTCCACTTAAGGCTACAAAGTTTCAATTATAGAAGATACATAAATCCCCCACAAAATGGCTGCCGCCACGGAGCAAGCAGAAGGCTTGGCTCTGCTCCAGGCTACAAAGTTTCAATTGTAGAAGATAAATAAACCCCAGATACCAGGGCCTCCGCTTGGGTCACCAGGGGCGTGGCCGGCCTGTAAACCACCACAGGCCCCTCACCCAGGCCACCCCACACCCCAAGGGAACCCCAACCCTGATCTGGGACACCCTTCAGGGCAAACCAGCTGCCCCCACCCATGCACCAGGCCTCTATCCTATCTAATAAAAGAGTAATATGCAAATTGACCATCACTCCAACACACAAGATGGCTGCCCCCTGTGGTCAAAGATCCTGCCCCCATGTGGACACAAGATGGCCACCACAAGATGGCCAGCAGGGGAGGGCAGTTGGGAGGGACCAGGCCTGCAAGGGAGGGCAGTTGTGGGCGATCAGGCCTGCAGAGGAGGGCAGTTAGGGGTGACCAAGCTGGCTGAGGAGGGAAGTTGGGGGCGACCAGGCCTGCAGGGAAGGGCAGTTGGGGGGAACTCAGGCCTGCAGGGGAGGGCAGTTAGGGGTGACCAGGCCTTCAGGGGAGGACAGTTAGTGGTGACCAGGCCTGCAGGGGAAGGCAGTTAGGGGAAAACAGGCTGGCAGGGGAGCAGTTAGGCATCAATCAGGCTGGCAGGGGAGTGGTTAGGGGATAATCATGCTGGCAGGCAGAAGCAGTTAGGGGCAATCAGGAAGGCAGGCAGGCAAGCAGTTGGGAGCCAGCAGTCCTGGATTGTGAGAGGGATGCCAGTGGGATCGGGCCTAAACAGGGAGTCGGACATCCCTCGAGGGGTCCCAGATTGGAGAGGGTGCAGGCTGGGCTGAGGGACACACACCCCCTTGCATGAATTTCGTGCATCGGGCCTCTAATAACGCCCTAAATTTATAATTTATACAACTTATACAATGATAAATTACACAATTTAGAGTAAGTAGATAAATTCCATGAAAGACACACTATCAAAATTGACAAAATAATACAAAATCCACAAGGCTAAGAAATTGAAAACTTTAAGTGAAAGTTTGTTTCCTTAAGAAAATTTCCTGTCACAGATACCTTTATTGGCAGATTCTGTCAAACATTTAATATTACACAATCTTGTTCAAAAAATAAAGGATGTGAGGAACATTTCCCCATTCATTTTATGAGGCTAGTATTACTTGATGTTAAAATCTTATTACATACTGCCCCCCAAATTTACAGACCAATATCCTTCAGAAATGTCATAGCAAAAATTTCCCCAATATATTCGAAAATAGAACCCAGATCTAACTAAAAGTAAAACATTATAAGCCAGTGTCATTTATCCCAGAAATGCAAAGTAGGTTTAAAATGTAAACATCAGTCAATAAAATTCATTACCTTGCCAACACAAATCAGAAAGCAATAGATGTGCAAAAATAAATTTATAAAATTCAACACAAGTCCTGATGGAAACTCTCAGAAAGACAAGAATAAAAGAGACCCTTCTCAGAATTTCATAATACACTAGAGGCCTGGTGCATAAAATTCGTGCATGAGGGGGTGTGTCCCTCAGCCCAGCCTGCACCCTCTCCAATATGGAACCCCTCGAGGGATGTCTGACTGCCCTTTTAGGCCCGATCCCAGTGCGATTGGGCCTAAACAGGCAGTTGCATATCACTCTCACAATCTAGGACTGCTGACTCTCAACCGCTCACCTTCCTACCTGCCTGATTGCCTCAAACCCAGTGGTTGGCAAACTGCGGCTTGCGAGCCACATGTGGCTCTTTAGCCCCTTGAGTGTGGCTCTTCCACAAAATACCACGTGCGGGCGTGCACGTACAGTGCGATTGAGACTTTGTGGCCCATGCGCAGAAGTCAGTTTTCGGCCTGGGCGAGTCTATTTTGAAGAAGTGACGTTAGAACACTCAAGGGGCCAAAGAGCTGCATGTGGCTTGCGAGCCGCGGTTTGCCAACCACTGCCCTAACCGCTTCTGCCTGCCAGCCTGATCACCCCCTAGCCACTCCCCTGCCAGCCTGGTCACCCCCAACTGCCCTCCCCTGCAGGCCTCGTCCCCACCAACTGCCTTCCCCTGCAGGCCTGGTCCCCACAACTGCCCTCCCCTGCAGGCATGGTCGCTCCAAACAGCCCTCCCCTGAAGCCTGGTCACTCCCAACTACCCTCTCCTGCAGACCTGGTTGCCCCTAACTGCCCTCCCCTGCTGGCCCGGTCACCTCTAACTGCCCTCCCCTGCTGGCCCAGTCACCCCCAACTGCCCTCCCCTGTAGGCCTGGTTGCTCCCAACTGCCCTTCCTTGCAGGCCTGGTTGCCCCTAACTGCCCTCTCCTGCAGACCTGGTTGCCCCTAACTGTCCTCCCCTGCAGGCCTGGTTGCCCCCAACTGCCCTCCCCTGCAGGCCTGGTCGCCCCCACCTGCCCTCCTCTGCTGGCCTGGTCACCCCTAACTGTCCTCCCCTGCAGGCCTGATTGCCCATAACTGCCCTCCCTTGCAGGCCTGGTCCCTCCCAACTGCTCTTGTCTGCTGGCCATCTTGTGGCAGCCACCTTGTGTCCACATGGGGCAGCCATCTTTGACCACATGGGGGCAGCCATCTTGTGTGTTGGAGTGATGGTCAGTTTGCATATTACCTCTTTATTATATAGGATTATGATAGACTAGAGGCCTGATGCATGAAGATCCATGCAAGAATGGGCCTTCCTTCCCCTGGCTGCCAGCACTACCTTTGCTCTGGCTGGAGCCACCTTTTCGCTGCTGCCCAGAGGCCTAGAGTGGCTGGGGTGGTGCAAAACGCCTGCGTTGTCACCATGATGATAACACAAGCATACCACCCCTGGCCACTCGGCACCAAGTATGCAAATTAACCCGCCTTCTTTGTTGGGTTAATTTGCATACTCACTTCTCATTGGCTGGTGGGCTTCGCGAAGGTACAGTCAATTAGCATCTTACTCTTCTATTAGTGTAGATAGAAATATGAACACAGAGAACAGACTGACAGTTGTCAGAAGGGAGTGGTGTTGTGGGACTGGATGAAAGGAGGTAAAGGAATTAAGCATGCACACACACACATACACACACACATATGTATCACAAAGGCACAGACAACAAAGTGGTGATAGAAGAAAAAGGGGTGGTGAATTGGTGGAGATGGGGAAAGTGGGGGGAATGGGGATGGAAAGAAACTTTGGGGCAATGGGCACAAGATGCAATGTGCAGATGATGTCTTATTTAGTTATGTACTTGAAACCTGTATGGTTTTGTGCACCAATGTTATCCCAATAAATTTAATTTAACAATAAATAAGACTTAATGATGTCCACCTAATATTAGGAAAAAGTATATAAATTTCAGTCTCACTACTCCTTTTGACATTTTCTTTGGAACCTACTCAGTACAATATGAAAAGAAGAACAAAGTAAAAGGCAGATAAATAAGCAAGATGATTGTAAATGTAGAAAATCCTAAAGAATCCTAAAGAGTCTTTCCAATAGCTATTAGCATTGATAAGGTAACAAGATGCAAGGTCAAAATATAAAACTGAACTGTATCTCTGCACAATAGCACTCAAAAATAGGAAAATAAACTTAGAAGGGGTTATACAATAACATTCAAAAACTCAAAGTCCTCTGGAATAAATTTAACAAAGATATATACAGAATGTTGCAAAAGACAAAAAAATAAAAACACTAAACAGATAACAAGATATATTTATGTCTTAAAAGAGTCAAAATTACTGAAATGTCAATTATCCCCATATTGATCTGTAGATCCAATGCATTCCTAATAAAAAATCCCAACAGGGAAAGGAGGAAGTGAACCTCTCATAATTTGCAGATGACATGATACTGTACATGGAAAACCCTAAAGACTCCATAAAAAAAAAAAAAAAACTACTAGACTTAATAAATGCATTTGGAAACCTAGCAGGATACAAAATTAACACCCAAAAATTCATAGCACTTTTATACACCTACTAGAGGCCTGGTGCATGAAATTTGTGCATGGGGGGGGGGGGTTCCCCTCAGCCTAGCCTGCACCCTCTCCAATCTGGGTCCCTCCACAATCTGGGACCACTGGCTCCTAACTGCTCACCTGCCTGCTTGCCTGATTGCCCCTAACTGCCACCCCTGCCAGCCTGGTCACACCCCACTGCACCCTCTGCCGGCCTGGCCACCCCATGCATCCTGCTGTTCAGTTGTTTGGTCGTCCCTCACTTACCCCCCCTGCCAGCCTTGTCACCCCATGCAGCCTGTGTTCGGTCATCTTTCCCATCGTTTCAGTCATGATGGCCCCTGGCTTTTTATATATTAGGATAGTGAACCCTCAGAAAGTGACACTAAAAAACAATCCCATTTACCATTGCAAAAAAAAAAAAAAAATATATATATATATATATATATATATATATATATATATATATATATATATGATACTTAGGAATAAGCTTAACCAAGGAGGTAAAAGACCTATACTCTGAAAACTATAGGATGTTGAAAGAAGAGATAGAGGAAGATATAAACAAGTGAAAGAATATACCATGTTCATGGATTAGTTGAATTTACATCATTAAAATGTCCATATTACACAAAGCAATCTATAGATTCAATGCAATCCCCATTAAAATACCAATGGCATAATTCATAGACCTAGAACAAACACTCCAAAAATTGATATGGAACCCAAAAATACTTCTAATAGCTGCAGCAATCTTGAGAAAGAAGAACAAAGTTGGAGGAATCACAATATCTGATATCAACTTATACTACAAAGCCACTATATTCAAAACAGCCTGGTACTGGCACAAGGACAGACATACAGATCAATGGAATAGAACAGAAAACTATGAAATCGACCCACTATGCTCAATTAATATTTGACAAATGAGGCAAGAGCATACATTGGAGCAGAGTCAATCTTTTCAATAAATGGTATTAGAAAAATTGAACAGATACATGCAAAAAAATGAAACTAGACCACCTACTTACACTATACACAAGAATAAACACAAAATGGTTAAAAGACTTAAATATAAGAAATGAAACCATAAAAGTCCTAGAAGAAACCATAGGCACCAAAATGTCAGACATCTTTTGTAGTGACATGTTTACAGATACATCTCCTGTCCTAGGAGAAAATGGAAACTAAGGAGAAAATAAACAAATGGGACTACATGAAAATAAAAAGCTTCTACACTGCAAAAGAAATCATCATCAAATAACAAGAGAGCCCTCTACATGGGAGAACATATTTGCCAATGATATATCTGGTAAGGGATTAATCTCCAAAATATATTGGGAACTCATACAACTTAACAAAAGGAAGACAAAGAAATCCAATTAAAAAATGGGCAAAGGACCTAAATAGACACTTCTTCAAAGTGGATATACAGAAAGCTAAGAAACATGAAAAAATGCTCAAGGTCACTAATCATCTGAGAGATGCAAATCAAAACGACAATGAGATATCACCTCATACCAGTCAGAATGGCTATCATCAACAAATCAACCAACAACAAGTGTCAGTGAGGATGTGGAGAAAAGGGAACCCTAGTACACTGCTGGTGGGAATGCAGACTGGTGCAGCCACTGTGGAAAAAAAAGTATGGAGTTTCCTCAAAAAATTAGAAATTCAACTCCATTTGACCCAATCATCCCACTAGTAGGAATATATCCTAAGAAACCTGAAACATTCATCAGAAAGTATATATGCACCCCTATGTTCATAGCAGCACAATTTACAATAGTTGAGACTTAGAAACTGCCTAAGTGCCCATCAGCAGATGAGTGGATAAAAAAATGGTGGTGCATTTACACAATGAGTACTATGTGGCAATAAAACAGAAAGATAGAACTCTTACCATTTCCAATAACATGGATGGACCTGGAGACTATTATGCGAAGCAGAATAAGCCAGTCAGAGAAAGATAAGTATCGCATGATCTCATTCATACATGGAATCTAATGAACCAAATAAACCGATGATCCAAAATAGACCCAGAGTCATATAAGCAAAAACAGATTGTTGAACCTCAGAGGGTAGGCCGGGGAGGGTGGGTGGGAAGAGATCAACCAATGAACTTGTATGCATATGTGCATAACCTGTGGGCACAGGCAATGGGGTGGTGAGGGTCTGGGGCAGAGGGGAGGATGGGACCAGGCTGGCAGAGGTTAATGGGGGAAAAAGGAGGACCTATATAATACTTTCAACAATAAAGATTTTTTTAAAAAATCCCATCAAGTTTTTTTTTTTTGGGGGTGGGGAGTGAGGAATTGATAAACTGATTTGCAAATTTGAAAGAATATGCAGAGAATTAGAATAGCAAAAACAATTTTAATAAAAAGCAAAGTTGGAGGACTTACATTACTTGATATATCATAGGACTTATTATAAAGCTACAGTAATCAATAAAATGAGATGTAACATAAGACTAGATGAATGGCCCTGGCTGGTGTGCTAAGTGTTTAGAGCATGAGCCTGCAAGTTCAATTCCTGATCTAGAGCACGTACTTGGGTTTTGGTTTGCTCCCTGCCCCAGTCAGGGCACCTGCAGGAGGCAACCTAGTCAATGTATCTCTCTCAAATTGATCTCTCTTTATCTCTCTCTCTCCTCCTCCCTCCCTGCCACTATCTTTGAAAAGCAATGAAAAAAATATCCTCAGGTGAGGATTAAAAAAAAAGAAGAAGAAAAGAAAAATAGAACAATTGAACATGATAGTGGCCTCAGAAAAAGAATTACACTCACCCAGTTACTTAAGGAAAATGTAATGTATGTCTTATAATTAAACCCCTCATGACATTAATGAACTCCTCATGACATTGACATTAAGAACAGCTTTATTTGTATTAGCCAATAAAATTGTCCCTCACCAGTGAATGGATAAACAAATTAGGGCATGTCCTTAGAGGGGAATATTCAGATTTACCTGGTAAAAAGGAAGAAATGACTGATTCATACAATGACATATAGAATCTTAAAAATATTAGGATGAGCAAAAGTAACCAGACACAGAGTATTTATTGTATGATTCTATTTATATAAAGTTCTAGGAAAGGCAAAATTAACATCTAACGATATATAGTAGAACAGTGATTTCTTGGGGACAGTAATATGCTTAGTTGACAGTAAGGGAGTCACACGGAAACTTTTTGGAGTGAAAGTAATTATTTTTTATCTTGATTGTGATGGTCAATATGTTGGAGAATATAGTTGTAAAACCTGAACAAATGGTATACTGTATACTAGTTATGGATGTAATTTATATTACATAAATTGTACTTTAGTAAAGTTGGAATAATAGCAAGTTGCAAAAATAATATACCTCACTATAAATTACTTGTTTGCTCCTCTGCACTTTTTTTATTTAGAACTTCTGCTTATGTTACTATTTTTCTTCATACTTTTCCAGAAGTTTCAATTCCACTCCTTTATTATAATTAAATAATTTTTCTTATCATTCTGGTTAATGGTGTACTTTTGATATTTGTACATTGTATCTTTATTTGCTAGAATAGAGTTTATAAATAAACCTGATGCCCCTTACTTAACCCCTACTTATTTGTATTTACCTCTTTGTGTAGTATGCATTAGAGATGACTATGATTTCTACTGACATAGCTCAATTAATAATATGACAAATTCCAGTGAATCCAAAAATTTGAATAGAATGATTTCTATCCAGGTACTGAAACCTGCATTTAAACACAGGTATTATTATTTTTTAAATAAACTTATTGAAAGATGATTAAGCCAGCTGTTATTATATATCTTTCCCTACTAAACCTACATTTTCAAACTAGGCAATCATTTACTTTCTCATTTTCTTTTAGATGTCTTGTTAGGTAGGAAGTTAGACATGAGCGGCTGCTGTGGGCCTGCCCTGGGGTCCTGACAGGGGTGGGACCAACATTGCCTTCAGGCCACTCTCTATGGGCAGGTTTGGAACCGGTTGGTTCTTGGTGCAAGCTGAGAGGAAAACAACATGACCTCAATGAGACTTTACTAGGGTCCTGGACTAATTATAATAACATTTGCTGTGCAGTTTTGACACTCCCACCCCTGTGGGTTTTTCTGTATGCATTATGGGTAAGAGCATGTGCAGAATAAATATACTGTATTTTTCCATGTATAAGACACCCCTATGTATAAGACGTCCCCCACTTTTCCAACCCAAAATTAAGAAATCAATATTTTAAACATTTTGCTGGTTTTCCTCCTAAGGCCTTCTTTTTTGGCATCTTAAGGAGTTCTTCCTCCTGTTTCCTCCACTATCTGATCATACCCTCAGTGGGAGGAGGTCCAAATTGTCTCTCTGCCGCTCTATTTCCATGCTCTTTTGCACAGTTGATTACATTCAGTTTAAATTTTGCAGAGTAAGACAATTGCTTACCAGTATTTATCGTTTTATTTTTTGATATCTTTATGGGCTCAGAAGGCTCCCGTTCCTGTTGCATCTGCACACTCTCCACCTCCAATTTCTGCATCAACTGATGTCAGTAACAATAAGGCTCATGATTGGTGGAAGCCTGTTTGACAAAGTATGGGCAGCTACACACCCATGTGACTCCCTTCTCAGCTGACTTCCATGTATAAGATGCCCCTCGATTTTCAGTCTAACGATTTAAAAAAAAAATAGCATTTTATACATGGAAAAATACGGCAGTTATATAATCCCTTTCTGCCAATCATCCCTGAATGCAAATAAAAGTCTCCACCCAGAAAATATCTCATTTAAACCATGTAACTCAGGAATTAGGGGCCATTGTCTCTCAACTGGCCCGCTTCTCACTTGGAGTGTATCTTCAATAAATCTCACTTTGTTTTACTTTAATTTTTGTTGACCTTAAGGTCTTTTCTGTGTCAATAAGAAGAACAAAGGTCCCAGGCAGTAACCCCAATCAGTAACAATCTGACTTTAAATGCCATCATAACCATCACCATATTATCCTCATAGCTAATATCACTATTATGCTATGCCAGGCACATTGCAAGTGCATTCTTTTTTGCATTCTTTAGTACTTTTGCATTAGCTTCATATTTTTTAATCACAGTTCAAATTAGTGAGGCTTATTATCTAATCTTTCCCTGTCATACAAGAATCTCCTTATTATAGCAACTTTTCCACCAATGATTATAAGAGTAAAAGGAAATTTCCTAGAGTTGACCATCATAAAAATAAGACATCTTGGTCTAAACCCTTATATCATATTTGAATATAGTTAGATTTCACTGCATAAAGTAAAGGACTTTTGCATTGGCTTAGAAAACCTTTTGAGGATAGAAGATGTGTTTGAATTTTTAAAAATTTCTTTAATATTTATTTATTTTTTTCTTTTTAGAAGGAGAGTAAGAGCCAGAGAGAAATCAACGTGAGAGTGAAATGTGGATCTGCTGACTGACTCCTGCACAACCCCTACCAGGGTTAAAGCCTGCAACCTAGTCATGTGCCCTAACTGGGAATCCAACCTGCAACCTTTTGGTTCACAAGAGGACACCCAACCAATTGAACCACACCAGCCAGGGCAGGGATTACCTAAAGAACATATGTGTATACTCCATGGACACAGAGCTTGGTGAAGACCAAGGGAGGAGGAGTTAAGGGTGGGTGGAGGTGGGCAAAGGGTGGCGAAAAGGGGATGCTTACAATTATGTGAACATTAAAATTTTTAAATAAAAAATAAATTATCCTACAAATATATTCACATATAACTTCAAATAAGTTTGAAAGTAGCATTTCTTTTTATGTGCAAAGAAAAAGGAAGATGTGTTTGCACAGAATTTTGACTTAAAGTACAAGTAAGTCAGGTTTTTTAAGAATCCCTCATGATATAGGCTTTCTACAATTTCTCCTGTATTGCTCTCTCCTAAGCTGACTTATAAGGCATATTGGGGAAATGCTGTGAAATTATTCTTAGACTCAAAGCAGTGATTTTGATGTATAAGCTTTCACAAAAACATTTATATGTTTGTGCCCCAGGCTTAAAAACTCATCTAAAAACCAGTCAAAGTTTTTGTTAGCCAGCAAAATAAAATGTGATTTTTCTTTACAGTTATCAGAGTAGACAGTCTATACTGCTCTAAGTGTGGGAGAGTATGTTCATCTTAATGTCTGTCAGGGGAGCTTAGAGAGGAGTAACCACTTTATCAGAGATGCTGTTGACCATTTAAAGGTGGCAGTAGCAAACAAAATGGGGAAATAGGCTCTTGTTTGGGAGAATGGATGCAAGTGGGTAAGCATCAGCATATATACATGCAAAAGACTCTGGGATAACTGAAAAAAAAATCAGATCAGTGCCTAAAGGTAAAAACACATAGAGTTATATCCACAGGCCTTTACATCTCCAGTCCTTCAAGTGGCTTAAAAGTCAACTTAAATTGAATTACATAAAGCTAACGTACACTAAACCCAATATAATTTTACCGGGCTTCCATCAGGGACTATAAAGCTTAAGGCACAAAATTCCTAATTTAGTGTATAAATGAGATAGTCACCATTGGAGAAACAGACTTGACTTGAAATGTAGTTTTCACTGACTCATTTAAATTATAATAGCCTCTGACAATAGAAGATTATGAATTTTATAATAGGTCTTGAAAAGTCATGAATTTGTTCTTTATATATGCAACCCAGATTCCTGACAGGGTATTTTATTATTGTAGTTTCAATCTCAGCTCTGAGTCCAAGAGTCAATGAAAATGCATTTATTTCCATTTTGGAAAGATGGAATTGCCAGGGGGCATAATTAAGGGAGTCATCAATCTAATTGCTTTCTAAAGGAAAATAAAAGGGTATGAAGGGTGTCAAAAGTGCATATGGGTCTCCAGAGAAAATCACCGCTTCCCCTCAATAAAGAAAGAGAGAGAAGAGAGAAAGGAAAGAAATAGGAAGGAAGGAAGGAAAGGAAGGAAGGAAGGAAGGAAGGAAGGAAGGAAGGAAGGAAGGAAGGAAGGAAGGAAATAAGGAAGGAAGAAAGAAGGAAAGAAAGAAAGGAAGAAAGGAAGAAAGAAAGGAAGGAAGAAAGGAAGGAAGAAAGAAAGAAAGATTCATGATACTTTATGGCATGTGTGTATATGGGACAAAACTGTAGGCTGACAGAAATAAAGGAGGGATGAGGAATGGACACTGGATTTCAAATCACCTTTGAATCCAATATAGCTGATGAGTAAATGGGTTTGTTTTGGGTCATAGATGAACAATGCAAATCCCAAGAGTTGAGGAAGAGCTGTACAACTTAAGGAATTGAACCATCTTTCAATGTGAATGCACTGAAATGTTTTCTAGTGTGGCTTCTTGAAAAATCATGAAAAAAAAAATCTACAAGACCATGAGCTAAAGGAATTGAACCATCTTTCAATGTGAATGCACTGAAATGTTTTCTAGTGTGGCTTCTTGAAAAATCATGAAAAAAAAAAATCTATAAGACCATGAGCTAATTCCAGAACAAGTTCACCGCAAACATCTCCCAGCAGCTGAGATAAGTAATGTCAGCACACAAGAAAAATTCTCTTCCTCTCTTTTCCCAGTCTTCAGCTTGGAGGATCCAGTAAGTTTTCTATCTCAGGCTTCCTACCTACAGCAAGCTTAAGTTGGAAGGAAAGACACATTTACTTTTAAAGAAGTCCAAGTTATGACTATTGTCTCTCAAGACATAAAACCATTTTTTTAAAATAACAGAAGCATTTTAATCTCTGCCATGTTTGACCATCATAATAAGTAGCTCGCAGTGAGGGAGGTGATGATTAAAATAATAAATAAATAAATAAATAAATCTACCTAATAAAAGAGTAACATGCTAATTGACTGTACCTTTGCAATGCCCACCAGCCAATCATGAGTGAGTATGCAAATCAACCCAACAAAGATGGTGGGTTAATTTGCATATGCGGGCACAGAGCAGCCAGGAGCAGGGCAGGATGCTTGCTTCATCGCCATGGTGATGAAGCAGCCATTCCACCCCACCCCAGCTGCTCCAGGCCTCTGGGCAGCGGGGGAAGGTGGAAAGGTGGCTCCGGGCCAGAGCAGAAAAGTGGCTCTGGCCTGGAGCCAAGGCAGTGCCAGCAGTCAGGGGAAGGAAGGCCCATTCTTGCACGAATCTTCATGCATTGGGGCTCTAGTAAATAAATAAATAAATAAATAAATAAATAAATAAATCCTATATAATAAAGAGGTAATATGTAAATTGACCATCACTCCAACATACAAGATGGCTGCCCCCATGTGGACACAGGATGGCTGCCACAGGATGGCCAGCAGGGGAGGGCAGTTGTGGGTGATCAGGCCTGCAGGGGAGGGCAGTTATGGGTGATCAGGCCTGCAGGGGAGGGCAGTTGGGAGGGACAAGGCCTGTAGGGGAGGGAAGTGTGGGGGTACCAGGCCTGCAAGGAAGGGCAGTTAGGAGGGACAAGGCCTGCAGGGGAGGGCAGTTGGGGGGGACCAGGCCTTCAGGGGATGGCAGTTGGGAGGGACAAGGCCTGCAGGGGAGGACAGTTGGGGGGACCAAGCCTGCAGGGAAGGGAAGTGGGGGGGAACAAGGCCTGCCGGGAGGACAGTTGGGGGCGACCAGGCCTGTAGGGGAGGGCAGTTGGGAAGGACAAGGCCTGTAGGGGAGGGCAGTTGGGGGGGACCAGGCCTGCAGGGGAGAGCAGTTGGGGGGACCAGGCCTGTGGGGGAGGAAAGTGGGGGGGGGGAACCAGGCCTGTAGGCGAGGGAAGTTGGGAAGGACAAGGCTTGTAGGGGAGGGCAGTTGGGGGGGGGGGGGAGACTAGGACTGCAGGGGAGAGCAGTTGGGAACAACCAGGCCTGCAGGGTAAGGCAGTTGGGAGGGACAAGGCCTGCAGGGTAGGGCAGTTGGGGGGGACCAGGCCTGCAGGCGAGGGTAGTTGGGATGGACCAGGCCTGCAGGGGAGGGCCATTGGGGACAACCAGGCTGGCAAGGGAGGGCAGTTAGGGGTGACCGGGCCAGCAGGGGAGGGCAGTTAGGAGCAATCAGGCCGACAGGGAAGCAGTTTGGTGTCGATCAGGCTGGCAGAGGACTGGTTAGGCAGTGATCAGGCTGGCAGGCAGAAGTGGTTAGGGCCAATCAGGCAGGCAGGTGAGTGGTTGGGAGCCAGCTGTCCTGGATTGTGAAAGGGATGTCCGACTGCCCATTTAGGCTGGATCTGATGGGCAGTCGGACATCCCTTGAGGGGTCCCAGATTGGAGAGGGTGCAGGCTGGGCTGAGGGACACACATCCCCCCTCCCCCCGTTTACGAATTTCATGCACCGGGCCTCTAGTAAATAAATAAAACTACTAATAATAATGTAAGAATCTGCAGGGTGTTAAGACTCTGGGAAAGGGTGTGCTTTCTCCATTAATAAAAATTAGCAGCAGTAAACAATTACCCATCCCAATTTTTTGAGTTTTTTTATGTTTTTGGGAATGGGTTGCTGGATTTCTCTCTTAGTCAATAATTTTTTAAAAAAATCCAACTTTGCAGCAGTTCCATTCTTTCTTTCAGACATTTTTGGGGTTGTTTTCATATTTTATTTATTTTTTTAATACTGAGAACTATAGTTCTTTGCATAAAGTGTTATTTGATTTCTAAATATATAGTTCTTTGCATAAAGTGTTATTTGATTTCTAAATATATAAACTAGTTCTTTGCATAAAGTGTTATTTGATTTCTAAATATATAAACTCTTTTTCTGACTCAATATATATTGAACCTCAGTTGAAAAATTTTATCATGTGCATATTTCCAGTAAGTGATTTCCTCAGTTATGTCTGTGGTTTAATTTAAGCCATCAGAATGTAAACCCTTTTCAAAAGAGTGCATAATAATCTAATTAAACCATAGAGAAATGCGAATTTGGTGGACAAGAGAAAGAAGAAGAAAACAAATAGGACATAAGAAGAGTGTCTGGTATACCATTTGTTTAGTTAAACCAAGTTCAATATTAGCCCTGCTTTTAAAGTGCACAGAAACCACCTTAATTTTTTTAGTTATATTCTTGCTCATGGGGAATATTGGTAAAGTCTTTAGAATATATTTTGAGAGCATTCCAGCAGAGTAAAATCAAGTACATTACTTAAAGTTCTGAAGGCCATCATCATTTTGGTTTTACCTACTGATACAAGCAGGCAGCTGTTTGAACAGATTTTTTTTTTCTTTCTCCCCAGGGCCTTTCATTACTCAGAACCATATTATTTTGTTGAAGCACTAAGGGATAAATAATTTCCATTTTACTGTGTCTTCAGCAGCTTTGGATGCCTTCAACAAATAAAATAGTATGTCCTCACTACATTACTTAAATTGCCAGAATTACACAGTGTTAGCCTTTATAGATCAGCCTGTACAGTAAATAAATCAAAGGCATATCTATTTTCCCCCTGACACACATACTCGTAAATAGAAGTAACCAGGATGTCCACAATTTGCATTCTGTTCAATGAGAGCAAAGTTCTAGTAGAAAAGGGCATTTGCAAATAGCTAATAATTTCCAGAACAAAATAGACCAGTAAACAGATATTACAACACAATGTACAATATAATGAAGTCATTACCAGAGTGTTATATGAGTACCTTAAGCAGTGCCATTAACTTTCTTATTGGAAACAGGTAATTTTTACCAAATGTATGTAACATTTGATAGAGACACAAACATATAAAGAGATCATTTTCAAATAGAGAAGAAAAGATATTTCAGATGAGGGTTGTAATGTGAGTTTCGGGATTCACAGGCTACATCTGCCAGATGGCCCACAGTGAGCAGGGATGAAAAGGATGACAGGAGATAAGGCTGCCTTGGGTCTAGATGTTAAAGGACCATGAGTGTCTAAAAGAAAGTTAAAATATTTTAATTTTGATGCAGATACTATTTTAAAAACAACATGTCTGGATTTCATTTAAAATGTTATAAATGCTTGCTCTATAATTGGGACTCTTTCTTATTCTTCTTTGCATTCCCAGCCCTGAATATTGCCTATATCTTATTCTAGTCATGTCTTGCTGTGGTTGTCTTTAAAAGAAATGCCATTTAGAACACCCTTGATAATCAAGGCTTTGGTGTTTCAACATTTTGTGAGCTGACCTGAATGTGAGATGTGGGACAATTTGTATGAATTTGCATGTATAGATGGAGAAATGGATGAGAGTAATAAGTCATTTAACTATTTGTGAACGAAATTTTTGCCCAATCATCAATAACATGGTTCTGTTATTCTTTATTCCTCACTAGGGACATAATGGCTGAGGCATACAAATAGCTTTCCGGAAGAGAGGGATACCATGGTGAATGGATGGCTATTTAGGGAGTATTCTTATTATCATTTTCATTATTATTAAACTAGAGGCCTGGTGCATGAAATTCATGTACTGGGGTGTTCCCCTCAGCCCAGCCTGCACCCTCTCCAATCCTGACCCCTCAGGGGATGTCCAACTGCCGGTTTAGGCCCAATCCAGGGGATGGGGCCTAAACTGGCAGTTGGACATCCCTCTCACAATCCGGGACCGCTGGCTCCTAACTGTTCACCTGCCTGCCTGCCTGATCACCCCTAATTGCTCCCCTTGCCAGCCTGATCTCCCCTAACTGCCTCTGCCTGCCAACCTGACCGCCCCTAACTGCTCCCCCTGCTGGCTTGGTCGCCCTCAACTGCCCCCCTGCACTGGCCTGGTCACCCCCAACTGCCCCCGCCCCTGCCAGCCTGGTTGCCCCATGCAGCTTGCTGTTCAGTCATTTAGTCATCCCTCACTACCCCCACTGCTGTTCTTGTCTCCCCAGGCAGCCTGCTGGTTGTTACTTTTACTGTGACGGCATCCTGGACAATTTGCATATTCCTCTATTATTAGTATAGATATTGGGCACATTCTGCAAAACCTAAACATTAAAGGCGTTTTCCAAAAGCTGATTCTCTTAGAAGAGAAGCTGCCTTTTTGTAATCAGATAATTGCCTACAGTGGTGTCTTAGTACTTAACAAAAGAGATCTTTTTCCTGAATTGTTTTTAAACCTGTACACATTTGAAAAGTTTCCACTTCTCTTTTGTGTTAAAAAAGGACAGACAAACAAGAGGTTTTATTCACAGTCTTTCTTTGTGAACTCAACCCTGTCAATCTTCTCCCTATCAAGGTGACTTACCTTGCTCTTCTGTAATGAAGAAGATAGACAATAATGACATTATTAATTCATTGCACTTCCTTCTTCATTAGGCACTGCATTTTCAAATAGAAAGATCACAACTTATTATATAGTAAGATATCAAGGTATAAAGACTTAGAGCACATCTTACTAATATGGTTGATCCTTCCCTCTTATGTAACAACAAAATTACATCTTGAGAGAAGAATGGTGCCAACTGTGCTTTTTAGTGACAATTTATCAAATTTATAATTATTTGTGCAGATAAAAAATAATTGTTCAGGACAATTGGACAAAAACTACCTCTGAGGTAGAAATGGTGTGGGTTCTACTCACCAATGTTCCAATAAACTCTTTTACATTTTTAAAAATTTTTCAATTAAAGTAACATTCCATATTGTATTAGTTTCAGCAGTATAGCTTAGTGGACAGACAATTATATACTTACAAAGTGATCTCCCAATAACTCTTGCACCCACCTGACATGACACCATTTGTAGTTGTTACAATATTATTGACTATGTTTTACATCCTCATAACTATTTTGTAACTGCAAATTTGTACTTCTTAATTCCATCACTTTTTTCATCCCGCCCCTAACCCCTCCCATCTGTCAGCCCATCAGTTTGTTCTTTGCATCTATGACTTTCCTTCTATCTTGATCTTTTGTTTGTTTGTTTGTTTGTTTGTTTTAGATTCCACATATAAGCTAAATCATATGGTATTTGTCTTTTGCTGTCTGACCTATTTCATGTAGCAAAATACCCTGTAGGTCCATCCATGTTGTCACAAATTGTAAGACTTCATTCTTTTTTGTTGTTGTTAATCCTTACTTGAGGATATAACCCCTCCCCCACTGATTTTTATAGAGAGTGGAAGGGAGTGGGAGAGGCAGAGAGAGAGAAACATTGATGTGAGAGAGACACATTGGTGGCCTCCCACAGGTGCCACAATAGGAGGGCAGGGATCGAGGCTGCAACTCAGGTATGTGGCTTTGACCAGAATTGAACCCACAACCTTTCAGTCCACAGACCAATGCTCTAACAACTGAGAAAACTGGCTAGGGCAAGACTTAATTCTTCTTTATGGCTGAGTAATATTCCATTATATTTATGTCTCTTTATTTTTTTATTTTTTTATTTTTAAAAAATCTTTATTGTTCACATTATTACAGATGTCCCTCTCCCCCCCCCCCATAGCTCCCCTCCACCTGGTTCCCACTCCACCCCAGGCCCTCGTCACACCACTGTCTGTGTCCATAGGTACTGCATACATGCATATAAGATCTTTGTCAAATCTCTCCCCGCACCCCTCACACCCCCTTCCCCCTGAGAGTTGTCAGTCCATTCCATTTCCATGCCCCTGATTCTATTACATTCACCAATTCATTCTTTCATTCTTTTCATCAGATTTTTTATTCATTAGAATTTTATATTCACTTGTTGATAGATATGTATGATATGTATTTGTTGTCACTTTGTTGTTCATAATTTTTATCTTTACCTTTTTCTTCTTCTTCCTCTTCTTAAAGAATACTTTTCAGCATTTCATATAATACTAGTTTGGTGGTGATGAACTCCTTTAGCTTTTTCTTATCTGTGAAGCTCTATATCTGACCTTCAATTCTAAATGATAGCTTTGCTGGGTAGAGTAATTTTGGTTGTAGGTTCTTGCTATTCATCACTTTGAATATTTCTTGCCACTCTCTTCTGGCCTGCATAGTTTCTGTTGAGAAATCAGCTGACAGTCGTATGGGCACTCCCTTGTAGGTAACTAACTGTTTTTCTCTTGCTGCTTTTAATATTCTCTCTTTGTCTTTTGCTCTTGGCATTTTAATTATGATGTGTCTTCGTGTGGTCCTCTTTGGATTCCTCTTGTTTGAGGTTCTCTGCACTTCCTGGACTTGTAAGTCAATTTCTTTCACCAGGTGGGGGAAGTTTTTGGTCATTATTTCTTCAAATAGGTTTTCAGTATCTTGCTCTCTCTCTTCTTCTGGCACCCCCATAATTTGGATGTTGGTATTCTTGAAGTTGTCCCAGAGGCTTCTTACACTATCTTCACATTTTTTTATTCTTTTCTCTTTTTGCTCTTCTGGTTGGGTGTTTTTTTCTTCCTCATATTTCAAATCTTTGACTTGATTCTTGGGATCCTCTAGTCTACTGTTTAATCTCTATATTATTCTTTATTTCAGTCAGTGTATGCTTAATTTCTAACTGGTCCTTTTCCATTTTTTTTGGTATTCTCACTAAGATCCTTATAGATCTCCCTAAGTTCCTTGGATGTTTCTAAAAGATTCTTGAGTAACCTTATAACTGTGGTTTTGAACTCTATATCCAGTAGTTTGCTTTTTTCCATTTCTTTCATTTGTGACATGTTTCTTTGTCACCTTATTTTGGCTGTTTCCCTGTGTTTGTTTCTATGTATTGGGTAGCTTCTATGTCTCCTTGACTTGGTAGAGTGGCCTGTGTAGTAGGTGTTCTATAGGGACCAATGGCTCAGCCTTCCCAGTCACCTGAGCTGGGCACTCTAGGTGCACTCCTTTGTGGGCTGTGTGCACAGTCTTGTTGTAGTTGAGCCTTGATTGTTTTTGGTATCACTGGGGGGAGGAATTGACCTCCAGGCCAATTGGCTGTGGGGACCAGCTGTGTCTACAATTGAAGGGCTGCTGTGCAGGAGACACCCTTATGGAGCAGGTCTTGCTTCAGTGGGACTTTGGTGCTCACTGAGTCTGCCCCTTGAGTGTGTCACTTATGGATGTGAAGAGTTGTAATCTGGTATGGTCTCACACTGATCACTGAGTACACTGGCTCTTGGATCTTCAAGGCGATGCAAAGTCAGCCACTGCCTGGGGCCACCCAGCAGGAGCTACAGATAGATCTGCAGATTCCTCCTCTTTGTTTTGGGTTTGGAAGTGCCCAGATGAGGCCCAGATGTGACACAAGGCAGGCTGCTGCTGGTGCCAGTCTTGGGCCTTCTTTTGATAGTTTTGGGGCTCCCTGACCCAGCTTCAGCTTGTTTGACAGGTTTTAGGCTGACAAAGGGCAGGCTATTCATATGCAAAAGCCATTACGCACAGCTTGGGTGGGGTTGTAAATTGGGTGGGACGGGGTCTCAAGGAATCTCCAAGGCAGAGCAAACAGCAATGTCTGCCAGTAGTCCTGCAATGGGGAGGTCCCAGCACAGGAACAATGACCATTGTGAGCACCTCCATCTGGAAGAAAGCCACCCCTGTGTTCCTGCCTAGATGTCAGACAGTCCAGGTTTTCCTCGTATATGTCTGGGTTCCCCAGTCTCACCTGGCGTGAGCTCAGAGCAAGCAGGAGCTTGTATCTCCCTCCCGATTAAAAAAACAACACACGCAGGTGCCAGACCAGCCTGTTCTGCGCCTCTGCACTTCCTACCAATCTCAATGTGCTTTCTTCTTTACCTCTCTAGTTGTAGTACTTCCACTCAGCCAGCTTTCCTGTGATTCTGGATGTAAGTTGTTCTGTATTTTAGTTGTAATTTTGATGTGGTTGTGGGAGGCAACGAGTCCAGGTGTTTATGCCGCCATCTTGGTTCTCCTCTCTCTTTATTTTTTGTATATCTTCCTATATTTTTAGTTTGTGGTTACCATGTGCTTTATATGGTAACTTCCTATGGCAACTTGATGTAAGCTATATTTATAGCAGTCTATTTTAAATTGATGGTCATTTAAATTATACACTTGTCCAGACAACATGTCCACTTGGATTTCTAATAAGCATGCCATATCTAAGAAGTCAAAAATTACCTGCAGCTATTATTCTCCATTTCTGCCTTCTCACAGATGTTCCCATCTCTACCAATATTGATTCCATTATTTTTTACTCACACCAAAATCTTGGAGTCATTTCAACACCTCCCTATCTTCATAATCCATATGTAATTCACTAACAAATTCTGCCTAACTCTACTCTACAAAATATGTCTAGAATTCAACACAATTTTATCACATCTCTGCTACCATCTTCTCTCAAGTTGCTATCATGTCTCATCTACATTACTTTAATAGGTTTTCTATGTGTCCTTCTGTTTCTAGTGTCACCCATCTTTGACCTGTTCTTAATATGGCAGCAAAATTATCTTGTAAAATAAGCCTGATCATTTTTGTTCCTCAGCTCAAACCCTCTAAGAGCTTGCTGACTTGAAATGAAAGTCAAAGTGCTTATGATGGCCTACCAGTCCTTACATAATTTATTATCTTCTCTTCTCGAGCATCTCCATTTCCTTTTCCCTCCATTTGCTACAGTGTTACTGTTGCCTAGCTGTTCTTTGAATAGACTCGCCATTCTCCTTCCTGAATGCCTGTATTCTTAGCAGTCTTTCTGCCTGGAATCCTCTTGCCCCAGATGTTAACACAACTAGTACCTGTGTCTCAGGTCTTGACTCACATGGTGCCCTCCCAGTGCCATCTTTCCTGGCTGCCTTCACCTTGTCTACAATTGCATCTTTTTGCTCCAGCCTTCATCCTGCCCCTGCCTGCAACTCTTCCTATCCCTAATTCTGGCTTTAATTTGTTTTCCTTTGTGTGTATTACTAACATACTATATAATTGAATAATTTACTTTTTTTTTTCTCAATCCTCTTTCCTAGAATTAAGCTCTAGAGAACTTTATTTTAAAAATATTTATGTTTTATTGTTCAAAGTTGTATTTATAAGTACCTAGAATAGTTTCTGACACTTGGCAGGTATTCCATAAATACATTTTGAACAAATATCTAAACTTTAATGATGTATCTTCAAATTTATTAAGAATTCTACATATACATTTAAAATATTATTTTATACAATATTCACCTAAAACATGGTGCCTTATGTAAGAGTAAAATGAGGAATTAGATATATAGCACAATATCTTGCCCACATATTATTTTTACATATAAAAACAAAAACAAGCATTTTATAGGAATCCATACAAACAGAAAGATGCATACAAACAGGCTAAAATGGTTGACTGTGGGAGAATAGAATAGTGAGGTAAGAGGATAATGAGAAATAACTAGAAATAATAAAAGAGGAATGTTGTCGAATTTGATAATAATGATTAACTGAATCTTCAGCACCTGAAGGCTGGTGTACATGAGTGAGAGACCAGAGAGAGAGAGAGAGAGAGAGAGAGAACAAACTAACTTGTGGAGACACTGAAGTTTGGCCAGTGAGACCTTGATGTTCATCTCTCTTTTTCATTGACCGATTCTACCATGGAGACTGTAACACTATAAATGTTAAAAAAACAAACAAACAAACAAACAAAAAACCCACCTTGAACTGAGCTTTTCTGTTACCTAGTGGTGGGATGTTACATACATCAAAATCATAATATATAAGTGAAAGTTCATAGGAGGATAGCACTTCCTAAGGAAAAAGGAGAAGCCGGATTGGGAGAAAATTTTTTCACTTTTGCACATTAACCTTCCCTGTTCTTCTTGAGGAACATAGTAGTAATGCCTCTCTGCCTGCAGTCGAACTGCAAACTTGATGACAAAAGCCAGAGAATAGAGATTGTGTAGCAGAGAAATAGAGCACTTTTTAGTTTTTTGTTTGTTTGTTTTTATAATTTCTTAAACAGCTTAAACTGGGCTGTTTACATGTGGAGTATTGTTACATTAAAAATAAACCTTAATCTGTTTAAGTTTTTACAATATTTTTTCTATCACATGATGCATCTATCTATATAGTTAGTTTATTGAGTATTAATGTTTCCTATTATTAAGATATGATACTTGCATCATTCCCTGTCAGTTAAAATGAGGATTTATTTTGACTCAGAGTCTCAAAAATAGTATCTTTATTCATAAAATGGATGAGGGAAGCCTGATTGAATTTACTAGAATGACTGAGATAACCAGGAAGAACAAAATATAAATAAGTTTAAAATATAAAAAATACAATAAATTTTATTCCATTTCATGGCTGATGATTTATAAACATAAATAGGTATTTAATAAATTTTGCAAAATTGCTTTCATGAAGAATAAATTAAGTTGGATCATTTATCAATAGCAGACTAATATAGGTTCAGATTCTTTTTTCTTTCTGACCATCACAGATGCTAAAGTATGTGAAAGCTCCAAAGTCAAGAATGTATATTCTGGATTGAATCCTAGGAAAGAAACCAAGATGGCGGGGTAGGTAAACACCTAAACTGCTGCCTTGCACAACAATTTCAAAACTACAGCTAAAAGACAAAACGGACATCATCCAGAACCACAGGAAGGCTGGCTGAGTGGAAATTCTACAACTAGAAGGAAAGAGAAAAGCACACTGAGACTCAGAGGAGCTTCAGGAGGCAGAGGTACTGAGACGCACACATGGAGAGGACTGGCAACTAAGTGTGCATCTGGCTTTCTCAAGCGAGAGGGAGAGAAAAGCTCCTGACTGCACTGAACTCCAGTTCCGGGCAAGACTCTGGGGACCCAGACTCATTCGGGGAGAAACTGGACTGTCTGGCAGCGGGCAGAACTCAAGGGCAGCTTTCTCTCAGAGGTGCTTGCAGCGATTACCCTGGGACACTGAGACACAGGGGCCTATTAGGGCAGGGCTGACGGGAAACCAATGCTGTCTGCTCCATCCTGAGACTCCACCCCTTCAATCTGAGCACAGAGGCTTTTGCAAGTCTTGTCTCATAAGGGTGTCTCCAGCACAGAAGTTCTCCCAGCGTAGACACAGCTGATCCTCACAGCCAATTGGCTTGGAGGTCAATTCCTCCCAGTGATACCAACAACAATCAAGGCTTAACTACAACAAGACTGTGCACACAGCCCACAAAGGGGTGCCCCAAGAGTGTCCACCTCAAGTAACTGGGGAGGCTGAGCCACTGGGCCCTATAGGACACCTAGCACACAAAGCCACTCTATCAACTCAGGGAAGCAGCCAAAATGTGGAGACAAAGAAACAGATCACAAATGAAAGAAATGGAGGAAAGCAAACAACTGGATATAGAGTTCAAAACCATGGTTATAAGGTTTTTCAAGAATTTTCTAGAAAAGGCTGATAAATTTAGCAAGACCCTCGAGGATATGAAAAAGGACCAACTAGAAATTAAGCATACACTGACTGAAATAAAAAATATTATACAGAGATCTAACAGCAGACTAGAGGATCACAAGAATCAAGTCAAAGATTTGAAATACAAAGAAGCAAAAAACACTCAACCGGAAAAGCAAAAAGAAGAAAGATCCAAAAATATGAAATAGTGTAAGGAGCCTCTGGGACAACTTCAAGAATACCAACATCAGAATTACGTGGGTGCCAGAAGAAGAGAGAGAGCAAGATACTGAAAACCTATTTGAAGAAATAATGACCCAAAACTTCCCCCACCTGGTGAAAGAAATAGACTTACAAGTCCAGGAAGCGCACAGAACCCCAAACAAAAGGAATCCAAAGTGGACCACACCAAGACACATCATAATTAAAATGCCAAGAGCAAAAGACAAAGAGAGAATATTAAAAGCAGCAAGAAAAAAACAGTTAGTTAACCACAAGGGAGCACCCATACGACTGTCAGCTGATTTCTCAACAGAAACTATGCAGGCCAGACGAGAGTGGCAAGAAATATTCAAAGTGATGAATAGCAAGAACCTACAACCAAGATTACTCTTCCCAGCAAAGCTCTCATTCAGAATTGAAGGTCAGATAAAGAGCTTCACAGATAAGAAACAGCTAAAAGAGTTCATCACCGCCAAAACAGTATTATATAAAATGCTGAAAGGTATTCTTTAAGAAGAGGAAGAAGAAGAAAAAGGTAAAGATAAAAATTATGAACAACAAATACATATCTTTCAAAAAGTGAACCTAAAAATCAAGTGAATTAAAAATCTGATGAACAGAATAAACTGGTGAATATAATAGAATCAGGGGCATAGAAAGGGAGTGGACTGACAATTCTTGGGGGGGAAAGGTGTGTGGGGGGTGTGGGAAGAGACTGGACAAAAACTGTACACCCACTGTAATTTGACAGTCTGTTCGATGCTTTACTGCCTCTGTATCTATCTTTTTGTTCATCAGGTTATAATGTTCTTTATTTTCCATAAATCAGTGAGGTCATGTGGTATTTTTCTTTCATTGCCTGGCTTATTTCACTTAGCATAATGCTCTTCAGTTCCATCCATGCTGCTGCAAATGGTAGGAATTCCTTCTTTTTTATAGCAGCGTAGTATTCCATTGTGTAGATGTACCATAGTTTTCTAATCCACTCATCTGCTGATGGGTATTTCGGCTGTTTCCAAGTCTTAGCTTTGGTGTATTGTGCTGCTATGAACATAGGGGTGCATATATCCTTTCTTTCTTTTTTTTTTTTTAATATTTTATTGACTTTTTACAGAGAGGAAGGGAGAGGGATCAAGAGTTAGAAATATCAATGAGAGAGAAACATCGATCAGCTGCCTCCTGCACACCTCCCACTGGGGATGTGCCCACAACCAAGGTACATGCCCTTGTCCGAAATCGAACCTGGGACCCTTGAGTCCACAGGCTGACGCTCTATCCACTGAGCCAAACCAGCCAGGGCTCATATATCCTTTCTGATTGGTGATTCTAGTTTCTTGGGATATATTCCTAGAAGTGGGATTACTGGGTCAAATGGGAGTTCCATTTTCAGTTTTTTGAGGAAACTCCATACTGTTCTCCACAGTGTCTGCACCAGTCTCCATTCCCAGCAGCAGTGCACGAGGGTTCCTTTTTCTCCACATCCTTGCCAGCACTTGTCGTTTGTTGATTTGTTGATGATAGCCATTCTGACAGGTGTAAGATGGTACCGCATTGTCGTTTTGATTTGCATCTCTTGGATAATTAGTGACTTTGAACATGTTTTCATATGTCTCTTGGCCTTCCTTCTGTCTTCTTTCGAAAAGTTTCTATTTAGGTCCATTGCCCAGTTTTTTATTGGATCATTTATCTTCCTTTCATTAAGTTGTATGAGTTCCCTGTAAATGTTGGAGGTTAAACCTTTATCAGTGATAACATTTGCAAATATGTTTTCCCATGTAGTGGGCTTTCTAGTTGTTTTGTTGATGGTTTCTTTTGCTGTGCAAAAGCTTTTTATTTTGTTGTAGTCCTGTTTATTTTCTCTTTAGTTTCCATTGCCCTAGGAGAGGTATTGGTGAAGAAATTGCTTCTACATATGTCTGAGGTTTCTGCCTGTGGATTCCTCTAGTACTTTTATGATTTCCTGTCTTATGTTTAAGTCCTTTATCCATTTTGAGTTTATTTTTGTGTATGGTGTAAGTTGGTGGTCTAGTTTCATTTTTTTTTTTGCATGTGTCTGTCCAATTTTCCAACACCATTTATTGAAGAGACTGTCTTGACTCCATTGTATGTTCATGCTTCCTTTGTCAAATATTAATTGAGCATAGTGGTTTGGGTTGATACCTGGGTTCTCTATTCTATTCCATTGATCTATATTTCTGTTCTTGTGCCAGTACCAGGCTGTTTTGAGAACAAGGGCTTTGTAATACAGCTTGAAGTCTGGTATTGCGATCCCACCTACTTTGTTCTTCTTTCTCAGGATTGCTGTGGCTATTCGGGGTCTTTTTTTATTCCAGATGAATTTTTGGAGAGTTCTTTCTAGGTCTGTGAAATATGCCATTGGTATTTTAACGGGGATTGCATTGAATCTATATATTGCTTTGGGTAGTATGGACATTTTAATGATGTTGATTCTACCAATCCATGAACATGGTATGTTTTTCCATCTGTTTATGTCTTCCTCTATCTCTTTTTTCAGTGTCCTGTAGTTTTCCGCCTATAGGTCTTTTACCTCCTTAGTTAAGTTTATTCCTAGGTATCTTATTTTTTTTTGGTGCGATGGTAAATGGGATTGCTTTTTTAGTCTCTCTTTCTGTAAGTTCACTATTGGTGTGTAGAAATGCAATAGATGTCTTGACGTTAATTTTGTATCCTGCTACATTGCTGAATTCATTTATTAAGTCTAATAATTTTTTGATGGAGTCTTTCAGGTTTTTTATGTGCAATATCATGTCATCTGCAAATAAGGACAGCTTTACTTCTTCTTTTCCAATTTCGAGCCTTTTATTTCTTCTTCTTGTCTAATCGCAATGGCTAATACTTCCAGCACTATGTCGAACAGGAGTGGTGAGAATGGGCATCCCTGTCTTGTTCCTGTTCTTAGGGGAAATGGTGTTTGTTTTTGCCCATTGAGTATGATGTTGGCTGTGGGTTTATCATATATGTCTTTTATTATGTTGAGGTATGATCCTTCTATTTCCACCTTGCTGAGAGTTTTTATCAAAAATAGGTGTTGGATTTTGTCAAATGCTTTTTTTGCATCAATTGATATGACTATGTGGTTTTTATCTCTCAATTTGTTTATGTGATGTATCACTTTTGTTGATTTGCAGATATTGTACCATCCTTGCATCCCTGGGATAAATTCTACTTGGTCATGGTGTATGATCTTTCTGATGTACTGCTGGATCCGGTTTGCTAGAATTTTGTTGAGGATTTTGGCATCTATGTTCATGAGGGATATTGGCCTGTAATTCTCTTTCATTGTGTTGTCTTTATCTGGTTTTGGTATTAGGGTGATGCTGGCTTCATAGAATGAGCTTGGAAGTGTTCCTTCCTCTTGAATTTTTTGGAATAGTCTGAGGAGGATAGGTTTTAGTTCTTCCTTGAATGTTTGGTAAAACTCCCCTCTGAAGCTGTCTGTGCCTGGGTTTTTGTTTGCTGGAAGCTTTTTGATGACTACTTCAATTTCTTCCATAGTTATTGGCATACTGAGATGTTTAGATTCTTCCTGATTGAGTTTTGGAAGGTTGTATTTTTCTAGGAATATGTCCATTTCCTCCATGTTGTCCAGTTTGTTTGAATGGAGTTGTTCTTACTATTTTTTCAAACAATTCTTTGTATTTCTGTGGGTTCTGCTGTTATTTCTCCTCTTTCATTTCTGATTTTGTTTATTTGGGTCCTCTCTCTGCGCTTCTTGGTGAGCCTGGCTAGAGGTTCATTAATCTTGTTTATCCTTTCAAAGAACCAGCTCTTGGTTTTGTTGATTTTTTTGTATTGTTTTTTTTTTTTTTTTTGGTCTCTATGTTGTTTATCTCTGCTCTGATCTTTATTATTTCCTTTCTTCTGTTTACACTGGGCTTTTCTTGTTGCTCTTTTTCTAACTCTTTGAGTTGTAGGGTTAGGTATTTTATTACCATTGTTTCTTGTTTTTTGCAGTAGGCTTGTAGAGCTATGAACTTCCCTCTCAAGACTGCTTTCGCTGTGTCCCATAGATTTTGGATTGTTGTGTTTTCATTGTTGTTTTTTGCCATGATGTTTTTTTATTTCTTCTTTGATCTCTCTGGTAACCCAGTCATGTTTAATAGCATGCTATTTAGTCTCCAGTTTTTTTATTTTTTTGGATTGTTTTTATTGTAATTGATTTCCAGTTTTATGCCATTGTGAGCTGAGAAGATGTTTGATATGATTTCTATCTTCTTGAATTTGAAGAGACTTTGCCTGTGACCCAATATATGATCTATCTTTGAAAATGACCCATGTGCCCTTGAGAAGAGTGTATATTCTGTGGCTTTGGGGTGAAATGTTCTGAAGATGTCAATTAATTCCATCTGGTCTAGTGAGTCATTTAGGATTGATATTTCTTTGCTGATTTTTTGTTTATAGGATTTGTCCAATGTTGCTAGTGGGGTATTAAAGTCCCCTACTATGATTGTATTGCTGTTAATCTCTCCCTTGATATTTTCCAGGAGTTTTTTATGTATTTGGGTGCTCCTGTATTGGGTGTATTTATGTTTACCAGAGTTATTTATTCTTGTTGGATTGCTCCCTTTATTATTATAAAGTGGCCTTCCTTATCTCTTGTTATGTCCTTCACTTTGAGATCTAATTTGTCAGATATAAGTATTGCTACCCCAGCTTTTTTTTCATTTCCATTCACCTGAAAAACTTTTTTCTATCCCTTCACCATCAGTCTGTGTGTGTCTTTTTCTGAGGTGGGTTTCCTTTATACAGCAGATATATGAGTCATGTTTTCTTATCCACTCAGTAACCCTATGTCTTTTGATTGGGCATTTAATCCGTTTACATTTAAAGTTATTATTGATAGGTACTTATTTGTCGCCATTTTTATTATTTACCTCTGTGTTCCTTCTTTGCTTCCTATTTCTTCTTTTTAGAGCAGACCCTTCAGCATTTCTTGCATTGCTCGTTTGGTGGTAATAAACTCCCTTAGTCCTTTTTTGTCTGTGAAGCTCCTGATTCCACCTTCAATTTTGAATGATAGCCTTGCTGGGTATAGTATTCTTGGATTCAGTCCCTTGCTTTGCATCACTTTGTATATTTCATTCCATTTCCTTCTGGCCTGGTGTGTTTCTGTTGAGAAATCAGTTGATATTCTAATAGGAGATCCCTTGTAGGTAACTCTCTGTCTCTCTCTGGCAGCCTTTAATATTTTTGCTTTGTCATTGGTGTTTGCCAGTTTAATTATGTGTCTTTGTGTCGGTCTTTTGGGGTTGAACTTGTTTGGGACTCTATGTACTTCTTGGACTTGCATAGTTTTTTTCTTGCCAATATTAGGGAAGTTTTCTGTCATTATTTCTCAAACAGATTTTCTATTCCTTGCTGCTCTTCCTTTCCTTCTGGTACCCCTATTATGCAAATATTGTTTCATTTTGTGTTGTCCCAAAACTTCCTTAAGCTCCCCTCTTGCTTTTTAAGTCTTCTTTCCAGTTGCTGCTGTGTTTGTGTGTTTTTTCCTACCTTGTCTTCTAATTTGCTGATGCGGTCCTCAGCCCCTTCTAGTCTATTGTTTAAGCCTTCCATTGTGTTCTTTATTGCAGCTATGTCATTCTTCATCTCCTCTTGGTTCCTTTTCATGTTGGTTACATTCTCATTCAGCTCCTTATAGTTCTCGTTGAGTTGTGTGTATTTGTCATTGAGTTGTGTGTATTTGTCATCCAGCTGTTTAAACTTCTTTATAACCATTACTCTGAATTCTTTCTCAGGTATGCTGCTAGCCTCAATTTCATTTAAGTCCCTTTCTGGTGATTCCTCTTTTTCTTTCCTTTGGGGATTGCTTTTTTGTCTTCCCATCTTTTGCTGTAACGCTTTCATTGTAGGTCCTATTGGTCTGATACTCAGGTTCTTTTGGGGATGGTGCTACTGATATGATCTCTCAGGTCTCCTGGGCTTGGTATTCTAGTGTAGCTCCCTACGTAAGCTATTTGGGTTCTCTTGATGTAGGCCTGTAAGCTGGAAAGGTACAACTGCGATGTCTAGAAGTCAGCAGCCATGGAGGGGGGTGTCCCAATTTTTGCTGTCTTGTGCCCTTGATTGAAATCGTGTGTGCCCAGTGGGGACTCACAGTGGCACCCAGGAACCCTCTGTTAGGGTGATGGGTCTCAGGAGGCCTGCGCTCTGGAAATGTGTGACTGTGGTGTCCAGAGTTCTGTAGTTGTTAGGTAGGCAGACTCAGCTTTTGCCGTTGCACCTGTGGTGGTTATGCACACGCTTTCAGTGGCGGCTCACAGGGGCACCCACGGTGTGTTTGCCAGTGAGGGGCGCTGAAGCACTCTGAAGGACCCTGGCACTGAAGCCATGTAATTGAGGCTTCTGTGTGCAGGTATCCAGGATGAGTGGATTCAGAATTTCTACTACCAGGGTGAGTGTGTCCCTGTTTGTCCAAGATCACACCCAGCAAAAACTCACAGCAGCTCCCACAAGCACCCTGTGGATAGATGGGCTCAGGGTGCCTGCCTGTTGGAAATGCACGCGTGGACTCTGGCGGTGCATTTGCCGGCGCAGAGCTCTGATGCACTTTGAGGGGCCCTGGCACTGAAGTTAAGCAGCTGGGGTGTATGTGGGCAGTTATTCAGGAGGAAGGAGTTCAGAATTTCTACTGCGGGGCAGTGTGTCCTTGTCTGTACAGAATTACACCCAGCAGGGGCTCAAAGCAGCTCCCCAGAAGACCCTGTGGATATATTGGCTCAGGGTGCCTGCCCTTTGGAAATGTGCGAGTCTGTGGTGGTGAGTTTGCCGGCGCAGAGCTCTGACCCACTTTGAGGGGCCCTGGCGCTGAAGTTACACAGCTGGGGTGTCTGTGGGCAGTTATTCAGGCAGAGGAAATTCAGAATTTCTACTGCAGGGCAGCGCACCCTTGTCTGTACAGAATCACACCAGCAGGGGCTCCCCAGTGGCTCCCAGGTGCTCCCTATGGAGTGGTGTGTCCTGGATGCCTGCGCAGCTGGAAATGCATGAAAGAAAGTGGTGTCTGAAGTTCTGATGCTGGGGAGGGGGAAGATGCACTTACTGCTGTGGGAACAGTGCACCTTTGGAGGTGTAGGTCCCAGGGTCCCCGGGTCTGCGGCTAGGGTAACAAGATTTGGGCTGTAGTGGCTGCAGGGTTGCAGGCAGTGTCAAAGTCCTGACTGGGTGGTGGTGCTGATGAGTTCCTAGAAAAGGCCACTGTCCCCTTCAAGATGGTGTGGGCTCTGAGTCCAAGTCCTGCAGTCCAGAGAGTGCCCACAGCAGTAGTAGTCTCTCCTTGTCCAAGAGAGCCTGGTCTGCCAGCCCCTGATGCTCCTGTGAGTTTCAACTGTCCCTTACTCACTCACACATACACCACACACATCCACACACTCTCCTTGCATACCCTCACTCACTCACTTCCTCTCCCTCACCTCTGTTCTTCCAGCTGCCATCTTTTGACTCTGTCCAGTGTGTCTTAATTGCAGTTTACTCATTCATTGTTGATAATGTATTTTTTTATCTGAATTATTACATTGTATATAACATAGAACATCTTTGAAGAAAATATGAAAATTTTTAGCTTTAGTTTTATTGTTTATACTGTTACTAGAAGCCTGGTGCATGAAATTAGTGCACGGGGGTGTGTGTCCCTCACCCAAGCCTGCACCCTCTCCAATATGGGACCTACTGGGATCAGGCCTAAACGGGCAGTTGGACATCCCTCTCACAAGCCAGGACTGCTGGCTCCCAACTGCTCGCCTGTCTGCCTTCCTGATTGCCCCTAACCGCTTCTGCCTGCTAGCCTGATCACCCCCTAACCACTCCCCTGACAGCCTGATTAATGCCTAACTGCTCCCCTGCCAGCCTGTTTGCCTCTAACTGTCCTCCCCTGCAGGCCTGGTCACCCCTAACTGCCCTCCCCTGCAGGCCTGGTCCCCGCCCAACTGCTCTCCCCTGCAGGCCTGCCCCCCCCTCAACTGCCCTTTCCTGCAGGCCCGGTCACCCCCAACTTCCCTCCTCTGCCAGCCTGATCACCCCTAACTGCCCTCCCCTGCAGGCTTGATCGCCCCAACTGCCCTCCCTTGCAGTCCTCGTCCCTCCCAACTGCCCTCCCCTGCTGGCCTGATTGCCCACAACTGCCCTCTTCTGCTGGCCTGATCGCCTACAACTGCCCTCCCCTGCAGGCCTGTTCCCTCCCAACTGCCCTCTCCTGCTGGCCCGATTGCCCACAACTGCCCTCTCTTGCAGACCTGGTCCCTCCCAACTGCCCTCCCCTGCTGGCCATCTTGTGGTGGCCATCTTGTGTCCACATGGGGGCATCCATCTTATGTGTTGGAGTGATGGTCAATTTGCATATTACTCTTTTATTAGATAGGATAGGTGTCCTCATAACCCTTCCTCCTCCTTTGCTCATTTCTATCCAGCCTTCCAAATTCACCCTTCCTTCTAGTTAACATAACACTGTTGTCTGTTTCTATAGCTTACACATATATGTTCTTTGGCTAATTTCTTCACCTTCTTTCTTCCAGTCCTCCTTTTCTCCTCCCCTCTGTCAGTCTGTTCCATGTAGCCATACTTCTGTTTCTATTTTGTTCATCAGTTCTTTTTGTTTACTAGATTTCACATTAAGTGAGATCATAAGGTACTTGTCTTTCTCTGATTGGCTTATTTCACTTAGCATAATACTCTCAAGGTCCATCCATGCTGTTGCAAAAGGTGAGTTTATTCTTTGTTATGGCTGAGTCGTATTCCATTGTATAAGACAGCTTTTTTATCCACTCATAAAAATATATGCAAATTTTATCAAAAAGTTAGTTTAGAACAAAATATTTAATAAGTGTGAAACCTTCCTATGCTCAATATCAACCTTTTAGTTTGTTCTAAGTGTTTGCATGTAGATGTGGGTATTATGCAGTTGAATGAGTCAAGGGCTGCAATATATTTTTGACCACTAGGAAAAAAGAAGCAGTAAAAAAAAATGCTTTGATTTTAAAAATATTAATGGAATCAATAAAAACACATGAATGTTTTTGTTCTTATTTACTTTAAAAAATGACTTGGGAGCAATCATGCACTTATATACAGTCTGGAGAAAAATTGTTGCATATTCACTTTCATTCCATAATATTTTATAGATATCTAATTTCTTTAATAAATTCTGAACATTTAAAGAAAACATCCCTCTAGCTCATCTTTCTTCTGTGTTCTGAGAATTTCACAAATGCATAAGAATCTCCAGTCCTACTAAAATTGTAGCTATGATTCACTGTGAAAATGGGAGCAGAATAACATTCATCCATCTATTCAACAATGAAACAAATGCAATGAAATGCTGATGAACCAGACATATATACAACCTGTCTTCAGGGAGTTTCCAGTGTGGTCAAGAGGCAGCCTTGTAAGAAGGATATTGTTAGATAAGATAAATAATTAAGTAAAATTATGAGAGGGGTAGTTCAGGTATTCTAAGAAATTTAAGATGTGGGACATAATATAGACTTAGGATGAGAGAAGGCTTCCTTGGGGAAACTTTAAAAATTTAAACCTGAAAAACAGGTAGGGTGGTCCTGGTCAGGTAGCTCATTTGGTTAGAGCACCACTGTAACTCGCCAAGGCTGTCGGTTAGATGCCCAGTCAGGGCACATATAAGAAACAACCAATGAATGCATCAATAGGTGTAACAAGAAATCAGTGTTTTTCTCTCTCTCTTTCTCTTCTTTCCTCTTTCTCTCTGAAAACCAATTAAAAATAAGGAGGAATTAGCAAGGTAAAGTAGAGAGAAAAATGTGAGGAAATGGATTCCATGTAAAGGTGCACAATAGCTAAAGTGTCAGAGGCAGGAGGGAACATTGATATTTCCAAGGAAAGGAAAAATAACTGAGCATAGGTGGGAAGTTGGCATTTGAAAGTGGGCTGGACAGCAAAGGATAAAGTCTGATCGTTGCTCTAGGAAGCAAGTTTTCTGTAGCCTGTCCTCCTTTTTCCTCACTAGTCATCTTTAGTCTTCTGTTTATTTCAGTCTGACTTTTTTTTAAAGACACTCATTTAGCATCTCCTCATTAATCTTTTGTTCCCTTTTAAATGGATAACATTATAACTTCATGACAAATTTGGGCACATGGGTCTTCACAAAGTCTGGAAGCCCTAGTCCTACTGTTCAGCATCATACAAAGAATCTGTCTAAATTCCGGTTTCCACAAACATGGGTTGTCAGTTTGTATCTGCCCCCAGTCTGCCTTTAGGTAATCAAAGAAAGAAGTGCTGTCCTCATCCTGGGGATGAGGGTGAGGGCAGCGATGCTGACACATCCAATTGTTTCAATACTTCACTCTGTTAACACTAGTAGGAGAACAAAGTTTAGAAATAGACTGGTTTGAGATAGTCTCAGTTTTACGGCTTTAAAGCTGTGTAAACATAGTCAAGCTACTCAGTTCTTTAAAAAGGTTTACTTATTTAATCTGTAACATTGGAGACATAAAACCCAAATCTTTGTGTTGCCCTGAAGATTAAAAAGAATTATTTTCAGAAAGTTTTTTTTTATTATTTTTAGAAGAGTATCTGGCAACTAGAAAGAGCTCAATACATGAAATATATTATTGTTAATTTTTCCTGCACCTTTGTTTTTTCATCTTTAAAATAAATATAATGTTGTGGAGAATAAAAGAGATTAAGACCACAAAAGCACATGGGGATAACTGGTGCATGGTAGACACTCAACTAAAGTGAATCTTAGGGTATAAAAACAATGGTTGGTTCAAGGCTGTCCATATGTCTCATGTATCAAATTATCAGGGAGTAGGGGAAATGGTATATGTAAACAAATGTAAGAGAAAATGAAAAACCCCAGGGAATGCATGGAAGTGAATAGTGATGCTACCTTTACTACTGCTATTAATTATAACAGTGGTTATATTTGTAATTCCTCACTTGTCCAAGCTATTGAATGGGAAACTAGGATGTTTAAGTAACTTGATAAACCTGCAACCATTTCTCTGAATTTTTGTACAAATTAGAGAAAGTCAGCCTGTTCTGACTGATTTATTATAAAATGTGTACTAATAAATAGAGTGTTATGTTGACTGAGAATAATTAGAAAAGTGACTGAATAACATGCTTACTAATATTTTATATTAAAATATTAAAATAGAAACTCAAATTTTATTTCTATTCTAAAATGTATGAAAATGTTTAATTTTCCTGATTCTACAATCCCAAAAAGTTTATGATTTTATCCTCAAACTACGCATAGAAAACAGAGAAGAGTTGCCAAAACACAAAGACAAAATAATTCTCTGTGACTTTTTACAGAAATGATTGTTTACACAATTTGGATCACATTAAGAATATAGTATTGCCAAATAAAATATTATTATCTGGCAATTGGTATCTAACAATGATTCCTGATCTTTTTAAATATTAAAAACCACAAAGCTATTTGTAATCACTCAATTTTGCTGTCATTTGCTTTTCAGTAACAACATGATAAAAAAGGTGATGCAAGTTGGGTTCTGAGAGGCAGTCACAGAATTTCTCATAGTATGAACTGAACTATGTTCTCAATTTGAATGCATTCTAATTTAGAAATCATGCATAGAAGCATAACCCATGGACACAAGACAATAGGAGGGAGAAGGCCTGGGCTGGGGATTGGGGAGGGCTGGAAGAGGTCAATGGGGGAAACAGGGAGACATATGTAAAACTTTCAACAATAAATAATTAAAAAAATAAAATATGCAAAAAAAGAACTTGTATGCGTATATGCATAATTCATGGACACAGATAATAGGGTGGTGAAAGCCTGGTACTGGGGTTGGTGGTGGGTTACAAGGGCTCAATGGGGGGAAAAAGAGGACATATATAATACTTTCAACAATAAGATTAAAAAGTAAAAATAAAAATCATGGCTTCACCATAAAAACTTAGAACAATGCTGTGTGATATCCTCCATGATATCTTTTTAATGCATAACATCTACTGGTTAATATTGGCCATTGGTAGTCAAAGAACAGTTATCCTAAATTATTTTGATGGATATATTAATGAATTTAAAGTTCAATTTCAAAAGGCCTTCCCTAAAATGATTTTCCAAACTTAGTTTAATCTTTACTTTTGGCTCAGATCCCTTCTGTTGATCCTTCACAGACTCTGCATTTTCTTTATTCAGTTGCATATCTCCTTAATATCCCACACTTATTTTTAAAAAATATATATAAGTGGGAGTAGCATGAGGCTTTTGTTTCGGCTCCTTTTACTTGGCACTAACCACTTGCTCTAATCACAAACCAAATGTTTCAGTGTGTCGGAAGCTAGTAGATTCAGAGAAGGCATCTAATATGCATTCATTGCTTCACACAGACAGCCAGGAGAAAACCTGGAACTTACAGCATTTGAAAGGGCAGCCAACAATCTAACTTATTGAACATCTGAAATCTGGAGATGAATTTATGCAAATAAGATGTCTTATCTAACAGTCAAGGAAAAGGGAAGGAGGAGCTGTTTAACCTGGCTTGAATAAAAGTAGTAAAAAATTGTTGCTTTTTTTTTTTTTAATATTTAGTTTGAACTGCATCTGGTTCTAATTTGCTTTCCAAGCTGAATATTTTTGTACCCTGTTCATACTGGTCAAAAATTGCCATTTTTAAAAGTTTGTATTTTAAAAACAATTACATAATTTAGAAACTGAAATCTATTATTAATTTCTGCACACTAGAGGGCACTAAAATATCCTGAGATTATGTACTCAATATTTTACCTAAGATGGTTTTTGAGAGAACACTTATAATTTTTAAAATCTTTAAAAGAAACAAAGAGACAATAATAAGGTTAATACATCATTATAAAAATTAGCTTTGGAAAAATAAGATTGCAATATTATTTTTTAAAGTGACATTTACATCAGATTTTCCTAGTAAGGAATGTGTCTTTGAACACCAGTGTCTCCAAGTATTTTATACGAACCTCTCAAAACCTATCTTATTGCTAATCTTCTCATTTCTAAAGTTGCAGTTGCCAAACAGATTTTTAATAGATTTTTCCCTTGACCTATAAGAGTAAGTTTTCCCACCATCTTGATATAATCATATCAATGTATTATAATATCATTGAATGTTCAACAATTTACCATTTTTAGGGCTGAGAAAAATGTGCCATCTATTGTCTTGATGGATAATATTCAGAACCGGTATACACATATCTGTATGTTATAGTTTTGGAAATGTGCTTAAATACAAGAATTTTTCAAATGGCTAATCACATGTTTTAAATAAACAGGTTTTTTTCTTATCAATGTCTTTCTATTTGTAGTCTTTTTCTTCTCTATCCATTATACTTCTCAGCTCTTTGGTATTTACTCTTAAGTAGCTTTTTATGAATACTATCTAATAAAAGAGTAATATGCAAATTGACCGTCACTCCAACACACAAAATGGCTGTCCCTATGTGGTCAAAGATGGCTGCCACAAGATGGCCAGCAGGGAGGGCAGTTGGGAGGAACCAGGTCTGCAAGGAAGGGCAGTTAGGGGTGACCAGGCTGGCAGAGGAGGGAAGTTGGGGGCAACCAGGCCTGCAGGTAAGGGCAGGTAGGGGGGACCCAGGCCTGCAAGGGGAGAGCAGTTGGGGGTGACCAGGCCTGCAGGGGAAGGCAGTTAGGGGCAATCAGGCTGGCAGGGGAGCAGTTAGGCATCAATCAGGCTGGCAGGGGAGTGGTTAGGGGGTGATTAGGCTGACAGGCAGAAGCAGTTAGGGGCAATCAGGAAGGCAGGCAGGCGAGCAGTTGGGAGCCAGCAGTCCTGGCTTGTGAGAGGGATGTCCGATCCAGGTAGGATCGGGCCTAAACGGGCAGTCGGACATCCCTCATGGGGTCCCATATTGGAGAGGGTGCAGGCTGGGCTGAGGGACACCCCCCCCCCCATGGTGCACAAATTTCGTGCACCGGGCCTCTAGTATTGTAATAAGACAATAGGCCCAGAATGGAGCTGCTTATGCTAAGCTCAACATCACCAAACCAAGACTTACTTATAGTTTTGGATCTCCCAGGAATGGAATCTTAAATCAGTCGATCAGCAATGGCGTGTTCAGCACCAGTTAGGTTATCTGCCTGATAGATGTCCCCTGTCATCCCCTAAAGGGAAGTGACTTTGCAATAATCAACCCATTTTTTTTGCCTAGTACGACTTCCTTGTCCCTGTTTCCTTCTGCCTATAAAAGACTTTCATTTTGTATAGCTCCTTGGCGTTCCTGTCTATCTGCTAAATTGGATGTTGCCCAATTCAAATAGATTTTTACTCAAACAAACTCTTAAAAGTTTTAATATGCCTCAGTTTATCTTTTAACGTGAGTCAATAGAAACACATGCAAACCATTTTCCCTTGACCTCCTAGTCTTGGGAATCAACTAATAAAAAGAGATGGCAATAAGAACTTGTGTGTTATAGGTTAGAAGCCATTTTCAACTCTGTCTCATTTAGGAAACACTACTTTTCATGCCCGTGTTTGAAGTGTACATATGACAGTGTTAAAGGAACAGAACTTAAAAATCAATTTAAACACAAGCAAGTAGAAATGCAACAAAAAAGATGATAGGAAAACAAAGAGATGAAAGTATTAATTCTATATTTATTAGTACTTAGAGTTGTGGCAGTCTATGGTAGGAGGTAATATTTAAAAATAATGAATAAATATAAAGATATGACAAAATAGTGTATAATCTAAAAAGTGGATGTCAAAGCAATAGCCAATTGGTCAAATCAAATCAAATGCAGATCTGACATAAAGAGGGGCCGCAGTGAAATATTCTGGTTGAATTAAATGTGTTAATCTGGGTATTTGTCTTTTTTTCTCTTAGCTTCTTATTCCCCATTTTCAATATTAGGAGTATTTTAAACACTGTGGTGTTTTAGAGTTTGTACTCTGGAGCCAAGCTGTTTGGGTAGAATCTTAGCTCTGCCTTTTATAGGTGGTACGAGCTTCAGCAGGCTGCTTACCTCCCTGTGGCCTAATTTCCTCACCTGTAAAATGGTAATAATAGTAGAAGTGGTGTTTTGATTATGAAATGAAATAATTGATCTAAGGTGTTTAGATCAGTACTGGAGCATCAGTACATAAGTGTGTATTAAATATTTAAGGAGTAGGGCAATCTGAATTAATGACCTGCTGAGTTACTTAAGATATTTACAGAAATGACAATTGATATTTTTCAATTTTACATACCTCCTTGAATTAAAATCCTATTTATTGATTAGATAGCAGGTAATTGAAACAGCGTAGAAAAGTAAGGTCCTAAGCACCACTTGGCTCTGCTTATCTATTAGTAAGTACCTTTCACAAAGTACTTAAAGCATTTGATTCCTTAATCATTCTTAATGTTACCACTTTACATCTAGTTTAAACTACTGATTTTAACAGTTAATTTGATTGTATAACATACAAATGTAACTTTCAGCCCAATCTGTCAAAATATAAGAACACTCCTCAACTCTTCAAGTCTTCATTGTTGGCCTCTATTTTATATAGCACTTAATACAGATTGCCCTTAGTTGAAATTATTTGTGTATATTTCTTTTTACTCATTCTATGAACTCTAGATATTTGTAACCAGAGGTTTAAACAAGTGAGCAAGTGAGGTGGTGTTTTTATACTGATTTTTAGTGTTTTGTGTGTGTATGATAATTTTGAATTTCCTATTTAACTCATGTCTAGATTAAGTTCCAATTAAAATACAAAACTGTGCAGTCATGACAACACAGTACCAGGGTAGATGTCATGAAGAATATGAATGAAAAAAAAAAACCTGCAGAAGCTTATAGGATACATAGGACATACATGCACATAATTTTAACTTAGGACAATATATATGTACTAGAGGCTCGGTACCTGAAATTCTGCATGGGGTTGAGGGGTGTCCCTCAGCCTGGCCTGCACCCTCTCCAATCAGGACCCCTCGAGGGATGTCCTACTTCCAGTTTAGGCCCAATCCCTCTTGCAATTCAGGACCACTGGCTCCTAACCACTCACCTGCCTGCCTGCCTAATGCCCCCAACTGCCCTCCCCTGCCTGCCTGGTCACCCCCAACTGCCCTCCCTGCAGGCCTAGTTCCCCCCCACTTCCCTCCCCTCCAGTTAATTCATCATGGTACCCTCTGTGTGCATATAGTTATCTAACTCTTAGTGAGCCCTTGAATACATGTTTTTGAATGAAAGCCTTTTTGTTTTCTGTATGTAATAATGAAAGTAGTTTTTATGATAGTAATATATTCAGATCCATATTATGGAAGAATAACTTTTCTTGGTGCAAAAAAAAAAAAAAGAAAGATTGGGTTGACAGAAATATAAAGGAAAGGGTGAGTGCATTATCTTAGAGCAGAACCATTTTTAAAATTGTACATGTTGAAAAATGTGTGTCTGAATATTAGGGGCTAAACACTATGTAGGCATTTTTTTCTTTATTTGGTGTTTTGTGCCCAGAATTCATTTATCTTTATTTTGGTGGTTGTACTTGTGTTTTCTTTTGAGAACTATTTTTCAGGGATATACATGCATTGTGTCTAAAGGCCTATGGGAATTGGATCTGGGAACTTCTCCAGAACTATTTGAAAGAATGCCTTCACTTTTTATCAAATTCACCAAGCTGAAAGAATATAAGCCGGAATCTAGCCATCTGCCAGTAGTCATCATCCTCACTCTATAGGTAGAGATGGCTGGTATTTTCCCAAATAAGGTAAAGCTGAATCAAGAGACAGAGAGGTCTGATGCTCTTCTGGCATTGTTTATTTCCTGAACCCCAAAATACCTCTAATAAAATATCCCCTTTTGACTTATCACTTTGAGTTAGTAAATGCTACTTTTTAAAAAATAATGTTAGTTGATTTTTTTTCTCACTTGCAACCAGTAAACATCTGTTGGAGGTGAATAAGAGATGGTGAGAAATAGAAAAAAATCCAATTCATTTTCTAAAAATAAAAAAGGAAAACATAAATGACAATGCATCATTTATATTTTGCAATGTTATGTCTGGCATAATGCAATGCATTTTAACTCATGATTAATTGTAATTTATCAAAAAATTTTTAAACCTACACTGTATGTTATCAATTTCACATCACTTTCCTGTGCATTAGAAAGCTGAATTCCTATATATATGAAAAGTAACCCTTCCATATCATTGTTTCATCCAATTATATTTTTACCAATTCAATGTTATTTTTGTCTCAACATTAACTCTGTATTTTATGTACATGTAACTATTATATCTTATCTTAATAATTTCATTAAAGTATATACCATAGTTTCTAGTTGTCATTTCTTGGCAACCTATATAAATTGTTGATTTTATTTAAATGCCTAAATGGAAAACTATTTCTTGGGGTTTTCCTTTTGGTTTGCTGTACCTACCCAATGAAAAATGTATGCATGCACACTTGTCAACTTCATGTTAAGAGACAAGGATTGTCAGTAATAATAAGTTATTTCTTAACTAATTTGTTTTTTAAATAATTTAAATTCCCTTTAAATTTATCTATAAACAAAACAAATGGGCATTTAAAAAAATCAAAATAAGCAGCATATCTCCATCATTTACCTTTTTTTTTTTAAGGTGATAGACAATCTTCCACTGATTTCTTCTAAACTGTAAGGAAACAATGTTATTCAAAGCTTGATTAGAGAATAGGTAGAAATTGCACATACAGAAATTAAGATTTAATTTCTTCTCGGGAAGAAAATCTGAAAAATGTTTCTTCTAATGTGCTTTCAGCAAGATACTTTTGGAGTTAAAAATGATTCCACATAATTAGTATTTATAAGTAGCATTTTGCCCCTAAAAATGACTTCACTTATTAACATTTTTACTTGCATAAAAGATATGTAAACTATATGTAAGTTATAAGCATAATACTTCTTTATCGATTGAATTTTTAGAGAGAGGAAGGGAGAATAAGAGAGAGAGAGACACCAAATTGTTCCTCCAATGGTCTGTGCATTCACTGGTTGCTTCTTTTTTAAAAATATATATTTATTTATTTCAGAGCAGAAGGGAGAGAGAGATAGAAACATTAATAATGAGAGAGAATCATTGATTGGCTACCTCCTGCATGCCCCCCATGGGGATGGAGCCTGCAACCCAGGCATGTTCCCTTGACTGGTATTGAACCTGGGACCCCTCAGTCCACAGGTCAATGCTCTATCCACTGGGCTCATTGGTTGCTTCTTGTGTGTGCCCTGACCAGGTAAAATCCACAACGCTGGTGTATTGTGATGACACTCTACCCAGCTGCACTGCCCGGCCAAGACTGGCATAATACTATTATTAGTATTACTAGAAGCCCGATGCATGAAATTCGTGCAAGAGTAGGCCTTCCTTCCCCCAGATGCCAGCACCAGCTTCCCTCTAGCGCAGCTGTGGGCAAACTACGGCCCGCGGGCCAGATCCGGCTGTTCTATCCGTTCTCTTGCTCTCCCCTCCACTCCTTTACTTTGAATTTATATTAGTTCACACAAACACTCCATCCATGCTTTTGTTCCGGCCCTCCGGTCCAGTTTAAGAACCCATTGTGGCCCTCGAGTCAAAAAGTTTGCCCACCCCTGCTTCCCTCACAGCCCCGGCTTTATCCGGAAGGTCATACGGAAGGACATCCAGTATAATTAGCATATTATGCTTTTATTGTTATAGGTAACTATTACTCATGAATTATCTGCTCAAACTAAGAATTAGAAAATTTATAGTAATTTGAGTCTACTGATAATTCCCTCCCCTAATCCTTTCCTCTACCTTTTCCCAGAGATCTAAATGATTTTCCAAATTGATTTTGCCCAAGAAAATAGTAACATTTATAATTCTTATTATAGTATTTCTTAGAACAAATTCTTGTATGGTGGACAGAATAATACAAAATACAGGAAATTTACTTTAATAAAAATATATTGAGAATAATTTTTATTTACCAGAGCACAATTTTTTATTTTAAATAACAAGAAATCTGGGGTTCATGTTTCTTTATATATTGAACCCAACTCTAGATTTTTTAATAGCATAATGACAACAGGAACAAAAAAAAAATGTCCTGTTGACCTTGGGAAATCTTAAAAATAGCAAAACTTAAAAATATTGAAAAAATTTTTATTTTTCTACGTTATGTTGCTTAATTCTTTGGCAAATTTAATAGGCATACAATTTCTAGTTTAGAAATAACATTTTCCCCAAAATTTTACAAATTCCTGAGTGTATAAACCAATTAAAGCTAAAAGTTATCTTAGATTTTTAATCTAACAATATGTCCTGTATGACTGCCACAGTCACACAAAGGAACCATGTTAGTTTGATAGTGAAGAGTTCAAACACCCATGAATCTAAAAAGAAATCTGCAAAATGTATAAAGGTTGAAAATAACATGGAATTTTTTTAGCTCTGATTTTCATTTTAGGATTATTTATGTTACTCTGAAGAATTTTATGAAGAATCTGATAGCCCTTGGAGCATGGCTTTATTATTTTCCAGTTATTTGGATTATGGAAAATATTTTGTTGATTACTCCCAAGTCATCAAGGGAAAATATTCTATTACATAATAACATCATTAATTCAGTCAACAGATACTTTATTCAAAAAATATTTATTGAGCCCATACACTGTTAAGGCTCTAGTCCAGGTTCTGGCAATCTATCATAGAACAAGACAAATGTTCTGTCCCATGGAACATCAAGAAACCAACTGATCATTATTTTAAAAATTCAGTATTAAAACAGTAATGTAAATTCCAATTATATAACATAATCTTTCTTTTAACTTTTAATTTGAATGGTTGATATTTAATAGACAAAGTCTAAAATTACCTCTATTGAAGGAAAATGATCACTTCTGGAATTATTCAGTTATTTATTAAGTAATGCATTTTGAGAATAAGCCATAGCTTTAAGGATATTCAAGAAACAGGTTTAGGGCAGTAACTGTCCAATTCAAGATATGTGAATTAATACAGACTTCATTCTGAAAACATAGGTCTTTATTAAGCCCATTTGAGATACTGATATTAATAAGTTGAAGTATTAATATCATAACTTCATTTTCTTGCCTATATGGTTGAATTATACTTCTTTATTGCTTAGAGCATCATCTCCACAACCCTCCCCCCAACAATTTGTATTTGTTTTTCTAATAAATTAATCTTATTAATTAAAAGCTAGATAGTCCTTATTTTTGTAACTTTTTTCATATAGTAACAATATCTATTTTAAGACTATGCAGAACAAGCATATTTGAGGATGGCTATATTCCCTGGAAAGATACTAAATGGACATTGTAAAATGATGCTAAATTAAGGAAAGGATTAGGTAATGCATGAGGATGCAGGAGAATGTCTTTGAATGTTGACATTTAAAAACACACACAACAAACACAATGTCATTCAAATGGCTAGTGTTTAGTTTTTAAATTAATGACTTCCATGCCAGAACAGACCCACTGCATCATTGAGTTTACTTAAATGGAATTGAAACAGAAATCAAAAAGGTTCCACTCATCCTAGTTTCATCATCAACAAGATTTTGGAAAAGTCATTTGATTTTGTTAGAACTTCAGAATTTCCACCTAGAAAATGGAGGTTGTTATTATAATCTTTGTACCTAATTAGCTGTCCCAGCCATGCAACCTATTCTAATCAATCAGTGACATGACAAAGTCATCAGCTACCTATGCAAGGTTTAGAAACTACATAAATGAAAAAGACTTTATTTTCATTTAAAGAATTTTCATCTATTTGAAGTAGACATTGAAATACATATCATGTGATAAGTGCAATGACATTCTATGTTTAAGTTATAAAAAATAAAGTAATTGATTCCGTTTGTTTAGGCAATTTAAAGTTTTCATAAGAATGGCTTCTTTGACAGATTGCTAATTATACCCCAAATCTGTTTTCTTTTTCTTTGCAAGGATATGGCCTCCCAGCTGCCTGTTACAGGCACCAGTCTCCTTTGTAGCTATGAGTGGCAAGGTTGGCAAGAGTCATTTGTGCAGCCTCCTTACTTGAGCAAAGATAACCTGCTGCCTTCAATTTGATCTAATTTTCCTCTTTCTGTGGACTAGAATGCATAGGATTTGCATCTTAGCTTGGACCATTCAGAAGAGCCCTATGTCTAATGAAAGGCAGAGCAGTATGTTTACCAATACAGCTCCTAGGGCAAAGTAAAAAAAGGAGAAAATAAACAAATGGGACTATATTAAAATAAAAGCCAAAAAGAAACAATCAACAAAATGAAAAGGGAGACCACTGTATGGGAGAATATATTTGCAAATGATACATCTAATGAGTTAATTTCCAAAATATACAATGTAACAAAAGGAAGACAAGCAATCCAATTAAAAAATGGGAAATGTACATAAATAGACACTTCTCCAAAGAGGACATAGAGATGTCCAAGAGACGTGAAAAAAAATGCTCAAATTCACTAATTATCAGAGAGATGCAAATTAATGACAACATGGTATCATCTCACACCTGCTAGAATGGCTATCATCAAGAAGTCAATAAATGACAAATGCTGACGAGGATGTGGAGAAAAGAAAACCCTAGAACACTGCTGGTGGAAATGCAGATAGATGCAGCCACTATGAAAAGCAATATGGCATTTCCTCAAAAATTAAAAATGGAAGTCCTATTTTTCCAGTTATCCCACTTCTAAGAGTATATCCTAAGAATCCCAAAACACCAATCAGAGAGAATGTATGCACCTCTATGTTCATACAATATCTAAGATCTGGAAACAGTCCCACTGCCCATCAATAGATGAGTGGATAATAAAGCTGAGGTACATTTACATGGTAGAATACTATGCAGCTGTGAAAAAGAAGGATCTCTTACCCTTTGAGACAGCATGGAGGGACCTGGAGAGTACTATGCTATGTGACAAAAGTCAAGCAGATCAAGTATCACATGATCTCAGTCATTTGTGGAATCTAATGAACAAAATAAACTGATGAACAAAGTAAATCCAGAGATAAAGAAGCATGGAACAGACTGAGAAGTCTCAGATGGAAGGGGGGCAGGAAGAGATTAATCAAAGAACTTATGTCCATATATGCATACCCATGGACACAAACAATAGTGTGGTGAAGTGAAAGCCTCAGGGGGAGTGTTGTTGAGATGTGGAGAGGGATCACTGGGGAAAAAGGGGGACATCCATAATGCTTTCAATAATAAAGTTAAATTTTTAAATAATATGATTCCTATTACTCTCTAGCTACTAAAAATACAAGGTACATAGATGTGTTTATATATCCTTTTTTAAAAAACTTTCAGTGTTGTTTTTTTAAATATATTTTTATTGGTTTCAGAGAGGAAGGGAGAGGGGGAGAGAACTAAAAACATCAATGATGAGAGAGAATCATTGATCAGCTGCCTCCTACACTCCCCACACTGGGGATCAAGCCTACAACCTTGGCATGAGAACCATGACCTCCTAGTTCATAGCTTGACACTGAGCCATGCTGGCTGGTCTATATAGTCTTATAATAATACTAGAGGCCCATTGCACTAAGAGATTCGTGCAATAAGCCTTCCTTCCCTTAGCTTCCAGCATCGGTTTCTTCTGGCACCCAGGACCCTGGCCTTCGCTCCAGCCAGAGTCTGCCTTCTTTGTCTTTGCTGCATACTCCATCAGGAGTCTGCCATCTTTGCTGCAGACTGCCGTCTTCGTCTTTGCTGCAGACTCCGGAGTCTGCAGTCTTGTCTTCACTGTAGCACTCCGCTCCTGTAGATCCCTTCGCCCCCTGCCCTCCCTCTCATAGCAGGTGTCCTGCCCCGCCTGACCACTCCACGCATGGAGCAGCTGGGTAGCTGCCATCTTTGGTCTTCTAATTTGCATACTTACTCTGATTGGCTGTGGGTGTAGCGGAGGTATAGTCAATTTACATGTTTGTCTATTATTAGGTAAGACTAGTGACCCAGTGTGCGAAATCACGCATGCACTGCTCACCCTCTCACCGCTCCACCCTCGGTCCTGCGAGTCACCTTAGGCTGGTCCCGCCTCTCCGGGTGCCTCCCTACTTCTACCCTGTCTTTGGAGCAATACAGCAGCTCTGCCCCATCATGGCACCGGAGGAGAGCATGGAAGCCTTTGCCTGCTGTGGAGTTTCGAGCACCACTTCCTGGCTGTGCATGCGCTGTGCTCCTTCTCCTGACAGGTGGGCTGTGAGCAAGCAGTGGGTGGCGAAGGACTGGTGAGGGGAGCTCCATGGGCTCTCACCCCCGCCCTTTTCCAGGCACCTCCCCACTTCCACCCCATTTCTGGAGCAATGCAGAGGCTCCACCCCTCTATGCACGCAGCCTCCTGCTGAACTGTCATTATGGTGTGAGGGCTCCATGACCATTAGCATATTAGCTCTTTATTATGTAGGATTTTAGACTTTCTTTTTACAAGTATCTTTAAATGGTTAATTGCTAACATGGAGAGCTTACTAGTATAGGCACAGTTGTATTCCCTTTAATTATAAATTTATTTCTAATTTAGTTTCTTTTCTGATGTGGGATTATTACCATCCTACAAATAAGAAAATGGTGGCACAGAGTGGTTATATTACTTACCCAAAATCACATAGATTGTTGCAACGAGTTGCCAAACCCAGACAGTCTGGCTCCTATTAATGGATGCTCTAAACTACTCCAATGTGCTGTTCCTTATCTAAGGGAAACAATGCAAAGTAGTCTATGCCTGGACATCAGGAGGAATATGAGCCAAACACTCATCATTGTGGAGAATAGTACTCTGAGTTAAGCAAGAACAAACACAACAAAATAATAATATTAATCTTTGGTAATAAGTACCCATTTAAAAATTTTTAACTTAATATTACTCTTAATGTAGCAGAAATACTTGTATTTTCTGTCTCTACGTACATTGTTTTATTGCAGAAGAAAATCCCACCAACTGAGGTGAATATATGCCTCTGAATCTGGTATATATTGTTGTTTAAAATTAGAGCTCTTTTTCATGCACTTTTTTTCAATGAGGGACTTTAACTCATTAGGCAGGTAAGAACTTGGTGGAGAATTTTTTTCCAAAAAAAGAAAATCTTTGATTTTTTAAAATTATCAATAACAGTATCCTATCTAAGAAAAGAGTAATATGCAAATTAACCATCACTCTGCTACACCCACAGGCCACGCCCACCAGCCACGCCCACCAGCCAATCAGGAATGAGAATGCAAATTAAGCCAACCAAGATGGCTGTGGCCACAGAGAGAGCAGGAGGGAGGCTTAGGTTTCCCCAGCGATGGAGGAAGCAAAGCTTTCTGCACACCCTGGCTGGCCCACTACAGGCTACAAAGTTTCAATTATAGAAGGTAAATAAATCCCAACAAAAAAGGCGGCAGCCACAGAGCTGGAGAGAGCAGGAGGCTAGGGTTGCCCCCGGCAATGGAGGAAGCCAACCTTCTAAAGCCCTGGCCTGCTTTGGCCTCCATTACAAAGTTTCAACTATAGAAAATACATAAATCCCAACAGAAATGGCAGCTGCCACGGATCAAGCAGGAGGCTTGGCTCCACTCAAGGCTACAAAGATTCAATTGTAGAAGATAAATAAATCCCAGATACCAGGGCCTCCACTTGGGTCACCGGGGGCCGTGGCCAGCCTGCAAACCACAACAGGCCCCTTGCCCAGGCCACCCCACACCCCAAGGGAACCCCTATCCTGATCTGGGACACCCTTCAGGGCAAACCAGCTGGCCCCCACCCATGCACTAGGCCTCTATCCTATCTAATAAAAGAGTAATATGCAGATTGACCATCACTCCAACACACAAGATGGCTGCCCCCATGTGGTCAAAGATCCTGCCCCCATGTGGACACAAGATGGCCACCACAAGATGGCCAGCAGTGGAGGACAGCTGGGAGGGACCAGGCCTGCAGGGGAGGGCAGTTAGGGGTGACCAGGACTATAGGGGATGGCAGTTACAGGTGACCAGGTCTGCAGGGGAGGACAGTTAGGGGCAAGCAGGCTGGCAGGGGAGCAGTTAGGCATCAATCAGGCTGGCAGGGGAGTGGTTAGGGGGTGATCAGGCTAGCAGGTAGAAGCGGTTAGGGGCAATCAGGAAGGCAGGCAGGTGAGCAGTTGGGAGCCAGCAGTCCTGGCTTGTGAGAGTGATGTCCAACTGCCCGTTTAGGCCCGATTCCACCAGTCAGACAACCCTAATGGGGTCCCATATTGGAGAGGGTGCAGGCTGGGCTGAGGGACACCTTCCCCCCCCCCCCATGCACAAATTTCATGCACCGGGACTCTAGTCATATCATAAAATATACATTCCTTAGTAAAAACAATATGGCTACATCCTTAACCTGTTCTATTATATACTAGAGGCCCGGTGAATGAAATTCGTCCATGGGGGTGTGTGTCCCTCAGCCCAGCCTGCACCCTCTCCAATATGGGACCCCTCGAGGGATGTCCGACTGCCCGTTTAGGCCCGATCCTACCAGGATCGGTCCTAAACGGGCAGTTGGACATCCCTCTCACAATCCAGGACTGCTGGCTCCCAACTGCCCGCCTGCCTGCCTTCCTGATTGCCCCTAACTGCTTCTGCCTGCCAGCCTGATCACCCCCTAACCACTCTCCCGACACCCTGATTGATGCCTAACTGCTCCCCTGCCAGCCTGATTGCTTCTAACTGCCCTCCCCTGCAGGCCTGGGTCCCCCCAACAGCCCTTCCCTGCTGGCCATCTTGTGTCCACATGGGGGCAGGATCTTTGACCACAGACCACATAGGGGCAGCCATCTTGTGTGTTGGAGTGGAGTGATGGTCAATTTGCATATTACTCTTTTATTAGACAGGATAGAGGCCTGGTGCATGGCTGGGGGCCAGCTGGTTTGCTCTGAAGTGTGTCCCAGATCAGGGTGGGGGTTTCCTTGGGGCATGGGGTGGCCTGGGCGAGGGGCCTGTGGTGGTTGCAGGCTGGCCATGCCCCCCGGCGACCCAAGTGGAGGACCTGGGATCTGGGATTTATTTATCTTCTATAATTGAAACTTTGTAGCCTTGAGTGGAGCCAAGCCTCCTGCTTGCTCTGTGGCTGCAGCCATTTTTGTTGGGATTTATTTATCTTCTATAATTGAAACTTTGTAGCCTGGAGTGGAGACCAAGGCAGGCCAGGGTTGCTGAGGCTTGGCTTCCTCCATAATTGGGGGCAACTCAAGCCTTCTGCTCTCTCCAGCTCCATGGCTGCTGCCATTTTTGTTGGGATTTATTTATCTTCTATCTCTGAAACTTTGTAGCCTTGAGTGGAGGCCTGGGCCCACCAGCATGTGTGGAAAGCTTGGCTTCCTCCATTGCTGGGAAACCCAAGCTTCCTGCTCTCTCTGTGGCCGCAGCCTTCTTGGTTGGCTTAATTTGCATACTCACTCCTGATTGGCTGGTGGGAATGGCTTGTGGGTGTAGCGGAGTGATGGTTAATTTGCATATTAATCTTTTATTAGACATGTGGTTTTAGATTGGAAAATAGCAATTAAAAAGCTCTGGTTTTATTAAAGTGGCAAAATAATTACATATTGTTAACATTCATTAACATTCATTAGGTTAATAGTCATGCCTATATATTACAAGCATAACTCAGGACATTTTTTGCAATCTTAATTTGCAAACTATCCATCATGGTTATAGAAGGATGTAATGGTGTGATCAAAGTTGCTACTAGAATGTTTGTATATCCAAGAATGTGAGATGGTGTGGCACACAGGGTCCGAATAAAGAATTGCCCATCTAATTGGTTTTCTTTATATTCCTTGCTATGCCACTAACAACTGTGTGACAAGTGTGACACATATTGTCCTCTTCTGCAAATGATAAATGCATGAAACACTCAAAGTCATTTATATCACAAGTTCTTTTAAATGATGATGGGTACTTTATTGTTATAAATATCTGAGGCTAGAGACAGTAGAGGAATCAAGACAGAATGTTTTCACTTTGTATCCTGAGGACATAGACATTGAGTTGAGAGGCAATAATTATTAGAGACTGTGATTTTGGTCAAAAGTCCCATTGCCTATCCACCCAGATCTGAGTTCAGACTTTATGTGCTATGCGTAAAAGAGCTGTTTTATCTCAGAATAATTTTAGAGCAGCACTGTCAAAGCTTTCTGCTCTGATGAAAATCTACAACCTGAGATGTGGCTATTGAACACTGGAAATGTGGCTGGTAAAACTGAGAATGTGATTTTTTTACTTTACTTAATCTTAATAATTTAAATTTAAATATTCATCTGTGGCTAGTGATTATCCTGATTAGACACTTCAGCTTTGAAGGGCTTATTTATGGGGAGAAAATATGTCATAGTAGGGAAGATAGCAGGAAATTTTGGGAATCTAACCTCAAACAAAATTTTACATATTAAGTTTTCTTGTATATAAAGCCTGGTTTTAAGCAAAGAACAGATAACTTGCTAAAGCAAATGACTCCAGAGAGGTGGGTTTTAGCCTCATCCTATATAATAAAAGCCTAATAATGAAATCGACCGAATGGTGGAATGACCGGTCACTATGACACTCACTGAGCACCATGGGGAAGACGCTCAATGCAGGGGCTGCCCCTAACCTGCAGGCCTCAGGCCAGCCAAGGCATGTGCCAGCAGGGGCCCCTGATCACCCTACTGGTTGCCCCACAGAGGGAGGTGACTGGCGGTGGCGGTGGGGGGTGGGACCGGTGAGCAGGCGGCACCAGGCTGGACAAGGCGCGTGCCAGTGGGGGTCCCCTGATCGCCCCATCGGTTGCCCCACAGATAGGCCCTGATTGCTGGCCAGGCCTAGGGACCCTACCCATGAACAAATTTTGTGCAGTGAGCCTCTAGTCCTATATTATAAAAACCTAATATGCTAAGTATCCAACCGTTTGACCATTCGACCAATCACTATGACATGCACTGACCACCACAGAGCATATGCTCCAACCGGGGTCCAGCCAATCGAGACTGGGCGAGATGGGCTGGACACACCCTGGAGCCCTCCTGTGGCCCTCCCTGGCCTCGATCGTGCACCAGTGGGGTCCCTCGGCCTGGCCTGCACCCTGTTACAATTTGGGACCCTCAGGAGATGTTTGAGAGCTGGTTTTGGCCCAATCCCCGCAGGCCAGGCCGAGCGACCCCACCAGTGCATGAATTCATGCACTGGGCCTCTAGCAAAATCATATAATAAAAGAGGCTTGAGGGACCATTTATATCAAACATCTCATTAAATATTTAAATATCTATTAAATCTTAAACATTACTTAACTCATCAGAAGTCACACAGAAACAGAATTATAAAGAGACATCACTTATTCAATTAAAATTTAAGTAAACACTAACAACTAAATGTCATCTGACAATCATAACATAGGCTACCTTACATGGTAAGCGTTATCATTGTCCTGTTTTACAGAAAACTCAGTGATTATGTGTGGGAACCCCTTTCACGTCCCACGTGGTTCAGGGTTCCTGTTCAGGGTTCAGGTTCTGGAGAAGGCCGCACACAAATGAAAAGAGACTTGGAAAAGTATTAATTTGGGAATATTGGGGGCCAGGCGGGAGCCCAACTCTAGTGGAAGGACTACCCTTTGCTCTGGCCTTGCAATCCCTTTTATTGAGACTATGGGATACACCCATAACCTTTAGGCAGGAAATTCCAATAACAGAAATTTACATGAAACAAACAGAGGTGGAGGCTGCTTCAGCTAACAATGTTTCAACTAAACAGTGAGTGATCAAAACAATTAAGGTTGTTGACCAGCCTTCCCAGTTTCCTGTCCACATCTTTCTATTAGTGGTAGAATGATTGGTTCCCGGCAATTATGTAATGTTCCAAGGTATAATATTGTGACATGCATATTTTGGTCTTAATCCCTAATTTCTGGCCACAGCTCCTAAAATTCTTTTGATTTCCTAAGTGATAAAACAATAGGAGAATCTTTGGTTACATATGTGGTAGCCCATAAAATGTATGCACTCATTGAATAATTATAAAGGCAGTGTTTATTAAAATACATTTCATTTTCTAAATTGAGCTATTAGTTGTTAAAGTGTGCATAAATTTTTGGGAAGATACCCTGGTATATTTATTTTTGCATAGATCCTGAAATAGCTCTAGAGCAATGGTCGGCAAACTCATTAGTCAACATAGCCAAATATCAATGGTACAACGATTGAAATTTCATTTGAGAGCCAAATTTTTTAAACTTAAACTTCTTCTAACACCATTTCTTCAAAATAGACTCACCCAGGCTGTGGTATTTTGTGGAAGAGCCACAATCAAGGGGCCAAAGAGCCGCATGTGGCTCGCGAGCCGCAGTTTGCCGACCACGGCTCTAGAGTAATAAAGTTGAAATGAGTTTATTTACTATTTCTAAGAAGCTCCTTTCAGCCATACCTTAGTTTAAGTTAATTAGGTAATTTTTAGAAATTAGGTGATTCTTTAGAAGACTGGTTGCCAGGAACTAAAAATATGATTAAAGAACTGGATTTCTGAGTCTGCATCCTGAATTTCAGGGAGAAAGAGGGGCTGGAGGTTGAGTTAACTAATTGCCAATGATTTAGTCAATCATGCCTATATAGGGGCGGACAAAAGTAGGTAAATGTGCCAAAGTGTGCTTAAGTACAGTAAGTAGACTACAAAAATGTGCAAATAATGAAGGCTGGCATTTTGAGCACTTACGAGATTGTACCTAAGTGCACTGTGCCATTGTGACATCCTTTTGAGTTAATACAGCTACTGTAATAATCATAAGCTGCATGGCTTTTTCCATACAAACAAGTGTAAACCTACTTTTCCCAACCCCTGTATGATAAATCCTCCATAAAAATCACCAAAGGGGTTCAGAAAGCTTCTGAGGTTGATGAACAAATCTAGGTCCTTGAAGGATGACACCTCCTAACTCCCTGATAGGATCATTTTGAACCTCACCATATAAAGTCTTCATCTGTCTGTTCATTGGCATCTTTTAAAGTAATAGTAAGTTAACTGTTTCCCTGGATTCTATGAGATGTTCTAGCAAATTATCAAGCCTGAGGAGGGGTTTGTGGGAACCTCTGATTTGGAGCCAAGTAGGATAGAAGTTGTGTGTAACCTGGGGACACATTACTTGCAGTTGACATCTGGCAGGGGCGTGAGTCTTCTGGGACTGAGCCTTTAACCTGTGAGGTCTATCCTGACTCTGGGCAGTTAGTATCAGAATTAAGTTAAATTGTAGGACGTCTAGTCAGCATCTCTTGAGAAGTAGAAAAATTGTTTGGTATGGTGAAACCCATACATCTGGTGTCAGCAATGTTGTGAGTGGAGGAAGCAGTGAGTTTACTTTATTTAACAAGGATGCAGAAATAATAAATGGGGAAACTCATAAGCCAACTCCAGTCTAACTCCACAGCCTGTTTCTTTCTCTGCCTCCCAGGACACTAAATTCCACAAGGTTAGGAATGAAACACTTGGGGTCCACCTGAAGTCCTCCCTATGGAACTGTGGGCCACAGTAGGTTGATCACCAGAGATAGATCAACAATCCATCCACAGGAAACCTCAAGTAGTTGCTGCTCTACATAGAACAGATCTGAGTGTTATGAGTTCTTCCTTATAACAGTGAGGAAAAGAAGAAGGATTGCATATAATTGAGTATCTTAGTCATGTTAGTTTTTTAGAAACGTCCTGGGATTGATAAAAGCTAATCATTTTCTAGGTAATCTAGAGGGATTAATACCTGTGGCTGCAGTATTTCCAGTGTGACAAAGTATTTCTGCATTAGTTGCAAGAATATCAGTGATGTGCTGCACCTGGCATTTACTGGCCAGCAAGACATGACTGCTTAATTTCGGGAACTCCGCAAGTCGTTGCACCATATTGGTAGCTTGCAATTGGCAATGGTGGCAGCATGTACACCATGGAAAACAGCAAATGTTACAGATACCAAGTCACCCCAATTCCGAAAAGCCAGTTGTTAAATATTTACCAGCATTCCACTGTGCTTTGAGGGTCTATAATTGGTGGGTTACTAAAGTCTAATTAATAATCAACTTTAATTGCATCATCCAGCTCTTGTTCCAGTTTGTCATTTAATTCTATCTTATTTCTTCTATGCCTCTTTTCTACTTCTTTCCTTTTCCACCAACAAAAATCCTACCTTATCATTTGCCAGAAATTCTCTCCAGCTGCTTTAATTTATGGTTTTTACTATCTTCTGTTATTTCTTTGAATCTACTGTTTGTACCATGAAATTTTTTATTCAATCCATTTCACTTGGTTCATGAGTGTTAATGTCTTTTTCAAATAAATGGGAATTATTTTATTTTATTTTATTGTTAACCATTTTTAAACTTTATGTTTATTTGACACTATTACAGATGTCTCCATTTCCCCTGCTCCCTTTGCCCACCTCCACCCAGCCCCCACCCCAGTCCCACCTTCCCTCTGGCCATCACCTCACAGTTGTCTGTGTCTATGGGTTATGTTCTTTGGCTAATCCCCTCACCTTCTTTCGTCAAGTCCCCTTTCCCTTGGAAATCTATCCATTTTTTTTGTTTGTTTTTGTTTTTTTTTTTTTACCTATCAATAATAACTTTATTTTTTTTATTTTATTATTTATTTATTTATTTAATATTTATTTTTATTTTTTATATCTCACACACCAAGCATAGGTTTGTAGGTCATAATTAGTGCTTGACTAAGAAATGCAAAATGTAGAGTATACACTGAAAGACCCTGAATATTTTATTTTATTTGCTTTGTTCAATTTTTATTTGCTTTGACTTGCCAGCATTCCACATCACAACAGCTAACAGATATCCAGTATTCTACCTCCTCATCTTCTATATCCACACAAGTAGAGAAAAACAAACATGCCAACTAGTGACTTATCTTTTTAAAAATATTTTTATTTATTTAGAGATATGAAGATAGAGAGAAACATCAAGATGAGAGCAAACATCCATCGCCTGTCTCCTGCATGCCCCTACGGGGGATTGAGCCTGCAATCCGGGCATATGCCCTGACTGGGAATCAAACCAAATTTGGTGCCCAAGACAATGCCCAACCAACTGAGCCACACTGGCCAGGGCCTAGTCACTAATCTTAATGAAGTCCTTAAGGCTGTCTATTGTACTATATATAGTTCCCTTGCTCATGTTATCCACTTGGATACATAATGGATATCTCCCCTTTAAAATGTCCCAAACTAAGCTTCTAGTCTTCATCTTTAAGACTAACCCTCACAAAATCATCTGCGTTGAAGTTAATAGTAACTTAATTGTATCAAATCTCTTTTGCTGTGTAACAACCTCCCCACCTCCCAATGTAGTGGTTAAGGTTGGTTCTACTTTGAGGAATTGTTGGGTATTGACAACAGGGTGACTGGGTTGCATGCTTCTCATCACTGTTTGTGCTTGTTTGCATTGAGGCTTAGGATTCCATGTGAGCAAGAGGGCAAGCTCGAATGCACCAGCACTTACATCTTACATATTATTGTTCCATTGGCTAAAGCAAGTCACATAGCCAAACATGGATTCAGCATAGGAATGTTTAAAGGAATATCCTTATGTTCAAAATATGTAGATAAAGGAAGGTAAAAACAAATTGTATGCATTGCTGCAGTTAATCCACCTGGTCAATTCTTCATTTCCCCAGGTAAAATCTTAGGGTTACATTTGGTGCCTCTTTGTCTCATATTCCACATCTACTCCAGAAGAAAATCCTACAGATTTTACCTCTAAATATATCCAATACCCAACCATTTCTTACCACCAGCACTGCTTCCTCATCAAAAAAATCATTGTCATCCCTCATCTAGTTTCCTATAGTCTTTGTCCCAACCACTAGGCCCATGTCAATGTGGCTAACATTGTAGCCAGAAGTGTAAATTAGATCATGTCACTCATTAAAGCCCTCAGTGATTTCCTACTCACAGAAAAGCTGAATATGTGAAATGGCCTAGAAATGTTGGTGTACTGATATCTTTTTTTATCTCTTATCATATCCCCTCTATCTGATCAGCTCCAGCTACACCAGTCTTTTTGCTATTCTTCAAACTCACTTGGCACATTTGCATTCTGAGACTTTTCACCTGTGTCCTCTCTCCCTGTATCACTCTTGCCACCAGATCTCCACATTGTTCGCTCTCATTTCACTTGGCCTTTTTGCAACTTTCCCAGTGAAACCTTTCTTGATCACTTTATTTAAAACTATACCCCTTAACTCTGTCTAATTTTTCTCATAGAAATTGTCACCACCTAACTGCTGTACATTTAACTTACTTTTTTCCCTTATCATTAGGATATGACCTCTAAAATGCCAGACATTATTACTTATTTGTTTACTACAGAATCTCAAGTACTAGTGTATTTCAGGTACACAGTAATAAATTAACAAATGAATGTTTGAATAATCATTGAATGAATGAAATACTACTAAATGACCCAAACTGTCCTAGATACAAGGCATGTAGTAGTGAATATCAGACTAAGTTCTGTGGCAAATTGCATTATTGTTTCCAATTACATGATGGTATATATTCTTTATTCATGTCATTAGACTTGCAATGTATATTCAAGTAGAAATTTCCTGTTAAGCGACACCAAGGCAGGCTATGCTATTGAATGCAAGCAAAAGTGACACCATTGCCAAGAAGAGATTTTAAGACCATGTATAGTTTTCTACCATTATTCTTTTCTCCGAGCCATGAGGATGACATGTCTTAGAGGGAGGCTGCTTCTTCAGTCTGGAATGCAGAATGAATACATGTGGAGCAGAACATCAGCTTACGCAACTGACATATAATGTGAACAAACATAAACCTTTGTTTCTTTAAGCCAGTTAAATTATAGGGTTATTTGTTAATGCAAAATGACTCAGGAAAAGCAGGCTAATATAGTTTCTAACCACATGAAGTTTATAGACACAATAGGAAAGCCATCCAACCTACTGTAATATTTCTTATATTCTACTTAATTAAGTTTAAATCATAAGGGAATCAACTGGACATGGGAACTTTACATATTGCAAAGAAAACAGAATTCAGGTGTGTCTGAAGAATACTGGGCAACTTGCCCATGTTTCTTACAATATGTCTTCATTCTGGCCAAGCTCACACTTTCTCACATCTGTTTATTTGGTGTCTTTCTGTTCTTCACAGACACTCTAGGCAGAAGCAAGTCACTGAGAAGAGGAGGAAGAGGTAAATTTGACCAAGTTGTCACAATTTGATGGGATTCAGAATTCCTATTACACTGAGTCATTTAAAACCTTTAAAATGTTCTTATTTTATAGATTTTGATGTAAGTAGCTTATTGTGAAAAAATGCAACTTTTCATGTATTCAAGAGTCATGGTTTGAGCCTAATAGCCCCACTGAATTTCTATGAATACAGCCCCACGATGATTCCCAGGTATAAGCAAGTACAGAGGGTAAAACAGCAGGAGGAAAAGCATATGACTTCCAGCTAGAAAGAATTGCTATAAGCTTGTACCTCAAAGTCCATCCTCAGAGGCCAATGTAGAACTGAATCCAACAACATGCTCCTTTATTCTTTGTTTGTCTGTGTGCCAAGTTCTACATTTAAACCAAAAGCAATGTGTAACATGTTGTGGCAAAAATAAAAATGTATATATATTCGTTCCTGACATTCATAGTTACCTTGCTTCTCAGGTAATTCTTATTATGTTAGTGAGTGTTAAAATGAAAAAAAAAAGTATAATTATATCCCTGGGAATGAGCAAGTGAGCAAAAATTTGGGTAAAACCCAGTGAAAGGAATAACTACACTGTGGAGAGCAGTTAGAAATTCTGTTTCAGATGTAAGCTGAAAGTAAGAGGAGTGTGATGGTGTCATGGATTTTATCACAGGGTAGTGGTATTATTTACATTATTTTAAAAATGTTTTGTAAACATGTGTTTGCAAGCAGGGTCTTTCAAAGCAAAATATTCCTTAAGATCAAGGTTTGTATTTCTTTTTTTTCTTCTTCAAACATAAAATACTTCATATATTTCACATTTACAGAGTAATTAGAAATGTTTAAGAGCTATTTATACTTTTTAGAATTTTATGATTTATGTAATATTTGAAACTTAAAGAGAATGTATGTAACATTTACATAAAGAGAATTTATGTAAATTATAAAACAGAATAATAAAACAAATTACTGAAGAATGAGTACCTAAGACGAGCTGGTTGTTCCAAGATAATGCTGTCGCTACCATTTTGCTTCTTTCTTATCTTATTAATCTATTATCTCCAGAGGTAAACACATTCCTAGATTTTGCTTTATTTTATTTATTTTTTTAGAGACTTTACTTTTTTAGAGCATTTTAGGCTCTAAAAAAGAGTTTGAGAGGAATTTACAGCTATTTCCCATACACTTTCCAGGCAGAATTGAAACAGCTTTTCTTCATTTATTATTTTTTCTTTTTATTTTTTTTTCTTTATTGATTAAGGTATTACATATGTATCCTTAACTTCCCATTGCCCCTCACCCCCACCCCCCTGCTCATGCCCTCACCCCCTGGTGTCTGTGTCCATTGGTTATGCTTATATGCATGCATATAAGTCCTTTGATTGATCTCTTACCCCCACCCACCCCTACCCTCCCTCTGAGGTTCAACGGTCTGATCAATTCTTCTCTGTCTTTGGATCTGTTTCTGTTCATCAGTTTATGTTGTTCATTATATTCCACAAATGAGTGAGATCATGTGATATTTATCTTTCTCTGACTGACTTATTTCACTTAGCATAATGCTCTCTAGGTCCATCCATGCTGTTGCAAATGGTAGGAGTTCCTTCCTTTTTATATCAGTGTACTATTCCATTGTGTAGATGTACCACAGTTTTTTAATCCACTCATCTGCTGATGGGCACTTAGGCTGTTTTCAAATCTTAGCTATTATAAATTGTGCTGCTATGAATTTTGCTTTATTATTTCTTGATTAATAACTCTTTACTAAACACCTACTGTTTATTCCCTCACTGTGTTAAAGACAATGGCATATAAAAACTCTTTTTATAAATACCTCGTTTCCCCTCCACCCCCAATCTTGTGCCCTAATTTAATCTGTTGTAGTCTATTCAGGCTGCTAAATAAATTACCATAGACTGGTGACAACAACAGACATTTACTTCCCATGAATCTCAAGGCAAGGAAGTTGAATATCAGAGTGCCAGCATAGTTCGATTCTGGTGAGGGCTTTCTTCCTGATTCACAGATGGCTGTCTTCACGTAGCAGAGAAAAAAGGAAGCGGGCTTTCTTGACTCTTCTTATAAGAGTCCCCATTATGAGGGCTCATTCTCATGATCTAATTACCTCCCAAACTCAGCATCTTCAAATACCATCATATTGGGGTTTAGGGTTTTCACATATGAATTTTGAAGGGGACACTAACATTCAGTCCATAACAGCTCCTGAACTAGCAAACTTTTGTAATTAAAAACTATATAAATGTGCAAACATAATAATGTTGGGATTAAATGATTGGCTTTTGATACTTACTAATCTTCACAACAATTATGAACCAGACTGAAACTGTATAATCTAATCTCCAATTTAGAATTGTTAGTGTTGATAATCAAAGAGTCATGTTGCTATGGGTATAGCCATGTCCTGGCTCCAAGATATCTGACTAATACCATGGTGGTACATAGTCAAGGAATTCCTACTTTGTACCAAAATTATCTTCACCTTTTACCAACAAAGCTATAAAATCTGAACAGTTACTATGCTCAATTTTCTCTATAAGAAACTGAGTCTCAGAGAAGTTAACCAATTCATCCATGATCACACATCAGAAAATTGACAAGGCTGATATTTATGGCAAGATCTGTATGATTAGAAAACACATTCTCTTAACCACTGAATTTTATGACTCAAGTTATTTTGTCAAGTTATTATTTTATATACTAAACTAGAGGCCCAGTGCATGAATTCAGGCCAGGCTGGCCAGGGGGAGGGACGGGGCATTTGAACTCCTAGTAAAATTCCTGGTTGATGGGACAATTTACACATTAGCCTTTTATTATATAGAATATTATGATTATTGCCTACCTCTATTCTCACAGTACTTCATTTCATATGAATAAAACATAGCATTTCTTGGCCATCTATATTTAAATAAGAATCACTGTAAGTGTCTTCTTTAAAGTTCATACAATGTCTTTTTTAAAATTCAGACAACTCAAACTCATTTCCTTTTTAGCCCCAGGATTCAGTTTTGAGCTCGTGGTGATGTAAGCTGTATCATGAATTAAAGTTATGTAAATTCTAGAAGCAAGAGGATAAGGTTATGAGCAAAGGTAATAATTGCAGAAATAGAGAAGCAAAGAAATGTGGAGAATGTTGCAGAGGATGAAGACTGGTATAAAGTAAGATTTTAAATGATCTGGTAATTATTCTGAAAGATAGAATAAAGGAATAAGTCATTGTTTATAAATAGAAGTATAAAATGACCCAATCTATGTGTTAGAACTTTTGTTACTAAGTGATAGATCTTATAGAGAGATGGGGTGTTAAAATCACAAGTTCTCTTTGTTTGAAATTTTTTAAATTTATTCATTAATTAACTAATATTTACTAAATATTAATTAACTAATATTTACTATATATATATATATATATATATATATATATACACTAAAATACTTCTCTGCCACAATATAAAAGGTAGATAAGATTCTAGCCCTTAAAAATCTGATAGTATAGTAAAAAACAACAACAGAAACTAAATAATATTGATACCATTATAATGATCTAGTTATTATTTAATAGGAAAGGAGTAAGGGAAGACTAGATACTATAGGCGTGCCATTTATAGAGCTTTGGTAATTTAACACTCTCCATGTCTGTTCCCCACTAATCAATGGGGGAAGGGATTGGACAGAGGCAGTTTGGACTCATGCCCAATAAAGTCTGAGTGACATGGGAAGGCGCTGTCTGTCAATCAGATCTGGGAACAGGTAATTGGCCAGAATAGGTGTGGCCACTGCAAGGGTGCAAAACCTGAATATTTTAATTTCTTAACAAATAAAGTTTCTCTCTCTTGGCTCTTAGCCTTTGGCCCTCTTGCCTTCTCAGGACTCCTGGTGCAGGGGGCGCATTCTCCTGCATTCAACCCTGTGTCCCACAGCCATGTGGACTCCACACAATGGACTTTAATTCACCTGATGCTGAACTAAACCCAGTTGCAACATGGAACAGATACTCTGAACACTGGCTTTGCTTTGGCTCTACTGGAAACACAGCTGCCCTTTTTAAAGGACTGCGTCAAGGGGCATGGGACTTTACAACCCCAGAAATGTAACTCCACCCCAATAAAAGCCATCCATTCTCCTTTGTGAATCTTAGAAAATTATTTTTATGAAATTATCACAAGAGCCACCCCATGCCCACTAGTGTTGGGGAAATTGGACCCACTAATTTCTTTAGTAACAGTATAAATTTAAAGAGTATTATAAAAGAGGTTCAAATTGTATGGGATTACAAGGCAAGGTAATATTTTCTCACTAGATACTTATAAAACAGCATCAGTATTAAATATCTCGTGATTCCTCGTGGTCATGCTTTTTGGGACTTTTGACAAAATCATTAGTTATGTTTTTATTCCAAATAATCCATTCATTTTATAAAACTTAAGTTTGTAAGAATCAATTACCAAGTGTGTAAAACCAATGAGTATATAACGGTATCATTTATAAATATCAATGTTAAAAGGATTTAGAAATCTCATATAGAAACCATTGAGAAGAACTGAAATAGAGAAAGGAAAATATTGTCAGATGAGGTAAGTCAAAATATTTTGATTGATGGAAGTAGAGAGAGAAAAAAATGCATAGGACTTTGATTTTATTTCCTTACTTATAAAGAGGAAAAGCTTTGAGGTGAGGGGAACATAGAACATTGTATAAGAATTCATGGAGGAATTATGTAAATGTGTGAATGCATTATTTCTCTGAACTTTAAAAATTCTTTTAACATATTTTCTTATATGTAAAACTTAGGATGATATTATATTATTTTATGTATTTATCAGTTATTGCCTAAATTGTTGAAATAAAAAACAAGTTAAATATATGTGCAGTTTTAAAAATTACATTCATAAAAATGCATTTTTAGTGTGAGAGAGTGGGGAATAAAAACAGGAATCTTTCTCAGCCTTTGTGACTATGAAGCAGAGACTCTATTCCCAAAGGGAAAGTTAGATGTCCTCATCTAAAGGGCATGAGTTGTTAAATTATTTTTTTGTGCTTTTATAATTATAATGCTCAATGAAAAAACCTTTTGACCTAGTAATTAACCTGTATATCTACCAGAAAACAGCTACCATTAATTTTGAATCTGCCGGAAGCCAGTTCCAGCATGTCATAATTGCAAGAGTCTCATCAAAAGGTTGATGAAACTTGGGGACTCAACAAGGGCTGAATCACATATGTAATCACCTGTTGGAATGGCTAAAAGGCACTTCCCCCAAACCTGAATAGGATGATTGTTTGCTGCCAGACAGCTCAGGGCTTCTTAATCTACATGTCATTGCCTACTGTTGGCCAAACACCTGACCAGCCGTAGGCTATTCCCCAATATTACAATGCTTCTGTACCCTACCCTTTGAAGTGTATTATATCCACTTTGCCTTAGGAAAATTGTGTTAATAAAAAGCACAGGTCCTGAGACAAGGAGTAACTTTAGCTCCTTTAGCTGAAGCTCCTCTGACCCCCAATGCCTTTCAAAATTATCTTTCGTCTTTGGACTCTTATTTAATCTATGCACAGCCTTTCTCCAGATTGCTGAACCCTTTGTAATGCTGGAACAAGAACCCCGGCATGAATCCAACTGATTTTTCAAAAAATGTAGAGATTTGTACCCTCAATAAATAAATCTTTACTGATATGTTAACCCATTAATAATTGACAAAGTGGGGGAAAAACATGGTGTCCTTGAGGCTTAGAGAGAAGGACCCTGCCCCTGAAATTTGAGTGGGTAGAGGGTTGGGAGGAAAAAAGTGGCAAAGTAAGCATGCTCAAAATTGTCTTAAGGGAGGTGAAAGAAAGATATTAATAATTCATAAAATAATTTAGAATAAGTATTGAGAAAAGAAAGTTGGTGTTCTCTTCTACACTGCTGGAATGATCAGATACAATTTATTGTTGCTTTTATTTAATCTTTTTTCTGTCTGAATATAGACATAACCAATAGACATGATTTAAAAACTGGAACACTGAAAACATTAGATAACTATTAAAGTGAATAACTGGTATTCTTCCACAACTTCAGGTGGGAAAGTTATCAATGTTGTTTAGAGTAGATCCTGTTGGCAGGCACATTTGAGAATTAAATTTAGACAAAAATAGAAAGTATTGACACAAGAACAGTAGGGAGAAAGACATCCATGAAAATGAGTTGATTTAATTCAAGTTTTAAAATCTAAGATTTAGGGAAAGAATGAATAAAGAGAATAAATTTCAGTTTTATTGTGTATTTGCTTTTGTGTCAAAATGTCATTTTACTTTTTTTTCTTTATGATCATCTTCCCTCTCTACCTTATAGATTAATACTCTATCTTTGAGGTGGAATAATAATTGCCTTCAACATTATCCTTTTTTGCCCGACCTTCCCCTGATCACCGGGTCACCCCCTGCCCCTGAGGGCTCCTGGACTGTGAGAGGGGGCAGGCCAGGCTGAGGCACCCCTCCTCCAGTGCATGAATTTTCATGCACCGGGCCTTTAGTTAATAAATAATGCTTAGATTCTTTAATATTATAGTTTTATTTATTTATTTTTTTAGTTTTAGTATCTGCTTCTATGATGCTAAGAGTTAGTAAACAGGCCTATAATATTTTTATATTTTATTTACTTCTATATTTTTCTTGTTATTACTCCCATTTCAACTCTATAAACCTCAGTTTTCATGTTTGTTGGCAATCAGGAAGGCAGGCAGACGAGCAGTTGGGAGCCAGCAGTCCTGGACTGTGATAGGGATGTCCGACTGCCCGTTTAGGCCCGATCCCGATGGGATCGGGCCTAAACGGGCAGTCGGACATCCCTCGAGGGGTCCCAGATTGGAGAGGGTGCAGGCTGGGCTGAGGGACACTCCCCCCTCTCCCCTGTGCATGAATTTTGTGCACCAGGCCTGTAGTTTCATAGATAAGAAAACAAAAGCCTGGAGAATTTCTAACTTCTCACTGAAGTCAGATAGCAAGTGGCAGAATTAGGGCCAACTCAAATGCTGCCCTCACTACATTTCTGTGAATCCTTCAACCACAAGTTTTCACTTCTGCCAGTTACCTTAATTTTTAAAAGAGAGTAAAAATTGACCTGTCAGGTTTGAATTCCTGTCACATTAGTTTTTGTGTACACAGTATTCTCCCAACTTCCTCCCATGTCCCATGTGTGTCTTGTAGACTTCATAGCTATATTCTTTCATGGAGATAGATCTTCACTCATGTTCTCAGCTGCAGGTTCCTTATATTATGTTGTTTTATTTATAAAAGATTATATTTTTTATTTTCATGGAATATGAGATTAATTAATTGTTTGCTCTGATAATTTTGGAAGTGAGAAAATTTGAAGATGAAATGTATTTGAATTAATGGATAATCTAAAACTTATACAAGGAACTTTAGCATACCTACATGAATGTGCAAGATAAGCACAATATAGACAGCTTCATGGTTTGGGTTTTATCTTAAAATCTTTGGAGAAAAAAACACATATCTAATAAAGATGATAAAATGTCCTTCAATTAGAAAAATAAATCTTATGGAGTTTCATTGCATAACATTTTTTCTTGTTTATATGACCAAAATAAGAGTAAGGGGTATAAATATGGCCATATATGTTTTCATCAGTGCCTTTCTAGTGATGTGATTTACAGTGAACATGTGTGTACAACTGTGTGTGTGTGTGTGTGTGTGTCTGTGTGTGTGTGTTTGCACATATTCTTAACCTGGTAACTATATAATATGGTTTTTAACTTCCTTTTGAGAAAGTCTCTGTACAGATACTTCACATAGGATTTTACCCTTAATGTCAAGGTTAGGACAGGCAGGTGGTAGACATCGGTCTGACCAAATGAAATAGCACAATTTCTTTAACATGGTGATGGCTAAGTGATAAGTACCCAAACAAACCCTTGAGATACAGTGTGATACTTCCTGTGGCCACTGAAAAAGAGGCAGAGGGTCTTTTCTGTCAGACTTAAGCCTGAAAGGCTGGGGGTTGAGAACAAAGACAGTGTGGTGTATTTAGAGCCAAGACATGTAGAGAAAATAAATCATGTTACAGCATTTGAAGCTATGGATCAAACTGCACCTGAAAACTTAACAGCTGGACATTTCAGTTACATGAGGCAATAAAATTTTTGTGTTGTTTTTTTAAGCCAGTTTGAATTGCATTTCCTGTCATCTGCATGAAATAATATTAACCAATACAAAACAGATGACTTGGATAGAGTGACCTAGCAAAACCCGGTTTATATTATTAGCTTTAAAACTCACAATTTCTAAGAAAAGGAGTTCTGTTTTGCATAGAAAGTGAAAACTAGTTTTGGAGATGGTGGGAAGGAAAAGAGCTGAAAGAGAATTCATGCCTGTACTGACATTTGGACAGCAATAACAATATTTGGAAAGCAGATTAATGTTTAAAATGACAAGTCAGATGTGGTCTCTGTATTCAAGCAGCTATTGGAGCAAAAGACAATAAGTAATTTCTATAAATAAGTAGAGTTTTGATGCTTTATTTAAGCATAATTTTGATGAGTTCTAGGATGGATAAATTATACCATGAAAACATATGGAAAGCTTACCCGAAACATGGTATCCAAGCTGCCACCAGAGGATTTGAAGGGTAAATTAAAGTGAATGGGGATGGAAGGAGGTCATAAAGGTTGGAGTTTGAGCCAAATAAGGATGGGAAAGACTCTGTGCCAGAAAGGAAAGGCCAACTTTAAAGTATTTAAAATCCCAGGGGAGCTGAAATATAGTGGCAGAAAATGAAGTGAGATGTGCTTGCAAAGGACAGCTTAACCTGCTGGACTAACGTATCTATATAGGGAGGTAAGGAAAGTCGGGAGGCTGCTTGTGCCTAGAGAGGGAAAGGAGGAATTGAAGGCCAGGAGTTGCCAAGGGGGTTGTAGACAGGGGATGTGGTAACTGAGAAGGCTTGATCAGAGTGGAAGGTGTGAAATTATGACTCCAGATAAGGAACATTTGTGGGAATGACAAAGTTCAGCATATGGCTGGGAAAATTAGTTACCAAGGTAGGGTGGAAAGAAAGTTTCTTGGAAATAATAAAGTTCAGGTCTCAGTGGTGTTAGATGAGTCGTTCATAATGTGTTTGTTTTTTTTTTTTTATATCACCCAGTTTGATGGTAGTGTTACTGCTGTCAGCTAGTTATTAAAAGGAAGAGAGCAAGGGAAGTCAGAGATTGTTAAGCATGGTCAGAGAGGGACACTGAGCTTGTTTGGTTCATGAAGAAACTACAGTTTCACACATCCTCCTTCCCCTCAGATCACAGGGGAAGGCATAGAACAAAGAGGGGGGTAAGGACATGCACAGTAAAGTCAAATGGCGCAAGGGGAGGCGCTCCCATAGAGGACTGCCCGTCTAACCTGGGTGGAATATAGTTGGCTAGGGGGTGGACCCGAATGCAAGCCCGCAAAAACTTGGGAAACTAATTGGTTATTTTGAGAAAGCTCCTGGTTATAATCCCAGGAGGCAAATAGCTCTCTGTCTCACTCATGACCCACACTCGCCTTGTTCCTAGGAGCATGTGACCATGCAGGCCTAGTGGCCACCGGGGATCTGCTGCAGACTGTGTGGGCTTCAAAGGAATATGAAGCAGAAACTCTGGACATAGGCTTTTATTTTGGCCCTGCTGAAGACACAGTTGGACTTTTCTATGGTTGGATGGAGGGAGATGCGACATTGGGAACACAGGGGCAGCAACAGGGGTAGGGACAGGGGCAGACTTCCCAAATAAATCTTGTGGCTAGACCACAATGTCCCATGTCTGGGTGCTTGGAATTCTTTCCTTGCAATCCCGTGGAAGACCCTATTTCCCACCCACAGCAGCAGAAATTGGAGTGTAACAAAAACAAGTCACCTAATGCCAAATCTTCAAAGAATTAGGAACATTTTTATATGATATGGAGCAAATAAAATCTTCAGAGTTACTTATTATTGAACACAAAACTGTTAAGCAGACGCTAAGTAGTTTATTTATGTACATTATATTAATTTATTCACTTTATCTCTATCAGGTAGATACTTGATACTTTTGATTTTATAGATAGGAAATCACACTATAACTATTGAGTGGAATGATGAAGTTACTTGCCAAAAGTTACATAGTAAGAATTTGAACTCATGTATTTTGCTTCTAGAACACATATACACATACTCTTAACACACACACTCCATGTTAAAAGTAAATTGCATGAGCACTGGCTGGTGTGGCTCAGTCGGCTGAGCATTCTCCTGGGCCCCGGAGGAGAGAAGGTTGCAGGCTCAATCCCTGGTAAGGGGTGTGTGTGCGGAATGCAGCAGATCATTGTTACTCTCTCACAATGAAGTTTCACTCTCTCCATCTTCCTCTCTCTCTAAGAATCAATAAATATCTTTTTAAAAAGTAAATTGCATGAGTGTCAAATAAATAAAGGAAGCAGCAGTGGGAAGACAAAAGATACCCCAGTAGAAGTTTTAGAGGTATATTAGGAACAGTGAGAAAAAAGAAGATATTTACCAAGCAGTATAAGTGGTCAATAAGCTAGATGGAGCATTTGATTTCACTTAAGTTCTGAGAGGTAATAGTTGTTTTGCAGATGTAGGCCTTGTGGAGAATAGCATGCAGGCTTGAGATGGTTTGCAAAATTGTTGTAATGATTTAACTTTCCATTTCTACACACTTAGGGCAGTCTCTTCCCATACTGACTATGTTCTTAGCCACGGGGCAATAACTAACATGAATGTGATTTGATTTGTCCAATGGAGCAAAACCAACAAGACTCAAGGAAAGACTTTAAAAGTGCTTGCTCATTAGAATTTTCTAGCTCTTGTGGCTCTTGGGAACCTTTCAACCACCACCAAGTGAAAAGACCCTGCTAATCTTCTTGATAAAGAAAGCCTCATGTATCTTGTTTATCCTATCTAATAAAGAGGGAATATGCTAATTGACCATCACACCCTCACAAAAGATGGAGGTGCCCACAGCCAATAAGGAGGTAATATGTTGATTGCCACGCCCTCAAAGATGGAGGCACCCACAGCCACAAGATGGTGGCGCCCAGTCCACTCAGCCCCCAGCAGCCCAAGGCTGGCCCGAGGCGCAGGCAAGCCTCGGATGGCGGCTACCTAGCCGCCCAGGGCTGCCTGAGGCTCAGGTAACCAGGGCTGGCCGAGGCTTGAGCTGCCAGCAGTGGCAGCAGCAGAGGTGTGATGGGCCCATCACCTTCCCCTGATCACCGGGTCACTTCCCGCCCCTGAGGGCTCCTGGACTCTGAGAGGGGACAGGCCAGGCTGAGGCACCCCTCCTCCAGTGCATGAATTTTCATGCACCGGGCCTTTAGTTAATAAATAATGCTTAGATTCTTTAATATTATAGTTTTATTTATTTTTTTTAGTTTTAGTATCTGCTTCTATGATGCTAAGAGTTAGTAAACAGGCCTATAATATTTTTATATTTTATTTACTTCTATATTTTTCTTGTTATTACTCCCATTTCAACTCTATAAACCTCAATTTTCATGTTTGTTGGCTTAATAAATATCCCATAGTCGCATTGTGAGGATAAGTTGAACAAATAAATGAATTAATCAGAATATTTTTTGACAAATAACACATGGTAAATAAATCATTATATATTTTATTAATAGGACAATAGCTATAGTGTTTTTCATCATTCTTATAATATTTCAACACTTCAGAATAAGTTAATGTTGGTTAAAATAATCACTTTGGAAATGTACGTCTTTCCTCTGTAATGTGACTTCAAAATTTTAATGAAAGCTTCAAAGCAGATACTCTATTCATGTGCTAATGAAACTCCATATTAAAAATAAAAGAATTAAACAATAGTTGACAAGCTATTTTGGGTTCCATTTTTATTTTTATTTTTATTTATTTATTTTTTTAAAATAAATCTTTATTCAGATTATTACAATTATTTCTCCTTTTTTCCCCCATAGTTCCCCTCCAGCCATTTCCCACCCCACCTTCTGCCCTTACCTACCCCCCCACTGTCCTCATCCATAGGTGTATGATTTTTGTCCAGTCTCTTTATGAACCCCCCCATACCCCTTTCCCCCTGAGAATTATCAGTCCACTCCCTTTCTATGCCCCTGATTCTATTGTATTCACCAGATTATTCTGTTCCTCAGGTTTTTAATTCACTTGATTTTTAGGTTCACTTGTTGATAGATATGTATTTGTTGTTCATAATTTTTATCTTTCCTTTTTTCTTCTTCCTCTTCTTTAAGAATACCTTTCAGCATTTCATATAATACTGGTTTGGTGGTGATGAACTCCTTTAGCTTTTTCTTGTCTGTGAAACTCTTTATCTGCCCTTCAATTCTGAATGATAGCTTTGCTGGGTAGAGTAATCTTGGTTGTAGGTTCTTGCTATTCATCACATTGAAAATTTCTTGCCACTCCCGTCTGGCCTGCATAGTTTCCGTTGAAAAGTCAGCTGACAGTCGTATGGGTGCTCCCCTGTAGGTAACTAACTGTTTTTCTCTTGCTGCTTTTAATATTCTCTCTTTGTCTTTTGCTCTTGGCATTTTAATTATGATGTGTCTTGGTGTAGTCCACTTTGGATTCCTTTTGTTTGGGGTTCTGTGGGCTTCCTGGACTTGTAAGTCTATTTCTTTCACCAGGTGGGGGAAGTTTTCGGTCATTATTTCTTCAAATAGGTTTTCAGTATTTTGCTCTCTCTCTTCTTCTGGCACCCCCATAATTCTAATGTTGGTACGCTTGAAGTTGTCCCAGAGTCTTCTTACATTATCTTCAACTTTTTGGATTTTTTTTTTTGCTTTTTGCTTTTTCGGTTGAGTGTTTTTTGCTTCTTTGTATTTCAATTCTTTGACTTGATTTTTGTGTTCCTCTTGTCTGTTTTTGGGTCTCTGTATAATATTTTTTATTTCAGTCAGTGTATGTTTAATTTCTAGTTGGTCCTTTTTCATCTCTTCGAGGGTCTCGTTATATTTATCGGCCTTTTCTAGGATATTCTTAAAAAGCCTTATAACCGTGGTTTTGAATTCTATATCCAGTCGTTTGTTTTCCTCCATTTCTTTCGTTTGTGATCTGATTCTTAGACGCCGCATTTTCACTGCTTCCCTGAGTTGGTAGATTTGTGTGCTAGGTTTCCAATTTGGCCCAGTGGGTCTGCCTCCCCAGTTAACCTGAGGTGGACACTCTTGGTGCACCCCTTTGTGGACTGTGTGTACAGCCTTGTTGTAATTAAGTCTTTATTGTTGTTGGTATCACTGGGAAGAATTGACCTCCAGGCCAGTTGGCTGTAAGGATCAGCTGTGTCTATGCTGGGAGAAGTCCGGTGCTGGAGACAGCCTTATAGGATTAGACTTGCCAAATTGCAATAGCCTCTGTGCTCAGCTTGGATGGGGTGGAGTCTCAGTCTTGGCTTCCCATCAGCCTTGCCCTTGCTAGCATGTGTGTGCCTTCAGTCTTCCGCCTTCCCCGGCTCCCGAGTCTCCGCCCGAGAGTCCAGACTCCCCCCACAAGAGCATGGGTCTCCAGGGGCTCGCCTGGAACTGGGGTTCACTGCAGTCAGAACTGGGGCTCACTTCAGTCAGAACTGGTGTTCGGTGCCGTCAGGAGCCTCTCACTCCCTTCCGCTAGGGAAAGCCTGTGGCAGCCTCCCGCAGCCTTTGTGCACACTGGCGCGAGCGGACTTTCAGTCTTCCGCCTTCCCCGGCTCCCGAGTCTCCGCCCGAGAGTCCAGACTCCCCCCACAAGAGCGTGGGTCCCCAGGGGCTCGCCCGGAATAGGTGTTCAGTGCAGTCAGAACTGGGGTTCAATGCGGTCGGGGGCTCCCTTCCCCCTTCCGCCAGAGAAAGCCAGCCAGGCACTCCGCCGCCCTTCCTCTCTGCGCGCACAAAGACCCTTTGCCGTACCTCCAATTCTCTGTGAGCTTTTCTCCTTCCTTCTAGTTGTAGAATTTTCACTCAGTCAGCTTTCCTGCGGTTCTGGATGGTGTCCGTTCTGTCTTTTAGTTGTAGTTTTGAAATTGTTGTGTGAGGCAGCAGTTTAGGTGTTTACCTATGCCGCCATCTTGGTTTCTCGGGTTCCATTTTTAAAATGTAATGTAAATTTTTGTATTTTATTGTTTTAAATATTTTAAATAAAGATTTTGTATTGATTTTTTAAAGAGAGAGAAAAAGAGTGGGAGAGAGAGACACACATTGATATGAGAGAGAAATATCTATCAGCTACCTCCTGCATGGCCCCTGCTGGAGTTAGAGCCCACAACCCAGGAATGTGCCCTGACTGGGAGTCAAATAGACAACCTTTCAGTGCTCACGATGATACCCAACCAACTGAACGATACTGGCCAGGGAAATTTTTATTTTATTTTAAATATTAAAAATAATCAAGTGAGTGTAAATTACTACATACCCATCCATGCTATTCAGAGATACAAAACACCTAAATGTCAAGTTTATAGGATGTTAAAAATATTTTTCAACCACATCAACTTTTCCAAATAGAATACAACAAATACAACCACAGATTTCAAAGTGTCTTTAATATCTTAATAGAGAAAATATGTATCTTTTATTTTAATCTTAAGAAGGGGAGGCTTCAGTGAAAAGGCATGACATAGATGCCAGAAAGGAGCAGAGATACAGCTACTGGACAATTTTGTGAACTTGGGCAAATTTAGTAACTTCAGTTTCTTTACCCATAAGATAAGAATTAATATAATGCTATTTAATAGAGTTTTGATAGATTAAAAAGAAGTAAAATATACATAAAACTTCTCATCAAATTATACTTTTAAAAAATAATTAAAATTAATTAACTTAATTTTTAAAAATTAAATAAAATTAAAATTTAAAATTAAATAAAAATTAGCAACAATGCAAATGAAAATTTAAAATTAAATAAATTTATTTAAAACTAAATAAAAATTAGCAACAAAGCAAATGAAAGTACAGTATTTAGATCTAGACATTTGTGCCTGAATACTAGCACTACAACTTAATAATAATGAGAGTTTGAGAATTTTATTGAAACTTTCTTAAACTGTATCTTCATATTTGTACAATAAGGATAATAATGCCTAGCTCATATGACTTATGATTATTAGGTGAGCATAATTTATATTCCAAGTACCCATAATGATCTTTAGGACATCGTAGACACTCACTAAGCAACAGTCATTATTATTATCTTTAGTACACTCTTTAGCATTATTATTTAACTAGAGGCCTGGTGCATGAAATTCATGCATGGGGGGGGAGGTGTTCCTCAGCCCAGCCTGCACCCTCTCCAATCTGGGACCCCCGTCGGGCAGTTGGATATCCCTCTCACAATCCAGGACTGCTGGCTCCCAACTGCTCACCTGCCTGCCTTTCTGATTGCCCCTAACCGCTTCTGCCTGCCAGCCTGATCACCCCCTAACTACACCCCTGCCAGCCTGATTGATGCCTAACTGCTCCCCTGCCAGCCTGTTTGCCCCTAACTGCACTCCCCTGCAGGCCTGGTCCCCCCCAACTACTCTCCCCTGCAGGCCTGGGGGCCCCCCAATTGCCCTTCCCTGAGGCCTGGTTGCCCCCAACTTCCCTCCTCTGCCGGCCTGGTCACCCCTAACTGCCCTCCCCTGCAGGCTTGATTGCTCCCAAATGCCCTCCCCTGCTGGCCATCTTGTGGTGGCCATCTTGTGTCCACATGGGGGCAGCCATCTTGTGTGTTGGAGTGATGGTCAATTTGCATATTACTCTTTTATTAGATAGGATAAAGGCATCATAGAAGAATAATATTTGAATATTTTTAAACTTTAATAAATATAAAATATATAAAATTAACATAAGAATAAAGGTTAATAAACTAATGATCTAGTTTAAATTGTGCCTATATCATTTTTTCTATAATTTCTTTTTACCAGTACAGATTAGAATTTTTTTTCTATATGGTCAATGTTTTTTAATTGGTATATTTGTATTTTATGTACTAATTAACCTGGTGACCAATAACATATTTTAGTGTGTATGAAATATCATGATAAGCATTATTATATTATATTTATTTAGGTATAAAATTTAAAAGAACTTGATCAACTACTATATATATTAATCACTCTGACATCATTGTCAACACGTTAACAAGTTGAGCTAAATAATATAGCTGTAAAAGTTTAGGAGACTTTACATTCTTAAAGAAATTTAGAATGTAGTTGAATCACAAAATATGTTTGAATAATACATATTTATTGTTTAGCAATATGATTTTGCTTTGATATCCATGAAAAATTATATAGTTACTAGAGGCCCAGTGCACAAAATTCATGCATGGGGGGTGTTGTCCCTCAGCCCAGCCTGCACCCTTTCCAATCTGGGACCCCTTCAGGGATGTCCAACCACCCCTTTAGGCCCGATCCTGGCGGGCCTAAATGGGTGGTCGGACATCCCTCTCACAATCCAGGACTGCTGGCTCCCAACTGCTCACCTTCCTCTACCTGATTGCCCCTAACCACTTCTGCCTGCCAGCCTGATCACCCCCTAACCACTCCCCTGCCAGCTTGATTGATGACTAACTGCTCCCCGGCCAGCCCGATTGCCCCTAACTGCCCTCCCCTGCTGGCCTCATCACCCCTAACTGCCCTCCCCTGCAGGCCTGCCCCCCCCCCATTGCCCTCCCCTGCAGGCCTGGTCCCCCACAACTGCCCTACTTTGCTGGCCCAGTCACCCCTAACTGCCCTCCCTGCTGGCCTGATGGTCCACAACTGCTCTCCCCTGCAGACCTTGTCCCCCCTCAACTGCCCTCCACTGCAGGCCTGTTTCCCCCACCCAACTTCCCTCCCTTGCAGGCCTGGTCTCACCCAACTGCTCTCCCCTGCAGGCCTGGATCCCCCCAACTGCCCTCCCCTGAAGGCCTGGTCCCCCACAACTGTCCTCCCCTGCAGGCCTGGTCCCCTCCAACTTTCCTCCTCTCTGGCCTGGTCACCCCTAACTGCCCACAACTGCCCTCCCCTGCAGGCCATCTGTGGTGGCCATCTTGTGTCCACATGGGGGCAGCCATCTTTGACCACATGGGGGAAGGCATCTTGTTTCTTGGAGTGATGGTCAATTTGCATATTACTCTTTTATTAGATAGGATAAGTGTATGTATGTTAGATTTGGAGAAACCAGCAATAACTAATTCAGTTTTTTACTTCAGGATGGCATGTTGAATGAGTTTTATATTACTTGTCTTTTATATAATAGAATATCATTATTTTATTTTGACAGTAATTAGATAGTCCATATTTAACTAAGTCCTTCATTGGGTTAAGCATAAAGATTTTTTATTATATAAAGCTAGGTCATTTTAAGCTTTGGATTATTAATCATTCAGGGACAAGTTTAGCTCCATCTCTTGTGTTAATCTTATACCCTGGCATTTATTCTTAGCATTTTTACATTCTTATGGATCATTTCATCTTATATTTTCAGAGGAGGGGAAGTCAAGATGATCTGTTTTCTATGTTGTCCCTGTACTGAGCAGTAGGAATCAGAAGAGAGAACAGTTCTGAAGAATAATCAGAATAAATGCACATTCAAATGCTTCATAAGCCACAAAAGTGCCTTAATCATTTTGTGCTTTTAAAATATGGAAGTGGGAGAGATATAAAAACTTTCTTTCCCTCTTCCATAATTCACAGCACATTTGGACTGTGATCATTGCAATACAATCAGAAGAAAAAGAACAAACTGGTGCCAAGGAAAATAGAATGACAAACTATGATTAATTATAGAAAAACACACATCATCATGCTAAAATTAGTTCAATTAGATGGACAGAGAAATATACCAACTGTGAACAATGGGTAATATTTCATTTTGTGTTTTTATTCTGTATTTTTATAAAATGGAGATGGATGATATATGCACGATACCGTAGGTTTAGTATGTCTTTCTTCCTCTGTTTAAAAAAGAACAATGCAAATAAATATACAAACTAAAACTAATATATCTGCAATGTTCAGGGATTAGTTCTGAACAATCTTTTATTTGCCTCCAAGATGTGTGAAAGTGGCATGTCACTTGATCCCTGAAGTGTATATTTTATGGAACATAAGTCCCAGAATGTGCTCTGAGACCAAAAGGGCCAGGAGGAAAAATGATTCCATGGTTGAGTGCAGTTCTGTTCTTGAGTAGTCACGGTTACATTATCCCACTAAAGATACCTACAAGTCTTTGGATTTGATAAAGATGCTTATTTGACTTTGTTAACCTAGTGATTCTCAAGCTTATTTGTATTTATATTTTTTCCTATATATCACTTTCTTCACAGTTAGTATCACTTGACAGTATAGTGGACCATGAGTTAGAATGCCTAGGTTCAAATCCTGACTCTGCTATATTCTTGATGCACCATCTAAGATAACTTATGTATCACTGATTTTAAATATTGTTTGTATTTAAGAATAGTTTTAGATTTCCAGAAACATTATGAGGATGATGCCTTTAGTTCCCATACATTCTGCAATATATTTTTATATTGGTATGATATATTTGTTACAAATATATGAACCAATATTGATATATTATTTACTAAAATCCGTATTTTATTCAGATGTCCTTAAGTCTTATTTTCTATTTGTGGAACCTATGCAGATTACTACATTATAGTCACTAGGCTCCCCTTGATTGTGCCTCTGCTGGTGCCACCTGGATGGCTACCCAGAGCCTTGCTTGATCCAGCCTCCGCCACCTTTGCCATGGCTTGTTCAGTCCAGGCGCCACTGGAGGCCGTGGGCAATAAGTGAGTGGTGGCCGAGGTCACAGCAAGAGCTGTCTGGCGACAAAGGAATTTCTGCCTTCCTAAATCAGACAACCTTTTCCAAATGGATGGGAAGCAGTTAGCAAAGTATATGAAGTCCTGGGGTATAAGCTCTCCCTAAAATTCCCCAGTGGCTACCCTTACAACACAACACATCCATGGTGAAGTTCCTTAGACCTTGCCATCACCCCAATGTGGATACTCCAGGTAACACTCCAGGACACTCCAGGGTGCCTGGACATGCTAAAGGACAAGTGGCCTGCCCTGTATGACGTCAGGATCATCCTGCTCTCCATCAGAGCCTGGTAGGAGGACCCAACATCCATACCCTTTAAATACACATGCTCCCGAGCCTCTGGAAAAAAAACAATAGCCTTTAAGAAACCTATGCAAAGCAGATCTCCAGCCAAGAGCCCTGACCCAGGCTGTCCAGCCTTTCTCCTTATGCTGCCTTTATATTTTTTCCTTAGATAGTCAAATTTGTTTTGTTTCTTTTTCTAAAAATTAAGTCTCTGGTTGAGACTCTGTTTAATAAATACACCACCACAAAAAGTCAAGGCTCCCCTTGACTTTGATAGTTTCTCAGATTTTCTTTGTATTTTATGACCTGTTTTGATTGTTTTAAGGAATACTGGTCAGATGTTTTTAGAGTTCCCCTCAACTGGAATATGACTGATTTTTTAAAAAATTATTATTAGAGTAGGGTTATGGGTTTTTAGTAGAAAGACCACAGAAATAAATGTATATTCATCACATCATATTAAAAGTACACACAGTCTGCCTAATGGATTCAACCTACAGTAAATAGAAAATATTAAAGTCCTGGCCAGGTAGCTCAATTGGATAGAGTGTCCTCTTAGATAGCCAGCATTGCCAGTTCATCCCTGGTCAGGGCATATACACGAATCAGCCAATCTATATATATAAAAGCCTAAGTGACCGAACCACCAAGCAACTGGCCGACTAGTCACTATGACACACATTGACCACCAGGGGGCAGACACTCAATGCAGGAGCTGCCACCTGGGGGTCAGTGCGTTCCCACAGCCAACCTCTTCTGGCCCCACTCCCCAGCCAGCCAGCCAACCTCCCACAGCCTTTCCCCCTGGCCCGCCAACCTCCCATGGTCCCTTCCCATGGCCAGCCAGCCTGGATGACCCTGATTTGGGCTGCCAGCCAACCTCCCACAGCTCCTCCCCTTGGCCAACCTCCTACCACCCCAATTGGCCCTGATTACTGGCCAGGCCAAGGGACCCAACCCGTGCATGAATTCATGCACTGGGCCTCTAGTGAATGTATAAGTAAATGGAACAACAAACTGATGTTCTCTTTCTCTCTCATTGATGATTCCCCTTTCTCTCTAAAATTAATCAATCAAATTTACTAAAAAATATATTAGGGGAAAAAAGTTTACCTTGTTGCTGACATGTATTATGCAGTTAGGGCTACAATGATTGCATCTGTACTAAACATGTATAGATGTTTTTCCTTGTGATTATTTTCTAAACAATACATTATAACAACTACATACATAGCATTCACATTGCATCAAGTACTATAAGCAATTTAAAGATTAAAGTATATTGGTTATATGCAAATGCTATGTCATTTTATGTTTATATTTTCACTAGAGGCCTGGTGCACAAAATTTGTGCATGGGGCGGGGATATCCCCTCAGCCCAGCTTTTAGGGTTGTCCCTCTCCAATCCAGGACATCCCTCTCACAATCCGGGACTGCTGGCTCCTAACTGTTCAACTACCTGCCTGCCTGATTGCCCTTAACTGCCCCCCCTGCCAACCTAATCACCCTTAACCGCCTCTGCCTGCTGGCCTGGTTGCCCCCAATGACCCTACCTCTGCTGGCCTGGTCGCCTCCAACTGCCCCTCTGCTAGCCTGGTCACCCCCAACTGCCCCTGTGCTGGCCTGGTCACCCCCAACTGACCCCTGCCGGCCTGGTTGCCACTAACTGCCCCCGCCCCGCTGGCCTGGTTGCCCCTTACAGCCCCCTGTGCTGGCCTGGTCACCCCTTACTATCCTCCGTGCTGGCCTGGTAGCCTCTTACTGCCCCCTGTGCTGGCCTGGTTGCCCCCAATGTCCCCATGCCAGCCTGGTCACCCCCAACTGCCCCCTCCCTGCAGGCCTGATCACCCCATGCAGCCTGCTGTTCAGTCCTTTGGTCGTCCCTCACTAACCCCCCTGTTGGCCTGGTCGCCCATGAAGCCTGCTGTTAGGTCGTCCGTCCAGTTGTTTCAGTCATGATGGCCCCTGGCTTTTTATATATTAGGATTGCTTTTTTTTGAGTGGGGGGGGGGGGAGAAGGAGAGAGAGAGAAAGAGAGAGAGAGAGAGAAAGGGGAAGAGAGAAAAACACTGATGTGAGAGAGAAACATCAATGCTGTGGATTGGTTGCCTTCTGTACATGTGCCAAGCAGGGATTGAACCCTCAACCTTTTATGTGTATGGGACAACACTCTAACTAACTAAGCCACTCAGCTAAGGCTACTACACCATTTTGTATTAGGACTTGAGCATCAACAGATTTTGATATCTGCAGGGGTCCTGGAACAAATCTCTTATGTATACCAAGGGACAACTGTGCTAGCAACATGATTTATCACTGTTAATACTGATTGATCATCTGGCTTGAAATAGTCTGAACACTTTAATTATTTTATTTTATTATTATTACTAGAGGCCCAGCACATGAAATTCATGCATGGGTACTGTCCCTAGGCCTGGCCTGCCATCATGACCATCTTCGCTGGCAGCCCGCAGCTGGAACTGCTCCCCGCCACCACCCACCCCCAGTTCCTCATTTGTCATTGGGTGATCAGAGCCTGACAGCCAGGGAAGGGGCCCAAGTGGTGGTCAGTTAACCTTATAGTGACTGGTCGAGCAGTCATTCTGCTCTTAGGGTCAATTTGCATATTACCCTTTTATTATATAGGATTATTTATTCTTAAAAGTATTTCATGTGTCCCCTTTTCCCCCACTGACCTCTCCCACCTGGCCCAGGCCACTTTAGAAGGAAGTCACTATGCATAGCACACACTTAGAAAAAGCGGTATTATGCTTTGCCTACACCAAAACTTAGCAAATTTAGCAAATCTACCTAATTATGTGGGATTCTTCTGCATAGGATATTTGCCTCTTCTCCTCTGCTTATTAATTTATCTGATTGTTTAATTTATATTACGATGGACTCATGAATATTTATTTATGCTTTGGTTAAAATCTAATACTACTTTATTTGTTTTATTACTCAAGTTGTTTAAGTTTTGGCCATTAGGGGCTTGTTCAGTTGGCTTTCAGATCCCTTTGACATACCACAATTTGTAAGCTTTTTAAATGTGAGCTCTTCCTTATTTCCTGACACTACAGGATGCTCCAAGCTGATCTTACATATCTTATTCTTCAGTCCTAGATCTGATCCCGATTACTAAAAATTAATATTTGGGTGCTAGGTATACTTCTTGCTACTGGAGTGTCAATGTAATTAGGCTCTGTCAGCTGTCAGAATACAGAAGAAAAAAATCCTATCTAATAAAAGAGTAATATGCAAATTAACCACCACTCCGCTACACCCACAAGCCACGCCCACAAGCCAATCAGGAGTGAGTATGCAAATTAACCCAACCAAGATGGCTGTGGCCACAGAGAGCAGGAGGGAAGCTTGGCTTTCCCCGGTGATGGAGGAAGCCAAGCTTTCTGCACACTCTGGCCAGCGCAGGCCTCCACTTAAGGCTACAAAGTTTCTATTATAGAAGACAAATTAATCCCAACAAAAATGGCGGCAGCCATGGAGCTGGAGAGAGCAGGAGGCTAGGGTTGCCCCTAGAGATGGAGGAAGCCAAGTTTCCACAGCGCTGGCCTATTTTGGCCTCCGCTTAAGGCTGCAAAGTTTCAATTATAGAAAATAAATAAATCCCAACAGAAATGGATGCCACCACAGAGCGAGCAGAAGGCTTAGCTCCGCTCAAGGCTACAAAGTTTCAATTGTAGAAGATAAATAAATCCCAGGTACCAGGGCCTCGACTTGGGTCACCGAGGGGCATGGCCAGCCTGCAAACCACCACAGGCCCCTCGCCCAGGCCACCCCATGCCCCAAGGAAACCCCCACCCTGATCCGAGACACCCTTCAGGGCAAACCAGCTGGCCCCACCCATGCATCAGGCCTCTGTCCTATCTAATAAAAGAGTAATATATAGATTGACCATCACTCCAACACACAAGATGGCTGCACCCATGTGGTCAAAGATCCTGCCCCCATGTGGACTCAATTTGGCCACTACAAGATGGCCTGCAAGGGAGGGCAGTTGGGGGCAATCAAGCCTGCAGGGAGGGCAGTTAGGGGTGACCAGGCCTGCAGGGGAGGGCAGTTAGGGGCAATGAGCTGGCAGGGGAGCAGTTAGACATCAATCAGGCTGGCAGGGGAGTGGTTAGGGGGTGATCAGGCTGGCAGGCAGAAGTGGTTAGGGGCAATCAGGAAGGCAGGCCGGCAAGCAGTTGGGAGCCAGCAGTCTTAGATTGTGAGAGGAATGTCCAACTGCCCGTTTAGTCCCGATCCCACCAGGATCAGGCCTAAACAGGCAGTCGGACATCCCTCAAGGGGTCCCATATTGGAGAGGGTGCAGGCTGGGCTGAGGGACACCACCCCCATGCATGAATTTCATGCACCGGGCCTCTAGTATATATACAAAATTTATACATATTTATATATATTTAGATATGACTACATATACTGAATTGTTTATACATATTGTACATAAATGTTTTAATATTTAACTATCTGTATCTCTATTAAAGTAAATGTGACTTTATCCTGATGTCTATAATCCTCTACCCAATAAATTATTCTAGCCTCCTCTTATCGTTGCACCAACTCCCACTCTGATGGTAAGAAACCTGTTTTCTAACAACCGTCTATTTTCTTTATTGTTCAATTCTAGTATACATGGGTAGTAATAGCATAATATTAACTAGTACCTCTTTTGGAACAAATTTTATTGTCCTCCATAGAGTGCTTATGTAGAGTTTCTTTGTCTTTAGTCTTATAGAAGCGTAAGTCAATGTTCCAGACCTATTATACCCCTACTAGTGTCCCAGTGCACAAATTTGTGCACATTGAAAGGAAATTAATTAGAAGAAATATTTTAATATTGCTATCCACCCTTTCTCTATAATAAAAGTGCCAACCAAATTCACGATCGACAATGACAGATCGAAACACATGCGTGTGATTGATGCCAGTGAGAAATTTATATGTATCGCGCATGCGCAAATTGTCTTAGCCTTTTATAGATATAGAATAAACTTGCTTAATTAGACCTGCTTTCTGATTTAGCTAAACTTTTTCCAACCCAGTGAAGCACCCCAACTTCTCTTTCAGGTAATTGTCAACAACACAGCAATAAATATCAACATGAAGCAGATTATTATTGTAGATCATGCAGGGAGAACAAAGGATAAAATATTTAATTGCAGTAATATTTGACTATATTCTGCGCAGTGAGAAAACCTGAAGTCATTTTCAAGATCCACCATTTCTTACTTTTTTTCAGTCGGGTCAAATTTCCTAACTTTCTAAATCTCCATTTTCAGGCTTATGAAAAGAAAATAGGATTCCATGGAGTCTCCTATCTACCTACTCCAGGACTTCTGTGAGAATCAAATGAGATGAGGCATGAGCAAGTGCTTCACAGAAATTTGGTTAAAGTGTGAAATGTTTCCACCTGGCTATAAAGCAAGTCATGCTCCTGGGCTGAAGACATTGCAAGGAGGCTAGTTCCTAGGGAGAGGAAGCCGGGCATTGCTAAGTGACATTATTACCTGGACAGTTGGACACTTAGCATATTAGCCTTTTATATATATAGATTAGAGGCCCGGTGCACGAAATTCGTGCATGTAGGGGGGGTCCCTCAGCCCAGCCTGCACCCTCTCCAATCTGGGACTCCTTGAGGGATGTCCGACTGCCCGCTAAACAGGCAGTTGGACATCCCTCTCACAATCCAGGACTGCTGGCTCTGAACTGCTTGCCTGCTTGCCTTCCTGATTGCCCCTAACCGTTTCTGCCTGCCAGCCTGATCACCCCCTATCCACTCCCCTGCCAGTCTGATTGATGCTTAACTGCTCCCCTGCCAGCCTGTTTGCCCCTAACTGCCCTCCCCTAAAGGTCTGGTCACTCCTAACTGCCCTCCCCTGCAGGCCTGGTACCCCCCAACTGCTCTTCCCTGCAGGCCTGGTACCCCCCAACTGCCCTCCCCTGCTGGCCTGATTGCCCACAACTGCCCTCCCTTGCAAGCCTGGGTCCCCCCAACAGCCCTTCCCTGCTGGCCATCCTGTTGTGGCCATCTTGTGTCCACATGGGGGCAGGATCTTTGACCACATAGGTGCAGCCATCTTGTGTGTTGGAGTGATGGTCAATCTGCATATTACTCTTCTATTAGATAGGATAGAGGCCTGGTGCATGGGTGGGGGCCAGCTGGTTTGCCCTGAAGGGTTTCCCGGATCAGGATGGGGGTTCCCTTGGGGTGTGGGGCAGCCTGGGTGAGGGGCCCGTGGTGGTTTGCAGGCTGGCCACACCCCCCAGCAACCTAAGCAGAGGCCCTGGTATCTGGGGTTTATTTATCTTCTACAATTGAAATTTTGTAGCCTACAGTGGAGCCAAGCCTTCTGCTCACTCCGTGGTGGTAGCCATTTCTATTGGGATTTGTGTATCTTCTGTAATTGAAACTTTGTAGCCTTAAGCGGAGGCCAAAGCAGGCCAGGGCTGCAGAAGCTTGGCTTCCTCCATCGCCGGGGGCAACCCTAGCCTCCTGCTCTTTCCAGCTCAGTGGCTGCCACCATTTCTGTTGGGATTTATCTTCTATAATTGAAACTTTGTAGCATTGAGTGGAGGCCTGGGCCAGCAAGGGCAGGCGGAAAGCTTGGCTTCCTCCATTGCCAGGGAAACCCAAGCCTCCCTCCTGCTCTCTGTGGCTGCAGCCATCTTGGTTGGGTTTATTTGCATATTTGCTCTGATTGGCTGGTGGTCGTGGCTTGTGGGTGTGGTGGAGGTATGGTTAATTTGCATATTACTCTTTTATTAGATAGGATAGGCCCAGGTTAAGGCCTGTCCTGGTATCTATTTTTATAAACTTTACAAGTTTGGAGATTAGCCATTAAGAGATGAATAAACTGAGTCATAGAGATTATGCTATATTACTAATAATAATATAATTAAATTTTAAAGTTAGTTTAAACTATCTTTGAAACCTTTTGTTTTCAACTACATCTTGGAAAATATTAAGTTGTAATATCTTCCCATTTTTTCATTAACACAGTCAACTCTTAAGAAATTTAAATTTATTTTTAAAGTTATCTTTCTTAAAAGATTGTTTCCTTTAAATGGGCTACAAATTGATAAAATATTGGGATAAACTCTAAGTTTAAAGTTTTTCTTTTATTGGTAACATATAAAATATTAAGTATGACTGACTGGTTAGATTCCATTGTATATTGGTAAAGGATATTGGTAAGTGTCTTAATGTATACAAACTTCTAAAAAAATCTTTCAGACTTTCTGGCTTCTTCTTTCATGAAAATGAGAACACTTAGAGCAATCAAATGAACTGAGATGATTAATTAGTTTGAACTTTATGGATTATAATGCAATCTTAGACAGAAAATAGATATTTGATTATATGTTTAGAAAAGTGAGTACATATTTAAAATATAAGTAATTTGAATGAGAAATATTTCAGTATTCTTGAATTCTAGATTTTGAAAGGATATGTGTTAAATTGGAGACTGTAGCTTACTTACTATAAAGATATATTTTATAAAAACTGTAGTCCCTTATCAAATATTCCTTAACATTTCAGAGAGATTTTGAAAAATGTTGGCCTTTGGGACTACTAAAGGTATGGCATTTTATATTCTGGAAAGCAATATAAGTCTTAAATTGAACCATTTATTTTGTCCTTGTTAAATGTCACAGTTGTCCTTTCCCTTGATTTATTAGTTTTATCACCTACAAGTTCTTTTCAGAAAAAACTGGTGGATATCATAATGGGCCAAAATAGAGAAATGATTTAGTCTGAGGTCTGGACAACTAATAATTAGAGACCAATAAAATAACTTGGTCCCCAAAAGAGCTATTTAAATCTAGAATTCTGAACTTATATAAAACTGATCCTATTGAGTCAGAATATATATTGAAAACAAGAAAACAGACTTCTCACTTCATCACAGAGGCCAAAAACCAAGGAAAGAATTTTTCTAGGACCATGGTTTTCAATATTCCTTCTACTTTCAACAGTTCATAAAATCAAGTTGTCCAGGAATAAAATACTATTCCATGAAAGTATCATTATCTCTTCTCAATGATGGTCAAAAACTACAATGCAGAAGGTACTTTGTGTGGTTTGTAGGATAAATTCATTAATCACAGATTAATACTTAAGATATTTTTGCATCTTCTTTCCTTTAGCCCAATATTTGTTGTCTTTGAATGCAAATCTCTTAAAATTTTATTGTATGAATTTATTGAATTATTTTTAAATAAATTTATTCTGTTTTTGAAAAGAGAAAAAATTAAAAAATATTTGGTCACTAGGGGAAGAGTAAGAAGGAAAGTTAGGACTGGGGTGTGAACAGCCCTGGAAAGCACACAGATAGGAAGCTAGAGAATAAAATTCCAGTATGTCCATTCTTTTTTAAAGGAGAAAAATGAGTTGAAGGAAAAGAAAAAATACCAATATAATCTGAGACAATTTTTAATATGAAACCTAGAGCAAGTAATGAAATTATCTAGGCAATGCAGTAGAAGATCTATATTACTAATGAAAGTAATATAGTGTTGCACAACATGTATTTGATACTGAGGATATCTGAAGCAGAATCTGACCCTGAGAAGTACTGTCAGAGACTACGTGAGGAGTTCAGAACTCTCAGCTGGCCATGCCAGAATCTACAGCTTGAGTGAAATCCTAGTAGGAAACAGGAGAGGGATTATGTGTTAGTGATTTAGTCAACAGATTGGTTGCACCTGAGAAATTGGGAAGCTGCAACCCAGTGCTCTTAGGAGCTGAGGAAACTAAATTTATCTTATTTCTCATTGAATCCCATCAGATACCTAAAAGTGGAATGAGAAGTTTTGTTTCAAATTTCACCATACACAAATGGGAAAGTAAGTCCTAAAGTACCATTAAGTAGTGCTCAGTTTGAAAGCCTTTAGTAGACATGGCTGACAGATAAAGAAAAGGTAATATCTGAGAAAATCTCTGAATTCTAATAATATCTCTCTTTTATTTCTGTGAAGATACTAATCTTATCAGGGTTTTATATAACCCTTGGTAAAATAAACATGATGCAGAGAAATGGACAGTTAATATGGACAAAGTATATGTGAAAAAAAAAGGCCTTAAATTGAAATGGAAAATAATCTAAGGATTGTCAACAGATTAGTGATGAAAAACAAAGCCATAATAACAGCTGTAGAGAACAAACTCATTTTAATAGAAGTTTTTAAAGATATTCTATAGGAAAAAATTACAGATATCATTCTAATATGTAAAGGGTAGATAATAGACATTTTTCATTATTTTATTTTTCAAAGTACTCAAAAAATATTTTTCACCATTTAGACTGCCAATATATGTTAAATATTCTTTAGGAAAATAACAGATTACTTAAATTTGAGACAATTCAAACAACTTGAAGAGAAAATTTATGTTAGTATCTACTTAGATTTCAATATGGAGAAAAATGAGTAACACAAAATGAAAATATAAAAATCATAATACCAAATCACAGATTTTTAAAATTAACATAAAGGAATTAAGTGGGAATTTGTTGAGTCTTTAGAATAAGTTCTGATTGCTCTGAAGAGAATGGAGAGTACAGTAAAAAGAAGATTCAGAGTTTTTAATAGGGCAGCTGTATGACCTTTGTTAAATTGCTTATCTTAATTACTTGCTTTCTTTAGTGTAAATGGGGAAGACATCTATATCTATTATGAATATTAATACAATGTATACTGGGAACCAAATCTTGAGCTATATTTTTTATTATAACCAGGATGCTTGGTCTATTGGGTAGATTCCAGAAGTGTAGTTATATAAAGACCTTCATAGGTTAGATATTATTTTTAAAAAATATATATTTTTATTGATTTCAGAGAGGAAGGGAGAAGGAGGGAGACATAGAAACATCAATGATGAGAGAGAATCATTCAGCTGCCCTTCTACATGGCCCCAACTGGGGATTGAGCCCACAACCTGGGCATGTGCCCTGACTGGGAATCGAAACATGACCTCTTGGTTCATAAGTCCAGGCTCAACCACTGAGTCACATCACCAAGGCTTCAATATTATCTTATAGAAAGAAAAAATCATGTAGATTTGGTCTCCTAATAATTCCTTCCTGGTTGCAGAGCAACATGAGTGAAGGCTACTCTGGAAGTTGGCTGGATCTCCTTCTAAATTCGAACATTGTTTCCTGTCCCAGAACAGGGAACCAGCTGAGAGTTTTCTATTAACAAGCAACTTCCCAAAAGGATATTCTGCAGTGACATTATAGCTCTAACAAAGAGATGACCCAAAAGAAGCCAAAGCAATAGAGAGGCTTCAAAAGTTACTGGCAGCAAGAGGCAAAGCCTACGATCTGCATTATGCACACTGAAATAGAATATGCCAGGAGGTGATGCTTTAAGGACTTTGCAACAGCCCTTGTAGTGCAGGTGGTGGATCAGCACTCCTCAGGTGAACAACTAACATTTACATTTTCTAGACTCCTTTGCTTGCAACTTGGTGGCAGATAAAATTTAGATTTGGCTAACCAGATGTATTTGTGCGGATAGTGAAGGCAGAATTAGGATGCTGTTCAAAATTCTGCAGTTTCTGTAGTTTTGACTGACAGGCACAATTGCAGAAGCCATTGTTTTCTGTGTTAATATTAGCAAAGTATAAGTCACTAACATAGGGATGTCAAGAGGGAAGATATTGGGCATCAATTTGCTGAGGTCACACATTTGTGGAGCATACACAGCTTCCTGAATATGACAGGCTTCTGATATTATGATTCCTGATTGAAGCCACAATGCCACCATTCTCTGAAATATAGGTAAGATAGGGAAAATTTGGTGTCCTGCTTCTATGATTTACAACTTTGGGAGACATTCCTAAAAGCTAACTTAAAAGTTTGCTCCTTCTGCTCCCTTTCCCCTGCTGTAACATTTGATACCAGAAGTTCACAGGCAACAGGCACTCAGGGACATGGCAGTCTGGATTGGTTCTTTTTCTAGTTGAATTTGAAGCCACTGATGTGCTCATGAAAATTAGAAATGGAGACTGGTATTTTTATAGCCCATTATGGCAAAACAGTTACTTTTACTAGTCTGAGGTACTGAAATGAAATACTTATTGAATACAAATTTTTGATAGAAATATAAGATATTAAAATAATCTGACAACTTCTAAATATGTTGAAAAGCTTAAACATAAAAAAAAGATCCCTGGCCAGTGTACTCAGTGGTTGAGGATCAACTTATGAACCAGGAGGTCATGGTTCAGTTCTGGTCAGAGCACATAGTACCTCGGTTGCAGGTTTTATGTCCAGTAGGAGACATTCAGGAGGCAGCGGATCAATGATTCTCCCTCATCATTGATGTTTCTATCTTTCTCTCCCTCTCTCCTCCTCTCCGAAATCAATAAAAATATATTTTGTAAAAAAGGGAATGGTCAAAAACCTGAGGGAGCTCCTGTGACTAACCTTATTCTCATCTCTGAGCATGTTAGTCACCAGATTCACACAGGCTTGTCTTATCTTTTATGTGAGCATTAGGGCTTTGTTTGGGAAAGAGAAGGGCACAACATCATCAGTATTCCCAATCACAAGGAAATATCATACAAATGCAAAGTGAGAAAAATGCTACAAGATAATTGGCCTTCACTCTTCTAAAATGTCCAATTCTCCCTGCCCAATGTGGCTCAGTTGGTTGGGTGTCATTCTGTGCAACAAAAGGTTGCCAGTGGGATTCCTGGTCAAGGCACATTGGTGTATTGTGGGTTTAATCCGCATAGGGGTGTGCAGGAAGCAAATGATCAATGTTCTGCTCTTGGATGTTTTCCTTTCCCTCTTCCTTTCTTTCTCTCTAAAATTCAATAAAATATTTTGAAATATAATAAAATGCCAAATTCATGGAAGACAATGACGGACAAACTACTCCTGATTTAAGAAGACAATATAGACATGAAAACAAAATACAATGCATGCTCCTTATTGGACCATGGGTCAGGACAGATAATTATCTTATGTATAAAAGAAATTATTGTAAAAATTGCAAAGTGTCTATGATCTGTGAACATATAATTGTTTTTGATTAAATTTTATAAATTAATTAATTGTGTTTAGATAAAATCCTGTTAAATAATCAGTTTTTTGCACTTGTACTAGTGTTGTGTGCAAAATTGTCTAGTTCTTAGGAAATGTAGATTGAATTTTTAAGGATAATGTGATATGTACATGTGCAATTTGTTCTAAAATTACTTTAAAATCATGTATATATATGTACATGCATATATATGTGTATGCTAAAATTTAAATGGCAATTACTGGTAATATAAAAAAGAAAAAAACTAGTAAGTGATTGATTTCTTGCATGGAATTTCCTATTTTTGTTACACATTTGTGTTGCTTTAAATAATTATTTATGCAATTTTTGGTCTATTTAGGCATCCAAAGTCATGCTCTCTAGTGCCAATAAAATCAACTGTTGTAATCTTTAATAAAAAAATTAATATAGTATTTTTAGTTACCCAACATAAGTAGTTATAATATGGGCAGAATAATTTTAATAATATTCCTTGGCAGTGCACTAAAAATATACAAACATAGGTCTAAAATGTCTATTGATCATGCCACAAATTAATGAAAGAAAAAAATAGGGAATGTGAATTTCAAAAGTTTTAAAGCATTCCATTAGAAAAAAGAACTTTCTTAACTTATTGTTAGTGTTTGAAAATTAGAATGAATCAATGAAACTTTTCATTAATCCATATTTTTTATAATTTGAAACCATATGTAATAAAACCTTTTACATCCTATTATTTATTTTTTTCTATTCATAATAAATACTGTGGTTAGAGAATGTTATTACTAAGTATGTTAAGTACATAACCATAAAAATAGTGAGTATATAGTATATAAAATATGTTCACCATATTTGGGAAATATAGAAAGTTGGCTTTTATTAGCTTAAAATGTTACAAATATAAAAACAGACTATGCAGGATACAGAGAACAACATTATTGACATGGGGCAGAAAATAATGACTTATGTAAAATACTTCCTTAGAATACTTCCTTCTTATTAAAATTCTAAATTAATAATTCTACCAACGCATGAAAAAAAGGTATAAAGAGTTCAAGGTGTCGATCATTTCATGCATTTGACTTCCAAGGTTTACTGCAGCATTTTTCACAATTTGTACGTGATTTTAATTTCCTTGACACTGACATTTTTATGCCACATATTACACCATCTCTTTGAAAAATGTACTCAAGCAGATATTCCTACTAATCGCAAAAAAGTAACTAGTTAATGCATAAAAATTTAATGCATTTTACAGTTAAATAAAATAACGTAAAAAAATGAAGAAACATAATATTTAGCTTTGCACATTATGACTATTGTGTGTATATTGGAATTTTTAAGGCAAAAGTCAATAAAGTAGAATATTTTTTCAATGTACTGGGGACTTTTAAAAATCATTAGGTAGTGAAACAAAAGGGTTTCAATAGAATGTATAAGGCTAGAGAAACAAAAATAAAGTCTTTATAGTCTTTTCTATTCCAGTGAGTTGCTCTTAAAGCTCTAACAAGAAATGTCAAAAAAAACCAAAAAACACCACAAAACAAACAGATGCACATTGTTTTATTTTCCAGTACCGAGTATATCTGAAACCAGTTCTCTTTCTTCTTTCTTACTCTGCTTCTAAATGTAATTTTAAATAAAGTAACATACACTTGTGCACTTGTCTTGACCCATCTCTCTTTTTGAGTTTCAGCTGCAAAATGTATCATTTTGTGGAAAATATTCTCTATAGGTGAGGCTTCCTGAAAGGATCTTTTATTTTTACAAAAGGGCAATTATATTAGCTTTAGCCTTATAATTTACAGTTCTATTTTCACTTACACAATGCCCTTAAAATGCATTGACAAATGTAATAATTTCCTAAGAAATATCAGAGAAAGTATAAAGGAAATTTGTTTCCTTTTACACAAAGAAACATGTGTATGATTTCTATGTGATGGAAGTTTGATGATTAAAGTACACTGGGAATAAAAAAATGTTTTTGTATTTCAGTTTCAAAATAAGTTTCAGAAGTAGGAATAACATATAGATTTTTATAATTAAAAGAAAGTCACACAGCCCTCATTGCCCTATTTTTCTCTTCTTTATTTTCTGTAGCTGTTAAGGATACATGTATGCATGGGTATACATGCATCTGTATGTATGTATGTATGTGTACCTAAGTAAGTATATTCATGTATATATGTAAATGTACAAGTAAATCTCATCCTATGCATATGCATGTGTATGTGCCAGTGTATTTTTTCTCCAATAAAAGCCACTTGCTTTTTCCTGAAGACAAAGTGGGTATTTCTTCCTTTGACCAGTCCATTGCTTTACTCAAGGGTGGAGAACCTTTATTCCACCAAGGGCCATTTGGATATTTATAACATCACATGTGGGCCATAAAAAACATCAACTTAAAAAATAGCATTATGCTAGGCAAAATAAGCCAATCAGAGAAATATAAATATCACATGATCTCACTCATTTGTGAAATATAATGAACAATATAAACTGATGAACTAAAATAGATCCAGAGACATATGTAGAAGACCATCCAACCTCAGAGGGAAGGCAGGGGAGGAGGAGGGTAAGAGATCAACCAAAGGACTTGTATGCATGCATATAAGCAGAACCCATGGACACAGACAGTAGGGGGGTGAGGGCATGTGCTGCAGGGGTGGGAATGACCAGGGAGATGTCAATGGGGGGGGGGGAGGAGACATATAGTATGTAATACCTTAAAAAATAAAGAATTAAATAAAAAAAATAGCCTGCTATATTTGGTCAAACATTTAATTAACTCACCCCTAATGCCAAACAATTTTCCAGGCCTTATACAGCCTGCAGGTTGGACTTTCCCCAGCCCTGCGAAAGCCCTTCTTCCCCAACATTTTTCATCCTTGGAAACACATAGCAATTGATCTCCGAATTTAATAATGACATCTGGTAGAGTTATTTTTACCTACCTTAGCTTGATGCTATATATTGTTTTTCAAAGCTAAGAGCTTGATTTCTTTCATCTTATTTACTACAGTGTCTCATAACTGGTAGTTGCTCAAAAACTGTTTCCCATATGGATGAGTGCATTTTGCCCACATCATCTAAAGCACATTATGTCCTTTATCATCTCTGCTTGAAATAGGTTTGTAGTTTGTTTGATACAGTGTTCTCACAGATGTTTTGTGAGGCAAGTGCTCTATAAAACCCCCATGGAAGCAAGATTTATAACAGTTTTTCCCTTCATCTGCTGCTTTAGTGTCTTAGTTAGGGAGGCATATAATATAGCTGGAAGCAGTGTGAGACACTAGAACATCATAATGAAGAGTTTGAGCTTCATCTCAGTTTTTTTCATGAGAAAAACAGAATAATAATGTCTATTCCAAGGGTTTTATTTTATAAAAGAAAAAGAAATGATGAATGTAAAATGCTTAGCAAAGGACAAGCACATAATAAGCAGGCAGTAGTCCCATAATAATAATAAAGAACCTTGTTTCCTAATGAATAAGAAAATTTTGTTCTAGGCATCCCTTACAGTTAGAGTAACTTTGTGGCTCTTTTTGTCCTGGACTGTATGATTTATACTTATTGTGATTACATTATTAATAATATTCCTTTTTAGTTTCAAGCAGTGTCCTAGTTTGGAAAATAAATTGTATGATCATCCTACCCCAAGTCCTTTTTTTATGTCCCTTTTATATTAAAAATATTATTGAGCCATCTATAAATTTTACAACTGGAAAATATGTGTAATCCAAATCAGCAAGTGGTCAAGCATTATTACTCTCCTTTTTCCTCTCTTTAGAAAAAATAAATTAGGTTATGTCATAGAAAAATATCTTTCTGTGGTTTAGAAATAATTATATTCCTCTATTTTTATTAAGAAGTAATTTTAAAATATGCGCATGCCTTTGTTTTAATGTTGAATATTGCATCACTTCAATGTATGTTTTGCTTGTCACAAGAATTGAACCTAAAAATATTTTGTACCTAAAGGTTCTCAGAAAACTAGAAAGTTTAATAAAAAAAGATAAAAACGTTATTAACTAAACAACAATATAACTACTTAAGAAATGTAAAAAAAAAAAAAGACATACCAAAATAACTCTGAAAGACATTTCTCCAAAATGTTACCTACCATGAGTAGAAGTATATGAATATTAATTAATTTTAAGATGAAACTAAACAGTGCATATTTATAAAAATTTGCTCTTGTTTCCTCTTAAACATCTTACAAATATATAAAGACACACACTTATACATTTAATTAATAATTGTCAGAGATATTATCTTTACATGAAATCAAGCATTTACATAAAATAGCTCAGAAAATTAGAATGCAATGGCTATACAAATAGGAAGACCCTTTCTGAGGAGTAATTCTCTTAACTTAGAAATGGACAGGGCTTTATATCTTAGTCTATTGATTCCTTTGTTTGTTTGTTTGCCTCTCCTGTTGCTTCCACCCAGAGATCTCACTTGCCCATCTGTACCTGAAAAATCTAGAATTAAGAAAAAAGAAATAAAGTTGAACAGATAGTTGCTATAGGGGCAATCCTTTAACACTGCAGGTAAAATGATAATACTTTATACCGGTTTAATGATATAAAGCTATACTGCTTTTAAAATTAACACGTAGCTCTAAGTAATTATTTCCCAGTCTCTTTTCTTTTCTTTTCTTTTTTCTTTTTTATGTTCCACAAATTTCAAGTAAAAGACCTCTAGTGTGTTCAGAGAAAGGAAGGATTACACTTTGAAAATGAAGAATGACCTAAGCTGAGAATCTCAGAAAAAACCTCACTTGTGTAGTGGCAGTCACTTCTGTAATAAAGCATTTCCCTTAACATGCTTAATTTTTGTTTTAGTTGATTGTATCATTAGACACCAAATGGATATTTACGTGGCTGGATATCATCTTATTTTTAAAATGCTGTGTTGTGATGGCCTGGTAATCCTTCACACATAATATGGATAAATAAAACAATTGCTTTCTCACTTACACTGAGCTAATTCATGTCTCTTTCCCTGTCAAGACTCCCAGGGGTGTGCAAACTTTTTGACTTGAGGGCCACAATGGGTTCTTAAACTGGACCGGAGGGCCGGAACAAAAGCATGGATGGAGTGTTTGTGTGAACTAATATACATTCAAAGTAAAGGAGCGGAGGGGAGAGCAAGAGAACCGGATAGAACAGCCGGATCCGGCCAGCGGGCCGTAGTTTGCCCACGGCTGCCTAGAATGTTGTCATTTCAGAGCATCGTTGAATGTCACGGTAGAGCACAGCCCAAATGCCATCCACATTGGGTATTTTATAATAGCAAGGGGCATAGGATGGAAGTAGGCGTTAGGAAAGAGTTACCAAAAGGAAAGCAGAGAGAAGCTGAAGACAAGCCACTTATCACACTTTGACTTTAATAGTGGGATATTGTTGAATGCATGCCTTGCAACCATTTCTCAACCTTACTGACTCACAGAACACTACATAACCATCTTCCAGCTTCAGGAAGTTAATTATGATAGATGTAAGGAAGTAGTTATCAAGCTATGAAATATGACCAATTCTGAGTTATAAAATTAGTTTAGTGGGTCAAACCCAATTTAAACTGTAGAAAAAATATCAGAATGCTTTTTCCTAGTGTATGATAAATATAATTTTATGGAATTTACATTTTCTTGTAAACATAAAGTGTGCATAATATTTTTTTAATGTAAAAATGACCTTCTTACCATAGACTTAGTTAAGGAGGCATATAATATAGCTAGAAGCAATGGATATAAGCCAAACATAGAAACTCTGTCCATGTTGTCATTGATTTGTCTCTGGGAAGGCAAATGGTTGTGTTCTGATCATCGATCCTCGGGAGGGTTTTGCCAGGTGTTTTTGGGGAAAAAAATTATTTGTTTAGAGAAAGGAGAGTAGATAAAGGATATGGCTTTTGAAAGGCAGTCTTTCCTTCTCATTGCTACACTATTCCATGCTAATTAATGCTTAGATTCACTGCAACTATCATGTGAGCATTATTCTTAGCTTATCAACATGTCCTGCTGATAAAAATAAAAATAAAAAAACTTCTGAAATTACTGTGGTGTGGTGTTAGTGAACATAAATAATGAACATATCAAATTGCATAATATGTACTCAAAATTTTTAAATTAAATTGAATTTAATGATATATATTTAAATCATCTGGCTTCATTTTAATTTCCCTTGTTTGATTAAATATTATAGTACAAAGCATCTATAAAATACTGATGATTTTCTCTAAAGGCAATCAATTCTATAATCAATCAATCAACCAATAAATAGCATGTTTAATACAGCATCTCAAACTTTTTAACAAATGCTATAAAATTATGTCTCAGTTTTGGTGCTAAATTTTTTGTCTATTTTTATCACAAATGTACTCATTTGCTAAACTGTCTATTGCTTCCTAAATGAAATCTTACACTGCCAATAAATTTGACAAATGTGATGTGTTAGACACAAACAATATGAGAATAGAATGAGAATGAAAGAGAAAAAATAATAAAACACATATCATTCCACAAAACTTTGAAAATGAGTTTTGTATTTTACAAATCTATTTTCAGGTATATTATTGTCAGTTGAGAATAGACAGTTTAGTACAACCTGTCCTAGCAGAGGCTTTTTCTGTTAATACTGATGCCTTGAAAAAACAATTTGCTTTGTGGAACAAAAAGGAATCAGCAGAACCCAGACAGAGAAATCCAATTTTATTTTCAGACAAGCAGAAAGCTGAAGGCCTTCAATTTTAATGACTAGAAGCTTCTATTTCTTTACACAAGCATCATGTAAGAAATGAATATAACTGCCAATGAAACATGATCCAGAATAAAAGCACTAGTGGCATCTTATGAGAGGGCAATTCTCTACATAGGCCCAGAGAAAAATATTACCAACTCACAAATTTCTACACAGTATTTACATAATAAAATGAGCAGTGTATACTTGATGAACATCAGTGGATTTAAAAGAAACTAGTGACCTGGTGCACGGATTCCTGCACATTGAAAGGAAATTAATTAGAAGGTGGCCGGTGGGGTGGTACTGGGTGAGACCAGCTGGACACACCCTGGAGCCAACCTCCCGTGGTCCCTCCCCTGCCAGCAGCACCTGGGGTGCGACTTGAAGGGCGTCTGTGGAGTGAGAGGGGTCTCTCCAGCAGGTGGGGTCACTTGACCTGGCCTGCAGGTATTGAATTGAAACCAGCTCTCCGACATCCCCTGAGGGCCAGAGTACAAGAGGGCACTCTGCAAAGTTGCTGTCCTACAGAATGTGGAACGCAAATGCAAGTGTGTAGTAAAACAGATTCAGGACCAACAGTGCCCTAGCAACAACATAACCCATAGCCGAAGGTGGAATTGCGCGACTCTGTGAGGAATCGGGCTCCCTCCTCTCTGGTTCTGGGGTGCCTCACCTGAGAACTGCCACTGCCAAGTCACCACAGTTTGGCAGCTCCTCCGTTGAGTGTCTGCCCCCTAGTGGTCAGTGCTCATCATACCTACCAGCCGGTCAGACGGTTGGGTGGTCACTTAGCCTTTTATATATATAGATAATTCCTTGACAAACTGTATGTAGTAGAGTCTAAGCTTCTCAAGTCAAATAATTTATCTCTGTGGGACAATAGTATCAGCAGTGTGTGTGTGTGTGTGTGTGTGTGTGTGTGTGTGTGTGTGAAAGACAGAGAGAGAGAATGGTAACAGAAGTAAAGTGAAAAGAGAGCAGTGTACACTTGCCTGCTATATGACTGAGTGCCAACTTTTTCAGTAAAATTTCAAGAATTGTAAGACATGTTTGTTTAGTTGAGGGTATGGAAACCAATGAAAGAACTAGATTTCATAAAACAAGTAAATATGTAGAACAGGGGGGAAAAAGACAGCAAATACAGAGAGATAAAGTAGACATGTACATCATGGACAGACACTGAAGTAATTTGCAGAAATTGGGGAAATGGCACAAAATATAAAGAATAGGAATTAAGGTTTAGGTCAAATTTATACTTTCTGGATTATTTTTGAAGAGCTATCTAAAGTGACTAGTGTAAGCTGATTTATATTTCCATATTGAATAATTCAGTTTGTGATGTATAATTTGTTTGCTATTATTGTTTTGACCTCCATAAATTGAAAAATGTAATTGATAGCTCCTGCACATGTGAAATCAATTTTTTCAGCATAGACAATTAGTGAAAACTGAAAAATAGTTTGGAATGTGAGATATCTTTCAAGATTTATTATTTTGTTATGCCTAATTATATTACTAAAGTGAGAGCAATTAAAATAGCATGTTGCATTTTTGTTTCAAAGAGAATAGATATACTTCTGTTGTGGGGCATGAATTTCTCACTGTATTGCACAGTAATCTGGGGACTAACTACATGGTTTTTCACTCATTGTTTTATTTTGTGCCATATGCTGCATTTAGCTATGTCTTTTCCAGTGGAAGGCAAAATTTTTATATATTTGGCATCTTAACTCAAAAAAATTAGTGTGGAGACACTAACTATGATAGGGCCTCATAGTTAATTTTTTTCCCTTTTTCACTTTGGAATATCATCCCATTTCCTTCTGGCCTTCAAAGTTTCTGCTGAAAAACCAGCTAATTATTTTATGGAGTCTCCCTTGCATAAAACTAGTTGCATTTATCTTGCTGTTTTAAAATTCACTGTTTATCTTTAATTTTTGACATTTTAATTATGTTTCTTGGTGTAGACCTCTTTGGGTTTATCTTATTTGGATTCTCTGTTCTTCCTAGACCTAGGTATTTGTTTCCTTCCCCAGGTGGGGGAAGTTTTCAGCTGTTTTTTCAAAACAGTTTTCTAGCCTTTCTCTTTCTCTTCTCCTTCTGAAGCCCCTATAATACAACTGCCTTATATGCTTGTTCTTGTCCCAGAGGTCCCTTAATCTATCCTTATTTTATAAATTTTATATTTTTGTTTTTGCTGTTCAGTTTAGGTAATTTCCATAACTCTGTGTTCCAGATCTCTGATCTCTTCTTCAGTATCAACTAATCTGTTATTGATTCCTTTGAGTGCAATTTTCATTTTAGTTATTGTACTCTTTAGCTATGATTGATATTTATATCTTTTCTTTGTTGAAGTTCTAATTGTGTTCATCCATTTTTCTCCTGAGTTCAGTGAATATCTTTATGATTACATTTCTTTGAACTCAATGTGACCAAGAGAATGAAGCACAATTCTATGAGTCCAATTCTAAACTTTTATCCCTAATACTCTGTCTCTTTCCTCCAATTAAGTGATTTAATTCTGGCCAATGAATCACGAGAATATTGTAGTGATCTCTTTTTATTCTCAATGACTAAAGACAAATGTATATTAATAAATATATTGTCACTCTAGTTATATTAAGAAGTATATTAAGAAGTTACTCATTTATACTTTGTTTCAATAGAGTTAAGGATAAGAGCCCACATTTACTGCTGTGGGAATGTAGACTGGTACAGCCACTATGGAAAATAGTATGGTGGTTCCTCAAAAAATTAAGAATAAAGTTACCATATAACCCAGCAATCTCTCTCCTGGGTATCTACCTGAAAACTTGAAAACATGTATTCACAAAGATATACTAGTATGCACCCCTATGTCCATTGAAGCATTATTCAGTGGCCAAGACATGGAAACAACCAAAGTGTCCTTCAATAGAGGATTGGATAAAGAAGATGGGGTACATGTACACAATTGAATACTACTCAGCCATAAGAAAAGATGAAATACTGCCATTTGTGACATGGATGGACCTTGAAAATATTATGCTGAGTGAATTATGTCAGTCAGAAAAAAACAAGAACCATATGATTTCACTCCTATATCGGATGTGAAACTGAAACTCACGGACAAAGACAACTGTATGGTGGTTACCAGAGGGAAGGAGATAGGGAGGGCTGAGGGGGCCTAATATATGGTGATGGAAGATGGTTTGACTTTGGTTGGTGGGCACAGAGTGCAACAAACAGATCTTATATCATAGAAATTTACACTGGAATCCTATATGATTCTATTAGGTAATGTCACGCCAATAAATTTAATCAAAAACAAAAAGGGAAGCCTGGAGATTTTGTAGCTGTCATTAGCCATCAGGGAAAGATGAATTTCTGAGAAAATTATACAGAAGCTTAGTGTCTATTAGTCATTTAACTGCCTTTCTCTAGACTAATTTTTACATGAAATACTTAAATATTTTTATATTTATCGTCTTTGGAATACAACATTCATATGAGAAAAAAAATAAAATTAGAGATCACTTAATTCCCCTTAATAGGTGCCTTAACATATAGAATGCATGTTACTTCATTAAAATGGAATTTTAGACTTCTAATGGAGAAGTGTTTATGATATGTTATATGGAAAAATAAAGAATGCCTAATTTTTTTGAAATATTACATTAACTATATGAAAAGCATACAGAAATAAAATATGATTGTACATAGTACAATTATGAGTGACTTTTTCTCAGCTTCTTTCATTCCCATGATTCCTAATGTCTTTATTATAAGTGTGTTCTAGTCTATACAGCAAAATAAGCCAAAGATCACTGTTATTGATGCTAGCTAGTGTTGGAACATTTAACTTGCCATACATAAATGAGAATCCCTAAAAGTGTGCCAATCTATTATAATAATTAAATATTATAATAGTGTACTGTAATTGCTAAGAAAAAAAATGTTCATTCAGGCTTGGCCTTCTCTTTTTAAGAGAGCAGAAAAATGTGCTATTTTATTAAAAAAGAACTTAGTAATTTAAAAATATTTATTAATACATAAAATTGACATATGCAACAACTTATTTATTCAGAGGAAATATTTTATTTTAAAATATCATTTTAATTGATTTCAGTTTTAATAATGTCATTTACTATAGCTGTTTCTAGAATTTTTAAGACCATCTGTTTATTTGATAAATACAATTAATATGTATTTTATGTTTGCTTCATATTGTTTTCCATACTATAATATAATTTATTGTTGAAATCAGAGCATAACTTCTGAAGATATCAGTCATCATTTAAAGAAAAACCATTAGTACACTTGATATTTGAACGTGCACCAACTCTGTAAGTGAGATGCTCTGGGGAATATTAAATGTTCTGTACTGTACAAGAACATGACATCATCTTGGGAATGTTGCCAACAGATATTGGAAGTGTCAAATGCTAAAGAATTTTAGTGTCTGCTGACAGTCTCTGATTTCTTTTACTCTGGCAAGTGTATGCAAAGATTGAATAAAAAGAGTACATTCTCTTAGAGTTTGAAAAATGTCTTTCCAATATAATTAATGATTGAAATGACTAATGTTCATTTGTATTTAATAAAGATATCATTCCAGAATACATAAGAATTACCCTAATAAATATCCTATAACTTTAACATTTCGTGAACTAATTTTGAACTGAAAGAAATCTGTGGGAGCTCATCTAACCTCAAATCCCATTTTACAAATCAGTATAGGTAAACCAGTATTCTTAGTGACTTATAAAAAATCTGATGTACCTTGTCTAATAATCTTTGCAATATACCATGGATATAAAGTTTGGCCACATTCTGAACTTTTTAGCTAAAAATGATATTTTTCTCACTTCTTTAGAAACTAATAAACAACCAAGCAAACAAAAACCAATGGCAAAAACCTAATAATATTTACAATAAGGTTGCCTAGTAATTCTGTGGATATCCCTGTTATAGTAACTCTGTGAGTTATAGTAAAAAGAATGAATTTTGACAGCTCAGCTTTTTATACAAACACTTATTTCCAAGGTCATTATGTAGCAAGAAATGGTTATATGCTTATTCCCAATTCCTTTTGCAAAAGTAATGTATCTCTTACTTAAGTTAAATAGTTCCCTTTATTAATATTACTTATTTTGTATACTTAATATCTTTGTAAATACAGAAACATAATAAAGGTGAAGAAAACTAGTCATTGCCATTCAAGCGAATGAATCAGATTACATTTTGTCATTATTTTGTTTATTCACCTTGGTCTTATGCAAGATTGAATCCTATCTTTGTTTTTTATAACTGGGTAACAAGACATCTTAAGGTTTTTGTCAATAGTATGTCTTCTTTCAATTTTCAATTGGTTAGAGATGGTTCCATATAACTTCTTGTAAAAAACAACAACACTGAATAGAAAAAACAATAAGACAAAACAAACATAGTTAAGCAAAATATTGATTAAAAATTCTGTAAATCTAAGGAGGTATATGTCCCAATTTTTAATAAAACATAGTAGCAATTCAAATATAAAGACATTATTATGTTTAATATGACTATAGACAATTTCTTAACAGGAAAATAACACAATCAGAAAACTGTAAAAGTCAGACATTCATTTGTGTAATTTTTAATAGTGAAATTACTAGATTTTCAGTTAAGTATTTTGGTGTTATTTACAAATATACTAGAATTGTTTGCTTTGTTTTACTGAATATAGATAAAGGCTAGAAGTTACTTCTTAAGTCAGAATAGTTATACCGTGTTTCCTGGAAAATAAAACATCCTCCGAAAATAAGACCTACTTACAGGTTTCCTTCTGAGTGAAATATAAGGCATTCCCCGAAAATAAGGCCCCCAGGCTCTGTCTCAGAATGAAAATTAATTTACCTTAAACTGGTCGCTAGGGCTGCCCTGACTGGCGTCTAGCAACCAGTGACGTTACGCGGAGTCCTGACGTCACTGCTGTGTGGAGGCGGAGCGAAGGTCTGAGTGAGTGGTGAGTGTGAGGCGGGAGAGAGGAGGAGACTTTCGCAGATGCGTGTAGAAGAACGGGAGGATTAGAGCAGACGGGACGCAGCGAAGGTGGTGAGTGCTGGTCTGTCTCTGGTGACACTACCTGATGCTCGCAGCCTCCTTCATGATGACTGAAGGTTCTCAGTCAGTGGCAGACCCTGCTCCAGCCCAGATCCAGGCCCCAGCAAGCCCAGTGACAGTCAACAGGCAGGCCCCAGGGGGTAAATGTCTGATAAAGGGGTAGGGGGGATGTCTGGTGAAGGTGTTCAGTGGCACAGGGGTGGGGGGAGGGGGATCACTTAAAATGACACAGGAGGATCAGAGGGAACAATCAAAATGACACAGGAGGATCAAAAGGGGTTACTAAAATGGTAATCCCCCCTCTGATTCTCCTGTGCCATTTTGATTCCCCCCTCTGATCCCCCCTGTGTCATTTTGAGTGATCCCCCTACCCCCACCTTTATACCCCAATTCCTTTTTTTTTACCCCTAGAAATGAGCGCAAAAAGAAAAAGCTACTCCGTGGAGTACAAGAAAGGAATTGTGGAAGACTCTTGGGGCCAAAATCTTACTGCTTTCTGCAAAGAAAAGATGTTGAGTATCTGATTGGTCCGAAAATGGCGAGCAGGGTATGGTAACCTCATTGAACAAGTGGACAAGGGAAATGCTAAAAAAAGCAAGTGTGGATCAGGTAGGCAACCATTATTTTCCGAGCTGGAAGACCTGATCTGTGAATGGGTTGTTGACAGGAGAGCAAAGGCTTTGGTTGTGAATAGGGCTCAGATTCAAGAATTTGCCCTTGCAATGGCACCACAGTTTGACAAAGCCCCCGAAGACTTCAAAGCATCACAACACTGGCTGGATAATTTCCTTCAGCGAAGTGAACTGTCTTTAAGAAGATCTACCAACATTGTTTAGGTTGGAAGATACTCAAGTTATTAAGCGAGCACTTGCATTCAAGTCCTTTATTGATGATGCTGACTTCTCTAAATACAATCTTTCCAACATGATTGCTATGGATGAAACTGCAGTGTTTATGGGCCAATCATCTCAAACAACAATTGAACAGCGGGGTGCCTCCTTAGCATACATTCCCTCCACTGCTTACGAAAGTGCACATGTTTCCTGTATTTTGGCAATTCGTCTGGATGGCACTAAATCATTTCTAAGGGCAAAAAGGAAAAGATTGAACATGTTTTGGGCATTTTTATTCTTGAAACTGAAAAAGCCTGGGCCACACAAGCAGTTATAAGGAAGTGGGTCAATTTAATGCTGCCGCTTGTTATGAGAGGGAGCCAAAGAGGTCTGCTAGTCTGGGATGCAGCCAGCACTCACCACGCTACAGACATGAAGACATTTCTTCACGAAAGAAAAATAGATCAGATAAATGATTCCCGCAGGAATGACGGCCTGTCTCCAGACTCTTGATATTGCAATAAACAAGCCATTCAAAGACAATTTGCGCATGGAAATTAATGACTACATTGAAAATAGAATGGAGAGAAATCAGCGTGGAAACTTTGTGAAACCTAAACTGCAAGAAGTTGTGACTTGGGTGAAGAATTCATGGGAGAAAATCACTGACAGTTGCATTGCAAATGCACTGCGAGCAGGCTACCTTGACAAGAAGTACTCATTTAAAGACAGTGCTATTGCTAAACGTGAGAGATTTGGTCCACTGATTCTGAAAGAAATGGAGTCACAAGAAATTCACCAGGAAATTCAGGAATTGGATTGTTATGATGATGTTCCAGAAGATGATGACATGATTGTCATTGAATAAATGAGTAAATTCTTGATACTGTAGGATTCACAGTTTGTCTGGTTTGTGTTGACAACTACAGTACTACTGTACCATATACATGTAATAAATTTCCTTTATTTTCATTTAACAATAAATGTGTACCGTATTCTTCTTCATGGAAAAATAAGACATCCCCTGAAAATAAGACCTAGCGTGTCTTTGGGGCAAAAATTAATATAAGACACTGTCTTATTTTCGGGGAAACACGGGTAATAGCAATTGGTCCTTGTAATATGCAAGTATTTGATTTTCATGAACATTTAAATGTGTGTTTGTATAATTTTACATTAGTTTAAGCTTAATTCCTATGAGATTGACCTTCTCAGATTTCAGTCATTAACTTATATACTGAATTTTCTTGTAGCTTTTTTTGCAATTTCTAAAACTATTTAATTTGAATCATTAGAGGATTGTTGAACAAGTAATATTCAAAGTAATATTTTGTCATGTAAAATATGAATATAATATCAAATAGAGCCCCAAATCTCTCACCAACAAATGATTTTTTCTGCACCTATATCATTATCTTACCTAATAATAGACAAACATGTAAATTGACCATACCTCTGCTACGCCACCAGCCAATCAGGAGTGATATGCAAATTAACCCAACAAAGATGGCAGTTAATTTGCATACACAGGGGCTGAGTGACAGGGGCAGATGCTTGAATCATCGCCATGGCGATGATGCAGGCATTCTGCCCCACCCCCGGTCTCTCAGGACCTCTGGGGAGCATGGGAAGGCAGGGCCAGAACGGAAAGAGGCGGCTCCCGGGCCTGAGGGGAAAGGGGCTGGGCTGGAGTGGGAAGGCAGTGCCGGCAGCCAGGGAAAGGAAAGCCCACTCTAGCATGAATCTTCGTGCATCGAGCTTCTAGTACTGGTATAATTTTAAAAGGCACTTATAGGAATGACCCCCAAAGCTATGCTATAATGTAAATCACACACACACACACAAACATGAAGCAAATTTTATTTAGATAAGAAAATAAACAAGGCTTCTTGCTCTGTGGAATAATACAAGACTTTTGCTTCCCATCACATTTTGAAAATAACTAGTTTTTAAAAAAGTGGTTCTGTAAATTTATTTCTTCTATCTAGTTAATTAACACACCTATCAGCATTTTTTTTGTGAGAACATTAAATTCTGAGAATTAAATTCTCTTAGAAAATTAAATGTGCAGTATAGTATTATCAATTACAGTCTTGTTTTACATTAGATAATCAGACCTTTTATCTTATATATGTTTTTAATAGAACTTTATTTGTATATTTTCATATATCTTTAATTTTTAATTTTCTGGCCACTTCTTATTTATCTCAATTAACAGTGATAAACTCATTGGAATATAATTGCTATACAATGAACTAATAATTTACTTTCCTTTTGTTCCTCAATGGGTATTTAGTTTTTTATCTATATAAATAAAAGGCTAATATGCACAATGTCCCCTCAGGAGTTTGACCTGGAGACTGGGAGTTTGATTGATCGCTATGACTTGTGCTGACCATCAGGGGCCGGCGGGGAACAAAGAAAGGCCCCAGCTGGCAGCTGGAAGGCCCCAATTGGCCCTGATCGCTGGCCAGGCCTAGGGACCCTACCCATGCACGAATTTCATGCACTGGGCCTCTAGTACTAAAACAATAAGTTCTAGAGGCCTGCTCTTTAATTGTGCCTGCAGTTATCAATGGGGCCTCATGCACTTTAAAGTTTGTTAAGAGGGTAGAACTCAAGTTAAATGCTCTTATCACACACACACACACACACACACACACACACATACACGGAAAAACAAAACAAAGGGACACTAGGAAACTTTGGGAGGTATTAGATGTATTTATTACCTTGATTGCAGTGACATTTTCACAGGTGTTTGCATGTGTCCAAACTACTCAAATTGTATACATTAAAATGTGCACTCTTTTGAATATTAATTATATCTTAGTAAGCTGTTAAACAAAAAAGAATTATACACTTATCTCCTGAATTTTCTTGACTGATATCTGAGTATTCCACTGGAGTCTTACTTTAAAAAACCAACATGTGTAGAATTGAGTTTTTATTATGTATCAACTAGAGGCCCAGTGCACAAAATTCATGCATGGGGGGGCGGAATTCCCTCAGCCCACCCTGCACTCTCTCCAATCTGGGATCGCTCTCACAATCCAGGACCACTGGCTCCTAACCACTCACCTGCCTACCTGCCTACTGCCCCTAACTGTTCCCTTGCCTGCCTGATTGCCCCTAACCACCTCTACCTGCCTGCCTGGCCGTCCCTAAAGGCCCTCCCCTGACAGCCTGGTCGCCCCCAACATGCATATGGCTGGGGTCCTTCAGCCTGGCCTGTGCCCTCTCGCAGTCCACGAGCCCTTAGGGGATGTCCTTGGGGGAGTGAGCTTAAGCCAGCAGTCAGACATCCTTAGCTCTGCTATGGAGGCGGGAGAGGCTCCCTTCACTGCTGCTGCGCTTGCCAGCCATGAGCCCAGCTCAGGGCTTCTGGCTGAGTGGCACTCCCCTTGTGGGAGTGCACTGACCACTAGGGGGCAGCTCCTGCATTGAGTATCTGCCCCCTGGTGATCAGAGTGTGTCATAGCAACTGGTTGTTCCACCATTTGATTGATTTGCATATTAGCCTTTTATTATATAGGATGCTTTGAACTTATCAGGTAGATAGATATTGTTGCCATAAGAAAGAATGCCCCAAATCTCAACCACTTAAAAAGCAAAGATTTTAACTTGTGAGTTGTGGGAGTTCTCTTCACATTGCTGATTGGGAATCAAGACTCCACTCTTTGTGTCATTGTCAAATGTCAAGCCAGATGGACAATTATGCACACATATAACCCATGTCATATGGCTAATATTTTTGGCCAAAAAAGTCTTTTAGCCACATTTAACTTCAAAGGGACAGGTGTGTGAAACTCTATTGTATAAATAGAAAAAAACAGCACCAGTGTCTTCTATTACTTTTACTAAAGAAAATATAGTGATTTTTCTAAAATAACAATCCAGAAATTTAGAGTTAGCACACTGTCTTTAAAATATAGCTTTGTAGAATGTTGAAAAATTTGTATGAATTTAAATGCTTGTGCCTTTAAATTTCTGTGAATGTGTCTTTAAGAAATTTATTTCACCTCTCTAAACCTCAGTTTCTCTCTCTGAACAATGTGCTGGTACTTCGTTGCCTTATAAAATGATTATAAAATTTAACATAACAACCTATGAAAAATGTATAGTATATAGTAGTTTATATGTTACAACATAATGATAACTCATGGTAGATACTAAAAAGACAATTATTATCATTTAATTATCATTATTAAAATGAATATATTTCATCAGAAATTCACAAAGGAATTATAGTGAATCAGAGATTCATAGAATAGATTATTTAGAGATGCAAGATAGTAAATGGAGCAGTTCAATTCAAGAAGTATTTTTCTAGTTGTTATTAGTGGAGAACATTGAGTAGGAAACAGAGTTCAAAGATAAATGAGATTTGATGTCAGCCATAATTTCAAATATAATTTTGAGGGAACAGATTAAGTGCTCTGTTAAAGAATTATGTAAAAGCTGGAAAAAAAGGAGGGGGAGGTATCTAACCTGGTTAACTGAAGAAGAGGATAGTAAAACAGAAAAACTTGATGGAGCAAAACAGAAGACAGAGGAGCAAAGACAGATGTGGATATCTAAGATTATAGTATGTGTATATCTGTCACCTATTACTGCTTCTTTGGATTTCCAGCCAATGTGATGCACAGAGGATTATGATTATCAACTATAATAACAACATAACTATTCCGTTTCAGTAAATATAAAACTACTTGCCATCTCATAAAAAGCAAGAGAAGGAAGAAAGAAAAAGGAAGATCTTCAAAATAACCTGTTAATTTTCTAGAAAAATATTTAATTTAGAATTGAAAGGCTAAATATCATCCTATTTTTACTGAAACCGATTTCAATGTTATATTTTTGTTACTATTGTATTATTACACTTAATTTTATGTATACTTATATAATAGTACATTGATTTTCTCAGTGTGCTAGAGATTTATTCTCTCGAGACAATAGGGTTTCCTTCAACTAATCATCACTGTGCTGGGAACAGCATTGGTGTTGTATATCAGAAGTTGTCATGTATCCAATTCTTATTATTACTTTTTTTTTTTTAAATATAGTTTATTGATATTTTACAGAGAAGAAGGGAGAGGGACAGAGAGCCAGAAACATCGATGAGAGAGAAACATCGATCAGCTGCCTCTTGCACACCTCCCACTGGGGATGTGCCCGCAACCAAGGTACATGCCCTTGACCGGAATCGAACCCGGGACCCTTCAGTCCACAGGCCGACGCTCTATCCACTGAGCCAAACCGGTTTCGGCACTTATTATTACTTTTTGATGAGAAAAAGAAAGTCGCAATGATAAAGATGAAACAACAACAACACTGTAGTCAAATGAACTTGAGGATTTTAATTTGACAAACATCAAATTATTTTGAGTATCTTGGTCTAAGCAAAATATTTTGTCAAGCAACATTCTCATTGTTTTATCTTGTTAAATAAAATTGAAAACAGATGGTCATAATTACTCATGTACATTGTAGCAAAACATTGGTATAAAAAGTTTATGAATTCTTTGTAGATTTATGAGTCATATCACTTTACTAAAGTTTTTATAACATTTAAAGTGGGAATTGGGATTTAAAGAATGGTAGCATTTAAGCTATGTAGAATCCATTGAAGTCCAATAAGATGAGGAATGATGTGGTCATCAAATAATGTATCAGTGGATTTATATATATATATAATAATTGTGAAAATGATTCATGAGCCAGTATGGCATGATGTAAAGAAAATTGAAACTAAATTTCAATTTTAGTTTTAAAACAAGAATTGAAACCCAGACTCTGCTTTTTAATTCTCTAAGTTTCAGTTATCTCATCTATATGATAGATATATTAATTTGTACTCCACAAAATTGTTCTGTATGTTAAGTTAGTATTAATTAACTATTAGTATTAACATAATACATGATGCCATATACAGGGAAATCATATATGAAGTTCTCTTTGAATGAAATGATAAACTATGAGAATTTTGTGAGTTAAAACTTGATATTACACACCAGCAATCTCTTTATTGTTTCTATGTATCATCTATCTATCATCTATCATCTATTTATCATCTATATATCATCTATCTATCTATCTATCTGGCATCATTACTATCATGTGTTGTACTAAAATTTCCATATCCTGTTACATTGATATGCATTGACAGTTCTATATGATCCTAAGATGGTTGGCATAACCAGCCAAATTCTAATATATAAATTGACTGTGTAGTTCTTCAGTGTTCACCTCCTCCTGCCTTTTATACCTTAGCAACAAAGTTTTATATTGAACAGACCACCATGTACCAGTTACTAATGCCAGAGGACTCCAACTACATGGAGAATAGCAAAGATTTTCACAATACTAGCCACCAGGAGTTAAGTCCAAATACTCCTGTCCATTGCATCTTGATATCCGAGTCACCAAAGAAAACACAACACTGTCAAGTACTATGGGAAAATGTTTACTCACATACCAGGAGGCAGAGTAAGACCAATTCCAATGGCTCATGTAAGTACCTCATAGCTAGAAGGTATCCCTGGCAGCCGATGCAGAGCAATTGGCCTACGTGCACCCCTCCCTTGCCTCAGCAGAAGGACTCCACCCAATCCTCTGGGGAGTCTGAAATACTGAAAGCTAGAAGCTTGCCTAAGGTCCATTGACATCCATGTTATGTAAAGCAAAGAACACCCATTGAGCATGCAACAGGAAAAGATATTTCCACACAGGGACAAGCCCAGCACTTGCTGTGTGAGCACTTTACCTCTTGGTAAGAAAGTGTTCCAGATCCAAAGCCCATTGTTATCCAGCTAATGAGGATCAATAGACTGTGGACATGAGATAGTCTTTCCTAACATTTTAAATTATATCCCAGTCAATTAAAAAGTGCAGTCACACTTTAATATGAAATCAAAAGAAAACAAGTTTATCACCAAGATACATTAGGGGGCATTAGATTTGGGGAATTCAAATATTTGTATATGTCTTATTTAAATATGTATTTTTATATCAATTTTAAAGACGTGACAATTTACATAAATTAAACCATTAATTTAGAAGAAAAGTAAATATTACTTTAATTTTGGAAACATGTTTCTTTAAGGATCTAACCGGAACAATTTTTTTAACACTCCCTTTTATACCTTTTTCATGCATGCAACACCCATTAATGTCAGTAAACTCCCATTGATTTCAATATGGACAATATAATTGAAGCCTCTACGTGTCCAACTCCTACTAACATAAATTGAAGAAAAAAAATAATTAGTTTCATTGAGAGTTATGTGAATGTACAGGTTGCAAATTGATGTTAAATCAAAGCCATTATTTATTTTCACAGTTTTGCCGGTCTCCCAAACTAGAATCAAGGTCTATTTTTAAAGCAAAATAATAAAATAGAAGATAACTTTTTCTATAGTGTATAGGTTAGATGTGAGATGAGGGATGGTCTTGTCTCTCCATAATTCAAAACCCCATTTATTTTTAAATATACCATGAAGAAACAGTGTACAATATATAAAGACTGGTCTTACTTTCTTAGAAGAATGCCTGGATAAGATTATTATTATTATTTCTTAGATAAAATATTTTATTATTTTTATTTTCTGAGAATACTGTAAGTGAAGTTAGTAGCCTTATTGAAGTGAACACTTTATTTTATTTATTCTTCTGTATTGATTTTATTGGGGTGACACTGGTTAATAAAATTGTACAGGTTTCAGGTACACAATTCTATAACATATCATCTGTACACTTTACTGTGTGTTCACCACCCCAAGTTAAGTCTCCGTCCATCACCATTTACCTCTCCTGCCATTAACTATAAAACTGAGTTTAATTATATATTTTATTGTGTGATTTAGTATTTACATTAAAAGTTTTCAAGATATAAATTATGTTCATTTTTAAAATTATAGAAACCAGCACTAATTATGCCAAGTGTTGTTTTTGAGTTTCGGCAAAATGTAGTTTATGTTTGAAGGCTGTCATTATCTTTGTCGTAAAGAAGGTTAAATATAGATAAAAGCTAGAGAAATTTTTCAAATATGAAAATTTTGTTAACATAAAAGCAAAGGACTTGAGGGTATTTAGGTCATGATATATTGACACATAATATTTTTATTTTTAAAAATAATAAATACTATAAATTATTCTTTATACCTGATAATATTTGCTTTAGATTATTACTTTAAAATACACAGTAATCTTAGAATAAAATATATGGAGAAAACTGGATAAAACAAAACATAAAATGCTATTCTACATCAAACCAATATGTAGCCTTATTCCTTATGCAAAGTACATTTGTCAAATGAAAGATGCTTTGCTTGATTAATGGTTAAAAACAGTAATTTGTAAAATAAAAGTGGAATAACATATTTCTTGGGGACTGCTTTAGCCAACAGAAGTAAAAGTATTAAGAAACTGATAAGAATTTAAATCTGTTAAATAAAAAATGAAATAGAAAAATTGGCAACATAACAGAAAGAATAGCATTATTTTCTGATAGATAATAACTGCATATATATTCAAATAAATAATAATGGCTACTGCTTTTCCTTGATTTTTTTATATTAAGTTATTGTGTCTTTGGCAGGATGTGATTAAACCACTTACTTTTTCTCAATATTAGTTCATTTTTCCTTTAAAAAATAAACAGTACTATTACTCTGAAAAATATGTTTGAGAATTATTTGTTTGTCTTGATGGGATACATATGTCCCTATCCTGAACATGTTTTTGTCTATATAAAACAACATTTGTAATAGAATTAGTCTATAATGTACTATGGGGAAGGCTTTATAATTGTTTTAGAAATTTCTTCCAGCTTCTTTTGTTTTCTACTTTGTTGCATCAATCCTAATTGTTATAAAACCTTGTACAGATATGATTTCAGTTATTAATGCCCGAGAATTCATTTTTTCTTAAAAATCAAAGGCTCAGAACCAAGTTTGATGATCTTGCATGTTCAAAAATTTATGCTATAACTGTTAGCTCTATTAATTTCAAGCCAGCACACCTGAAACTTAAAACTAACTCCGCATCACAAATAAAAGTCTGTTAGCCCAAGACAAATAATTCCCCTGAGGACACAATTTCTTCAGAAGATGCAGTTTATCTTACATATATGCTGTTAATTCCAAAAACTATAACACATCTGCTAAGTTTTTTCCAAAGTTACTAATTATAAACAGAAGTTAGAGCAGAACATTTTGTGAAATGGTGGAAAATAGACCCATAATTCACAATTTCAGAGCACACAAGTTAAGTTCATGTGGGTTACTCAGAGTTTTCATGAAGACTCAACAAATAATTAAAATAATTTATGAAACTATTTTTTTCAAATTAAAAAAAAATATATATATATGGAAAAGAATAAAGTTTCTTGTATAGAACTGGATCTTGAACTGCTGTAAAAACATAGGCTAAAGGTGGATAAAATTCTCATCCAAAAAGCAAAAAGTCTGGCCAGAGGAATAAATAGTATAAATGAGCCAGATGCAAAGTTTATTGTGGAAATCATTACAACAAAGAGAACTCCTTTCTTATCAGGGTCTGCCTTGGTAGATGAACATATCTTGGTAGGGGGAGGTAAGGAAGAACATTTCTTTACTTAAGTTTTATGAGGTAGTTTATAAAGATATTAAAATGCTGGTCCTTGCTTCCTTAAATAATATTGCTCATAGCACTGATTGTTGCCAAAGATCTACCATCGACTTTCAAAAAACAGTAAAATTGAACCTTTATTTCTTTGAGGCCAGCAGTCTTTTCCCAAATGTTTTTACTTGGAGATTGTAAGCTTACTAGAGGCCCCGGTGCACGAAATTTGTGCACGGAGGGCGGCAGCGGGGGGTTGTGTCCCTCAGCTCAGCCTGCACCCTCTCCAATCTGGGACCCCTTAAGGGATGTCCCACTGCCCGTTTAGGCCCGATCCTACCACGCCTAAGCGGGCAGAAAGCTTGGCTTCCTCCATTGCCGGGGAAACCCAAGCCTCCTGCTCGCTCCGTGGCCGGCTGCCATCTTGGTTGGGTTAATTTGCATACTCGCTCCTGATTGGCTGGTGGGCGTGGTTTGTGGGTGTAGCGGAGTGATGGTTAATTTGCATGTTTCTCTTTTATTAGTCTAGATGTGCTTTGTCCTGGTCCTTTGCCCCCAAACTAGCTGTGAAAGTCTCTTACAACCTCCAGCCATTGGCCCAGATGCACATTCAAACACTAGCCACCTTGCTGAGTCTGGCAAAATAATTTCACACTAATGTTTTGTTTTGTTTAGTTTTTAATGATGAGGTCAATGTTCAAACATAGATTACTGTTAAAATTGGAATTCTACTATAATTTTTTCTGAGTTGCAGTCTAATAAGCAATATTTCCCATCATACTTGAGAATCAACCTGTCAACTGGAACATATGAGGGTTGCAAAATGCTCAGCATTTGTGGTATTTCTATTATTTAGCAGTGTCACATCAGGCAGTAAGTCTGACTCTGTGCCAATGCCTATTGGACTACCTAAATGTTAGATCATTGGAAGGTGGTGATGTGGGTAATTTTACTCAATTTGATTCACAGTAAGACTTGGATTCCTTTTTGGGCCAGACTATGATCTTAGACTGATGAAATATTGAAACTGGAAAATATATCAACTATCAGGTGATTCTTTCATTTCTAAGTTTGACTGAGTATTAGAATCACTTAAGGAGATTTTCTTTAGAGATCCTGAGAACATTATGCAGATCTACATTTTCTGTTGCCTGGTATTGCTGCATAAAGAAAAACTTCCCCTAATTCAGAGGCTTTAAGTAACTTCAAATTATTACATTGAGTAATTGTGTTGGTTGTAGGTTCAGGTAGGAGTTAATTTTCCCTTGCTGGTCTCACTTATGGATTTTCATTAGCAGCATTTTACTGGGAGTATGGCTGGAGCTGGGTCATTCAAATGGCCTCTCCAACACAGAGTCACTAAGAGAAGGACCAGGAAATATATATTATTTTAAAAGAAACTTTCCTAAGTGATTTTGATTCATTGGGATCAGTGAAGAACCAGTGAATAAATCAATTTGGAAGTGAGAATATGTATCTAAACAGGTTTAAAGCCTGTATGAAGCTGAATCTAGAACTCAGATCTTTGAAAATTTGAGGCTTAGACGTGTTTCTTTACATTATTTCATATTTTGATACTTTATATAAAACTAGTGGCCCAGTGCACAAAATTTGTGAACATTAAAAGGGAATTAATTAGAGGAAATATTTTAATATTGCTATTTGCCCTTTCTCTATAATAGAAGTGTCAGAGATGAAAGAAAAATTGTAAAATGTATATGAAAATCTTCCTTCTGTCAGAGTCTGGGGCACGCCGCAGGACCAGGAGTCTAGTCCCCACCCACCTAAATGCACCTCAAAATCGTGCAAGATCCAGACCCTGCCTACCCCACCCCCATTGGGCAAGATCCAGACCCAGCCCGCCCCACTCCCATCAAGCCCCGCCGGGTGGGGGGTGCAACCTCAGGGCCCTGTCAAACCCCGCCAGGTGTGGGGCACAGCCTCAGATCCCCCAGCGCATGCCAGATGGGGAGCACAGCCTGAGGTCCCCCAGACCAGCACTGGGGTGGGGGGCATGGCCTGAGGTGGGGGGGTCACCTTGAGGTCCCCCATCAAGCCTGACCAGGTGAGGGGTGCGGCCTGAGGTCCCCTGTCAAGCCCTGTGGAGCGGGAGGGTTCGCAGGCTCAGGTCCCCTGCCCCGGCCCTGCACTATGCAGCCTCAGGTCCCTACTGCTCGCTCATTGTGGGAACCCCACCTGCACTGTGCGTGCGGGCCAATTTGCATATTACCTCTTTATTATATAGGATAGTGAGGACTTAACATACTGAGTAATGCCATAGGACCATATAATTATGTGACATAATTATAAATCTATTACTTTTGGGTGGATAATACATTTCTAAGTTTTTAACTGTATATATATTTTGTGTTTATGTATGTGTGTGTGTGGGAGGGGGGTTGTTGGTGTATACCTACCTGAAGACTCAGAAGATCCTGTTAGTCTTTGGATATAAATCAGTATTAAGTTCTAGTCTGCTGGTCATGGTTGGGATTTTAGTTTCATTATGCCTGCTCCTTTTGGGCCATAGGTTCATATTTTAAGTTGCATTCTTTTCAAGGTAAAGAAAGAAAATAGTCTTAAGACCTATACTTCTAGGTACACTTTAGAAATCTCAATACCCCTAATTGCTGCAAACCTAAATTAGCAAGTAGGTGATATTTTCCCCAACCAATGATGAAGGCCTGCTGACAGAGTGACATCACATGTCTAAGAAATGACTTTTTCACAGGGAGATTTGCAGCGAGATTATTCTTTGCCTGTATGGGAAATCATACAAATACCCTCAAATGTGTGGGCACTGTTTGTTTTCTTCTCCCCCAAACTAGAACACAACTAAGCGATTATAAGTAAATCAAGCAATTCAATTCAGTTACTTTTCATAAGTTTTCCTTAAGGTCAACCTGAAAACTAGGTCTACATCTCCAGTTTATCTTCAAGCCATTCCTTAAAAGTAAGCACATAATAAGAACCAATGATCTTGTCATTGCAACAGCATGAATGAACATAGAGGATATTATAGTAAGTGAGATAAGTCAAAGTCAGAGAAAGACAAATATTATAATATGATTTCACTTATATGAAATTTAAAAAAAAACCACACAAAATAAACAAACAAAACAGAAACAAACTCATAGATACAGAGAACAAATTAGTGGTTGCCAGATGGGAGGGGTTTGGAGGGCTGGGTGAAGGGATTTAGAAGTACAAATTGCTGGCTATGAAAATAGACAGGGGGATTTAAAGTACAGATAGGGAAGATAGTCAATAATGTTGTCATAACTGTGTATGGTGTTGGATGGGTACTAGACCATCTCATAAGGTATGTCTAATCACTATGTTGTATACTTGAAACTAATATAATATTGTATGTCACCTATAATTTAACAATAAATTTAAGATAAAGAACCAGTAATATACTGGAATAAAGCTACCCAAATTAAAATTGAGAAAAATAAGCAATTCTTCATTTTAGTAGGTGATATATTAATTTTAAAGGTTTTATATAATCATTAAAAGAAAGAAAATATAGCTTAAAACTTTTAAATCAATGGAGAAAATTATGTAGAGAGAAAACTTTAAATTCAATCAGAGACAAAAGAATATTATAGAAGTTAAATAGCTCAATAATTATAATAAATATAAACATCAATTTGCAAAGATCATGGATTCTAAAATTGGTTGTTTAAAAATACCCAGCTACATTAAGTCTGAAAGGAATAAGTGAAGCATAATTATATTAAAAGGTTAAAAAATAAAAAAATAGTCTTACCAAGTACTTAGTAATCAACAGATACCGGCAAAATTATCATAGTACTAGAGGCCCAATGCATGAAATTTGTGCACAGGTAGGATCCGTAGGCCTGGCTGGCAATCAGGGTCGATCTGTGGAAAGACTGGAGGGCTATCGGGGAGGAGGTGGGGGACCCCGCTGGCACCCACCTTGGCTGGCCTGAGGCCTGTGGGCTGGGGGCAGCTCCTGTGCTGAGCGTCTGCCCCCTGGTGGTCAGTGCAAGTCATAGCAACCAGTCGTTCCACTGTTCAGTTGATTTGCATATTAGCCTTTTATTATATAGGATTCTATATTTTAATTGAACAAGCAATAATAAGACTAAAAATAATGAATATTCCTTTAAAAAGGGAAAAAAAAAGAGAGAGATTCTAAAGTACAGTGTTTATTGAGTGTTTGTGTTTTCCCGAAATCCATATGTTGAAACCCTAATCCCAAATGATGGTGTTGGGAGGTGGGGCCTTTGGAAAATAATTTAGTCATAAGAGTGGAGTCCTCATGGATGTATTAGTGATGTTATAAGGGGCCAGAGAGCTAGCTAGTCTGCTTTCTGTCATATGAGGATGTTATTGGAAAACTGTGTGGATTGCCCTTCTTTGTGGCTAGTGAGAGAGAGGTTATTGAGGATACTGCTGGAATAAGCATTTCTGGAGGCCCTCACAGGAGAATGAGATGTGGTAGAAAGCTTTATTTGTATGCAGTTACATCATTTGATTTCAAAAGTCCCATTTCCCTTAAACCAGTGCTGAAAGATGTGCAACTAAGGATCCAGCAGAGCTAAAAGCAGAATGGAAGTCCAGAGTTTCCATTCCATGGTGGAGCTGCATCTGGCACAGCAACAGACTAGTTCCAGTCCATCATTTCATTGTGTGTCGGGTCCACATGGCTGTGGGCCATGGGGCAAGTTCAGACTGTGAGAGCCCGGCAAGCCAGGAGTCAGACACCAACAGCAAGAGAGAGGACTCCTTTGTTTAGGAGCTTATGTATCTCGGATGATTTCTAGCCCTTGCAGTGGCCACACCAATCCTGGCCAATGACTTGTTCCCAGGTGTGACTGACAAACAAGTACCTTTCCTGTATCACCCAAACTTTACTGGGTATGCCTGTAATATCCCCTTTGTTCCTTTCCAGTTAATTAATAACTGGGTTAAATACAATTATATCAAGGATACAACTAAAAGACAGCCCTTTCTTTAAAACACAAAGTGGGCCCTTACCAAGAACATGACCATGCTGACATGACCATGATTCCCAAGATCATATAATTTCCTTCTTTTCATATAATTTCCTTCATATGTGGAATTTAAAAAACAAACTGAACTAACAAGCAAAATAGAGATAGTCCTATAGATAGAGAGCAGGGAGATGGCTCTGGTAGGGATGAGGAGGAAACTGGTCTTGCAGAACTTGTTATCTAAATGCAGAGGCCATGGAACTGTGAACAATGCACTGCCCTTGGGGAGAGGGGGAGTGGGGAGGGTTGTAATGCTGGTGCCAGGACAGATCATCGGATATGGCCTGGGGGCCTTCCTGTAAGCCCATGAAAGGGGGCGGAACCATATCTGCAAGACAAAGACCCCAGAAGGTTATAAAAAGTGAAGCCCTCTGCATGTTTCTTCACTCTGATTTGGAAATTATTCCCGGAGTCCACTAGTGTTAATAAACGGGGTCCCTCCCTTTCTCTAGGAAGCGTGCTTGGTATTTCTTTGGTCTTCTGTAACAGGGAGAGGGTTTGGGGTTGGGCAACATAGAGTGATTGAGCAAAAAGAAAAAATGAGAGATAACATGGACAACAGTGTGGAGATTGCTGGGTGTGGAGGCATGGTGGAGTTGGAAGAGGACATAGAGAGGATAATTAATGATAGGAAAAATTAAATTAAATTATAAATATGCAAGTAAACCAAAAAAGAAAAAGAAAAAAGCTTGTCCAAGCCACTCAATCTATGGTACTTTGCTATAGCAGTCTGAGCTAAAACAAAGAAGAGACAGGTAATAATAGTAAGACAAACTGTAATGTACCTGCAAATATATCTTTCAAAATATTCATAAGATTTAATGATAAAACTTATTAAACTTTATTGGATAAAAGAGACTGAAGAGGAAATATATATAAGATAAAAGAGCTTTCCCACATATATAAATTCATGTACCTGGCTTATAGATGGAAAGACTAAATATATCAAATATGGTTATTTTCCCAAAATAATTTGCATATTAAATGAATTCCAGTATTATACCATAAAACATAGCATGAAAATTTAAATCAAAAATTATCTAAAGAATTACAGGGCCCAACTAGAAAATTTTAAATTAGGGGAGGAGAGGCTCATTATAAAATTATATTAACTATAAAATTACTATTAAAAGTAGACAAAGTAAAACAATGAGTTATTTTTATAGGACTCTACTAGACTGAGAAGAAAAAGAGAGAGAGGGAGAATGATGTATTACTATTTCAGTAATACTGCTGGAAAAAATAGCTGTTCACATGAAAATAGTGTAAACTTAGATTTGTACCTCACACAATCACTTAAAATATACCCTTGTGTATTAAATATTGTATTAGCTTCCTAGGGCTGCTATAACAATGTGTCATAAACTAGGTGGCTTAAACAGAAATTTAATCTCTCAAAGTTCTTTCCTCTAGAAATCCACAATCAAAATGTCAGCAGGACCGTGCTCCCTCTGAGACCCTAACTTCTGATTACCCTCAATCCTTGGCATTTACCTACCTTTTTCACCACATGGCATAATTTCTGTCTGTCTCTCTGTATCCAAATTTCTTTCTTCGGATAAGGACGTTGGACATGTTGAATTAAAAGCCTTCCAAATTCCAATATAGTTTCACTTTTAATTTAACTAATTAGATTTACAATGATACTGTTTCTAAATAAGGTCACATTATGAGGTAGTGAGGGGCTGTTAAGACTTCAACATATATTTGAGGCAAACAATTTAACCTATAATAGCCCATTCACCTTCTGACCCCCTTCCCAAATTCCTTTCCTTCCCTTGTGCAAAATACATCTACCCTATTTCAACATCCCCTAAAGTCTAAGCATTCAAGCAGCAACTTAATCTCATCTAAATGTCATCAATTTAAAATCCCAAATGCCATTGTCTAAACCATTTAAATCACCTGTGAGACTCCAGATATTATTTGTCCTGGGGCAAAATTCCTTTCCTGTAAACCCTGACTAGACAAGTTATTAATTTCTAAAATACAATGGAGAGAAACCATGAAACAGACATCTGCATTTCCCAAAAGGAGAAACTGGAAGGACTAACGAGGTCACAAGTCCTGAATAAGTTCAAAATCCAATGGATAAATTTCATTAGATTTCAAGGTCCGTGAATAATCGGCTGTGGCTCTACTCTGTCCTTTGGGCCCGCTAGGGCAACCCCACCCCTTGGCCTTGGGCAGGTGAACTGAGGCAATGCCTTTTCCCTCTTCTCGGCCTGTGCCCTTTGCCCACCATGGCAGGGAGTGGACTTGCAGTCTCTGCATTCCTGGCTCTGCTCTCAGAGTCATTCTTCCTTCATTTCCTCTCATCTCTCTCTCTCTCTCTCTCTCTCTCTCTCTCTCTCTCTCTCTCTCTCTCTCTTTTTCAGTCCATGCTGGAATTATTTCTGTTGGTATACAATTCTCAAAAACCTTTTTGACCTGCTATGTAATCCTCCAGGGGTCAAGCCATTAAATAAGAGAGTCCTCTACCATTCTTCTTTTAGATAATCTTATCTCTATGTCTGGCTTCTGTTGAGATGGTTCATTGGATTTATGAGGGACATATGTTATGTAACCTCTTTAGCAAATGATTCCAGCCACACCCTATTTCCAGGATAGGCTGACAATTTTCTAAATCATCAAGTATTGATTTAGTGACCTACCCTATTACAGTAGGACTTTGTTTTAACTTAAATAATTTCATTTGTAACAATCTATTTCCAAATTAGATCTGATAGGAGTTAAGACTCCAATATGTCTTTTAGCAAGATACAATTATACCCATAACAAATATGTCTATTTATAAAGGAAGATTACAAAAATAACTTGGAAGAAAGTACACAAATACTTTTGGAAAATATAATATTTTATTATTTTTAATAATCAAAATTATAAATAATACATTTTATTACATAACAATTATTATTATATAATAATAATATATTATTATAATTTATTAACCACATAATAGACTTTCACACTTAGGAAAATATTTAGAACTGACATTTCCAGGAAATGAATAGAAATTTGATTATGTAAAAAAAAAAAATCTTCCTACCTGTCAATAAAAAAGACAAACTATTAAAGAGGAAATGTACAAACATGAGCAGTGAATTCACAGTAGGTGCTAAAAATCACTAGAAATTGATATTTAATATAACAAATATACTCAGTAGATTGGTAAAAATAAAAAATTTTAAATGTTAATATCCTATATAATAAAAGCCTAATATGCTAAGTGTCTGACTGTTCGTTTTACCATTCAACAAATCGCTATGACGTGCACTGACCACCAAGGGGTAGACACTCTGACCAGTAGGTTAGCTTGCTGCTAGGGTCCAGCTGATGGGGACTGGGCAAGACAGGCTGGACATGCCCTGGAGCCCTCCCTTAGTCCCTCCCCAGCCCCAATTGTGCACCAGTGGGGTCCCTTGGCCTGGCCTGCACCCTCTTGCAATCTGGGACCTCTCAGGGGATGTCGGAGAGTCAGTTTAGGACCGATCCCTGCAGGCCAGGCCAAGGGACCCCACTGGTGCACAAATCCCTGCACTGGGCCTCTAGTATATACATAGATGTATATATAAATGTACATATGTAATATGCATACATGTATGTGTATCTTTAAATGTATATATGGATGTGAGAGACATAAATTTTTCAAAATTGCTAAAAGGAGTTTAAACTGTTATAGTCAACTTAAAAATAATTTAAGAGGATCTTATAAAATTGTAATGGAGCTATCTCATTGTTTTATTCACTTTTAAGTTTATACCTGTATCAGTTAGCTATTGCTATCATGATGCTGTGTAATAAACACTCATAAACTCAGTGGTTCAAAGCAATATTTATTTATTTTGAAACATGCTTTTTAATAGTGTTAGAGCACAGGTAAACAAGTAGTAAACACTTGAGGCTATTTAAGGCTTAGGCTCAGAGCTGGCACGTTGTCACTCCATCCATATGGTATTGACTAAGGCCAACCCCAAAGTCAAAGGGAGAAGTGCATTTAGCCTTTTGTTGGAAGAAATTACAAAGTAATATATCTAAAGGGCATGGAAACAGAAAGGAGTAACATAAATGAAGAATGTTAGCCAATAATTCCACTGAATGAAGTGCTCTCTTGGTCACAATTATTCACAAACTTACATGTAAAACATGTCTACACCATCCCACAAACCCTAATCTATTCATATCATCAAGCATATCATCAGACCTGAAGTCCTAGATCTTGTAATCTATATAAATAACAACCATGGATTACTTCCTCATAATTCAAGATTTATGAACTAAAAATAAAACATTCCCCCCTCCCATCACAATGAGAGAACAGGGAAAGGGCATCCTAAATAAAAACTTGCATTAAGATAACTGGAGTTACATAGCAATCACTTGTTTATTTGTCCCCAAGCATTTTGAAATCCTGCTGGCTAAATGTCAGATTTTCCTATCTGTGGAGTAGGAAATACATTTGATTAGGCTGTGATTCTGCTTCCTGGGACTGCTTTGTCATTATTCATCAATATTGCTCAAGGTTCTTGGATCTGTCCTAGGGGCATCCTTCTTTAACATCATTTTCTCTGGTCAAATCTAGAGAGAATTGTAATATGTAATTTTTTGAGGGGGATGAGCAGATTTCCCATCCTTCCTCATCCCTGTAGAAAGCTGAGGAACAAAAACGTTTTTCATCTTGAACCGTCTGTCTAGTTTTGCTGCACTTTAAAAAAATATTTATCACCCAAGCCAGTTTTGCTCAGTGGAAAGATCATCAGCCTGTGGACTGAAGGGTCCCAGGTTCAATTCAGATCAAGGGCACATGCCCAGGTTGTGGGCTCGATCCCCAGTAGGGGGCGTGCAGGAGGCAGTGGATCAATGATTCTCTCTCATCATTGATGTTTCTCTCTCTCCCTCTCCCTTCCTTTCTAAAATCAATAAAAAATATAAAATATACCATATATAATAAAAAGGCTAATAAGCAAATTGTCCCCTCGACTGAGAGTTCAACCAGGAGTTTGACCAGGGGATGGAGCCAGCCAGCCAGAACCACCCACAGCCCCTCCCCTCGGCTGGCCCCACCCCTTATAGGCCCCCCAAACTCCGATCGGGGGCAGGACTGGCCCGCCAACCATCTTTGGCCCCTCCCCCCAGCCAGTCCTGCCCCCAATCGGTCCCCCCCGATTGGGGTGGGGCCAGCCAGCCAACCTCCCATGTTCCCTTCCCCTGGCTGGCCCAGCCCAATCAGCCCCAATTGGATTGGGCCAGCCAAATCCACCATGCACAAATTTGTGCACTGGGCCTCTAGTCCTATCTAATAAAAACTGAATATGCAAATTGACCATAACTCTGCGACAAAGATGGTGGCGCCCACAGCCAATAAGGAGGGAATACGCAAATTGACGTGACAAGGTAAGAGGCAGAAGGCGGCTCTGGCTGGAGTGAAGGCGGAAAGGCGGCTCCATGCCAGAGCGAAGCCAGTGCCGGCAGCCAGGGGAAGGAAGGCCTATTCTTGCAAGAATCTTCATGCATCAGGCCTCTAGTATCTATATATATAAAAGCCTAAGCAATCTTTTCAACCGGTCAATGGGATGACTGGCCAGTAGCTATGATGCACACTGACCACCAGAGGGCAGATGCTCAACACAGGAGCTGTCCCCTGGTGGTCAGTGTGTTCCCACAGCCAACCTCCCTCAGCCGGCCAACCTCCCGAGGCCCCTCCCCCCAGTTGGCCAACCTCCCGTGGTCCCTCCTCCTGGCTGGCCCCGATTGGGACTGGGTGAGACTGCCCTGATCAGCCTGATCACCAGCCAGGTTGAGGGACCCCACCCGTGCACGAATTCATGCACCAGGCCTCTAGGGGGTGTGTGTGTGTGTGTGTGTGTGTGTGTATATATCTTAAAAACTTCATTGATTTTCTATGTATTTGATTCCAGTTAATTCTCTTTGTCACAACATATATCCATAATTCTTTTAGAGACATTAGTTTCCCTCTAGATTTAATTACAAGTAATTTAGACACAGCTTTTTTCAGCAAAAACATGTTCCAATGTCTTTTATAAGTCCCTTTGCCTAAATGAAAAGATCTATTAATGTCATCTTAATTCTTTAAGAAGTTTTATTGACGTGCCTCCCTTGCTCTTGATTTTGTCTGTGTCCCCAGGCTGTACCTTCATTTAAGAATCTCCTACTGACTGGAGAGATGGAAATAAGAGACAGTTTTAATTTAGCATTGAAAGTTGTGGGATCTCTACAGTACATCTGAATTTTGCTTGAAATCTGCTCAATTCTTTTCTGAACTTAGCAATTTCTTTTGGTAGCTTCTATGCAGCAATAAGCTCAAACTGTCAACGTTTGGCCTAGAAACATCTTTTTTTTATTTTTATTTTTTGCTATTTGTTAGTTTCTTCCTTGATATTATTTTTTATTATTTTTTGTTTTTATTTTTTTTAATTGTTTGAAGTATTACAAATAGTAGTACATATGTCTCCTTTTTTTTTTTTTTTTCCCCATTGACCTCCCCCGGGTAGAAACATCTTGACACATGTTCATTTGGTATCTTTTCTATTATTAAACTTTCCATCAGATCATTTCACCAAATGTTTTAGTACTACATAATGTTTATTACAATAGCATAATTTAAAGAGCATTTCAATATATGCTAATTAAAAATATTTGAAAAAATATCATATTCTTCTTGAATAAAACACTCAAGAGACTAGGAATAAAAGAACACACACACACACCACTTATATGTTGATTTATATTAGATCTTTCTCCCAGCAAAAAAATTATGGTGCCATTCTGCAACATTTTCCTAAATTTTGCAATTGTATAAAAAAAGCTTAATAGTGAACAATGGATGTTTTTTAAATACTCCCACGTTTTTAAGATAAAACAAAATATGCTTGAACCATTTTAAACCACTTTCTACTTGGAGGTATACAGGAAAATATGGAATGTTAGTATAAAGTTTATAAATGCTGTATCTAATAGTTATATAGCTACTTTGACCAAATCTAATTGTAAACTTTAATAATAATTGTGTGAAGCCTATGGGAATATAAATGTCATTCTCATATATTTTTTTTAAAATATATTTTATTGATTTTTTACAGAGAGGAAAGGAGAGGGATAGAGAGTTAGAAACATTGATGAGAGAGAAACATCGATCAGCTGCCTCCTGCACACCTCCTACTGGGGATGTGCCCGCAACCAAGTTACATGCCCTTGACCGGAATCGAACCCGGGACCTTTCAGTCCGCAGGCCGACGCTCTATCCACTGAGCCAAACCGGTTTTGGCAATTCTCATATTTTTAATAGTTATGCTTTGAAACAAATGGGTCCTTGAATGTTGTAGAGCACAGAGCTCTTGCAAATAATTAAACATCACTTGAAATATCCAAAGGGAAGAATTTGGAGAAGCTCCAGGCATTGCCAGGGCTGTGTTGTTGTTGAGACTCCCTGGGGTACTTTTGCATTCCCCAACAGGTCAAAATGCAAATCTTCTTGAAGACCCTGACCGACAAGACCATCACCCTGGAGGTGGAGCCCAGTGACACCATTGAGAATGTGAAGGCCAAGATCCAGGATAAGGAAGGCATCCCCCCTGATCAGCAGAGGCTCATCTTTGCAGGCAAGCAGCTGGACGATGACCGCACTCTTTCTGACTACAACATCTGCTGAGGTCTTTCCACAGCTGCAAGGGTTCAGGAATCTGGAGAAGGGCTGCGCATAAATTGAATAAAGAGACTAGACATGAAATCTAAATTTGGGAGGCATGCTGGAGCGAGGGGAGGCTCCACTTTCTAGTGAAGTGGGCTCTCCAAATGTCCGGAACCGCGGCTTTTTATTTGCTGGGAAACACATTGGCCCTTTAGGAAGGCAAACAGGTAAAGTTTGATAAACAGGAAAATATTATCAGGTTAGGGGAAATGCCTACAGCTGTGCCAGCAGCAGGCAATAATATATGCAGATTTTCAGGCCTGCTGAAGCCCCAAGATCCATCAGCCTTCTGATGAACTTCTTGCATAATTATGACCTGCTGGAATTAGCCTCCAGCAAACATCCAGAAGGAGTTCAACCTACACCTGGCCCTCCATCTGTTAATTCTTTAGTTTTGCATTCATAGTGCCCAGTGATAGCGCTACTCTGCATTCAAGCTATTTGCCCCAATTTAAGTTTAGAAATTACCGGTTCAGTAATAACTGAATCTGTATGTAATAAAAGTTTTGTTGCATGGAAAAAAAAAGACAAAACAAAGAGAAGAATTTGACTTTCATAAGCACTAAAAGAAAATATACCTTCAAAACAGAAACTTTAATAATACATGTGATTCCATGTGTAATTCAGGCACATTAAATGTATCTACTACATATAATATTAGGTCATTCTATGAAATTGGTTTACTTAAAGGATCTTTTTTTTAAACACTTACAAACAGTAATAGTTCAAAAAAGTTACTGAATTATTAATTATGTGGATAAGGAGAAATTTCATTTTAAGGCTAAAACATTTTTAGAAACAAAATTGTCCCCTTTTTATTATGTAACTAGAGGCCCGGTGCACAAAATTCGTGCAGGGGGGCGTGTCCCTCAGCCTAGCCTGCACTGTCTCCAATCTGGGACCCCTCGAGGGCTGTCCAACTGCCCGTTTAGACCCAATCCCACTGGGATCGGGCCTAAACGAGCAGTCGGACATCCCTCTCACAAGCCAGGACTGCTGGCTCCCAAATGCTCGCCTACCTGCCTTCCTGATTGCCCCTAACCGCTTCTGCCTGCCAGCCTGATCACCCCCTAACCACTCCCCTGCCAGCCTGATTGATGCCTAACTGCTCCCCTGCCAGCCTGTTTTCCCCTAACTGCCCTCCCCTGCAGGCCTGGGTCCCCCCAAACTGCCTCCCCTGCAGGCCTGGTCACCACCCCAACTGCTCTCCCCTGCAGGCCTGGATCCCTCCCAACTGCCTTTCCCTGCAGGCCTAGTCGCCCCCAACTTCCCTCCTCTGCTGGCTTGGTCACCCCTAACTGCCCTCCCCTGCAGGCTTGATCACCCCCAACTGCCCTCCCCTGCTGGCCTGATCGCCCCCAACTGCCCTCCCTTGCAGGCCTGGTTCTTCCCAACTGCCCTCTCCTGCTGGCCATCTTGTGGTGGCCATCTTGTGTCCACATGGGGGCAGGATCTTTGACCACATGGGGCAGCCATCTTGTGTGTTGGAATGATGATCAATCTGCATATTACTTTTATAAGATAGGATAGAGGCCTGGTGCATGGATGGGGGCCAGCTGGTTTGCCCTGAAGGGTGTCCTGGATCAGGGTGGGGGTTCCCTTGGGGCGTGGGGTGGCCTGGGCGAGGGGCCTGAGGTGGTTTGCAGGCCGGCCACGCCCCCTGGTGACCCACGCAGAGGCCCTGGTATCTGGGGTTTATTTATCTTCTACAATTGAAACTTTGTAGCCTGGAGCAGAGCCAAGCCTTCTGCTTGCTCCGTGGCAGCAGCCATTTCTGTTGGGATTTATGTATCTTCTATAATTGAAACTTTGTAGCCTTAAGCGGAGGCCTGGACCAGCCAGGGCTGCAGAAGCTTGGCTTCCTCCATTGCTGCAGGCAACCCTAGCCTCCTGCTCTTTCCAGCTCCATGGCTACCGCCATTTCTGTTTGGATTTATGTATCTTCTGTCATTGAAACTTTGTAGCCTTGAGTGGAGGCCTAGGCCAGCAAGGGCAGGCGGAAAGCTTGGCTTCCTCCATTGTTGGGGAAACCCAAGCCTCCCTCCTGCTCTCTGTGGCCGTAGCCATCTTGGTTGGGTTTATTTGCATAGTCACTCCTGATTGGCTGGTGGGCCTGGCTTGTGGGTGTGGCTTGTGGGGTGTAGTGGAGTGATGGTTAATTTGCATATTACTCTTTTATTAGATCCCCTTTTTTACATTGTATACAATTATAGATATTTTGTAAATAAATATGATCAAAGCTTATAGATGATCATCAATTAATGAATACTTTTTATATATTTGCTGAGTTTATATCACCTGTACTTAAAAGCAAGAGCCATTATCTCTCCCATTATCAGCTAATGTCTTATTAAGCTCTGCCAATAGAGGGCTCTAAAGAAGATGAGAGAAAATAAGAAAACATTATCTTCCCCAATTGCTTATTGTTCCTGCTAGCAAAACCTCATAAGAGCCCTTTAGCAGACAATGGCAGTTGTTTCAAGTTTTCAGCCTTTGTTTTTATAACACTCCCAGAATGAGGCCCATCATACTCCTTTTTTTTTTTTTTTAACTCAGCAATAAGAAAATAACCTGATTTTTTAAATGGACAAAAAGATATGAACAAAAAACTCACCAAAGAAGAATGCGGATTGCAAATAACCATATGAAAAAATGTTCAACATCATGCATTATTGTAATTAAAGAATTCCAATTAAAACAACAATGAGATACCACTACACAACTATTAGAATGGGTTAAAACCCAAATACTGGCACCAGCAACTGCTGACCAAGATGTGGAGGAAGAGTGAAATGGAATTTTTGGACTGGAACACACAGGGCAGACTGTTTCCTGGGCTCTTGTTCAGTGGAGTCGGAGAAGGAATCCACGGGTGGAAGGTGGTATAGCAAAGGTGGAAATTTACTGAAGAACAAGTACAGATTCCCACGTGGGGAGGGGGAAGAGTCCCACTGAGTTCCTTTTCCCTACTGTTTATAAAGGCTGGGGATTTTGGTGCTTGGATATCCCCTCTGATCGGTCACTATTTCCTTGGGCTGCTTATTATAGTAACTTCTGAGCTCAAAGGTCAAACCTCACATGGGACATTGGAGGTTTTCCTCCCCTCCTTCCTTATTGTTTTCCTATTCCCTTTGGCCTTTCTTCTTCTCCTTCTTGATGAGGGGCTTCCTTCCCTTTATTTTGTAAATATAGACCTTTTGCTGTTCCCAGCTCCCTCATTCTATGGAAATGTACCTGTTGCAGCTTTTCAGCTTCCCTATTCTATGGCAATACACCTCCTGTTGCTCTGCAGCCCTGTGCTTCTTCCATGGTCCTCTTAATTTCTAAAATTTCCTAAACCTGTCTTTTTCACCCCTCAAAATTTTTGTTTCAACAGTAACTTTCATTCATTGCTGGCATGAAAGCAAATAGTACAGCCACTTTGGGAGACATTTTGGAACTTTCTTATAAAGCTGCACTAAATGGGTTTACCATATAAACCAGCAATTGTGCTCCTAGGTATTTACACAAATGAGTTTAAAACTTATGTCTACACAAAAGCATGTACACAGATGTTTATAGAAGCTTTAGTCATAATTGCCTCACCTTGAAAGCAACCAAATATTCTTCAAAAGTTATAAGGTTGCTCTCTTGGCTGTGGCCAGCACAGCTAGAGAGCAGATGAGTCCTCAGTAGGGGCAGCTGGGGATTGAGAAAAGGAAAAAAAGAGATAGACACAAAGACTCTAAGTAAAGCTGGGGCCAGGTGGGATGCTGTCCTCAGATGGAGAGATAGTGACCCAGAGTTAGTGCAGTGTTTTTATTATATACAGCATAATACCAGGAAGTTTTACTAGAGTTTAAGACAAAGGAAATTATGTGAAATCATGGTTAAAGATCAAGCTGCAATTCTTCATTCTTGTGGCTTCTTTGTAATTGTCACTCCTGGCTGAGCCCAGATAATTGCATTAATTCCTGGCACCTGGCTGAACTTAGATAATGAAACCCACCCCCTGGCACCTGAGCTAAAGGTCAGGCTGACAGCATACCTACCTCTGGCAAGGTATATTTCCAGGACGTGTCTCTGCCGATGCCACTGGACTCAGCTTACAATCAGCTCAGGCGTCTTCCCAGGCACTCTCTTCAAAAAGGTGAATTGATAGCCCTAATTGGTTTGGCTCAGTGGATAGAGCATCAGCCCAGGAACTGAAGGGTCCCAGGTTCAATTCAAGTCAAGGGCATGTATCTTAGCTGCAGGCTCCATCCCCCATAGAGGGTGTGCAGGAGGCAGATGATTGATGATTCTCTCTCATTGAAACAGGAATTTTAGGTGTAAAAAAGACAGGTTTAGGAAATTTCAGAAATTAAGAGGACCATGGAAGAAGCACAGGGCTTCAGAGCAGCAGAAGGTATATTTCCATATAATAGGGGAGCTGAAAAGATACAACAGGTACATTTCCATAGAATAAGGGAGTTGGAAACAGCAAAAGATCTATATTTACAAAATAAAGAGAAGAATTCCCCTCATTCAAAGGGAGAAGAAGAAAGCCCAAAGGGGATAGGGAAACAATAAGGGAAGAGGGGAGGAAAAACCTCACATGTCCCATGTGAGGTTCGACCCTTGAGCTCAAAAGTTACTATAGTAACGAGTCTAAGAGAATAGTGACCAATCAGAGGGGACATCAAGGCACAAAGTTCTGCAGCTTTTATAAACTGTGGAAACAGGAAGTTGGTGGGACCCTTTCTCACTCCCCACGTGTGAGTGTGTGCTGTAAGATTCCTTCCTCTCCTCACGTGGGAGTCTGTACTTGTTCTTCAATAAATCTCCACTTTTGCTATTCCAGCTTCCGTCCGTGGATTCATTCTTTGACTATGAGAGACAAAGAATCCAAGGAACCATCCTGCCCAGGGGAACACCATGTGTTCCAGTCCAAAAATCCTGCTTCATAATCGATGTTTTTATTTCTCTATCCTCTCCCTTTCTCTCTCTAAAAAAAGGTGAATTGATAAACTTTTGTACATTCATACAGTGCAATGCTAATTCATTGATAAGAAATGAGTTTTCAAGCCACAAAAAGAACTTTAAATGCATATGACTTAGTTAAAGAAACCAACTTGAAATGGAAAACATTATGTGACATAGTTGCAGAAGACCAAAGAAAAACCAAGCAATGCTTTAAAGAAAAGGAGTGACACTGTTTATTTACACTGGTGGACTCAGGGAATAACTTTCCAAATCTGAGTAAAGTAACATGCAGGAGGCTTCTCTTTTATATCTCTCTGGGGTCTTTGTCCTGCAAATATGGATTATGCTTCCGGTCCTTTTCGCGGTGTTTGCAAGAAAGCCCCCACGTGTTGAGGGTCTCCAGGCCATATCTGATTGTCTGGCCTGGCACCAGCATTAATAACTCTCCCTCCAGGCCAGTGCACTATTCACAGTTTTATGGCCTCTGTAACAAGTTCTGCAAGACCAGCTTCTGGGAAAGAGGCAATGACTCAACTATAGGATAACAAGAATGTACACTGAGCTTGCTGGCATGGGTTCAGATTGCTAGCCCCCCAAATATCAGGGTTACATTGGAATTAGCCCTTCTTAGCCTTCTCAATCTAACTATATGGCATTGTGGAAATGTCAAAATTATATAGAGAGTGAAAATATCAGTAATTATAAGATGCTTTGTGAAGAGGGGAAGGGATGAATAAATAGAGCATAGGAGATTTTTAGAGATTGAAAATCTTCCCATTAACGATAGACTGTTGTGGGAAGGATGATGAACTGCATTCCATGTTAGCTCCCATGTCCCAGGGCACACAACTCTGGGCAAAGTTAGAATGTGCTTTTTAATCAGAATAGAACCATCATGGTTAACAGAGCATGATTAATGTCCTAACATATAAAAATCCTGGGTCGTAAGTCATTAACGACCAGAGGTTGACCAACCAGAAGTCAGTGCTGGCCCCGCCCCCAAGCAAGCAGTAAGGGGCAATCAGGCAGGCAGGCAGAGGGGTTAGGGGTGATCAGGTAGGCAGACCAGCGGTTTGGGGTGATCAGGTAGGCAGACCAGTGGTTAGGGGTGATCAGGTAGGCAGATGGCCCCTTGCCGGTCTGGCCCTGCCCCCAAGCAAGCATTAAGGGCAATCAGGCAGACAGACAGAGTGATTAGGGGTGATCAGGTAGGTAGACCAGCGGTTAGGGGTTATCTGGTAGGCAGTAAAGTGGTTAGGGGAGATCAGGTAGGCAAACCGCCTCTGGATGGGCTGGCCCTGCCCCCAAGCAAGCAGTTAGGGGCAATCAGGCAGGCAGGCAGAGTGATTAGGGGTGATCAGGTAGGCAGACCAGTGGTTAGGGGTGATCAGGTAGGTAGGCGAGCGATTAGGGGTGATCAGGTAGGCAGATGGCCCCTAGCAAGGCTGGCCCCACCCCCCAGCAAAGAAAGAGGGAGACCCAGGCCAGCCAAACCATTGCACCCCAGCCTGTCGCCTGCAGAGGGAGGCCACCGGTGCCAGGAGAGGGGGGCAGCTCTTCACAGCTGGCAAGCAGTGGCAGTGGCGTGGGTGGGGCCAGCTGCCTGAAGCCCAGGGAAGGAAAGCCCCGATAGGCCCTGATCTCAGGCCAGGCCTAGGGACCCTACTCAAGGGGTCCCGGATTGTGAGAGGGTGCAGGCCGGGCTGAGGGATCCCCCCCTCGCCCCCCAAGTACACGAATTTTCGTGAACCAGGCCTCTAGTTTATTATAATTGTAATTGGTCCCCAATATTCTGTTTCTGCTCCTATACTGTTTCTGTCTTTTATTTTGAATTAATTAATTCTCTTTTCTTTTTTTGTTTTTTACATTAGTGATATATTAATGTCTGTGCATATGTGTTTGTTTGATATACAGATAATTCTGTTGTTTTGTATAAGTAAACTTTCAATTTGAGTGTTGATGACTGGTTACAGAGAAAGTTTCATATGTGTGTATTTAATTCAAAAGATAATGCTGTTGTCCCATAATCAGAAAAATTTCTCTTTTGTGTGTTGGTGGTAGACTAGAAAGACTGTCCCACCCCCTTGTAAATAAGATAAAATAATCTATGAACAATCTATGGGTAAAACATTTACTTACGACTAAAATATTTTTAGTTTTATCATACTGCCATAACAAATCACCACGAATTGGGTGGCCTAAAACAACAGCTATATATCCTTATATTTTTAGCAGCTAGCAGTCTGAAATTAAGATATCTGCAGGGTGATTATTCCTCTGAAGGCTCTGGGGAAGAATCTTTTTTTGATTCTTCCTAGCTTCTATTTGTTGTCCATAACCCTTGGCTTATAGCCACATCAATTCAATCTCTGCCTCTGTTGACAAATGACCTTCTCCCCTGTGTGCCAGTGTCTGAATCTCTCTTCCTTTTCTTATGAAGACACCAGACATTGGATTGAAGTCTCACTTTAATTCCCTATGACCTCATCTTAACTAATTATATATGCAAATACTGTATTTTCAAATAATTTTACATCTGAGGTTTCAGGTGGACATAATTTTTTTGGGGGGGACTGCATTATTCAACCTAGTACAGTACCCTTTTGGTGATGTAACTTGCTTATTTAGTACTGGCTTCTCACTGATCTAGGCAATACATCTTTTCAACTGATACCATTATGTTTTCTAAGGTCTGAATTATAATAATTTAAATCAAGGACTATTCAAGATAGGCAATAATTTATATACAGGGGTGAAGGGGTAACTTTTAACTGGCTCTTAATTTGTTTTGTTTTTGTTTTTTCTAATGCTGAAAACTACTTGTGTTTGTCAGTAAAAAACAAGTTCATATTAACTGGTCTATAATAATTGAACATCATGTAAAGTCTACTTTTAACTATGAGAATTTTTTTCTTATAATGAATTCCAAACTTCTTAAAATACTTGATGTCAAGTATTTTAAGAAGTTTACATATGGTATTTTAGTCCAACTTAACTTTTTTTTTATAGTCTGTGCTAGGGGACCTATAAACATTTTCATGTTTGTATGTTAGTCTAATAAAACTATCATTTTAAGTGCAAAATAATAAAGATGCAAGGCATGAAATGATATAAGATTTCCATAGAGATTGATTTAATTTATTATATGATGAGAGTAAACACAGAATCTATTTATAGAGAATAAATGCCCATTATATATGTAAATGGTCTCATAGATCTCATTCTTATAAATTTGTGCAACAATGTAGTTTATTGTATTTTCACTGACTTTTTTTAAGAACTTAGATTTGCAGTTGCCAGAATATTTTTAAATAGAAAAGAAATACCTCTGAAGTTTTGCATTATTTGAAAATATATTTTCCTATACAAATAGCTCTGTCCCATATTAAGCAAAAAATTTAGTCAATTAAAATAACAGTAAATAAAAATTCAAAATCATGCTATATTCATGTTACTTCTACCTTTGAAGTTTATTTCTAAAGATCCTGGAAAATAACATCTCTTTTCTGATGATGAGATTTGCAAATGTTAACAATAAAAATTATCCTGAGATTTATGCTACTCTAAAATTTTCTCTATCCTGGCTACCAGTATTTACTCTCTGATGTAACTTCCTATAAAATGTCCATTAGTTCTTTTTCTCCAAGAAGCAGATGCACAAATGAGATCAGGTATGCAAAGGATGTATTGAGGAAAGTGATTATGAAGAATAAAGAAAAATAAGCAGGAGAAATCTCAGACCATAATGCACATCTGGCAAATGAAGGAGAGTGGGAAGGAAAGAGTATTCAATAGGAAGAGTCTCAGATGACAGGGTTGTTCTCAGCAAACGTTGGCCTGGGAAATGGTGAGCCCATGATTCAAAGTCACCTGTCAGAGGAGTCCTGCTTCCTTTAGGAATGGTCCAGCAGCACTATCCTGCCCCACTCAGCAGTTAGCTGGGAACAGCCCTGGAGAAGGATGGCTTTGACACATATGTGATGGTGGATCTAGAGAAGCAGCAGCTGAAACTGCTTGTCACCCATGTAATCCCAAAGCTAATCAGTTTCCAAAATGTATTACAGAGGACCACTTCCTCTCCCACCCCAGAGTAGAATCTGTCTGATTCCTCTGAAATGATATTTTAACCACCTGCCTTTGGTAAAGAATTTGAAGAGTATGTGTTGCTTCTTTATTTCATAGGTTGACCTTTTTTAGTTATAAAGTACCAAACTCCCAGGATTTCGGGAAAGAATTCAAATAATCTCTGAGTATTTAAGATTCATCTTTATTATTATTTGAACTTAGGAGTCAACTCTTTTCTTTCTTCCTCCTATGTTAATCCTTGCATTTCCATCTTCCTGTCCTTCTGCTTAGCTCCAGAGTTCTTTATTCAATTCTAGTAAATATGAATAGATTAACTGGGCATGAAAAATTATTTTAAGATAAGATGCCCTCTCTTTCTTCTATATTTAAGCATTATAGAATACTTCTACATCAAAACACAAACACCTTAAAAAGTGGTTGTATAAATAAATAAGATACAACTTTCTTCAGTAAGTTGTAAGTTGTAATTTAATAGTAAATTTTTTTCTCAAATAAGTAATCTTTGTTATAATGTAAATTATTGTATTGATATTTAAAGATTACCGTATTTAATACAGTACTTTTCATTAAGTTTTAATTACCATAAGATTATTTTATGACATGCTCAAAAGGAGGAAGAAATAGGATTAATCTCAAACTTTTACACTAAAAATAATTAAGTATGTAAGTTTCAATATGAAATACTTTTCTTTTTACCTAATTTGAAAACATGGCTAAAGTGTAATTTATTTATAGTAGAATAATTTCTAACAGTGGAAACTTTCTCACATTCAGTAAAACAATAGTTTTAATTAATTTGCAACAAATTTTTACTGGGCTGAATTTGCATACTTTTCTATCCAGTGAAAATTAGATATCTTCATCTTAGAAAATATTTTATCTAAAGCTAAAAGATAATATTGGTTTTATACTTGTCAAATTTTTAAATTTTTTCAATATTTTAGACGGCTATTCATAGTCTTGTTCCAAGTTTGTCTGTATTCAAACCAATCAATCAACATTTTTCTATTATTATCTCTTCTTTTTTTTAGATATATTTTTATTGATATCAGAGAGGAAGGGAGAGGGAAAGAGAGATAGAAACATCAATGATGAGAGACAATCATTGATCTGCTGCCTCCTGCATGCCCCCTACCCACAACCCTGGCATGTGCCCTGACTGGGAATCAAACCATGACCTCATGGTTCATAGGTCTATGCTCAAACGTTGAACCACACTGACTGAGCATTATTATTGCTTATTGATACTGTATTGACTGGTCTCAAGTTTCTAAATTCAAATCCCAGCTCTCACAGCTAATAGCTATGCAAATTGTAAATGTTTTTATGTTTTTATTTTTGTATATAATTGTTGTGAAAGTATCTATGCATGTTTGTATGACAAAGACTATTAAATTTACCCCAAAATTTATTTCCTGTTGAGTTAGAATAAGGTCACATTTAATTTTAGCATAAAAAACTCCAATTTCCTTTGCAACTAGTTATGACGGAGTATAATCTGCCTATTGTGGTGTAGGGAAACAAATGTGTATAAAATTTAGAATGGTTTCTTTCAAGTATACCTTGTGTCTTTTCTTTCTGATTGACTAAAATGTTGATGTGAAGGCTATAGCATTGAGTTTGACCTTGGGGAATTTGGAGAATATGAGATTTGCAGAGTGGAGCAAAAATATAGAAAAGTATGTCCCTGAGGAAGTTGTAGAGCATAGCTTAAATACTAGCTCAGAATTTATTTTTTTCTCCCAACAAGTAGTAGTGAATGAAAAGCAAATATATTTTATTCTCATGTTTCTTCATCTTCTGTTTGCCTATCTGTCTTAATTGTCTTTATCAGAATTAATATAGATTAAAGGTATAGACTTTGAACCAGACTCCTAATATTGATCTCTGCTTCTAAGATTTAATAGCTATGTAAACTTGGGCAAATATTTTATCTATTTGTCCCAATTTCCCCTTGGAAAAATAGAGATGAAAATGATAGCTATTTCATTGGGCTTGTGTAAACACTTAAAATGTTGCTTTGCACATATTAATTGACTTCATCTTTCTTCTTCTTCTTCTTCTTCTTCTCCTTCTTCTTCTTCTTCAGCAGTTCATTTACAAATATATTGGTATAAAAATGGTGGCAATTCAAATTTGAATAATTCATACATAAAATAAATTTTAATAATTTTCATTAACTATTTTGGACATTTCTAGTTATTTAATCATTCAGGAACACTTACAAAAAACTTAATATATAATACATTTATCAACATATAATGAAATTAGAAAAATAATTACCTTATACTATTATGTACTTTGAGTTTTGTAAAGAAAATAAGTTTTTTTATTAGTATGTTCTAAATTTTTTGAAATGAACTTATATATGTAACAAAACATTAAAGGATTATAATTATTTTTTAAAATTAATTTTTATTTAACTACATAGAAATACATGTTTTGAATAGGTTCTTAAATTCCTTTCAGGTTGTTTTTGCCTTAATACATTTTGGCCAGGAATAAGCTAATAGTTTATATATTAAAATTTTAAAATAAAATAGAAAGCTTTAAAAATGATAAAGTGGAAATATTCTCCTTTTTTTTAAAAAAAATGTAGGGCCCTAGCCAGTTTGGCTCAGTGGATAGAGTGTCAGCCTATGGACTGAAGGTGATGAGGAAACTGGTCTTGCAAGGCATGTCAGGCCATAAAAACTCTGAACAATGCACTGCCCTTGGACAGATCATTGGATATGGCCTGGGGACCCCCAACACCTGGGGGCCTTCCTGTAAGCCCACGAAAGGGGGCGGAACCATATCTGCAAGACAAAGACCCCAGAAGGTTATAAAAAGTGAAGCCCTCTGCATGTTTCTTCACTCTGACTTGGAAATTATTCCCGGAGTCCACTAGTGTTAATAAACGGGGTCCCTCCCATTCTCTAGGAAGTGTGCTTGGTATTTCTTTGGTCTTCTGCAACATTTGGTTCCCTGAACCAGGAAGCTAACCGCATTTGGCTCTTGCCTCTGGTGAGTGGACGGGGTTTGGGGCCTGGGGGCGTGGGACAGGCCTCCAGAAGGCTAGCACTACTGATTTTAGCAGAATTGAACCGGGGATTGGGGGAGGTGGGGGAGGGAGCTCCAGGCATTCCTGGACCACAGCCCAGGACCCAGCCAGCATCTGGAGAAAGTGGACAGACACCGCTGGACCTGTCAACAGAATTGGTAAGGTAGGGGCTCCAGTCAGTCAGGCCCACTCCAAGTGAATAGAAGGGGGAGCTTGATCACCTCCCTGGAAGTCATAGGACTTCAGTAAATCAGGAATCAGGACTCTGGAGGTGAGTGAATTCAGATTCGGTTAAGAAATTATGGGTTCACTCTTCTGTTTGTTTGTGTGTGAGACTAGCCAATTTGCTACCGAGAAGTGGGGCTGGATGCAGTCTTAACTCCTCCAGTAGGTTCTCACTGAGACGTGGGTCGAGAATTCTGTTCTGGGGTGTGGATGCCAGGAGTGCCCCCATGCCTATCTGGGGAGTTGGGCATTATCTGCTCAGCTCCAGTCTGGGCTAGTCTGAGAGAGTGTGAGTATGGATGTTTGTCTGTCTTGGCATAATTATCTGCTGATTAACTGGTCTGTGTGAAAGCGAAAGCTACTTTGATTTTCTGTTTGCTCATCTAGTTAAAACGTTTGATTTACTGAAGGCTGAACCCATGATGGTCTGCAAAAGTCTCAAGCAGCACTGTTGAGTTAGTTTTCTCAGAGATGTTTGCTCTCTATCACGGAGGGTTAGTTGATAAACATTTCTGTCTACGTTTGTGTACTAGGGGCTTTGGTTTGCTCAGTGATTTTGCTGTGTTAAGTTGAAAACTTGGAATTCGGGGGTATACTTAAAGGTATTTGCAGCTTTTCTTGTCTCTTTTGGCTGGCTGGGACTTTCAAGGGCGGAGAGATTTTACCCACCCTGCCCCTGCCTGTGCTGATTAAGGATCTTTTCTTTAAGGAGACTCTCCAGGCTTTTAGTAAATTTCCCTGCACCCTTGTCTGTCTCTCGCCACCGATCATCATGGGGTTGGGACAAAAAGTAAACCCACTGTTCTCAATTGCATGTTGGAAAATTTTGAAAAGGGTTTTATTGAGGACTATGGTATTACAATGAACCCCAAAACACTGAGGAAATTCTGTGAATTAGAATGGCAAGCCTTTGGGGTCGGCTGGCCCCCGGAAGGCTCTTTAGATGTAGGATTGGTCAGGGCGGTCTGGAATGTAGTCACGACAGACCCCGGACACCCAGATCAGTTCCCTTACATAGACAGCTGGTTAGGAATTGCTCAAACCTTGCCGCCTTGGGTCAGGTTCTGTAAGGTTTTAGTAGTAGGAGAAAAGAAACAGGTCTCTCAGAAGGGAACCCAACCCCTTGTTCTGCCAGGATCCCCTGAGGAAGTCCCACTAGTTTTACTATCTCCATAAGTGCCACAGGCAGCACCAAGTGCTTTCCCAGCTGGTCTGAAAGGTTCAGAAACAACGCCCCCTTCCGTTTCTCCTCAGCCAGGCTCTCCAGAGCCAGTTGGATGGCGCTTGCATTCAGCCGATCAAGGGCCCAGGCCAGCCGTGGACAAACTACGGCCCGTTCAGCTGTTCTATCCGGCCCGCAAAGCCCAAAGAGCGGAGGGTTCTCTTGCTCTCCCCTCTGCTCCTTTACTTTGAATTTATATTAGTTCACACAAACACTCCATCCATGCTTTTGTTCCGGCCCTCTGGTCCAGTTTAAGAACCCATTGTGGCCCTCGAGTCAAAAAGTTTGCCCACCCCTGGCCCAGGCCATAACCAGCAAGTCAGATGCCTCTAAGGGAGATTCAAAGTAGTTGGTGAAGATGGGACCTTGCAGGAGGGAGGGCCAGTCTATTATTATTAGCCCTTTACCACCAGTGACATCTTGAATTGGAAACATCACACCCCAGCTTATTCTGAAAAACCTCAGGCCATGATAGACCTCCTAGAAATGACTTTCCAGACCCAGAAGCCAACCTGGGTGGATGGCAAGCAGCTCCTTTTCATGTTCTTTAACACTGAGGAGCGCATGAGAGTAGTAACAGAGGCTCGGAAGTGGCTCCAGACCCAGGCCCTGGCAGGAATATTAGATACAGACAGATGGGCCAGGAAGGCCTTTCCAGATGAGGAACCTGATTGGAACTCGAACTCAGAAGATGGAAGGACCAGGCTAGAAAGATATCGGCTGGTCTTCCTCCAGGGGGTCAGGGCAGGAGCCAAGAAGCCCACCAATATGGCTAAAATCTCTGAGGTTTTCCAGAAGCCTGATGAAAGTCCAGCAGCTTTCTATGAGAGACTATGTGAGGCATACTGGATCTACACCCCCTTTAGACCTGAGGCCCCAGAAAATCAAACCATGGTAAATGCCGTTTTTGTAGGCCAAGCCCAGCCTGACATCAGGAGAAAATTACAGAAACTGGAAGGGTTTGCAGGAAAGAATGCTACTGAACTGCTAGAGATAGCTAACAAGGTTTTCATCAATCGAGACAGTGCAGCAAGGAAGGAGGAAGAAAAGAGAATACAAAGAAGGGCCAATATAATAGCAGCGGCTTTTAGAGGCTCAGGCTCCCAGACAGATCAACAAGGATGCAGACCAGGGGGAAAAGGAAGAGCGAGCCTGAGATGAGACCAGTGTGCCTATTGTAAGGAAACAGGACTGGAAGAATGAATGTCCCAAACTGCAAAGTAAAAAGACTGGGCCCCCTTTTCTGCCCAGTTGCTATCAACCAGAGCCACCTGAAGCAGATCTCATTGGGCTAGCAATGGCTGATTCTGACTAGGGCAGACTGGGCTCACTTCAGCTAGGCCCCCACGAGCCTATGGTCAGAATAAAAATTGGGGGCCAGACTGTGGACTCTATGGTTGATACAGGAGCTGAGATCTCAGTAGTCACACAAAAATAGCGCCTCTCTCGGGAAAGGAGGTCACCATTATTGGAGCTACTGGGGACCAGACCCATAGACCATTCTGCCACCCTCGCCGATGCCAGCTTGGTGGTCATCAAGTAATTCATGAATTCCTGTACTTGCCAGACTGTCCAGTGCCTCTAATGGGTAGAGACCTTTTAGCCAAAATGGGGGCAGAAAACACTTTTGCTCCAGATGGCTCAGCACAGCTTCGCTTAGGTGAGGAGACCTCCCCAATGATCCTGTCCTTAGCAGTGCCGAGGGAGGAAGAATGAAGACTTTATACCCCCCAGACAAAGGCCTCACCATTAGAACCTGAATTAGAGAATGAATTCCTACTGGTCTGGGCAGAAGGGAATCCTCCAGGCCTGGCTAAGGACCACGCCCCGGTGCTAATCGAGTTAAAGCCTGTTAAAATCTGCCAATATCCAATTCCAAGGAAAGCATGCCTAGAAATCCAGGTCCACTTAGACCAGCTGCTTCAGTGGGGACTTGTTAAACGATGAAGGTCTCCATGGAACATGCCACTCTTGCCTGTCAAAAAGCCTGGGACTAATGACTACCACCCGGTGCAGGATCTACAGGCTGTTAATGAGGCTGTTATAACCCTGCATTCAGCACTGCCGAACCACTACGCTGTTCTGGGACTCATCCCATCAGAGGCGGAATGGTTTACATGCCTAGATCTGAAAGATGCCTTTTTCTGTCTTTGATTAGCACCTTCCAGTCAGCCTCTCTTCACTTTCAAATGGGAAAACCCAACTACAGGGGCCAAGGAGCAGTTCACCTGGACCAGACTGCCACAAGGGTTCAAGAACTCCCCTACTCTTTTTAGTGGAGCACTAGCATCTGATCTGTCTAATTTCCCAGGACAGGACTTGGGGTGTGTTCTACTCCAGTATATAGACGACCTCCTACTGGCCAGCTCCACACGAGCTCAGTGCTGGGAGGGAACACGAGCCCTTCTGAGACTACTAACTGAAACAGGTTATCGGGTGTCTAAGAAAAAGGCACAGATTTGTCAGAAAGAAGTCAAGTATCTAGGCTTCCAGATCACACAAGGGAAACGAAGGCTAGGGACTGAAAGGAAGCAGGCAGTATGTGCCATCCCAGTCCCTAGCACCTGGTGGCAGATTCGGGAATTCCTAGGAGTGGCAGGATTCTGTCGAATTTGGATCCCAGGGTTTTCAGACCTGGCCAAGTCTCTCTATGAAGCTTTAAGAGGAGAAGAGAAGGCACCCATCAACTGGGGTCCAGAAGAGGAGAAAGCCTTCATCACCATAAAGGCAAAGCTCACTGAGGCCCCAGCACTAGGGCTACCAGATGTGACATGAGACTTTAATCCTTTTGTTCATGAGAACAGCGGGGTAGCCCTAGGAGTTCTAACCCAGGAGTTTGGACCCTGGCAAAGACCAGTAGCTTATCTCTCCAAGTGGATTGACCCAGTTGCCTCTGGGTGGCCCCCGTGCCTCAGGGGCCTTGCAGCCACAGCATTATTAGTCAAGGAAGCAGATAAGCTTACCTTAGGACAAAACTTAAATGTAAAAGTACCTCATGCTGTCACCCTGATGGAAGCAAGGGAGCAGCATTGACTGACTCATGCTCCAATAACTCAGTATCAAGGGCTGTTATGTGAGAATCTGTGGGTACAATTAGAAGCACTGAGAACACTTAATCCTGCCACCTTTCTACCCATCGTTGAGGGGACCCCTGAGCCTGATTGCCTGGAAGTCCTAGAGGAGGTTTATTCCAGGCGGCCAGACCTAACGGATAGGCCCCTGCAAAACGCGGACTTGGTATTGTTCACAGATGGCAGCAGCTTCTTAGATGAAGGAAAAAGACAAGCTGGATACACAGTGGTATCAAACTTTGAGACAATTGAAGCACAGGCCGTGCCTGAAGGATGGTCAGTGCAGAGGGCAGAACTTTGGGCCCTAGTAAGAGCCCTAGAACTCAGTAAGAATAAGCGTGCCAACATCTACACTGACTCGCGCTATGCCTTTGCTACCCTGCATATCCATGGGGCCATATATAAGAAAAGGGGGCTCTTGACAATGGGAGGAAAAGGAATCAAAAATCAGAATGAGATTTTAAAGTTACTAGAAGCAGTCTGGGAACCTAAGGAAATAGCCATCATCCATTGCAAAGGTCACCAGAAAGGGAAAGACTCAGTATCAGAAGGAAACCAGAGTGCTGACACCGCAGCCAAGCTGGCTGCTAAAGAGCAAGCAGCACCGACATGGATCATGTTGGCTCCTGAATTACCTGAACCTCCAAAATACACTCTTCAGGAAGAGGAATGGGCCCAGCAAGAAGGGGGCAAGAGAACGAAGGAAGGCTGGTGGATACTCCCAGATCATAGGGTCTATGTCCCAGAACAGTTAGCCCATAAGGTAGTCCTCCAGCAGCATGAACTCACTCATTTAGGAAAGGCTGCCCTAGAAGCTTTGTTAGGCAGGTACTACCTAATTGCCTGTCTTCCCTCCTGTGTGCCTCAGTCTCTCAGTGTTGCCTCCTCTGTGCTCAGAACAATGCTAAACAGGGTCCTGTGGGACTGATAGGAATTCAGCACTGTGGACAAGATCCTTTTGAGGACTTAGAAGTAGATTTTACAGAAATAGGGCCTAGCAAAGGGAATAAATATCTGCTAGTCTTTGCACCTTTTTAGGTTGGGTCGAGGCATATCCCACTTGCACTGAAAAGGCAAGAGAAGTCACTAAGGCATTGCTGAAGGACAATTCTGCCATATGGAATGCCTCTGACCATAGGGTCCGATAATGGCCCAGCCTTTGTAGCAGAAATAGTACAACAGGTAGCAAAGGCTTTAGGACTTAGATGGAATCTACATACAGCTTACAGGCCTCAGAGTTCAGGGAAAGTGGAGCACATGAACTGGACTCTAAAGCAGGCTATGGCTAAGCTATGCCCTGGACAGATATCTTGCCTCTCGTACTCCTGTGGGTACACTGTGCGGGTTGCTCTCCCTTTGAAATTCTATATGGTAGACCCCTTCCCTTAATTCAGCCAAAGGGAGATTTGGGGGAAATAGGGAACTTAGAAATCCAGAAACAACTACAAGGACTTGGGAAAACTGTCTTTGAGGTCCACAGGTGGGTTATTGACAGACTACCCATCTCTCTAGGAATAGCTGTACATCCTTATAAACCTGGAGACCAGGTTTGAGTAAAGGATTGGAAAAAGGAGCCCCTCAAGCCTACCTGGAAGGGACCCTATCCAGTCATATTAACCACCCCCACAGCTCTTAAGGTTGCAGGACTAAACACCTGGATCCACCACTCCTGGGTGAAGGCAGCCCACCAGCCAAGTGACATGCAGTCTGAGTGGAAGGTGACCTCTGACCAGAAACATCCCCTGTGGATCACCCTTGAGAAGACAGCAGACCTGGCAGAGCAACCTGCTCCAAGGAATTCAGATAACACCCTGCTGAATTCTCCCTAACACTAATCTTTCTTTCTTATCTCTTCCTAATTTAACATGCTCTAGTATTTCTGGATAATCTCTGATTTTATCTAATAATCTTATTTTGTCTTTTTATGAGTGCCAGCGGAATCTGAGACTAGTACCAGGAGGAGAACTTATCTGCTCTTGCTGGGACACAGAAGCAGCATAAAATTACTGCTCCCCACACAGCAAGGAAACAAAGGCCTTATCATAAATTGTTGGATTACACCTTGTCATGCCATCCTTTGCTCCTTGCTTACAAACTCACTACCCAAATATGCTAGACCGGGTAGTCTGCGAGAAAACCCAATCAAGCCATATTTTTGTTAGCTATATTATCAGCCTGTGGCATGTTACGACTCTACTAACAAATGCACGTCGGGTGGGGGGGGAATTGTATTGGATGGAAAAAAATAATAATAGGACCTGTCATGGCCAATGTGTAGCTAACTAATGTTGCTCCTATTTGTTTCAGCAGTACCCAGGGCCAACATCCAACAGGTCACCTCCCAGATGAACTATGCAACTCTACCCCCAAGGTTGAAAACACCACCTACCTCTAGTGCCCCCTGCAGGAACATTCTACGCATGTGGGACCACTGCTTACCTCTGCCTGCCTGCAAACTGGACAGGAATGCCTTTAAACTTCAGATGGTCCTACAAACCAGAAGAACTCCCTACAAACCCCTCTGAGAGGAAGAAGTGGGATGCTAACCCCTTGGTCATCATCCCTTTCCAGCAGGAAGTAGCTAAGAGAGGTCGTCATCCCTGTTCACCATAACATCTCTTGGTCATTGTTCCACAAGGCTAAAAGAAGCTTGCTTGTGGGACAAGGGGGGGGGCGGGGAATGAGGAGGAAACTGGTCTTCCAAGGCATGTCAGGCCATAAAAACTGTGAACAATGCACTGCCCTGGAGGGGGGGAGGGAAGGTTGTTATCACTGGCCCCAGGACAGATCATCGGATATGGCCTGGGGACCCCCAACACCTGGGGGCCTTCCTGTAAGCCCACGAAAGGGGGTGGAACCATATCTGCAAGACAAAGACCCCAGAAGGTTATAAAAAGTGAAGCTCTCTGTGTGTTTCTTCACTCTGATTTGGAAATTATTCCCGGAGTCCACTAGTGTTAATAAACGGGGTCCCTCCCATTCTCTAGGAAGTGTGCTTGGTATTTCTTTGGTCTTCTGCAACAAAGGGTCCAGGGTTCCATTCCAGTCAAGGGCATGTACCTGACTTACAAACTCGATCGCTGGCCCTGGTCAGGGTTCATGTGGGAGGCAACCAATCTATGTGTCCCTCTCACATCCATGTTTCTCTCTTTGTCTCTCCCCCTCCCTTCCACTCTCTCTAAAAATCAATGGAAAAAAGTGCATGAGTGAGGATTAGCAAAAAAAAAAAAAAAAAAAAAAAAAAAAAAAAGTAGAACTTCTTATTTAACCTAATCATAGCCTATTTGGTTCTCTTGTTTATTTGATGATTCACAAAGCACAATCCTATTAGAGATGTTACTTCTTTACTCTTTCCCTTAAGAACATACTGCTTATCACACATCTCATCTAATTAGCCCTATTCTGGCAAGCCATCATGAGATGTTTCCTTGTTTTGGTTTCAATTTATTTTAATTTATGTATTAGACCTTCAAAAGATAGGCACGCTTGTTTTTATTTTATTTTTTAAAATATGTTTTTATTGATTTCAGAGAGAAAGGAGAGGGAGAGAAAGATAGAAACATCAATGATGAGAGAGAATCATTGATCAGCTGCCTCCAGCATGCCTTCCACTGGGGATCAAGCCCACAACCCAGGCATGTGCTCCCAACCTGAATCTAACCCAGGACCCCTCAATCTGCAGGTTGATGTTCTACCCCAGCCGTGGGCAAACTACGGCCCGTGGGCCGGATCCGGCCTGTTCGGCTGTTCTATCCGGCCCGCGGAGCCGAAAGAGCGCAGGGTTCTCTTGCTCTCCCCTCCGCTCCTTTACTTTGAATTTATATTAGTTCACACAAACACTCCATCCATGCTTTTGTTCCGGCCCTCCGGTCCAGTTTAAGAACCCATTGTGGCCCTTGAGTTAAAAAGTTTTCCCATCCTTGCTCTACCCACTGAGCCAAACCAGCTTGGTAACTTGTTTTTATTTTTATTATAATAGATTATCTTTAAAACATAAATATAAACCATTATATGAATAATAAGTAGTTAACGTAATATACATTATTAAAATAATTATTTCTAGATTTTCTAAGCTATTATTATAAGACATTTAGATTTGTTTTCTCATGTTTTGGAGAGAAACCAATTGTGATCAGAATTATATCAAAGAATAAATCATTTTTTGAAGTATATATTTTTTATTGTAATGCATATGATCACAAAAAGAATAACTAGGATAAAAGAAAGGAAAAATGTTTGCCAATATGAGCTTATTTTCCAACTATGCTTTAAAAGTGGTCCAAAAATATCTTATTGGCAATCTATGGCAGCATTCATGTATATTAAGAAAAGTAATATTAAACTGATGTTTAAAGATGCAAAAGCAAGCAAGCAAGGCTGGGTGCTGTACATGTTCCTGTGTAAGCTCATCTGGTTTTTCTCATTTTCTGTTTTTCTCTCATTATTAAACTAAAGTTTGAAAACATATTCTTCCTTTGATTTCCTAAACGTAACAGAGGAAATAACAGATGGCACTATGAATAAACCAACTATTTAATGGAATCTTCAAAAGAAAAAGAAAATAAACACATTCAATATTTACACTACAAAAAATTGGGGATAATGTCTGGATTAAAGTGGAGTCAGATTTTTCTTACTTTCCTTTAAACTATTTCCCATAGAGGTAATACATGAAAACTCATTAAAAGTATTAAATCTAAGACCAATAGGAAACTAATGCCAGAAACTGAGATAGATATCAACTAAATATAAATTACATTCATAAAAACCATCAGTAGCAGAACTTTTTATCACCTCAAGAAACAAATGCAGTCCTACATGACTGAAAAAATATGGGGTCATATTTTTCCTATCATTTATCCCTAACTCAATGAAATAGAGATTGTGCCAAATAGAAAATTTGAAAGCTGTCTTTCTCCTCTTTCTTGCTGCTACCTATTTAACATCTGTCCAAAGTGTTTTTTTGCTCTTGATTCCTCAATACCACGTCTACAAATTTTCAGAAAATGCAATTCCTATAAAGTACGATGGCAGGAAATATCAAGTGTTGAGTGATAAACACATTGAATCGTAGGAAATGTACCATTTAATAAAATGCTACAGAACACTAAGAGGCAGGAAATGTCTGGATAGAAAAGTGTGCTCAGGAATATACAGCTTCACCTGGCCTACTTTTCACTGTCTGAAATTCTATCTAGTAGGGAAAGGAGATAAAACAACAGACACTGTCAAAATTGCACTGCCTATTACACTGCTTTCCATGATTATTTCTGAGAAGGACTTGAACCTTACCTAAGTGCACAGTGAATGAAACCAAAAACAAACCAAACAAACAAGTCTCATGAACTCTATCATTTGATAGGCATGTGATTTGACTACATTTCTTCTGGATAATAATCATAATGATAATAGGTAAATAGAAGTCAAAAGGTGTATGATCCTATCTAATGAAAGAGTAATATGCAAATTAACCATCACTCTGCTACACCCACAAGCCACACCCACCAGCCAATCAGGAGTGAGTATAAAAATTAACCCAACCAAGATGGCTATGGCCATGGAGCAAGCAAGAGGCTTTGGTTTCCCCAGCAATGGAGGAAGCCAAGCTTTCCGCACACCCTGGCCGGCCCAGGTCTGCACTCAAGGCTACAAAGTTTCAATTAGAGAAGATAAATAAATCCCAACAAAAATGGCTGTGGCCACGGAGCAAGCAGGAGGTTTGGCTTGCTCAAGGCTACAAAGTTTCAATTATAGAAGGTAAATCCCAGGTACCAGGGCCTCTGCTGGGGTCGCCAGGGGGTGGGGTCAGCCTGAAAACCACCACAGACCCCTCGCCCAGGCCGCCCCACGCCCCAAGGGAACCCCCACCCTGATCTGGGACACCCTTCAGGGCAAACCAGCTGGCCCCCATCTGTGCACCAGGCCTCTATCCTATCTAATAAAAGAGTAATATGCACATTGATCATCACTCCAACACACAAGATGGCTGCCCCCATGTGGTCAAAGATCCTTCCCCCATGTGGACACAAGATGGCTGCCACAAGATGGCCAGCAGGGGAGGGCAGTTGGGAGGGACCAGGCCTGCAGGGGAGGACAGTTGGGCCATCAAGCCTGCAGGGGAGGGCAGTTAGCAGTGACCAGGCCAGCAGAGGAGGGAAGTTGGGGGCAAACAGGCCAGCAGGGGAGCAGTTAGACATCAATCAGCCTGGCAGGGCAGTGGTTAGGGGTGATCAGGCTGGCAGGCAGAAGCAGTTAGGGGAAATCAGGAAGGCAGGCAGGCGAGCAGTTGGGAGCCAGCAGTCTTGGATTGTGAGAGAGATGTCCGACTGCCCGTTTAGGCCCGATCCCCAGTGGGGATCGGGCCTAAACGGGCAGTCGGATATCCCTCGAGGGGTCCCAAATTGGAAAGGTTGGAGGCTGGGCTGAGGGACACCCCCCCTCCATGCACGAATTTTGTGCACCAGGCCTCTAGTAGAATATAATAGAATATTGGTAGCAAAACTTCTAAGAGAAACAGGAAGACTTAGCAAGATTCTAGATCCAAAGGGGCCAGGACATTGGTGCATGGACACATTAAGTGAATGTTCCTACATAAATTGTGTAAGGATAAGCGACTATTGTAGAGATGGAAAGTAAACAATGAATGTTGAAAATGTCTTAGCAGATGCAGAAAATAAGAAAAACAATGAAATTGTAGATCAATTGAGTCAATCCTGGATGACTGGGAGAATAATGCTACCAAATATCCAAATCTGACTATCAATAAGAAGTCTGAGGGGAAATTAGTTTTATAATAAAAATCTTTAGTAGTAGTTGACATTATTTCTATAGTAAATATTGGATACAAGTCTATTGTTATCTGATTTAAAGAGAGCATTATTAAACCAATAGTGATTTGTTGGGTAGTTTTATTTAATAAACTTTGACAATATCATGTTATAAGAATAAGAAAAAAAAGATAATGTTTTAGCCTCTTCTATAATCTGTAAGAAGGTAACTACTTAGAGAAAGAAGTAAACATTCATAAGAGAAAAGATTGATGCCAATAATAAAAAAATGTAAGAACAGAGAATTTGGTATAAAAAAGGAAGGAGAGTGATTTCTGAGCCTGATTTATCAGATATTTCTCTTCATCATCACTTAAGCAAATGCAAAACATCAAGTTCTTACTAAATATAAAAATTAATTTTTCTGTGGTTGAAAAATAAAGTGCCCATACAATTTTAACTAATGGAAATTTGGTCCTTAAATATGTTTACAACGCTTTCTAACATATTGCACACAATTATTTTGTTTAGAATGTGGATACTTCTGTTAAAATGTAGTATAATAACCTAGTTGTATAATATTACAATCTAAGTCTAATATTTCACTACCAATTAATTTGGATATCATGATTTACGTATCAAGTGTAGTATTTTCTCAGAGCTTATATGTGCAACAATTAAATTATTAGTATAAATCTGAATTGTTTTAACTTTTTGCAATTTATATATATTTTTTCAAATGAGCAATTAAGGTTTTTTTGTAACCATTTTTCTTATTTAAACAATGCTAATAGATAAGAAAAGTTCTTCATTTAAAAATTATGTATTTTTCAGAATTAATTTTGTGGTACAAATACAAGAATCCTTCATGACTTTGATGATATGTTTTATAGTTTTTTTTGAAACTGTGAAAAATATATTAGATCACCTTCATGAAGAAAAGCATTCTTGGATTTTAATAAGTTGTCTGTTGTAAACAGATTCTCCATTATCATTATATTTTGCGTATTCTCTGCAAATATTTAAAAGTACCAGGAGACTATGATTAGAAACACAACACTTCTGATTACATTTTAAAATAGAAAATTATGGAGTTATTGATTATTATGTAAACATAGGTATGGTATTTAAGTAATGCTTGATTTTTTTAAGTTTTATTTTATTGTTTAAAGTATTACATATAGTATTACATATGTCTTCTTTTTCCACCATTGACCTCCCCGTGGCCAACCCCCCACTCCCACCCCTGGCACATGCCCTGGTTTTCTAATTTATAAAGTCTACCTCATTATAGTAACTTTTCACAAAAACATTTGCTGTTTAGATGATTAACATTTCAATTGCACACATAAAACCAAGATTATAATGTATTGAGTCAAGAAATAAAGTAATAAGCTACTTCATTGGGACAAAACATTTTTGATGTAAGTGGTATAAGTATAAAATTATTTTATAACTTTTCATAAAAATAAGGAGCTTTATGGGAATGTATTTTAAATTGTCATTTCTGAGCAGAAATAATTTTTCTGTTGTAATCATCTTCAATAAGAAAATGGAAAGGGAGGAGATATTAATATACCAGGAAATTCCATTTGCCAGAGGTAGAATTATCAAATGGTGACTTGGTGTGAAATCATACAATTTTAATGTTGCTTGAGTGAATAGAAATCATTATATGTACTGTATTCTCAATATCTTGAAAGAAAAGTTGCCGAAGTTCTTCAGTTTCACTTTCATGTTCTTTTTTATTTCTTCTATTATTATGTGTATGTAAACTTAGTAGGTGTAACAGAATATGATGAGTCAAATAAGTTAATCTATCTATCTATATAAAAGCCCAGCAACCAAATGGTGGAATGACCAGAACGACTGGTTGACCAGTTGCTATGATGTGCACTGACCACCAGGGGGTAGATGCACAACAGGAGTGGCCACTCAGAGAACAGGTCCACAGCTGCTTGGCTGACCAGGATGAGCAGTGCTCCCACAGCGGGCCGATCCCCACAGGCCATGCCCCCTCCAGTGCACGAATCCGTGCACCGGGCTTCTGGTAGAAATAGAATAACTTTGCACACGATGCATGTTTATAATCTTAATATCACAAAGCACATACACATCTATTTCATTTTTTAAATAATGCTGAACTACCCAGAAACATTGTTAGTAGAACTTACTAGTATAACACTATATACATTTCTAAATATATTTTTATTGATTTAAGCTAGGAAGGGAGAGGGAGAGAGATTGAAACATCAATGATGAGAGAGAATCATTGATCCACTGCCTCCTGCATGACTCACACTGGGTATTGAGCCTACAACTTGGGCATATGCCCTGACCAGGAATTGGACCACTTGGTTCATAGGTCCAGGTTCAACCACTGAGCCATGCCAACTGGGTTATAACATTATATATTTTTTAGGAATAGATATTGATCATATAGTTTCATTGGTATTATTATCTGTTGTTTAAATATCTAATTTTGTATTCCAATTTTACCTCATGTGAATTTATAGAGGTGCATTCGTCAAATTAAAATTGAGAAAAAGAACCAACACAATAATTTACACTAAGAAAATTACACTAAAGAACTGAAAACAAAAATAGGGAATAGAAGTAATTAAAGATTGACTAGTCGCCCTGGCCAGGTGGCTCAGTTGTTTGGAGCATCATCCTGTACACAAAACGGTTTTCGGGTTTGATTCCCAGTCAGGGCACATATGGGAGGCAGTGGATTGATTTTTCTCACATTGATGTGATGTTCTCTCTCTCTCTCTCTCTCTCTCTCTCTCTCTCCCTTCCTTTACCCCACCAATATGACACAATAAATTTAAGAGGTTTAGAGATTGTTTAGATGTTTTTGTTTGATTGTGGTGATGAGGAAAGGGACTTGAAGGTTGGTGAAGACCTGGGAGGGGGGGGGGCGAGGAAAGGGGGGGTTAGGGGAGGAGATGGGCTGCAGGGGGTCAATGAGGGGCAAAAAGAAACATATGTAATGCTTTCAACAATAAAGAATTATTTTAAAAAATTTGAGGTGATGGTCTTACTTTTAATTGCAAGTATCTCTCCTGTTACAGTGGAAAGAGTTTCCCTCTTCCTTTATAGTGTCAATTTCTCTATTTCTGCCTTGACTCACATTCTGTCTTTCATAATTAAGAATTTTGTTCCTAAAATTATTTTTACTCTTTGCCATATCACTTAATTCTACATCATTAAGAAGATATTTTGCCAGCCAACAAAATCATAATAGAATCACTGAAAAAATCCCTTTGACCCTACATGTCCATCCAAACCATACCATCACATGTTTTTCCACTTGTAGGAGAATGTCTCGACTGTTTTTCATGCTCACATTTTTTTTCCACTTTATTCTATTCTCAACCTATTCCAATTTTATTTCCTTTATCCCTCTCAACTGAAATACTATTGTTGAGGTTCCTTTGTTTATACTTTTATCTGTTTTCTTTTAACACTCTATACTAAGGTGGAATTATTAAATATCAATGTTTTAAAAGGCATCTATCTGCTTGTGACTTTCAAATCTATGTCTTCAAGAAAGTTTTACAACTAATACAATATTCTAAAATCCAAATATGATTGTGATAAATAGAACTCTTCTCATATTTTGTGCTTATGCTTCATTCATATCTATGCTGAAATGTCTTATTTGATTACCCGTTCTAAATCCTTAAGAATTCATAAAAGTCTAGAAAGCTGTCAGTTTTCTTCATCATTTCTAGCTCAGAATTTATCATTCTCTATTTTTTATGCTGCTTTCTTATTTTTTGCATGAGTTTTATCACTACCTAGTCTTTTATTACACTATTATTTAGTTATTTATTCATTTCTTATCTATTTCCCCTTTTATTATTTTTCTCTATAATCTTTCTCTATTGTCAATGTTTTGTAACATCAGAATGTAGACACAAGTAGGGAATTTGTTTTTGGTAAAATCATTGTTATAATACAATAACATAATTGTTACTCCAGAACTAAAAATTATAAACTAGGACAGAGAAGGTTCTTAATACGTTTTAGCAATAAATTAATCAAACATTTCTTCCTACTATTTTCAAAATAAAAAATAAATTCAAAGCATGGTCTAAAAGCCCTATAATTTATAGTATGTATCAAAGTCTTTAATTTATCTCTACATATTCTCTTGCTTTTTTACTACTTTTCAACTAGACTGCTCTTGTTTGTGATGCTAAGTACACCAAATAAATTTACACATCAAACTCTTTGCCTGGACTATTATTCTGTCACTTCATTGATCTCCATCTCCTTGTAATCATTAGCTGAGAAATTTTCTCTGTTGTTCACAGCATCACGTCTAAGATTCTCCTTGGTACATTGTGTTGATATTAATGGAATGAATTAATTATTTAACATATACATTTAGTAGACTTTTATTTTTTTTTTAATTTTTATTTTTTTAATATATTTTATTGATATTTTACAGAGAAGAAGGGAGAGGGATAGAGAGCTAGAAACATCGATAAGAGAGAAACATCGATCAGCTGCCTCCTGCACACCTCCCACTGGGGATGTGCCCGCAACCAAGGTACATGCCCTTGACCGGAATCGAACCCAGGACCCTTCAGTCCACAGGCCGATGCTCTATCCACTGAGCCAAACCGGTTTCGGCAACATTTAGTAGACTTTTAAATAGGTAAGTGAAGAGGGAAAAAGTGAACTTAAGAAAATTCTTAATGAAAACCAGTTTGACTGTCCTGGAAACCAGAGAACAAGTGTTTTTCAATAAGAAGAAAGTAGTTAATTCTGTGGTTTAAAATACATCCAGTGTATTGATTACTCCAGCCTCTATGTGTTCAAATTGGTTTTCTCTCCTACCTATTTTTTAGCTACATAGTTAAAAATGTACAGTGAATGTGTAACAGTACACAGAATTCAAAATATCTAATTAACTTCATCTTCAAGTCTGCTGTTTTATTTGCCAATATTTGCAATATTAGGTTCCTCGGGAATAAAATCCAAGGCAGAGGTTTTTTGACAATGCTCAACACAATAAAGCTAGTAGTCATCTGACACCATACATAATTATCAAAATATTATTGACAATATCCCCTCTCCTGCATTTTATATCCCCATGATTATTCTGTAACTACCAATTGCCACTTCTTAATCCCTTTTCTTTTTACACCCATCCCCTAAACCAGCCGTGGGCAAACTATGGCCTGCGAGCCAGATCCGGCCCGTTCAGCTGTTCTATCCGGCCCGTGGAGCCGAAAGAGCTCAGGGTTCTCTTGTTCTCCCCTCCGCTCCTTTACTTTGAATTTATATTAGTTCACACAAATACTCCATCCATGCTTTTGTTCCGGCCCTCCGGTCCAGTTTAAGAACCCATTGTGGCCCTCGAGTCAAAAAGTTTGCCCACCCCTGCAAACCCTTCTTCCATCTTAAAGAAGACTCTTTAACGTTTCTTGTAATACTGATTTGGTGGTGATGAACCCCTTTAGCTTTTTCTTGTCTGGGAAGCACTTTATTGGTCCCTCTATTCTAAATTATAGCTTTGCTGGGTAGAGTAATCTTGGTTGTAGGCCCTTACTTTTCATCACTTTGAATACTTTTGCCAGTCCCTTCTGGCCAGCAAAGTTTCTGCTAAGAAATCAGCTGATAGTCTTATGGGAGCCTCCTTGTAAATAACTAACTGCTTTTCTCTTGCTCCTTTTAATATTCTTTTTTGGTCTTTAACCTTTAGTATTTTAATTATGATATGCCTTGGTGAAGACCTCTTTGGTTAATCTTGTTTGGGACTCTCTTTGCTTCATGGACTTGTATATATATTTCTTTCACCAGGTTAGGAAAGTTTTGTCATTTTTTTCACATAGGTTTTAAACTCTTTGCTTTCTCTCTTCTCCTTCTGGCATCCACATGATGCAAATATTGGTACACTTGAAGTTGTCCCAGAGGCTCTTTTAGAATATCCCCAGTTTTGTTTTATTTTTCATTCCTTTTTCTCATTGTGGTTCTAATTGGGTGTTTTCTGCTCCCTTATCTTCCAAATCTCTGATTTGATTCTCTGCTTCCTCTACTTCACTCTAGAGTTACTGTAATGTATTCTTCATTTTAGATAGTATATTCTTCATTTCTAACTGGTTCTTTTTATGTTTTCTAGTTCTGTTTTTATGTTTCCTATCATCCTATGTTTATGTTTTAAGTTCATCTACTCTATCCCTAAGCTCATTGAGTATCCTTATAAGCAATATTTTGAACTCTGCATCTGACAGCTTGCTTGTTTCCATTTTGTTTAGTTCTTTTTCTGGAGTTTTGTTCTGTTTTCTATTTGAGACATGTTTCTTTGTCTCCTCATTTTGGCATCCTCCCTGTGATGGTTTCTATGTATTAGGTAGATCTGCTACATCTCCTGGGCTTGATAGAGTGGACTTAGGTAGTAGCTGTCCTGTAGGGCCCAATGGCACAGCCTCCAATTACCTGAGATGGCACTCCAGGTTTGTCCCCCTGTGTGAGCTGTGTATACTCTCCTATTGTAATTGAGCCTTGATTGCTATTGGCATATCATTAGGAGGGATTTCTCCAAGGCCAATTGATACAAAGACCATGGAGGATCAGCTGTGCAGGGGCCCACGTTGTGAAGCAGGACTTACTTCAGTGGGCTTTGGTGTCCACAGAGTCCATCTCTTGAGTCCTTGAGTATGTTGCTTGTGGAGATGGCTCTGGATCCTCCTGGGAAGTGCAAGCCAAGGTCATCTGTCATCTGTGTCCTTCCCAGGGCCAGCAGGCATGAACTACAAAGTGATCAGCAGATGGCTGCTACTTGTGCTGGGCTTGAAGGTGCTCAGGAAAGACCAAGGAGCGAAGCAGGTTGACTGCCACTAGTGCCACGCAGTGACAGATACAGAACACACTGAGGCTTATTTGAGAAATTTTAGTAAAGTCTGAGTCATGGGCCAAGATAGGCCATTAATATGGAAAAGCCAAAAGAAACAGCTTCAGTGGGCCCAAAAGTTGGATGGGACAGGGTCTCAGAGAATCATCAGGGTAGGACAGAGTGTTGTTAGGTTGATGGAGACTCATATATGGTGCCCACTTAGCAGAAGGAGGGCTCAGAAAAGAAACAATGGCATATGGCAACATTTCTGTTGGAAAGAAAGCTGCCTTGTTAGCTCTCATCCTGATACCAGACATTTCAGTTCCTTCCCATATGTCCCTGGTGACTTTCTAGCTTCTACCCCAGCACCGGAGCTCAGAACAAGTGAGTCTGAGTAAGTTCATGAGAAGGCCCTTTAAAAGAATCATCTGGGACTCCAGCAGCCCTCATTCTCACTCAGCCACAATTCTGGTTTTTACAGACATAACTAATGATTACTTCTCTTCCTGGCACTGGAATCCTGGGCTGGAGGCTTGATGTGGGACTGGGAACACCTTATTCCTCAGGGGCAACCTCCATAAGCTCAGATATCACTCCTGATTTTTTTCAGACTCTTGTGTCTGACAAGCCCCTTCCATGTCTCCATCTCTGTTTCCACCCTTCCTACAAGTCTGGATGTGTTTTTTTCTTTATATCCTTAGTTGTAGGACTTCTGTTCAGTTAGATTTCATACATTTTGAATGATGAGTGTTGTGTAGTTTAGTTGTAATTTTTATGTGATTGTGGGAAGATTTGAGTATGGTGTTTACCTAAGCCACCAACTTTTTATTTATTGACTAGAGGCCCAATGCACAAAGATTTGTGCAAGAATGGGCCTTCTTTCCCTGGCTGCCGGAACCGCCTTTGCTCTGGCTGGAGCCACCTTCCCGCCTTCCCATGCTGCCCAGATGCCAGGAGCGGCTGGGGTGTTGCGGAATTCCTGTGATGATGCAAGCATCCTGCTCAGTCCCTGGCCACTTGGCGCCTGTGCATGCAAATTAACCCGCCATCTTTGTTGGGTTAATTTGCATACTCACTCCTAATTGGCCAGTGGGCATCAGGAAGGTACGTTCGATTAGCATGTTACTCTTTTATTAGTGTAGATTATCTTGTTTCTTGAAAAAGAGAAAAAAAAATGTATATCCTAATATATAAAAACCCTGGGTCCATCACATCCACAATGACCAGGTGCTCGACCGCCAGGCTAGGGAGCTGAGGGAGCAGGAGGTGATCAATCAGTGGCAGTGGTGACTGGCGAGTGGCTGGAAGGCAGACCTCGGGGTCCCTCCTCCCGGGCCTCAGACTTCAATCAATCGGTGGTGGAGGCGGGGCGGAACTGGGGACTGGCTCCCTTAGTAGTCCTACAGGGTCAATCTCAAGAGGACAGGCCAGGCACCAACAGACCAGCACTGCCAGTCTCCTGGAACTTGGCCTTGGGCACTGAGGCCACTTCTCCTCCCTAGATGTGCAGCAGGCTTGGGTGGGAGGGGACCTCTATAGCAGGAATGGGGGCAGAGGGCGACCTGTACTCCCCACATGGCCGGGGTGGCTGTGAGTGCTCCTGATGGCCCACAGGTGCTGCTTCAGCTTGGCCTGCAGGCTTCGCTTGGCCCCGTTCACAGAAGTGCAAGCACCACCTCCATGCCACACCCCCACTTCCATCAGTCCCACTGCCCTGAGGCGCCCTGTGTGAGCTGTTTCTGGGAAGATCCTGCCCTCAGAGTGCACCTGGCTCCTGAGAAGGCAGGCGGCACCTCAGGCAATATTTGGTGGCTGTTATTCTGCCTACCATAGTACGAATCAGAAAGAATAAAGTGAAAAGGGACAATGGCAACAAGCATTTAAATCTGGAAGGCAGATGAATGTGGTCCATGCCTTAGCAGCCTGAGGACATTGCCCCTGAAGTAAACCCTAAGCCAGAAGTGAGAAAAGCTGAGGGGCACCAGGGGTTACCCCACAAAACCCCCAAAAGCAGCCAGGTTAATGAACTAAGTACCCCTGGAAGTGGGAGCAAAGCTGGGGCCAAAAACAAGAGGATTTGTCTACAAAGGGCTCTAATCCTCAGATTTCCTTCTCCCCTCTGCACAGGTGGGCAGCTGCCCCTGCCCCAATAAAGACAGAAGGTTCATTGTCCTGAGAGGATGAAACAGGGTCTCTGAACCCAGGACACAGCAGGACAACTGGGAGGGGCAGCCCTGTGACCCACCAATGGCTTATTTGACTGCTCCACCCTGAATGCGGGAAGCCTGCCTCCTGTCCCATCACCTGGGGCCCCCTCCCCTCTGGATCCCGGACAGTGAAGTAAGGGCTAAACTTTCCAGACAGGACACTCCAGAATTTATTCCCTTCAATCTCTGACTATATTAACAACAAGAATTTTGTTACTGTTGTTTCATTTCCTGTTTGTTTTTGTTTTCTTCTCCCTGCATACTGTTTTCTCCAAATTGTTTGTTTTTTTCCTGTTTGTATTAGTTCTCTTTCAGAGTACAACTCACAAAGAAAAGAATACCTAAATAGGTTGGCATCAGAGATTTCCCAATGAAACAGCCCAACCCCAACTCTCTGTATTGAGCCCCTGAGTCAACCAGCCCTCATACCCCCCCACATAGGGCTACTCAGCAGCTTGCTTTCATAAACCGTTTTTTATATTCTTTAAACAATTGTAGGAAAATGCAAAGGTCTTAAGTGGCCAGTATAATGGCTCCTGACAACTGTATACACCTGGCAACCCATACCTCACTCAAGATAGAGCACATTCCATCTCCCCAGGAAGTTTCGTCATGCCCCAGTCAACACCTCCCCCACCACAGAGGCAACCGCTATGCTATTCCATCTCTTAGACATGAGCAGATAACCAGGGGTCATCAATATTTGAGAAAAACCTCTAATTTAACAAAAACAAACAGAATTTTGAGGAAACAATATGCAGGGGAGAACTTAAAAACAAAACTATTATTACTATATTCAGACTTAGGAAAATATATGGTACATGTGAAATAAAAATTAGATGCTGTTTTTTGGGAAAAACACTCTGAGAATGAACAAAACAAAAAACTTCTTAGACTTAGATAATATCCCAGCAGAAATGCAAACTTACTTAAAAGGGGTCAGCAGCCCTGACTGGTGGGGCTCAGTTGGTTAGGCATCTTACCCTGCACCAGGAGGTTGCTGAATTCCCTGTCAGAGCACATACCCCAGTTGTGGGCCTATTGTTGTCTCTCTCTCTCTTTCTCTCTCTCTCTCATTCCCTTTCTCTCTCTCTCTAAAAATCAATAAATTATTCTTTAAAAAATAAAATAAAATAAAATAAAATAAAAAATAAAATGGGTCAGCAAACTACAGCCTGCAGGCCAAATCCAGCTCCACCTGCTTTGTAAATAAAGTTTTATTGGAACACCGCTATACCCACTTGGGTTTTTAAAAAAAATCTTTATTGTTGAGAATATTACAATATCTCCTTTTTTTCCCTCCATTTCCCCCTCCACCCTGTTCCTGCCCTGTCCCAAGCCTTTACCACCCTATTGTCTGTGTCCATAGGTAATGCATACCTTATATAATAAAAGCCTAATATGCAAATTGACTGAACGGCAGAATGACTGGTCTCTATGACGCACACTAACCATCAGGAGCAGATGCTCAACACAGGAGCTGCCCCTAGCTTGCAGGCCCCAGGCTGGCCAAGTGGGTGCCAGTGGGGGCCCCGCCAATTGTTTGTCGGTCACCCCACAGATCGGCTCTGATCGCCGGCCAGGCCTAGGAACCTTACCAGTGCATGAGTTTTGTGCACTGAGCGTCTAGTCTTAATAATAAAAGGCTAATATTCAAATGGTTGTTAGGTGCGATCAGCAGGCGGCTTCATCCCCTGCCCAGTGGGGCTGGACAGAGGATGTGAGGCTGTGTCTTGCGTCCCCTGCCCGGTGGGGCTTGAGGGGGGTGGGGCCAGCTGGGTCTGGGTATCATGTGATTTTGAGGCATGTGTCGGTGTGTGGGGACTTAACTCTGGGTCCTGTGGCATGCCTGAGACTCTGCAGGAGGGAGATTTTCATATACATTTTACTAATTTTCTTTCATCTCTGACACTTGTATTATAGAGAAAGGGCAAATAGCAATATTAAAATATTTCCTCTAATTAATTCCCTTTAATGTGCATGAATTTCATGCACTGGGCCACTAGTATATACATATATATAGATAGATAGATATGTATATCTCTCTCTATATATACATGTATGTGTGTGTATATATATATATATATATATATATATATATATACACACACATATATATAACCTATCTAATAAAAGAGTAATCTGCAAATTAACCATCACTCTGCTACACCCACAACCCACGCCCACCAGCCAATCAGGAGCGAGTATGCAAATTAACCCAACCAAGATGGCTGCAGCCATGGAGAGAGCAGGAGGCTTGGGTTTCTCCGGCGATGGAGGAAGCCAAGCTTCCACAGCCCTGGCTTGCCTTGGCCTCCTCTGCTCAAGGCTACAAAGTTTCAATTATAGAAGATAAATAAATCCCAACAAAAATGACTGCGGCCACGGAGCAAGCAGGAGGCTTGGCTCCGCTCCAGGATACAAAGTTTCAATTGTAGAAGATAAATAAATCCCAGATACCAGGGCCTCTGCTTGGGTCACCGGGGGGCATGGCTGGCCTGCAAACCATCATAGGCCCCTTGCCCAGGCCGCCCCACTCCCAAAGGGAACCTCCACCCTGATCCGGGACACCCTTCAGGGCAAACCAGCCGGCCCCCACCAGTGCACCAGGCCTTTATCCTATCTAATAAAAGAGTAATATGCAAATTGACCATCACTCCAACACACAAGATGGCTGCCCCCATGTGGACACAAGATGGCCACCACAATATGGCCAGCAAGGGAGGGCAGTTGGGGGCAATCAAACCTGCAGGGGAGGGCAGTTGGGAGGGACAAGGCCTGCAGGGGAGGGCAGTTAAGGGTGACCAGGCCTGCAGGGGAGGGCAGTGAGGGGCAAACAGGCTGGCAGGGGAGCAGTTAGGCATCCATCAGGCTGGCTGGGGAGAGTTAGGGCAGTGGTTCTCAACCTTTTTAATGCCACGACCCTTTAATACAATTCCTCATGTTGTGGTGACCCCCAACCATAAAATTATTTTCATTGCTACTTCATAACTGTAATTTTGAATATCTGTGTTTTTCAATGGTCTTAGGTGACCCTGCTAGCGGTTCGCAACCTGTGGGTCACGACCCACAGGTTGAAAACTGCTGCTGTAGAGCCTAAGACCATTGGAAAACACAGATATTTACATTATGATTCATAACAGTAGCAAAATTACAGTTATGAAGTAGCAACAAAAATAATTTTATGGTTGGGGGTCACCACAACATGAGGAACTGTATTAAAGGGTCACAACATTAAAAAGGTTGGGAACCACTGGGTTAGGGGGTGATCAGGCTGGCAGGCAGAAGCGGTTAGGGGCAATCAGGAAGGCAGGCAGGTGAGCAGTTGGGAGCCAGCAGTCCTGGATTGTGAGAGGGATGTCCCAGATTATATATATAAATATATAATAAGAGTATATATATATATATATATATATATATAGAGAGAGAGAGAGAGAGAGAGAGAGAGAGAGAGAGAGAGAGAGACATTTATTTGTTGTTCTACTTATTTATGCATTCATTGGTTGCTTCTTGTATGTGCCCTGACCAGAGATTGAACCTGCAACTTTTGTGTATAGGGACGATACTCTAACTAACTGAGCTAACTTCTACTTTTCTACATTTAAATCCCTCCTGGAAGGTGTGTTTGTATGTGTGTGTGTGAATTTTATGAATGTAAAAGCATAATAGAATCAGAGATAACTGTAGGTACTGAGATGATCATTAAATAGAGGCAATTCATTGTTAGGAAGAATTCTGAGCTAGAGAAGATAAAGAAAACTTACAGCCTATGATAATTTTATTAATTCTAAAAATAAGGCCTTGAAATTCCACAGTACATGCATGTTTATTTATGCCTTGGGACATCCTGCTTTTTTGCAAATCTCTCTTGTGAGCTTGGAAGCTGCTGAAAATCAGATAAGCTATCTTACTCAGATTTTGTAATGGTTACATTGACTACAGAAGGTTCCGTATAATATGAATAGAAAACATTTTTTTTAAGTTTGCTCCCATCCCTATAGTTGAAATCTAAGACACTTATCTAATCTTACTTATCTATTGATTTGTAATAAATTGCCTCTAAATTTATTGGCTTCAGATAATGATATTTATTATTTCACTATTTCTGACTCAGATATCCAGACATGTCTTAGCTGAGACTTCATGCTCTGAGTCTTTCACAAAGCTATGATCATGTTGTTGGCCAGAACTTTTGTTTCATCTGTAGACTTGGCTGGGGGTGGATACATTTTCAAGCCGATTCTACACATTTTTGGCAGGATTTATTTCCCTACAGGCTGTTAAGTGGAAGGCCTCAGTTTCTTACAAGCTGTTAGCAATAAGCTTCCCTCACTTTCTTGCTACATGGGCCTCTTCATATAACAGCTCTTAACACAGTAGCTGGCTTCATCAGATTGAGGGTGCATGAGGTCAGAGAAAGATGGTCAGCAAAAGAGAACCATAGTTTTTGGGAACCGAATCTCAATGGTGATGGTATGTCACTTTTGTAGTATTTTGTTTATAAAACAAAACACTAGACCTAGTTCACACTCAAAGGCAGAGGCTTACACAAGAGCATTAATACCAGTAGGCAAGATCATTGTGAGCCTGCTAATATCCATGAATTTTATAGTGGCATGGAGGTAACTAAAAGTGATCACTTAAAATCATAACACAGTCTTGGTTCAGTCATTAGGAAGTTTAGTCAAGTGTGTTTGTCACATTTTTAGTTTTAATTTAAATTATAAATTATTCCCAGATATTGAGGAAGATGATTGATTTGCTTTTCTTTTTCCCTAGCCAATATCTATGTTCCTCCTATCTAGGACTGCTGTGTTAGATAGATCCTGACACAGCATTCACTTTTTTTTTTAATGGGGCATAATGCCTTCTCAGATCATAAAAAGTAGGTGGTCTGTCCTTTCCTGCTATGATGATCACAGTTTCTGACCTTGTCATGGCTGTGATATAAAGAAAGAAAAAATATAGAAGAGGAAAGTTATAACTAAATTTATTCTTATGCTAATATAGCATCAGCCTCATGGACACAAAAGTGCTTTCATTGATTTTTTTTCTTTTGGAAAATTGTATGGATGGTGCCCATCACTCAGGAGCACTATCCATACAGGGGCAGTTCGTTGTCTATATATGCCTTCATCAGAGCAAAAATATCTCTTCACCTTTTAATTGTCTTTTTAAAACTAGAAAGCTGGTAGTGGTATTTTTAATGTCTCTCAGCCGAGGTCTTTTTACACCTAGAGTCAGTTTTCTTGGATAGTGTCCAAGACAGAACCATGCTAACTCTTTTGTGGCAAGGCACACATCTGGTCCTTGGTAAAAACAGATGCTTTATTCCAACAAGCTGTGGAAGGGTGGGCCACCCAAGGAGGCTACTTTTCTTTTTCTTTCTTTCTTTTCTTTTTTTTTTTGTTTTGTTTTGTTTTGTTGTTAATCCTCACCCAAGGATATTTTTTCCATTGATTTTTAGAGAGAGTGGAAGAGAGGGAGGAAGGGAAAGAGAGAGTGAGAGAAAGAAATATTTGTTGTTCTGTTTACTTATGCATTCATTGGTTGCTTCTTGTATGTGTCCTGACAAGAGATCAAACCCACAACCTTGGCATATCGGAATAATGCTCTAACCAACGGAACTACACGGTGAGGGCCAGAAGCTAGTTTTCCTATACTTGTATGGCAGAGCTGCTAGCATATCTAGCAGCTGCTCTCTCTTTAGATATCTCTATAGTGGTCAACTGTCAGTTCACTCTTCATAGGGCATTAACCTAGATCAGTGAGTTTACTTAAACCTTCACTTTCCCCCTCTCTTTTGGGGGAAGTGGAATTTCAAAGATACCTTAGCTTTGTCAGTTAATCCTAACCTAGCCTCCAACTCCAGATACTTTTAGACTTTACAATGTTATTGAATATGGAAAAATCATTAGAAAAATAAAACCTTTTTTACTGACTCTTTAAAAATACTTTTCCACAGTCTTGCTTCTTACTTTGGAATATAACATTTGCTTTCTAAATTTCATAATGAATGTTTTATAAATATAGGTTCTCAATAAATATTTTTAAATAAATGATATTATCATTCTGATTAACTCTCTAATCTTTAAGGATATTTCACATGGATAGACAATTCTTTGGGATAATTCATTATAGGATACTTTATATGCTATATACCAAGTGCACAGAAATCTTATGAAGCATTTTCTTAGGCCAGTCTCCCCAAAAGCAGACTCCTGGGTTGAGAATAATTTTGCAAATTATATATTGAAGAAATTCTCTGAGGGGAAATGCATAAGAAAATGTGGAAAACAACAGAAAAGAAGAGAAAGGCAAGCAAGGATGACACTTTAAGCTAAGTCATGCAGAGGGTAGCCTAGGCCTAATCCCACAGGGAAACTCTGGATGTAAGTTTTACCTCTGAGTTGAACTGACCCAAGGCAAAGGAGCTAGGTCTTTCTTATAACTGCCACATGCCTGTTAGTCACTGGTTAAGAGAAGATCCGGAGAGAATAAATTATCTGGCACTGTCTGACTTTCAAAGAATGTCAGGGAAGTGGACTTAGTAGCCCAGGGGTCATTTTCCTTAAACACACAAAATGTTGAAAGATATCCCAGAGGATCTGAGTGGAGTACCAAAATTGCAATATAGACATTTTTTAATAGAAGATGAGTACTAAAACAGATTTTCAGTTAAATCCTGTTGTCATGTTTTTTTTAAAAAAATGTATTTATAAAATTTACTATTCTGTATCTTGCTCATTTATCCTAAAATTTTTCTGGTGAAAGCTCATGGACACACCAAGTGTCACAAAACATTTCTGGAAGGAACAACCAGAGTCTTAACCAGATTACTTTTGAAAATATCATCTATACCAATTATAGAAGAATATGCAAATTGTCCAGGACTTTGTCACAGTAACTACAGAACAGCAGGCTGCATGGGCCAACAAGAGCAGCATGGGGGTTAGTGAGGGATGACCAAACGACTGAACAGCAGACTGCGTGGGGTGACCAGGCCAGCAGGGGTGGGGGGCAGTAAGGGGCGACCAGGCCAGCAGGGGGTGGGCAATTAGGGTGACCAGGCTGGTGAGGGGGGGCAATTGGGGGTGACCAGGCTAGCAGGGGGGCAGTTAGGAGCGATCAGGCCAGCAGGCCGAGGTGGTTAGGGATGATCAGGCTGGCAGGGGGGGGCAAGTAGGTGTGATCAGGCAGGCAGGCAGGTAGGCAGGTGAGCAGTTAGGAGGCAGTGGTCCTGGATTGTGAGAGGGATGTCCGACTGCCGGTTTAGGCCCAATCTTAAACTGGCAGTCGGACATCCCCTAAGGCAGTGGTCGGCAAACTCTTTAGTCAACAGAGCCAATTATCAACAGTCCAACGATTGAAATTTCTTTTGAGAGCCAAATTTTTTTTTAAATATATATTTTATTGATTTTTTACAGAGAGGAAGAGAGAGGGATAGAAAGTTAGAAACATCAATGAGAGAGAGACATCGATCAGCTGCCTCCTGCACGCCCCCTACTGGGGATGTGCCCACAACCCAGGTACATGCCCTTGACCGGAATCGAACCTGGGACCCTTTAGTCCACAGGCCGACGCTCTATCCACTGAGCCAAACCAGTTAGGGCGAGAACCAAATTTTTTAAGCTTAAACTTCTTCTAACGCCACTTCTTCAAAATAGACTCACCCAGGCCGTGGTATTTTGTGGAAGAGCCACACTCAAGGGGCCAAATAGCCACATGTGGCTCGCGAGTCGCAGTTTGCCGACCACTGCCCTAAGGGGTCCCGGATTGGAGAGGGTGCAGGCTGGGCTGAGGGGACCCACCTCCCCTGTGCACGAATTTCATGCACCACCCCTCTAGTTGTCCTACAAATACAGTTGTCCCTTGAACAACATGAGACTTAAATGCATGAGACCACTTATACAGCAATGTTTTACAATAAATACATTTACTGTTTTTGATCTAAGGTTGGAAGTCAAAAGATGTGGAGGGCCAAATATGCATTAATCTACTCAATTTTATATAGTGGACTTCAGCATCTGCAAATTTTGTTATCTGCAGTGGTCTAGGAATCCATACCCCATGGGAGTTAAAAGTTATACACTGATGCCCCTAATGTAGTTCAAATGCCAACTGTACTATCTATTGTAGAAAGAATAAATGAGTGCATCATGTATTTCTAAGAGATGTAGAAAAATGCTATCCAATTATTTTACACAAAGGCTATTGTTAATCTCTTGTAGTCTTTAAATATACCACCTGTTCTAGTCATTATTACCAATAAACTCCATTTAAAATACCATGGAATTTTAATTCTAATATTCCTTGATCATTCTTTGGCTCTTCCACTGTTAAAGATCTACTTCCTGAGTCTGGCCGGTATAGCTCAGTGGTTAAGGATTCACCTATTAACCAGGAGGTAATGGCTTGATTTCCAGTCAGGGCACATGCCAGGGATTCAGGCTCAATCCCTAGTGGGGAGGTGTGCATGAGGCAGCTGATCAATGATTCTTTCTTGTGATTGATTTTTCTATCTCCCCTCCTTTCCCTTTCTCTCTGAAATCAATAATAATAATAATAATAATAATAATAATAATAATAAAAAGATCTACTCCTTGAAATTCTATAATCTCTTGGTTATTTTTGTTTGTTTCTCATTCTATTTTTTATACAACAATTCAACAAGTGTGAGAAGACTTACTAAATGCATATTTTGTTTGGTATCCAGTTGAGTGCTATATAGTGGATATTAAATTATTTTTGGAGTGCCACTATCTTCTCCAAATCTTGGGCTGAGTCCTTGGCATTCTCTCCCTTTGTCTCATCTCTTTTTGTTTCTTTTTTTGTTATTTATTATTATTTTGCCAAACAGCACCACGTTAGTTCTACATTCTCCTCAGACTTCCCCTTTTTTATAAGAGAAAGTGTAAGAAATATATCTTATATAATAAAAGGCTAATATGCAAATAGACTGAACGGTGGAACAACCGTAACAACTGAACAACCAGTTGCTGTGATGTGCGTTGACCACCAGGGGGCATGCGTGGAACATGGCAGGCAGCGGTCATGACAGGATGGTGGAGCAGGTGAGCGGGGGCTCCAGACCAAGGCAGGTGCAGGTCGCTGTCATTGAGGCGAGCCTCTGGTGGTTACTGAAAATTTTTTGCTCTTGTGCGCCGCGGTCCCACCTAGCACTTACACCCGCTGCCTGCGCCAGCCCCGCTCGCACCTGCTGCTGGTGCCGGAGCCACTGCTCGCACCCGCTGACAGCGCCGGCCCCAATCGCTCCACACCTTCAGTGGGTGTGAGGGGCCGGCACAGCCAGTGCGTGGGATCAGCGGCAGTGGGAGTGGGACTGCTGTTAGACAGGGGACCAGGGGAGTATGGTGGGAGGGACTGGGCAGAGGTGTAGAGGATGAGCCGAGACCTGCCCCTGTGCCTACTGCAGCCTCATAGCCCACAGTTCCTTTCAAGGTGCACAAATTCATGCACTGGGCCCCTAATATATACTAGTATATATGTATATGATTAGAAATATTTGAAAAATATTAGCTACTGTTAATAAAATCATTGATGGGTCTTATTAGATCAGTGGTTCTGAATCAAGACCATTGGAGTTGGAGTAGTATGTTGGTAAAAGTTCTCAGCAGATATTTTTAATTCTGCCACTTACTGTGAACTAATGGATTACATATTTTTTCAGCTCTTTTAGTTCCTAGCTGCTTTGATCTATGAACTATTGAAAGGAGAGGAAAATATATTTGTTCTCAACTCTTCCTATTTTGAGGTGGAGAAACATCTTGCCTTTTTCCTGCTCACCCTCTCTTCCCCATAGTAGGAGGAATGGATTATCTAAATAGTAAATGGTGAGCAGAAACCAGGAATGTGGATTTCAGGTCTTTCCTTTTCATCTCTCTTCATTTCTGCCTGCCTATAAAGAGCACATTAGTTTTTTTGCTTCCCTAGATATTCCCTTTCCTGTGAAGAATGGACAGTGGTTTTCTAGTATTGCCTGTGTTTAGGGTGGTGGAGAAGCCTGTTTAATTCAATGATACTATCATAGTAGTTGTGCACCTAAAGTAAAAAATTCACAAGTTCAAAAATTTGATATTTTGACCTTCATACCCTTTATCTATCTCTCAATTAGTTGATAATTCAGGAAGTAAATTTAATGTGTTATACATATTACACCCCTTAATCCTCTAAGTTTATCACTGAATGTATAATAAGGGTATTTTAATAGCTGATTATAAGGAAACTAGAGGCCCGGTGCACGAAATTCATGTACGGGTGGGGACCCTAGGCCTGGCCGGCGATCAGGGCTGATTGGGGCCAGGCCAATCAGGACCAGGCTGGAAAGGAGGCAATGGTGTCTGGGCTGGGTGTATAAGAAACGGACGCTGAACACTGATGCCGCCATTGTTGATGCCCCACCACTGGGTGGTTCCCTGCCTCCCCACTCCTTCTTCCCTTGCCACCGTGATGCCAGGCCACCACCATGGTGAGCAGGCAGCGGGCTGATCAGGACCTGCTGGCCAGGCAGGAGGGACAGGGCACAGGAAGGTTGGCCGCCAGACCCGAGGAGAGAGCAGGCCCTTGGCCCTCTTGGGAAAAGGGCCTCATCTACCACCAGCCACCCCCACTTCTGCCTGCCAGCCAGGGGGAGGGACCACAGGAGGTTGGCCAGCCAGGGGGTGGGACTGCAAGAGGTTAGTCAGCCGAGGGAGGTTGGCTGTGGACGACTCCTGCATTGAGTGTCTGCCCCCTGGTAGTCAGTGCACATCATAGTGACTGGTCATTCCAGTCATTCCAGTTATTCCAGTTGCTTAGGCTTTTATATATATAGATATACTCATATACATAAACTTGCATGCATGTAAATATACACAAATCAATTATTCTTTCAATAAGTCTATCAACTTACCTATTTACACAGTAGTATTACCATGTAAATTAAGAAATGGACCCTCCATTTGAAGGATAAGAAAGAGACAAAACAGAAGCTGGCAGCTATGCACTAGAAAGAACAATGTCCCAAATGGATAATGCCACTGAGGCGAAACAATGAGATTCCTGTTCAAGATGAGACACTGGCTAATTTCAAACAGCAGTAGTTGAACTTTCACCTCCAACCAAAACATAAAACCTGCTAGCATCACATCTCTTTATTAAAAAAGTCTTCAGTTAACATAATAAGAAATTAACAATATAAAGACACGCATGGATCCAAAAAGAATCAAATTTCTAAGGTAACCAATTTTATAAAGGGAAAACCAAACATATATTAGAACACTAAATAAACCCAAGGGAGTCTCATAAGAAAATATATAATGGAAAATGTTTTATTTATTTATTTATTTATTTATTTATTTATTTATTTAATCCTGCCCAAGAATATGTTTATTGATTTTAGAGAGAGAGGAAGAGGGGGGAGAGAAAGGGAGAGGAAGAGAGAGAGAGAGAGAGAGAGAGAGAGAGAGAGAGAGAGAGAGACCAATATGAGAGAGAAACACCAATCTGACCAGAAATTGTACCCTAAACCTTTTTGGTGTGTGGGATCATGCTTCAACCAACTGAGCCAACTGGCTGAGGCTAATGTTTTATTCTTGAACTGGAGGCCCAGTGCACAAAATTCATGCTCGGGTAGGGTCCTTAGGTCTGGCCAGTGATCAGGGCTGATTGGGGCCTTCTGGCTGCCAGCCGGGGCCTTCCTTTCCTGGTAGCCAGCTACCAGCCAGGGCCTTCCTTCATTCTGCGCCACCCCCTGGTGGTCAGTGCACGTCATAGTGAGCAATCGAACTCCCAATCTCCAGGTTGAACTCCTGAGGGGACACTTTGCATATTAGCCTTTTATATATATAAATAAGAAAGACAAAAAAATATAAGAAAAGAATAATTGCTATAGATAAACCAGAATGAACTAAAAAAAAAAAAAACTCAATTGTAAAATTTATTAATTAAAATTTTCTATTTTTGCAAATATTATTAAATCAGCAAATTTGTGGTAATTGTGATTAGAAAAGAAAAGGAGAAAAAACACATGAGCAAGATTGAGAACAAAAAGATCATATAACTGAAGATTCAAGGAAGAGTGATAAAATAATAAATGAATACTGTGTTCAACTTATGGCAATAAATTTGACAACACAGACAAATTCGTCAAGTTTCTGGAAAAAATGAACATTTCTAAAACTGGCTCAGAAACAAGCATAGTGCCTCAAGAGATCAATACCTGAAACAGATATAAACAGGTAGTAAATTTTCTGCCTATAAAGAGAGACAGTGCTAAAACTGTTTTAGAGAAAATTTTCTCTAGCATTCAGGGGAGAGATCTATCTTATCTTTTATAAAATGTTCTGGAGAAAAAACTTAAAAAGGTGAAGACTTAACCAACTCAATTTACAAGGATTACAGATTCCTGATATAAACTTTTCTAAAACAAAAAAGTTACCAATAAACAACTGACCAACCAACAAATAAATAAAACTATTTGCCAATCTTACTTATGAATATAGATGCTGAAAATACAAAAAAATGAATAATGGCAAAAGTAATTATATATGAGCAAAAGGAACTAATATAAAAATATTTAATGTTTAACTTATTTCAAGATTACAAGGTTAATTTAATAATAACAAGCACCCTAGTACAATCACCACCAATGTAATCAATCAACTAGCAGAATTCAGGTTAATAATCAAACTCCTTAAACACAATAGGGTTAAGCCAGCACCAAGCTTATTTAACCTTCTTTTCACTTGGGTGTACTATACTCTTATTATCTTTTTCTTTGCATACTGTGAGAAAGTTTAAGAGGACTTTTCTATGCCATAAGAGTCAGATCATAATTAAACTCATGCTTCTATAGTATGGTAATCATTGCCTTAGTGAGTCACCAGTATCGTGAGGGCTGATTATCTCCTTTAAGTATTGGGCTGGATAAAGGCTTGAGAACAATCTTACCAAACTATGTGTGTGTGTGTGAGTGTGTGTGTGTGTGTGTGTGTGTGTGGGGGGGGGGGGGTGTGTTGAAGACATATAAGAAAAAAAAAACAAGGAAATATGGACTACAAAATTAAGATATTGTGAACATATGAGTATTCACTTCTTCCTAAAAATATAAAAAGAAATAACAGAAACAGCTCAATTTGTTTAGCAATAATAGAGCAAAGAGCAAAAATAAAATGATTCCCAGTACAGTTTCTCATGTCCAACTTACTAGTATGTCACATGTGGGGTATGTGCAGTCATGAGAGATGGAGTGAATGAATATGGTTCAAGGAAGCCATCACTCTTTCTTCACTTCTTATATTTAATTAGTCAGGTGTACATGACCATTAAACATATGACCTTCTGAAGGATATGTAATTATAACTCATCTTCTTATGCAGCTACATGATCTTAAAACCTGTTACACATCACACAATAAACAGTCTTGACAATAAAATATACTTGATTATAATTTATCCTAGATCTGGCATAGTCTCCTAAAAATTACATGAATTAATTTTACAAGAAGAATTTAATAAAATCATCATAAGTCTCTGGACATACTGTTTTGATTATTGTCCTGTTTCTTTTCTTAAAAATACAAATACTTAGGTGTATACCTAAAAGTAAGATTTCTGGCTGACATGGTAGTTCTACTTTTAATTTTTTGAGAAACCTCCACACTTTTTCCCCCTTTTACCTGCCCCATCATACATTCCCAATAACAGCGTAAAAGGTTACAATTTTTCCACATCTTTACCACCTGTGGTTATTAATTTTTTATGATTATGATTTGCATTTCCCTAGTCGTATACTTGGTGGCATTTGCAAATTTTCTTTGGATAAATATCTATTCAAATTACTTGTTTATTTTTAAATTGGGTTATTATTTGCTTTTGTTTTTTTGCTATTGGGTTTCATGGTTTTCTTACATATTTTGGATATTCATCCCTTATCAGATAGACTAGAGGCCCGATGCACAAAATTTGTGCAAGGGGCTCAGCCCTTGCAGCCGCGGCAGCTTGCCTCAGCCCTCACAGCTCCAGCTTCGTCTGGAAGGATGTCTGGTCTAATTAGCATATTGTGCTTTTATTATTATAGATGGTTTGGAAATACTGTCTCCCCTTAGGTACATTGCAATTTTTTTCTGTTGATTGTTTACTTTGCTGTGCAGAAGCCTTTAAGATTGGTGTAGACCAGCCGTGGGCAAACTACAGCCCGCGGGCCAGATCCGGCCCGTTTGGCTGTTCTATCCGGCCCACGGAGCCAAAAGAGCAGAGGGTTCTTTTGCTCTCCCCTCCGCTCCTTTACTTTGAATTTATATTAGTTCACACAAACACTCCATTCATGCTTTTGTTCCGGCCCTCCGGTCCAGTTTAAGAACCCATTGTGGCCCTCGAGTCAAAAAGTTTGCCCACCCCTGGTGTAGACCCACATGTCTATTTTTGCTTGTGCTGTGGTACATAACCAAAATAACTGAAATTAGAAACATGAAGAGATATGTTCACTCCCACATTCATTACAGCTCTGTTCACAATAGCCAAGTTATGGAAACAACCGAAATGTCTATCAATAAATGAACAGGTAAAGAATAGATAGTATATACATACAATTAAGTCTTAGAATAAAAAAAAAAAAAAAAGAAATTCTGTCATTGTGGCAATATGGATGAACCTGAAGGACATTATGCTAAATGAAATACGCCAGTTAAAAATGACAAATACTGCATGATTCCAGATATATAAGTATATAAAATAGGTAGACTTATATAAATAGAGAATAAAATGTTGGATTCAAGAAGCTAGAGGGGAGGGGAAATGAGTTTTTAGATTGATATAAAGTTTCAATTATACAAAATGAATTCATTTAGAGATCTGCTGTACAACATAGTTCTATAGTCAACAAGACCATATTGTTCACTTACAAATTTAAGAGGGCAGAAAACAGGTTATGTATTATTACCACAAAAAAATAAAACAAAGGGATATAAGAAAACATTTGAAAATGATGAAGTTGCCTATTACCTTGATTGAGATAACAATTTAATGGATGTGTGTATATGGCCAAATTCATCAAATTGTATAAATTAAATGTGTGCAGTTGTAAAGACTATTTTAGAGCAGTTTTAGGCTCAAAGGAAATTTGATAGGAGGTACAGAGATTTCCCTTATCCCACCTATGCCCACACATACATAGCCTACAAGCATGTCAAACTCACGGCCTGTGGGTCATAGACCTTGTTTATTTGGCCCATGTTAGCCTTTGAGTTTGACATGCTTGGCCTACACCATTATCAATAGTTCCCAACAGAGTAGTGTAAATATTTCTCTCTTTTCTGTGTCCAGCGTGGCTAGAGAGCGGTCCAGTTCCTGAGTAGGGGCAGCTGGGGATTGAGAAAATGAAAAAGACAGACACAGAGATAGATGGAAAAAGCTGGGGCTGGGTGGGACCACTGTCCTCTGACATGAACAGGGACAGGGACAGTGACCCAGAGCTGATGCAGCGTGTTTATTTTACACAGCAAGAAAAACAGGAAGTTTTACTTAAAGTCAAGGCAAAGGAGATTATTTGCTTTTTTGGGTGGGCTGGAGTCGCATTCATTCCTGGTGCTTGGCTGGATTTACATAATAAAACCCACTCCCGGCACCTGGGCAGAAATGAAGGTCAAGCTGACAACACTTCTGCCTTTTGGCAGAATGTGTTTCCAGGGCATGGCTTTGCCTACCGCCCTGGATTCAGGTGACAATTTAAAGAAATGCCCATGTACCTTCCCAGGGGCTCTCTACAGAGCAGAACATTTGTTATGATACATTGACCACCCAAAGTCCCTAGTTTACATTGTGATTAACTATTGGTGTTGTACATTTATGAGTTTAAACAAATGTATGTAATGGCTTGTATTCATTATTATAACATCATAAAGAACATCTCACTGCCTTCCAAATCCTTTGTGCTCTGCCTATTTATTTCTGCATGAAATCTAATACCTGCAAACCATTATATATTTTTTCTGTCTTCATACTTTTACATTTTTCAGAAAGTCATATAGTTGAAATTATACAGAATATAGCCTCTTCAGGATTAAAAAAATGGCTTATTTTACTTAGAAATATGAATTTAAGGACCCCTTCTGTTTTTTTATGGCTTTATCTCTCATTTCCTTTTAGCACTGAATAATATACCTTTCTCTGGAATTACGAAAGTTTATTTATTCCTTCACTTTCTAAAGGAAATATTAGTTGCTTGCAAGTTTTGGTAATCCTATCTAATAAAGAGGGAATATGCTAATTGACCATCACACCCTCACAAAGATGGCGGCACCTACAGCCAATAAGGAGGGAATATGCTAATTGACTGCCATGTCCTCAAAGATGGCAGTGCCCACAGCCACAAGATGGCGGCACCCAGTCCCCTCTGCCCCGCTGGGGCAGCAGGCGCATGGCACAGCCGGGCCCACCCCCAGGCGGGTCCAGCTGCTCCACACGCTTGCCTCCAGAGTCCCCCAGTCCCCCAGTCCCCCAGCCACCCAGTGCCACCCGAGGCTCAGGTAACCAGGGCTGCTGAGGCTCGTGCTGCTGGCAGTGGCAGCAGCAAAGGTATGATGGGGGCGTCGCCTTCCCCTGATCATTGGGTCACCTCCCACCCTTGGGGGCTCCTGGACTATGAGAGTGGGACCCCACCTCCAGTGCATGAATTTTCATGCACCGGGCCTCTAGTTATGAATAAAGCTCTTAGAAATATAATATACAAGTTTTTGTGTGAACATAAGTTGTCAGCTTCTTTGAGTAAATACCAAGGAATACAATTGCTGGTTTACATGGTAAGAATATGTTTAGTTTTATAAAACACACACGCACACACACACACACACACACACACACACACACACAAATAACACCACCACTCCAAACTGTCTGCCAAAATGGTTGTACAATTTTGCATTCTTGCCATCAATGAATGAGAAAGCCTGTTGCCTTTCCTCCTTACTAGCATTTGGTGTTGTCAGTGTTCCATGTATTGGCCATTCTAATATATGCTAATGGTATTTCATCATTGTTTTAATCTGTGCTTCTCTGATGACATATGATGTGGAGGTTCTTTTCTAATGCTTATTGGTCATCTGTATATTTTTTCTTTTCTTTTTTTAAAAATTTAATAAATCTTTATTGTTCAGATTATTACAATTGTTCCTTATTTCCCCCCATAGCTCCCCTCCACCCGGTTCCCACCCCACCCTCTGCCCTTATGCACCCGCCACTGTCCTCATCCATAGGTGTACAATTTTTGTCCAGTCTCTTCCTGCACTCCCACACCCCTCCCCCTGCCGAGAATTGTCAGTCCACTCCCTTTCTATGTCCCTGATTCTATTATATTCATCAGTTTATTCTGTTCATCAGATTTTTTATTCACTTGATTTTTAGATTCACTTGTTGATAGATATGTATTTGTTGTTCATAATTTTTATCTTTACCTTTTTCTTCTTCTTCCTCTTCTTAAAGAATACCTTTCAGCATTTCATACAATACTGGTTTGGTGTTGATGAACTGCTTTAGCTTTTTCTTATCTGTGAAGCTCTTTATCTGACTTTCAATTCTGAATGATAGCTTTGCTGGGTAGAGTAATCTTGGTTATAGGTTCTTGCTATTCATTACTTTGAATATTTCTTGCCACTCCCATCTGGCCTGCATAGTTTCTGTTGAGAAATCAGCTGACAATCGTATGGGTGCTCCATTGCAGGTAATTAACTGTTTTTCTCTTGCTGCTTTTAATATTCTCTCTTTGTCTTTTGCTCTTGGCATTTTAATTATGATGTGTTTTGGTGTGGTCCACTTTGGATGCCTTTTGTTTGGGGTTCTGTGTGCTTCCTGGACTTGTAAGTCTATTTCTTTCACCAGGTGGGGGAAGTTTTCAGTCATTATTTCTTCAAATAGGTTTTCAGTATCTTGCTCTCTCTCTTCTTCTGGCACCCCCATAATTCAGATGTTGGTACATTTGAGGTTGTCCCAGAGGCTCCTTACACTATCTTCAAATTTTTGGATTACTTTTTCTTTTTGCTTTTCCAGTTGAGTGTTTTTTGCTTCTTTGTATTTCAAATCTTTGACTTGATTCTTGCATTCCTCTAGTCTGCTGTTAGGTCTCTGTATAATATTTTTTATTTCAGTCAGTGTATGTTTAATTTCTAGTTGGTCCTTTTTCATATACTCGAGGTTTTCTCACTAAATTTATCGGCCTTTTCTAGGATATTCTTGAAAAACCTTATAACTGTGGTTTTGAACTCTATATCCAGTATTTTGCTTTCCTCCATTTCTTTCATTTGTGACCTGTTTCTTTGTCTCCACATTTTTGCTGCTTCCCTGAGTTGGTAGAGTAGCTTTGTGTGGTAGGTGTCCTATAGGGCCCAGTGGCTCAGCCTCCCCCAGTTACCTGAGGTGGACACTCTTGGTGCACCCCTTTGTGGACTGTGTGCACAGCCTTGTTGTAGTTAAGTCTTGATTGTTGTTGGTATCATTGGGAGGAATTGACCTCCAGGCCAATTGGCTGTGAGGATCAGCTGTATCTATGCTGGGAGAACTTCTGTCCTGGAGACACCCTTATGAGAGAAGACTTGCAAAATTGCAATAGCCTCTGTGCTCAGCTTGGATGGGGCGAAGTCTCAGGGCGGAGCAGACAGACTTAGCTTCCCGTCAGCCCTGCCCTATGAGGCCCCTGTGTATCAGTGTCCCTTGGTAATCACTGCAAGCACCTCTGAAAGAAAGTCGCCCTTGAGTTTCACCTGCTGCCAGACAGTCCAGTTTCTCCCCGAAATAGTCTGGGTTCCCAGAGTCTCACCCAGAACTGGAGTTTAGTGCAGTCAGGAGCTTCTGTCTCCCTCCTGCTTGAGAAAGCCATCTGTGCACTCAGCAGTCAGTCTTCTCCGCGCTCGCGTGCACCTCCAGACCTCTGCCTTCCACAGCTCCCCTGAGTCTCAGTGTGCTTTTCTTTTTTCCTGACAGTCCAGATTCCCCCCAAATTAGTCTGGGTTCCCAGAGTCTCACCCGGAACTGGAGTTAAGCGCTGTCAGGAGCTTCCGTTTCCCTCCCACTTGAGAAAGCCAGCCACGCACTCAGCTGCCAGTCCCCTCCGCTCTCACATGTTTCCATACCTCAGCCTTTTGCAGCTCCTCTGAGTCTCAATGTGCTTTTCTCTTTCCTTCTAATTGTAGAATTTCCACTCAGCCAGCTTTCCTGTGGTTCTGGATGGTGTGCATTTTGTCTTTTAGTTGTAGTTTTGACATTGTTGTGTGAGGCAGCAGTTTGGTTGTTTACCTATGCCGCCATCTTGGTTTCTCACTCTGTATATTTTTTCTTTAGTGAGGTTGTTCTTTAAAATTAGGTTGTTTGTTTTCTTAGTGTCAACTTTTAAGGGTTCCTTGTATACTTTATTAGATTTGTTTTTGCAAGTAATCACATCCAGTCTCCAGTTTGTATTCTCATTGTCTCAATGTGTTTTTCAAAGAAGAATATTTAATCTTAATGAAATCCAACTTAAAATAACTTATTTCATGGATAGTGACCTTGGTGTTATATCTAAAAAGTCATTGCCACACCTAAGGTCATCTCTTTTAAGAAGTTTATAATTTTGAGTTTTGTATTTAATTCTATAATTCACGTTAGTTGATTTTTTTAAGTGTTTCAGGTCTAGGTCTTGACTCATTATTTGCATGTGGATGTCCATTGTTCCAGCACCAGTTGTTGAAGATAATATATTTGTTCCATTGTGTGACATTTGTTTCTTTATGAAAATTTAGTTAACTATATTTATATGAGTCTATATCTGAGCACTGCCTCCTGTTCCATTGACCTATTCATTTATTTTTCACCACACTCTATTGATTACTGCAGCTTTTTAATATGTTTTGAAGTTGGGAAGTATCTGTCCCCTGATTTTCTATTTCTTCTACAATATTGTTTTGACTATTCTGAGTCTTTTACTTCTCCATATAAACTTCAGAATCAATTTGTTAATGTCTGCAAAATAACTAGCTGGAATTTAAAGTTTAATTAGTTAAATCTATAGATCAATTGGAAAGAAGTGGCATCTTAACGATATTGAGTCTTCCTATCCATGAACATGAACTATTTATTTAGTTTTATAATTGTATTGATCAGAGTTTTGTTGTTTTTCTTACATAAATTTTGGGCATATTTTATTAAATTTATATCTAAATATATCACTTTAAGGAGTGTTAATGTGGCAAGATAGTAAGAAGCTAGGAAAATTCCTGGGCATTGTCCCCTGCATTAATAAACATAATCTCAAATCCATCTAGACTTCTGTTGTGAAATCTTTCCTACATAAAGTCAAGGACCTACACGCTACAGGCTGGCCTCAGGCAGACCTGCTCTGGGCAGGGTCCTGTCCAGTAACACTAATATAAATAGTATTGTGTATTTCATTTATTTATTGCTAGTATACAGAGAAGTGATTTACTTTTGTATACTAACCTTGTATCCTACAATCTTTCTAAAGTCTTTTATCAGTTCATTTGTATTTTCTGCATAGACAATTATTTCACCTATAAACAAAGTTTTATTTCTTTCTTAGCAACCTGCATACCATTTATTTTATTTTCTCATTTTAAAGCATTAGCTAATACTTCTTGAACTATGTTGAAAAAGAATGGTGGGAGAGGATACCATCGCCTTCTTCCTGATTTTAGTAAGAAAAGGATAAGTCTGTCAACATTAATTATGTTATTGTAGAATTTTTGTATGAGATCTTTGTCAGTTAGAGGAAGTTTTCCTCTGTTCCTAGTATACTAAGAGTTTTTATTGTTAGTGGGTGTAGAATGCCACGCAGCAATAAAAAGAGAATGAGCTACTGATCTATGTAGGCAAATGGACAAATTTCACAGGAATAATGTTGAGTCCAACCCAAAGATTTATGCAATAGAATACTACTCATATGAAATTCAGGAAAATACAACTGTAACATATGCTATTTAAAATCAAAGTAGAGTTTTCCTTATGAAGCAGATGTTGGCATTGGTTGGAAAGTGGCATGATAATTGTTTCTGGAATGATGCATATGTTCTTTGTATTGACTGTAGTTTGGTATATATTCCTTTATATACAAATTATCTCTCAATATAAAAATAAAGTATCAAAACAATTAAGGGACTGAGTTAAAAAAAATCTTAGAAAAATAGGTAAAACAAAGAAACAGCCATAATTGGTCCTAAAATATATGTAAATTATATTTAAAGTTGCTTAACTTCACTTATACTAAATGTAAATTAAAACTTTTTGGAGATAGACACTTTTCACCTTTTAGATTGGCACAATTCCAATAGCTTGATTAAAAAAAGTATGGCCAACAAGACTATAAGGGTAAACCCTTTCATAATTGTCAAGTGAACATGGCATAATCTCTACGGAGGGGATTTGGAAAAATCTTATGAAACACATTTATTTTGTTTTTGTTGTTTTTTTTTAATATATTTTATTGATTTTTTTACAGGGAAGAAGGGAGAGGGATAGAGAGTTAGAAACATCGATGAGAGAGAAACATCGATCAGCTGCCTCCTGCACACCTGCTACTGGGGATGTGCTCTCAACCAAGGTACATGCCCTTGACTGGAATCAAACCTGGGACCCTTCAGTCCGCAGGCTGATACTCTATCCACTGAGCCAAACCGGTTAGGGCTTATTTTGGGTTTTTGCTCAGCAATCTCACTTCTAGAAATTTACCCTGAATTATAGATTCACTAATGTGAAAAAACAACAATGGCATAATATCAATAATAAGAACACATACACAAATGTAATCACAAGATCAATTTTAATAGCAACATATTGGAAATAATCTAATACTGCACATAGTTATTAACTAGAAAAAGGGGGTACTCTATTAGAATACTATGCAGCTATCTATAATAATAAAAGCATAATATGCTAATCAGACTAGACGTCTTTCCAGACGTCCTTCTGTCCTTCCGGATGAAGCCGGGGCAGCAAGGAAAGCCTGGGTCCCAGGTGCCTGCTGGTAGCCACAGGGAAGCTCAGGTCCCAGGTGTCAGAGAGAAGCTGGTGCCGGCAGCTGGGGGAAGGAAGACCTACTCTTGCATGCATTTCATGCATAGGGCCTCTAGTATATTATAAGAAAAATCTCTGTGAATTTATTTTGAATGCTTTCTAGTCTCTATATTAGTAAGTTAAAAAAAGGTCTAATAGTATGCATAATATATTACTTGCTCATGAAGAAAATAAGTCCAATTTTTGTAAGAATTTTATTCAGGAATAATAAACTTTTAAAAAATAAAATAAAACGAATGAAAATAGTTACTTACGAATGTGAGTTTAAAGTGATATAATAGCAGATTCAATTTTTGTGAATATACCTTTTTCGATGGTTTTGAATTTTGAGCCATGTTATTATTTGGTTAATTTTGTATACTAGAGTAATATAAAACATTAAGTTAATTTTGTTTACTAGAGTAATTTAGTAAATTAGTAAATATATTGATTTTCTTAGAAACAATTGTTCTTACTCTGGGGGAAGAGAGATACAAATATGGAATAGGAAAAGGAAAGGAGAGTGAGAATGATTTTGAACTATGATACTGAACTGGAGTTAAAGTCATTGGAGTTAAGTAACCACTAAAAGACATGGAAACCAACTATGCATTGGCAATGACCATATTTCATGCCCATTCTAGATACTATTACCTACTGAAAACTAACTAACTAAAAAACTAATGTTTCTTATAGAAATGACTGGTTAGGTGTTGGACAGAGGAATTTCAAAGAAAGCTGAAATATCCAATTGTTTAATGAAGTAAGAAAATCCTCCCAGCCTAATGGAGATCTGGCAAAAACACACAGGAGCCAGGTTATACAGCTTCCACTGGCCAAATTATGAGCTTTACAATGAATAGTGACATAAATGGATCCTAACATTGTTTTTTAAAAAAAAAAATATATATATATATATATATATATCATACTCATACTAAAACAAAATTATAATTAAAAAGTGAGAGAAGAGCAAAGGAATTGTTTTTCTTTTAAAAAAAATATATTTTATTGATTTTTTACAGAGAGGAGGAGAGAGGGATAGAGAGTTAGAAACATCAATGAGAGAGAAACACTGATCAGCTGCCTCCTGCACACCCCCTACTGGGGATGTGCTCGCAACCAAGGTACATGCCCTTGACTGGAATCGAACCTGGGACCCTTCAGTCCACAGGCTGACGCTCTATCCACTGAACCAAACTGGTTAGGGCAGGAATTGTTTTTCTTAAAAAAATAATGTTACTGGGTAATTTGTGGACTTCATTTCACTAAATATTCGGTGCATATTTTAATAAATCCATGGATATAAATCATTTTTACACAAATGAACTTAAAAATATACCTTCTGAAACTGTATTTAAAATTTTCTATTTATTTATGAGCATTCATATTGAGCTGTTGTTAAAATGACTCTAGCTCACTTGAAAATTGTTGAACAGTAAGTCACAATCTCTTTTGCAAAATATGGGTAAGGCAATGGGTATATATTTTAAATTTTATGGGCAAATATGATTATTGCCTTTTAAATATGCATGTCATCATATATATTTTTTCTTGTATTTGTTCACCTGTTTAGTGTTTGTTTCTTCAACTATATTGTGAATTCTATTCTCCTTACAGAATGTTGCATTCATCCTTATTTCCCAGGAACTAGCATATTGAGAGTATCACTATAGATTTTTAAAGTATAGTAATAGTCAATGTTATTTATTATCATTAATAACTTATCCAATACAGATGATTGCTTTGTTAAGTAAAGCATTTTTATTTAATAAACAAACTCGATTTTGTTACCCTTATATTAAACATAGGTATTTGGTTGGTGCTGTGGGAATAACAATAGTTAACTTGAGGTGCAGCAGACACGTACAACATGAATCTATAATGCATGGCTAGAAGGTCATAGTGACCTTCCGAATTTGTTTTTCACAAAAAATGTAGACACTTCCTTGGGAAGGGCTAAGATAGTGGAACTGACATTAAGTACAAAACTATTAACTGCACATGCTTAGTAAAAAACAAAACTTCACTAGTCAGAAGGAAATAATTCATATAAAAACCCATTACTTCCTTTCTTCAGAAGGGATAAAGCTTGGTGTTTCTCATTTAAACTTGTTGTTAGCCCAATACCATGAACTCATATGTGAACTCTAGGAAGAGAAAAATAGGTGCAAATAGTTAAAAAAATGATGCAACTGTTTTCAGTCAAACTTCTGGAGATGGTGGAATCAGAAAGTGGCATTATAGGAAACAATACAGAGAGGATGGTATCAAGATCCGGGAAGGTAGAGGCAGCCTCCTTGCTTCTGCCCAATGCAGGCTTGGATGCAGAGGAGCATGGCAGGTGAATGTGCAGAAACCCCACGTCTATATAGATAACCCGACCACCAGAGGAAGACAAGAACTGCAAGTCTTCTTCCATGGCACTCATTAGACAACCCTTTTGAGCTCCAAAAGGTAAGAAAGAAAACTTTGAGAGGGACTAATACTTGTAATAGTGGATGAAAAAATAGAAATTTCCTCATGATGATATGACTTCATTTTTACTTCCAGACCAGTATGGCCCAGGATTACACAGAGCTTTTGGTTTCAAGTTCACAGAATAATTTATCTGCCAGTTATATTGTAGAGTTTTTAAAGCAAAAAATATTTAGGTATCTGGAGATCCCTATAGGTATTAGCCTTACAACTTCCTTTACGAGTATTTAGAGAAATTTTTTTTAAAGGGTGATAATAAAGCACTCGAGGAACATTTATAAAAGTTAAATAATTATCATAGGTAAAATGGTAGCAAGTACTTTGGAGAAGAAAATAGTTTTAAATAATTCAAATAAAAGACTACGGTAGCAGATTGTCATTTGTATCAAAAAATAAAATGAATTATTGGCTTATTAGACTCTTTATGGCTGCTAGAAATTTACAGAAAATAAAAAGGAATAATTTTCATGTATGGGTACCTTAGTACTAAGAATCAGCAAACATACACCTTTAGTTTGAAAGGGATTAAATTAAATAGTATAATATAGAAAACACTATTTTAAAAATGTGTTATATTTTACGTAATATAATTTATTAATTTGAGTTCTATTGATTGATTTTTTTTAACCACATCAAATCCTTAAATTGCCTCAATGACTTTTGCATTATAAACTTTCAACTTGCAGGGAATTATAAAAGTATAGGATTAGTTGTCAAAATATTTATTAACACTTATTTGGTATATTTATTAAAGCAAACAATTTCATATTACAAAATTGACATGGAAAAATAATTAAAAATGTGTTTTCATTTTTAAAATAAAAACATATACACAATTAAAATTAAGTTAATAATCTCCAGCATAAATCTTTGCATTTACTTAACAACATTTTTATAATTTCTATACTTCTGGATAGTCTTTTGGCTGAATTAGGAGGCATTCCAGGAAAAACAAGGAAAGATGCTCTTTCTGTATCATACTTTTTAAGCACCACAAATATTCTTTGTGCTCACTGTAACTTTCCTAATTACACTTTCTTTTTCAGTACTTTGGATTGTTGGATTCAGTGTTTTATTTTCTTTTGAACAGAAGGTGTGAGACTTATTGCCTGATGTGGTACCATTTGTTCTCTGTGAAATATGGTTAGTGTCACCTTACTTTTTTATTAAGTGTATATTTATAACCTTTAGAAGCAAATGTTCTCTATCCACATGGCTAGCGTTTATTGTTTTACGTTCTGCATGCAAAGCTGCTTTTCTTAATAATAAGAAACAGCTGTCGTAAGCACAACAATGAATGCAATGGGTCATACATGCTTAAATTAGAGACAAAGGGAGCCAAGCAGGGCTAAACTCTTTAATTCTGTCTCACTCTTCCATGATTGATGCACTCTAAAAAGAGTGCTTATACACTGTGTTGAGATTTAACAGATGCTAAAAGGAGCCTGTTCCAGTATACATTTGTTAGGCAGCTGTGTTTTACACCAGCAGTGATTACAATGGGGAAATCAATGTTTCCATGACTGTAAGACTGACTGAACGTACATACAGGAAAATTAAGGTAAAATAATGAAAAATATTAGTGTGGTCTACAAATGCAATCAATCACTTCTGTGGTAAATACACACACACACACACACACACACAAAGTTAAATATCATTACATTGATTTGTTCTTAGTATCATATATCACTTATTAAATCATATAAATGATTTCATTTGCATATAAATGATAGCTGAGTTACTGAACTATGCAGGCTAGTGGTTATAAGACATATGAAACTATGTATATTTTAAGGAAAAATGAAAATAAACTTAGAATTTTTGTCATATGGTACATAAGGCTAGCCAAAAAAGTTTGCTTCTATCTTAACCTCTGTTTTCATGGATTTGAAAGTCATCTTTTGATTCTGTATTTTATATATTAAAATTCAAATGTGGACATTAAGAAAAATTCTCTTTTCCGATGCACATATCTACTTAGAAAAGAAGCAAAACTAGATATAAAATAATGACTACAGAGGATTTACATGGTTTCAGAAAATTTACAATTAAGAATATAAAAGTTATCTATATATATATAAAAGGCTAATATGCTAAGTGTCCATCCGGGTAATGACATCACATAGCAATGCCCAGCTTCCTCTCCCTAGCGATGACTAGCCTCCTTGGAGTTTCTTCAGCCCAGGAACATTACTTGCTTTATAGCCAGGTGGAAAATTTCACACTGTAACCAAATGTCTGTGAAGCGTTTTCCTGTGCCTCATCTCATTTGATCCTTACAGAAGTCCTGGAGTAGGTAGATAGGAGACTCGGTGGAATGCTATTTTCTTTTCATTAGCCAGAAAAGTGAGATTTAGAAACTTGACCCAACTGAAAAGAAGTAAGAAATGGTGGACCTTGAAAATAACTTCAGGTTTCCTGACTGCACAGAATATAGTCAAACACTGCTGCAGTTAAATATTTAACCTTTTTTCTCCCTGCATGATCCTATCTAATAAAAGAGAAACACGCAAATTGACCGTACCTCCGCTACGGCCCACAAGCCACACCCACCAGCCAATCAGGAGTGAATATGCAAATTAACCCACCCCAGATGGTGGTTAATTTGCATATCCAGGCACAGAGCGAAGACTGAAGACAGTGTAGAAGGAAGCCAGTGCTGCCAGAAGGGAGGGAAGCTGCAGAGAAGCAAGCGGGGCGGAGACTGGAGGGAAGCAGGCAGGGCGGGGGAGAAGGGAGGGAAGCAGGTGGGGTGGTGGAGACTGCCTCAGGAAGCCCTATTTCAGGAATCTTCCTGCAACGGGCCTCTAGTCTACAATGATATGCTTCATGTTGATATTTACTGCTGTGTTACTGACAATTACCTGAAAGAGAAGTTGGGGTGCTTCACTGGGCTGGAAAAAGTTTAGCTACATCAGAAAGCAGGTCTGATTAAGCAAGTTTATTCTATATATACTATATATAAAAGGCTAAGTTGACTCACACATGTGCAATACATATAAAGCTCTTGCTGGCACCAGTATCACATGTGTGTTTCTATCTGTCATTATCGATCATGAATTTGGTTGACACTTCTATTAGAGAGGGCAAATAACAATATTAAAATATTTCTCCTAATTAATTTCCTTTCAATGTGCACTAATTCATGCACCAGGCCACTAGTCTACACCAGTGGTTGGCAAACTCATTAGTCAACATAGCCAAATATCAACAGTACAATGACTGAAATTTCTTTTGAGAGCCAATTTTTTTAAACTTAAACTTCTTCTAACGCCACTTCTTCAAAATAGACTCGCCCAGGCCTTAGTATTTTGTGGAAGAGCCACATTCGAGGGGCCAAAGAGACGTATGTGGCTTGCGAGCCGCAGTTTGCCGACCACTGGTCTACACTAATAAAAGAGAAATATGCAAATTGACTATCACTTTGCGATGCCCACCAACCAATCAGGAGTGAGTATGCAAATTAACCTGACAAAGGTGGCAGTGGCCCCACCCCCAGCCACTCTGGGCCTCTGAGCAATACGTATGCAGGCACAGAGCGGCCAGGCGGGGTGGGACACCTGCTATGAGGGAGAAGGTGGGGGGGCAGAGGGAGCTACAGGAGTGGCGCTCTGGCTGGAGCGAAGACCGAAGGTGGCAGCCAGAGCAAAGGCCTGGGTCCTGCGTGCCAGAGGAAAACCGGTGCCGGCAGCCAGAGGAAGGAAGGCCTATTGCATGAATTTTCGTGCAACGAGCCTCTAGTTTACAAATAACAGCCCAAGTGCTCTCCGGTAGATTCATGGATATAAAAGTATGGTACATTTACACAATGGAATACCACTGTGTCATATAAAAGAAGGACATCTTAAAATTTTGTGACCTGGAGAGAATTACGCTAGATGAAATAAGCCAGTCAGAGAAGACAAGTACCAAATGGTTTCATTTATATGTGGCTTCTAATGAACAAAATAAACAAAATAGAAACAGACTCATACTTATAGATAACAGACTTATAGCTGCCAGAGGGGAGGGGGCTGGTTGAAAAAGTTGAGGGGGTTAAGCAAAGAAAAAAATCTCATAGACACAGACAACAGTATGGTGATTACCAGAGAAAATTACCAGAACATTAAAAAAATAATGATGATGGAAGTGTTACAGTCACCCAAAAACCAGGAAGGGTGATATCAGATGGCTCAGAGTCAGAGGGAGAAGGCTGTGCCCACTTCTGTTCTTGTCCTTTCATATGAATGAATTAAAATGAGTTACTCAAGATAATTGTATTGTATTAAAGCAAATTTATTAAGAAGGTAATTTATTAAGAAAGTAAAACATGCAAAGTTATTGAAGGAGTAAGGCAAGCAAACCTATCATCCTACATAGTGGGCTCTCTCAACTAATCTGAGGAGCTAGTTGGGTGTGAGGTTTCTGCCTTATAGACTTTTCTGACTACAGATTTTGAAATTCCTCTGCCAAATATCTTGGCACAGATTAATTTTCAAGGTCTCCCTTTTAGTTTCTTGTGGCTTTCCCAGAATTTGGAAGAAGCACCTGGCAAGTTTATCTTGTCAATCCCCTTCAGGGGTCCTCAAACTTTTTAAACAGGGGGCCAGTTCACTGTCCCTCAGACCGTTGGAGGGCCTGACTATAGTTTAAAAAACAAACAAACTATGAACAAATTCCTATGCGCACTGTGGGCCCGGGACTAGTCGGCTGCTAAGCAGGACAGGCAGCGGCACCTGGCGGGCTGGATAAATGTCCTCAGCAGGCTGCATGTGGCCCGCGGGCTGTAGTTTGAGGACCCCTGCGGCCTAGATTGCTGAATTTTCTGTTTAAGAAGTGGAATGAGAGACTGAACTCTTCCTTCCCCTTCCTCCCTCCTCTCTGCATTCTTTGGAGATACAATAACTATTTGCTCTCAAGTGTCCTTGGCTGGGGAAGATAAGAGCCTGCTATTTACAGTTTGATTGCAGGCTGCCAAATTGTTTAATTTTCTTGTCTCAGTTTCCCTATTACTCCTGCCTTGGAATTTTTCTAGTTTCTCACTATTGAGTAACAGAAGGAGACTTGATGGGGTGGTGAGCACACAATACAATATACAGATGATGTATTATAGAATTGTACACCTGAAACCTATATAATTTTAACCAATGTCAGCCCAATCTATAATAATAAAAGCATAATATGCTATTTAGACCGGACAGCAGAATGACCTTCTGGACGTCCTTTTAGACGAAGCCGCAATGGCAGGGGTGGAGGCAGAGGTGATTAGGGGTGATCAGGCAGGCAGGTGAGCAGTTAGGGGTGATCAGGCAGGCAGGCGGGCAGTTAGGGGCAATCAGGCAGGCAGCCAGAGTGGTTAGGGGCGATCAGAGAGGCAGGCGAGAGGTTAGGAGCCAGTGGTCCTGGATTGTGAGAGGGATGTCCGACTGCTAGTTTAGGCCCGATCTCTGCTGGATTGAGCCTAACCCGGCAGTCAGACATCCCCCGATGGGTCCCGGATTGCGAAAGGGTGCAGGCCAGCCTGAGGGACCCCTCACCATGCACAAATTTTGTGCACCAGGCCTCTAGTCCTGTATAATAAAACCCTAATATGCAAATTGACCGAACAGCAGAAAGACCCATGGAACAACCGGTCGCTATGATGTGCACTGACCACCAGGGGGCAGACACTCAACGCAGGAGCTGCCCCTTGTTCGAGTAGGCAAGTGGGTGGTGCCAGGCCACCAGCCAAAGCGAGTGCCAGCGGGGGCCCCCCATCGCCCTGCCAGTTGCCCCACAGATTGGCCCTGATTGCTGGCCATGTCTAGGGACCCTACCCTATATATTGGGAATAGTCTCTTAGATTTAAAAATTAAAACCTGGCAAGGCTACTCTAACACTGAAAAAACAGGATGATGCAGCAATGACATGCATGCACTCTGGCTTGCACATTTTGTGGTCAGCCCTGATTCTGACACTTATAACTGTGACAAAGCCAGTTACTTAACTTCTCTCTGCTTTACTTTTTCCACCCATAAGATGGGGAAAATGGCACTACTGCCTCAGAAGGATCATGTTATGCACTACTTTTTATAATCAGGGCTAAAAAATGTAGCTGCCCATAAGACAGCAAGATGCCTTTCACCTGTATGAAAAGTATGTTCACTGGTGCATGCAGCGTCCCGGATTGCGAGAGGGATGTCCAACTGCTGATTGAGGCCTGATCGGGCCTAAACTGGCAGTCGGACATCCCCTGAGGGGTCCCGGATTGCGAAAGGGCACACGCTGGGCTGAGGGACACCCCTCCCCACCCTCACCGCCCCGCCCCGCTGCCCCGTACAAGAATTTGTGCACAGGGCCTCTAGGAAAATCAATAAAATTTTAAAAAGAATATAGAGGTTTTGTGTGTTTTTTTAAATCTTTTGTCTATTATAAAGAATACTGCAATGAATCTGAGAGTGTGAATATCTCTTTGGGAGCCTGTTTTCAATTCTTTTGGATAAATACCTAGAGTTTGACTGCTGGATACTGTGGTAGTTCTATTTTAAAATTTTTGAGAATGCCCTTACTGTTTTCCACAATGGCTGCACCATTTTACATTTCCACCAACAGTGCACAAGGGTTCTAATTTCTCCATATTGTCACAATAACTTGTTATTTCCTGGGGTGTTTTGATAATGGCTATTCTAACAGGTATGAGGTGATATTTAATTGTAATTTAAAATTTGCGTTTCCCTGATGTTGAGAATCTTTTTGGCTATTTGTATTTCAACCTAAGTATCCACTGACAGATAAATGGATTAAAAAATGTGATATATACATACAATGAAATATTACTTCTGCTTTAAAAAGGAAGGAAATCCTGTCATGTTGAAACAGGACTTTTAGGGGAATATAGGCAGGTTTAGGGAATTTTTAGAATTGGGGTCCATGGAAAAACCATAGGGCTACAGATTGGGAGAAGGTACATTTCCATAACACAAGGAAGCCAGACAGGGTTACATTTCCATAACACAAAGGAGAGGCAACAGTTACATTTACATAAGATAAGGGAACTGGGAGTAGCCAAGAGGTCTATATTTACAAAATAAGGAAGGAGGAAGAAAGCCCAGAAGGAATAGGAGGAATGTGAGGGAGGAGGTCCTCAGGAGTTACTATAGTAACTAATTGGAAAGAGAATATTGACTAATCAGAGGGAATATCAGGACACAGGAACTGCAGCCTTTATAAACCATGGAAACAGGAAGTCGGTAGGACCCTTTCCTCTTCCCCACGTGGGAGTCTGTACTTGTTCTTCAATAAATCTCTACTTTTGCTATACCACCTTCTGTTCATGGATTCATTCTTCGACTCCCGTGGACAAAGAATCCGGGATCCAGTCCAAAAATTTCATATCAATATGTTATAATCCTGTCATAGGATACATCTTGAGGCCATTATGCTTAGTGAAATAAGCCAATTAAGCCAGAACAAATATTGAATGATTCCATTTATATGAGGTATCAAAAGTGGTCAAAATCATAGAAGCAGAAAGTAGAATCATTGTTGACAGAGGCTTAGGGAGTAGGGGAACATGAAAGCCACTGTTCAATGAGTGTAGTTTCCATCAAGCAATATGAAAAAGTTCTAGAAATCTTCTGTACAGCAATATTCATATAGCTAACAATACTGTACCATACACTTAAAAATTGATGAGAATAGATTTCATGTCATATAATTATTTTTATCAAAAAATAGAATAGAGGAAAAGAATATAGTCTTGCACATATTTACATTCACATAGGCAATTATTATCATGCAGTTATTTTACTTTTATAAAATAGTTTTCAAGTATGTATTTCATAAGGATTATTAATTAATCTTCTTGGGATGCCATAACAAATTACCACAGATCACTAGAAATTTATTTGTTCACAGTTCTGGAGGCTTTAAGTCCATGACCAAGGTTTTGGCTAATTTAGTTTCTGGTGAGAACCTCTTCCTGGCTTTTATCCCAAAAGTCACTGAGGAATAGTTAATTTTCTTCCATTTAAAAAAAAATCTTTATTGTTGTGAAAGGGTGGGGAGAGACCGATTCCACATTCCCTTTGTTCCATGTCCTCCACCTCGTGGAGTCAGGTTCCGGCCCTAGAACCTCTCCAAGAGCCCAACCCACATTTTTGAATTAGCCAATAGAAATGCAAGAGGAAAGTAAGCCGCGCCCTGCCCCCATGTGCAACCTGACCCTGACCAATCAGCGGAGGCCACACTACCTCACCCCTCCTACCTCTCCCAGGCCCCCTATAAATCAGCGCGTTTGGGGCCTGGGGCTCTCTCTCTGCCTCCTGCTGCTGCGTTGAGTGTGGTGGATGGGGAGCTCGAGCTAGCTCGAATAAAGGCTCTTTGCTTTTGCATCGGACTTGGCTCCCTGGTGGTCTTTGGGGATCACGAAATCTGGGGATAACAGTTGAAAGTGTTACAGATGTCCTCTTTGTATGTTTGTAGCTTTTTTCCCATTGACCTGCCCTGCACCTGCCCCTCCCAGGCCTTCATCACTCTATTGTCTATGTCCATGGGATATGCATGGATGCATATAAATTCCCCTGATAATCACTCCCACCCACCATCCACCCCCACCTTCCCTCTGATATTCGTCTGACAAATTTTCTTCAATCTTTTAATTTCTATGTGTTCTTCAAAATTAGTTTAAATAATCTTCAAATTCACTCTTTTTTTCTCTGTTATCCATTTTTCTGACAAACCCATCAAAACATTTTATTTGTATCAGCTATTATAGTTTCCAGTTCTAGAACTTTAATTAATCGTTGTTTGTTTGTCTTAGTTTTCTATGCTCTGCTGAGAGTTCCCATTTTTTTAAATTGTATCCATCTTGTCCTTTAAGTTTTGTACACACTTTTAGTAACTGTCTTAAAGTTTTAGCTATTTATACTTCTGAGTCTTTTTATTGTCAGTTTATGTTTACTAATTTTTCTTGATTATCATATTTTGTTGCTTTTTTACATGTCTAGCAATGTTTATTGTCTTCTTGACATTATGTATATTAAATTGTAGGCAATTAGGATTATGTCCCATTTCTTTAAAGGGTATTGGAGTTTTATGCTGACATACCTATTTATTTACTCTTGTGAGAAGAATTTTCTACATTTGCTTTCCTTACTAAAGTCATAATTTGGTGAAGAAGACAATAAATGCCCTAGGTATTTTAAGTAGAGAGTGATTCAATGGAAATAATTGTTTGTTTACAAACAGTTGAAATGCCAAGAGGAAGAAAGGTCAAGAAAAGTGTTGTTGCCCTGGCTAGTTTGGCTCGGTGGATAGAGCATCAGCCTGTGGAGTGAAGGCTCCCAGGTTCAATTCCAGTCTAGGGCACATGCCCCAGTTGTAGGCTTGATCTTCAATGGGTGGCTTGCAGGAGGCAGCCATCAATGGTTTTCTCTCATCATTGACGTTTTTATCTCTCTCTCCCACTTCCTTCCTTTCTGAAATCAATAAAAATATATTTTAAAAAAGAAAAGTGTTGTTAACTCGCATTTTTAATGATAGATTTGAGGGAATCAGAAAGGTACCATAACTCCTGGAACATAAGATTTTGCCAGCTATTAATGGACAAAGTTCAGCTTTTCATCAGGGATGTTGCAAAGCTTTTCAAAGTCATGTGTTTATATCCTGCTTTTGGAGGAAGACTAATATCTTCCAGATATCAAATGAATCACTACCTTGGAAACTGGCACTAAAATGCCACTGGAAAAAATATTCTGAAAACAGTAGTTTTCATGCTTCTAGACCCTGTCCTACATAAAATCTCTTATAATCCTCATAATATGATACTTGAGGTTTTCTACCACTATCTCATTGCAGCCATAGTGCTTCTATTTTATTTTGTTGGTCACTTTCTATTTTATTGGTCTGTGTTTTTTTTCTGTTGGTTATCATTCCTTTTTGGAAACTGTTGTATCCTTGCTTTTTGATATAGTGTTTTCTTTTTAGGGTACTCCCCTTTAAAGTATCCCCCTTTTTCTCTATATTTGCTCTCTACCAATTGAGATGAACTCTTCTTAAGTGTTAGAACTGAGTCTGAAATAAGAAAAAGACATAAAAAGTTAAGTAGTAGGAAAAAAATAAGAAAAAATCAAGAAGTTTAGTTAATAGATATTTTTAATCATGTATATAACTTAGGACCATACAGGTATTTGCACATAGTAGGAGCTAAGTAATGAAAGTAGTTTTTAAGGGTAAAATAGGCAGGTTTATGGAGTCTTAGGAATTAGGGAGTGAAAGGGAGGCATAGTTGGTTGGACACTTGGAGCTGGCAAAAGGTGCCACAGGATAAGGGGAGAGGAAGACACCCATTCACAGAAGCCACAGGGAATAGACAAATGAAAGGGAAAAGAGGAAAACAGATTTTCACAGGGGATAGAGGATTCTACCTCTGAAGGGGGAGAAAAAGAGGGAGGCCCCATGTGGGGTTTGAGCTTTGAAGCTGCTATAGTGACCAATCAGAAGGGAGCATCAAGAGACAAAGAACTGCAGACTAAGAAATAGGAGCTTAGGGGACTACCTCCTTTGGGACCCCTCCTCCCTACATAGGAGTCTGTACTTGTTTCCAATAAATTTCCACCTTTTCGTATACCACTTTTTGTCCATGGCTTCATTCTTCAAATCCACCTGGACAAGAACCCGGGAAAGACATCACCTTTGCATCCTGCCCAGAAAGAAACCACATGTTTCAGTTTGGTTCCAAATTTCAGTAATATACATTGAATGATATATGAATTAAGAAATTAAAGAATGAAAGAAGAATTGAGTTAATAGCTGGGATAAACTCCCTTTGGAACAATGGCTTCTTCCCCTAACGTTTTAATCATGTTAACTGAAACCTTTTCTGAAACAACCACGACTTGAATTTTTCTGTTCCCCTTGTAAGCACAAACAAATAAATTTGGGCATGGGAACTATGAGAAATGGCTCACCAATCCAAATTTCAAATGACGGACTAGGAAATAGAAACATGGCGGAAAGGAGACTTTTAATAACACTCTCGAGAGCATGTGCCCATTTTACAGGATCACACATGGGGCAAGGGACATAGCCTATTTATTTAGACCCTCCTCCAGTTCCTCATTGGCTGAGGACTATTTGGTCACTTATTTCCCCTCTTCCATTGGGTTATTTTTAAAAAATGGGCTGGGGCCTTCTCTAGTTGTCTCCACCTCCCTTTGTCTAGGGGAATCTTCCTAGGACATGTGCTATCAGCCACATGTACAGCTCTCATCCTCTCTCTCCACCCCCACATCCTGTGTGCTCTGGGGAAATTTAGCAGCCACCTGGCCACATGCTGTTTCTTTTCTATGAAGATAAATCAGAGGCATATTTTTTACAGAACCATGAAGACATTCTAAATCCCAAGGGGTTACTAAAGTTTAGTGAAGTATTAAATTATATTTTTTCACTTGGTCCCTTATTTTTACTTCCAGAATTTAGTGATGGAATTCCCTATTAGGAAACCAAATCTCAATTGTAAATAAAACAGCAACAATAACAACAGCAACAAGAGACACAAAGTAATTTAATGGTAAAAAGAAAAATTTCTTCAACAAGTGTTGCTGAAACAAGAAATAAAATGAACTACTCCCAACCTAGTACCATATGTAAAAAAGAATTAATTTGATAAATTATGAAAATAAACATAAGAGTTATAACAGTAAAACTTAGAGAATACCTCATTGGAGAAAATATTTGAGATTTTGGATTAGGCAAAGATTTCTTAGGAGACCTCGAAAGCATAAACTAGATATTTTTTGAAAGTTATATCAGGATTAAAATTTGAGGGTCATTAGAAAATAAAAGAACCATTATCAAGAAAATAAATTATTATTTACATAGCAAGAGAAAATATAATCATACAATAGAATATAGCACAGTAATTTAAAGGAACAAACTTCCTAATATGTGTAAAAACATGGATAAATCTCAAAAATATTGAGCTGAGTTACAGAAGTCAAATATTGAAACCAAAATGTGGGATGTTGAGTCCAAGTTTGTTGTCTCGCAAAATGAAGAATGAAGTTGCTGACAAAAACAGTTACCAGAACCGAAGTTTATTGGGAAAAGCCAGTCCTGGACAAGGTGCAGCTGGGGTTCCAGGAGCAGCCCAATGTCCAGAGCTTCCTTTTCATGTTACAGTCAGGAGTAGTTCAGCATCCAGCTAATTAAAATCCATTAGTTCATGTGTGGAGGCCCACATGACCATAAGCCACTTGGGCATCAGGGATTGTGCTTCCCAGCAACAGGAATGTCAGGTATCCATTGTGCTCTGCACCAGGGGAGAGAGAGAGAAGGAAGCACATGTGATTTTTTGTACGTATGCTTGTTCATTTCCGATTGGTCTTTTCAAAGAATTTTGCCTTAGACTACCTTGTGATTGGTAAGCTGCCTGTCTTAGTAACATTCATATATTTTAAAGCTAGTCTCCCACACACACCCTTCCTTCCCTGATCAGTTGGGGTGTCTTAGTAACTCCACCTAGTTGAGTTCCTGGTTAATTCCTCTCCCGCCATGGTCCCCATCCCTCTCTACCTAGTTTTCTTCTGTCTCCTCAATATGATTTCATTTATCTGAAAACGTATAATATATTATAGGTTCTTCCCACATTGATGGATGATAGAATTAAAAAAGGGCATTGGTTATTGGGCCTTATCTTTAATTCTATCTACCACACTAAGCTATGACGATAGAAATCGGATCTGGTGTTTCTTCTGGGATGTGGGATTGATGGGGAAGGGACACAAAGAAACTCATGGGGGTGATGGAAATGTGTCTTTGTTAGTTTTAAAACTGATTGAAGAATACACTTAAGGTTTTACCATTTCCATGTATGCAAATTATACCAGTATAAAAAATAAAGCTATACACACGTAAGTATATGCTAAAAAATGTACTAAGAATTTAACATACATAGTATGTTATTATTTTCACAACTGTATAAGGTGAATATTATTGTTATTCCTGTTTTAATGTTTAGGAGACTAAAGTTAAGAACTCTTAAGTAATGTGATTAAGGTATTATGATTAATAATATGAAAACTAACATTCAATTTTAGATTTCCTAAATGCAGGAGCCAAGATCCTTTCTTTGGGTTTTATATTGGTAGATATTTTTTTCCAGAAATTTAAGTTATTCTAATTATTATGATGAATCTGATGATTACTATGAATATATATATATATATATATATATATATATATATATATATATTTAAAAACTACTGTGATTCAAACATAAAGAGAAAGATACAGCTATGGGTTGGATAAAAGAATAAGGGATCTTTAATTGACAGTTATATTTTTCCTTACCCATATGCCAGGTAATCTCTTCCTTGTTCTCATAATTCAAGAATGTCAGTTCCTTGCTAAAGCAATTATGTTTGGGGCTCTCCCACTCTGGAGCATATCTACACCTTTGCTTTTCCCCTCCAGCTCAGTCCTTTACCCTTCTTGTTCCTAATTTCCAGGGGGCCCTTCTTTTGCCTCTATAACTTGTTTCCTGAGCTAACGTTTTCTACATCTGTGACTTTCTCAAAACAATAACAACAACAAAAAAAACAATTCTTTTTATACTAGAGGCCTGGTGTACAAAATTCGTGCACAGATAGGGTCTCTAGACCTGGCCGGCGATCAGGACTGATCAGGGCCTTCCAGCTGCCAGCCAGGGCCTCTCTTCTCCAGCTGCTGGCTCCCACCCAGGGCCCTCCTTCATTTCGTGCCGCCCCCATGTCATAGAGAGCTATGGAACTCCTGGTCTCCTGGTTGAACTCCCAAGGCATATTAGCCTTTTATATATATAGATGGCTGACTTGCTAGTTATACAAAATTAAATGAACATGCACATGCATATGCATATTTATGAATTCGACAAGCAGAACAAGCAACCTCTATTTGTGTTTGCTCTGGGTCAAAGTGTCAAATGCTGATTATTTCTTACTCAGAGCACAAAAGAGCATTCAAGACTTGACAGTGGTTATAAATTAGGTTTGGGTACCAGTGTGGCTACTACATATTCAGAAGCCTCTGGCAACTTTTACTGAAATTGAATCAATAATACTTTCTAAATTAAATCCTTAATCAGAAGGGCTATCCTATGTTTTTATAAGTACTGAAACCAGGTCTTATAAAAAACACACACACACTATTATTAAACAACACTGTCAAGAAACTAATACCACAGGGCTTATCATCATTCTGCCAGCCTTGACAGGACATTTGTTATAGATGTAATATGGTCATCTTCATCAGACTGAAAACAAGCTCCATTCTGAATACAGGAGTGTGGTGAGCACCTCATCAGATTTCCTGAAAAATGACAAAAAGTGCTTGGTGAACCTACACAGATGAAAGGCTATTCTGGTGTTCTTACTGCTCTGCAACAGTTTGATGTTTGGTATGATCATACTATTTCTTACACATAAAGTGGAATTTAATTACTAGAACAGGAAAAATTACACCTAATCATTAGACTTTTTCCTAGTAGGTATGTTTAAGTCATGAAAATATTGCCATATCTTAATTAAACAGAAAGCTGAAGTATCTTGTTATTATGGCAAGGAGATGAGAATATACTTATGATGTGGGAAAGCTGGACTGGAATGCATGGTATTTCCCCGGGCAGGATGGTTTCTGGGTTCTTTGTCGAGTGGAGTCGAAGAATGAAACCACGGATGGAAAAATGGTATAGCAAAAGGTGGAAATTTGTTGAGAAACAAGCATAGACTCCCATGTGGGGAGCGGGAGAGTCCCACTGAGTGCCTTTTCTCTAAAGTTTATAAAGGCTGCAGATCTTTGTGCCTTATACCCCCTCTGATTGGTCACTATCCCCTTAGATTGGTTACTATAGCAAGTTTAGAGCTCAAACCTTCTTCTTCTCCTTATTGTTTCCCTGTTCCCTCTGGGCTTTCTTCTTCCATCTCTTTGAATGAGGGGCTTCCTTCCCTTTATTTTGTAAATGTATCCCTTCTGCTGTTTCCAAGGCTCTCTTACTCTATGAAAATGTTCCTTCTGCTGCTTCCAGCACCCTTATTCTATGGAAATGTACCCTTTGCAGCTCTGTAGCCCTGTGCTTTTCCCATGGACCCCTTAATTCCTAAAATTTTCCTAAGCCTGCCTATTTCACCCCTAAAAATGCCTTTCACTTAGGATTGAGGATGCCTGTTGTATCTGTGGGGTTCAATTAGGAAAGCACAATCACTATGAGGATTATGTAATAGGGAATTTATTATAGGAATTAACGTTTACCCCATTTGGGAGGAGATAGGGAAGATATGTCTGAAAAGAGAGCACCAATCAGGGGAAACATTATTTAAAAACACTGGCACAGTAGAAAGAGTTAGAGTTTTCAGGGAAACATGAAAACTACACATGTTTATATTCAGCTACTTGTTTGGAACTAAAAAAGGGAATTGATGTGGAAGTCTGTGAAAAGTTGTTGACTCTTTATAGTTGTTGACTCTATAAATTGGAAGCAAATTGTCTGGTGGTAGGCTTATGTCAGGAACAATGACAATTTGGGAGTTAGATGAGAAATGGGGAAGACTGAAGACAAACTGGAAATCACTATTGCTTCTGCACTTGTCTCATATCATCTCTAACCAACAATGACCTTCAGAGAATAATGGCTGCTCCTTTATTTTTCATTTCCAATTTTGTGTAAATTTACTTTTGTTCAACTTTATGCTGACGCTTGCAAAAAAGAACAATTACAGGAAATGGTTTTTGGAAACACCAAGTTAGCAATAGAGTAATCTAGCACTCAGGAGAAAATTAACTTCTGGATGAATTTTTTGATGATAGTAAAACTTAGTTTGAGTGTACATTAAAAACATAAACACTAAGAGATCAGTTAAAACTAGCAAAGGTATGAAATCCAAGCATGAGTGGGCTGAATAGAAGGCTTTTTTTTTTTTTTTTTTTTTTTTTGTGGAAAAGCTGAGGATATAGATAGGAGAGATATCCCAAGGCAAATAAATTAAGTTTTAGTTTGATATAATTCAGTTACATTTCTATGGCTAGCTTTTTGTTATGGTGAAATCTTAGCATAGACAGAAGGGGTGCCTTGCTATCTCAAAGCAGATTAAAGTGAATTTACAACATTTTAGGATCATTTCTAAACTCATTGTCTTCTTAATCTCCACTTAAAATTTTTGTTCCATGACTTCATTATTTTCTTTCTTTGTGAAAATATCTCTACACAACCATACATCTCTAAGCAACATTTAGCCTATTTGCACATGTTTTATTAATGGCATCACTTTACAAAAATGCTTCTACAATATTCTTTTTTCCCTAATAGATTTTTGAGATTTATCCATGTTGGCACACATGCTCTAATATAGACATTTTGGTTGTTATATTTCATTTTATTGCAGAAACACAGCAAAATAAATTTATTGTACTGTTAATGGACATTTAATCTGATCCCAGGATTTAACTATGATATACTAGAGGCCTGGTGTACAAATTCGGCATGGTGGGGTCCCTTGGCCTGGCCAACGATCAGGCTGATCAGGGCTGTTTTGCCCAGCTGTCCCTCCATGTGGGAGGTTTTCCGGCTGGCCCGATCAGGGCTGATGGGAACCAGCCGGGCGGGGGTGGGGAGAGGGACTGTGGGAGGTTGGCTGGCCGGTGGGAGGGACCATGGGGGGTTGGCCAGCCATGGGAGGTTGGCTGTGGGAGCACAGTGACAACCAGGGGGCAGCTCCTGCGTTGAGCTTCAGCCCCCTGGTGGTCAGTGTACATAATAGCGACTGGTCAAATGGTCGTATGGTCGACCAGTTATAACGGTCACTTAGGCTTTTATATATATATAGATAATGTTGCTAAGAACATTCTGGAATATTTGGAATGTGGCCTAGCGTGGAATATACACATGGGGTATATAGATAAGGGTATTTGATGGGCAGAAGGGAAGCTTATTGCCTTTGTTTCCCATGGGTGACTATGCTAATTCATAGTGAAGCAGGAATTTTATAGGAACACTAGAGGTCCGGTGCATGAAATTTGTGCACCGGGGGGTGGGTGTCCCTCAGCCTAGCCTGCACCCTTGCCAATCTGGAACCCCTCGAGGGATGTCCGACTCCCCGTTTAAGCCCGATCCTGGTGGGATCAGGCCTAAACGGGCAGTCAGACATCCCTCTCACAATCCAGGACTGCTGGCTCCCAACTGCTCGCCTGCATACCTTCCTGATTGCCCCTAACCGCTTCTGCTTGCCAGCCTGATCACCCCCTAACCACTCCCCTGCCAGCCTGATTGATGCCTAACTGCTCCCCTGCCAGCCTGGTCACCCCTAACTGCCCTCCCCTGCAGGCTTGATTGCCCCCAACGGCCCTCCCCTGCAGGCCTGATTGCCCCCAACTGCTCTCCTTTGCAGGCCTGGTCCCTCCCAACTGCCCTCCCTTGCTGGCCATCTTGTGGTGGCCATCTTGTGTCCACACGGGGGCAGGATCTTTGACCACATGGGGGCAGCCATCTTGTGTGTTGGAGTGATGGTCAATCTGCATATTACTCTTTCATTAGATAGGATAGAGGCCTGGTGCACAGGTGGGGGCCATCTCTTTTGCCTTGAAGGGTGTCCCGGATCAGGGTGGGGGTTCCCTTGGGGTGTGGGGCGGCCTGGGTGAGGGGCCTGTGGTGGTTTGCAGGCCAGCCACGCCCCGTGGTGACCCAAGCGGAGGCCCTGGTATCTGGGGTTTATTTATCTTCTACAATTGGAACTTTGTAGCCTGGAGCGGAACCAAGCCTTCTGCTTGCTCCATGGCGGCAGCTTTTTTGGGGGGGGATTTGTGTATCTTCTATAATTGAAACTTTGTAGCCTTAAGCGGAAGCCTGGGCCAGGGTGTGCGGAAAGCTTGGCTTCCTCCATCATCGAGGGCAACCCTAGCCTCCTGCTCTTTCCAGCTCTGTGGCTGCCGCCATTTCTGTTTGGGTTTATGTATCTTCTATCACTGAAACTTTGTAGCCTTGAGTGGAGGCCTAGGCCAGCAAGGGCAGGCAGAAAGCTTGGCTTCCTCCATTGCCGGGGAAACCCAAGCCTCCCTCCTGCTCTCTGTGGCCGTAGCCATCTTGGTTGGGTTTATTTGCATATTCGCTCCTGATTGGCTTGTGGGTGTGGCTTGTGGGTGTAGCGGAGTGATGGTTAATTTGCATAGTACTCTTTTAATAGATAGGATAGTCAGGCTTAGGGATTTTTTAGAATTGGGGTCCATGGAAAAACACAGGGCCACAAACTGGGAGAAGGTACATTTCCATAACACAAGGAAGCCAGGTGCCATTACATTTCCATAAGACAAGGAGGCAGCAACAGGTATCCTATCTAATAAAAGAGCAATATGCAAATTAACCCTCACTCTGCTACACCCACAAGCCACGCTCACCAGCCACGCCCACCAGCCAATCAGAGTGAATATGCAAATAAACCCAACCAAGATGGCTACGGCCACAGAGAGCAGGAGGGAGGCTTGGGTTTCCCCGGCAATGGAGGAAGCCAAGCTTTCCACCTGCCCTTCCTGACCTAGGCCTCCACTCAAGGCTACAAAGTTTCAATGATAGAAGATACATAAACCCAAACAGAAATGGCGGCAGCCACAGAGCTGGAAAGAGCAGGAGGCTAGGGTTGCCCCTGATGATGGAGGAAGCCAAGCTTTCCGCACACCCTGGCCGGCCCAGGCCTCCGCTTAAGGCTACAAAGTTTCAATTATAGAAGATACACAAATCCCCCCCAAAAAAGCTGCCGCCACGGAGCAAGCAGAAGGCTTGGCTCCGCTCCAGGCTACAAAGTTTCAATTGTAGAAGATAAATAAACCCCAGATACCAGGGCCTCCGCTTGGGTCACCAGGGGGTGTGGCCAGCCTGCAAACCACCACAGGCCCCTTGCCCAGGCCACCCCATGCCCCAAGGGAACCCCCACCCTGATCCAGGACACCCTTCAGGGCAAACCAGCTGGCCCCCACCCATGCGCCAGGCCTCTATCCTATCTAATAAAAGAGTAATATGCAGATTGACCATCACTCCAACACACAAGATGGCTGCCCCCATGTGGTCAAAGATCCTGCCCTCATGTGGACACAAGATGGCCACCATAAGATGGCCAGCAGGGGAGGGCAGTTGGGAGGGTCCAGGCCTGCAAGGGAGGGCAGTTGGGGGCAATCAAGCCTGCAGGGGAGGGCAGTTGGGGGCGACCAGGCCTGCAGGGAAAGGCAGTTAGGAGGGACCCAGGCCTGCAGGGGAGAGCAGTTAGGGGTGACCAGGCTGGCAGGGGAGCAGTTAGGCATCAATCAGGCTGGCAGGGGAGTGGTTAGGGGGTGATCAGGCTGGCCGGCAGAAGCGGTTAGGGGCAATCAGGAAGGTATGCAGGCGAGCAGTTGGGAGCCAGCAGTCCTGGATTGTGAGGCCCAGTGGTATCGGGCCCAAATTGGCAGTCGGACATCCCTCGAGGGGTCCCAATTGGAGAGGGTGCAGGCTGGGCTGAGGGACACACACACCCCCGTGCACGAATTTCGTGCACTGGGCCTCTAGTATTTACATAAGACAAGAGAACTGGAAGTAGCCAAGAAAGGTCCATATTTACAAAATAAAGAGAAGGAAGCCTTTTATTCAGAAGGAGGAGAAGAAAGCCCAAAGGGAATAGGAAAACAATAAAGAAGGAGCGGTGGAGAACCTCACATGTCCGATGTGAGGTTCGACCTTTGAGCCCAGGAGTTACCATAGTAACTCGTCTAAGGGAATAGTGACCCTCAGACGGGAAATCAGGGCACAGGATCTGCAGCCTTTATAAGCAATTGGGAAGAGGAACCCAGTGGGACCCTTCTCCCCCTCCCTACATGGGAGTCCATTCTGGGGGACTCTTCCCTCTCCCCGAGTGGGAGTCTGTACTTGTTCTTCAATAAATCTCCATCTTTGCTATACCACTTTCTGTCCGTGGATTCATTCTTCGATTCCAGCAGACAAAGAATCCGGGTTCCAGTCCAAAAATTTGGTATCAATAGACCCACCAGTCATGTATAAAACTTTCTATGGTTCAAAATAATTGGTAGATACTTGGTATTGTTAGTATCTATTTTTTTGCCAACTTAAACAATGTGAGATAACATTTCTCTCTAGTTTTAATTAAAATCTTTACAATTACTTGTAAGTCTAAAAACATTTTCACTTCTTTATTGTGATTTTTAATAATCTTTTAATCATTATAATTATTGTTACACATTGCAGACACTAATTTGTTGACATTTGTATGCAATGAGATAATCACAATTACATAGCTTTCTTTTTCATTTTGTTTTTGCTAATTTTAATGCATGAAATTTACCATTCATTTCCCTTATGTTTTTATCTTTATCTATCACTTATTAATTATCTATCTATAATCTATTTATCATCTATTATCTATCTATCTATCTATTATCTATTATCTATCTATTTCTACAGTGTAATTATTTCTGAGTTTTCTTTCCCAAACAAGATTTTAATTCACATGAAAAATAATTTTGAATATAAATTCAATTCCTCCCCCACAATGGATATTTTATTTCCTGATGCAATTTACTGAAAAGTCTATTTTGTTTTTCACTGACTTTTAAAATATTTAATTTTGAAAAATATGAAATCTACTGGAAACTTGAATAAATAGTAAAATGAACATATATATATATTATCTAGATTCATTAATTGTTATTCCTTTATAGCATTTGCTACAAGACATTATTTTCTTACTGTGGCCTCTAGTCAGAAGTGAGAAAGAAAAAAACAACCACAAAAATATCACTTGTTTTAATTTTGCCCTGTTTCTACAGAAAGCATCCATTGCTAATTAATTATCTTTATTTAATTATCCAAATTTTAAGCGAGAGTTTTAACATATATCTTTCAATATATCTAAATGTTGTAATACATTTTTAAAAAGGAAATAAGTTGACTTTATTAGTAAATTGTTTAAAGCAGTATTTATTGAAAGCCTGCAGCTCCATACAGAGCACTGATTTGGTTTCTTAAAAGATCCTTTAATCTAATGAGGAAATCCAGTACACGAAAATAAATAACTTAGAAAGAAATAAGAAATGGGAAGAAAAAGTGTTGAGTGTGGCAGGATTAGGGTAAAACTTGTAAAATGGAATGTGTGTTATGGCACAAGATCATTTAAAAGGCTGCGTTAGAGAGATTTACCCATGCTAAGAAGCAGAACAGAGGCAAAATAAGGGGCAATGTTAAAAAACTATTTGAAATTTAAGTTTTATTATCTTTTCTTAGTTTCTTGAAAATAATAATCAAACACATATTGCTACCTGATAGTGTAGAGTGAAAGAAAGGGTTTGTAATCTTGCAGGTGATACAGAATTTTTGGACTGGAACCCGGATTCTTTGTCCACCAGAGTCAAAGAATGAATCCACGGACAGAAGGTGGTATAGCAAAGGTGGAGATTTATTGAAGAACAAGTACAGACTCCCACATGGGGACGGGTAAAGAGTCCCACAGAACGGACTCCCACATCGGGAGGAGAAAGGGTCCCACTGAGTTCCTTTTCCCTATGGCTTATAAAGGCTGCAGATCCTGGTGCCATGATATCCCCTCTGATTGGTCACTATTCCCTTAGACTGGTTACTATAGTAACTCCTGAGCTACTTCCTTCCTTATTGTTTTTCTATTCCCTTTGGGCTTTCTTCTTCTCCTTCTGGATGAAGGGCTTCCTTCTCTTTATTTTGTAAATATAGACCTTTTGCTGTTCGCAGCTCCCTCATTCTATGGAAATGTACCTGTTGCAGCTTTTCAGCTTCCCTATTCTATGGAAATATACCATCTGCTGCTCTGCAGCCCTGTGCTTCTTCCATGGTCTCCTTAATTTCTAAAATTTCATAAAACCTATATTTTTCTCCCCCCAAAATTCCTGTTTCACAGGCATAGTTTTAAATCCCAGTTCTAATACAAAATATTTGTCATTGTAGACTCCATTGATTTTTTACAAAGTACATATGAAAAATGCCTATAATAACATGGAGTACTCAGCACAATGTAGTATACCGTGGTTACGTATTATGTATATGAAGTTTTCCTTACCCTTTCTTGAATAAATTAACTTGTATACTGCATAGAAAGATCATAAGTCCAAGAAAAAAAGTGTTCCAAAGTAAAACTTATCCTTATAGTTTCAGTTCTGGTCCCCAAAAAATGACAGTTAAAAAAATAACCTATATTATTAATATGTATATTTCAGTATTACCTATTTTATATAAATAACTTTTGAGATTAAACCTTATATGCACAAAAAACAGGGTAATTCTTACTAAGGATGTATTGTATACATCCACAGAAGAATATAAAACACAAATATAATTTATTGATAGCAGTACAAATCCTATATACATTCATCCTAAATTATTTTGTTTTCTCCAAGAACCTCCCAACAAAATACTAACTATAAAGAGAAAAAATAACATATTTATAGTGCAGAAGGCTGGAAGATCCCATTTTAATCAATGACTAATGTTAACATTACCAGAAATGGGACACATTGTCATCATGTGTCAATTCATAGGATACAACATTTTTTGTTGGGAGGTATTTTGAGGCTACAATATTTTATTCCTTGTTATATTCTAAATGAATTAATTAATTCCAGTACAAATTCATACCCTTATTTTATTTTATAGCTTGTAATCCTATATAATAAAAGGCCAGGACCATAAGGGGAACAACCAGAACGACCGCTTGACCAGTCGCCATGAGGTCCGTTGGCCACCTCTCGATCCCTCCCCCGCAACCCGCAGGCTCCGATCACAGCATGGCGAATGGGAAACCACAGCCAACAGGGGGGTGGCAGCAGGGCCGGACTGGGACTGTTGAGCAGCAGCAATGGGCAGCAGGCGGTGAGCATCACAGGGCGGTGGCAGCAAGCATCACGGAGCATTGCAGGGTGGGCAGCGTCGTGGAGCAGGGAGCTTCGCGGAGCATAGTGGGGCGGTGTTGCAGAGCTTCACAGGGCGGCAAGTGCATTGTGGAACAGTCGCAGGGTGGGGAGCCTCAAGGAGCATCGTGGGGCGGCAGCAGAGAGTGTCGTGGAGTGTTGTAGGACAGCAGAGGCAAGCATCGCAGAGCTTCACGGGGCATCACGGAGCAGTCACGGGGCGGGGAGTGTCAAAGAGCGCCGTGGGGTGGTGGCAGTGAGCTTGCAGAGTGTTGCAGGGCCACAGCGGCAGTGGCGAGCATCGCGGGGCATCTTGGGGTATTGCGGGTGTCGGATATGGCCCTGACCGCAGGCTAGGCCTAGGGACCCTACTCGCCCATGATTACGTGGGCTGGGCCTCTAGTGTTACTATAATCATACCTACTTTTTGATGCTTAGATGGTCTGTTTTGGAGTGTGGGAGAACTTTCAAGTTATTTCTATGTCCTTTTGTTATTCTTTAAGCACTCAAGATATTTTAAGCAAAACTGAATGTACTAGGCTCCTTTGTAATTTCTCTGACCTAGCCTATTTCTAGGAAATCAACTAGATTTCTCCAAAGGAGTCCTAGTTTTGTTTTGTTTTCCCCCCCAATAAAGTTTGATATATGAAGCCGTCTTCTGAGATGTACTCATTAATCTTAAGTAATAGTGGCCAAAGCTGATGAAGAAATGTATACATCTATATTTATTGTTCTGGGGTTTACTACTCTTTATCTCTCTCTCTCTCTCTAACTTGTGACTTCCTCCTCAAAAAGTGAAATATGTGATTGGCATTATATACAACAAATTTATTAATTTTAATGGACCTCACCGTCTTACTACACAGATGTCCTTTCTTTGGTTGGTTCTGACGCCCTGTGCCAGGCTGCCACCTCCTCTGTGAAAACCCTGCTTAGCTCTGATCCCCATGCTGGGCAGCCTCCCATACATCACTCCAAGGCCACTGCAACTCTGGAACTGCATGTCATACCATCCCTCCACAAGACAGCCTTCTCATCTTACTTGAGCTCTGACTCTGCTACCCCACTCCCAATTTGGTTTATTCCTCATTTGATGCTTGTTCTGCATTAGCAAGCTGGACTACTGTTATTCTCCTAAACCCAGATGCCCTTCAGGGCTACATTGTTCAGAAGGGAAGGGAGTAAAAACAAAAGAGAAGGAAATAAAGGGGAGAAAATGGAAAAGGATGAAAAAAAGAAAGCTTCAATTCTTTTAAAAAAATTATTGTTAATGTTGAAAGTATTACAGATGTCCCCCTATTTTTCTACATTGACCCCTCTAGCCCCCTGACACTCCAGGCCTTCACCACATTATTGTCTGTGTCCATGGGTTATGCATATATGCATATAAATTCTTTGATTACTCACTCCCACCCACCCCCAACTTCCCTCTGAGATTCGTCATTCTGTTTCATGCTTCTACGTCACTGGGTCTATATTTTTATTCATTAAAATTGTTCACTAGATTTCACATATGAGTGAGATCATGTGATACTTGTCTTTCTCTGACTGGCTTATTTCACTTAACATAATACTTTCCAGTTCCCTCCATGCTGTCTTAAAGGGTGAGAGATCCTTCTTTTTACTGATGCATAGTATTCCATTGTGTAAATGTACCATAGCTTTTTTATCCACTCATCTACTGATGGGCACTTGGGCTGTTTCCAGATCTTAACTATTGTAAATTCTGCTGCTATGAACATAGGGGTGCATACATTCTTTCTGATTGATATTTTGGGATTCTTAGGATGTATTCCTATAAGTGAGATCACTGGATCAAATGGCAGCTCCATTTTTAATATTTTGAGGACACTCCCTACTGTTTCCCACAATGGTTGCACAAGTCTGCATTCACAACAGCAGTGTACTAGGGTTCCCTTTTCTCCACATCCTTGCCAACACTTGTGATTTGTTTATTTGTTGATGGTAGACATCTGACAGGTATGAGGTAGCACCTCATTGTTGTTTTAATTTGCATCTCTTTGATGATTAGTGACTTTGAGCATTTTTTCATGTTTCTTGGCCATCTGTGTGTCCACTTTGGAGAAGGGTCTATTTAGGTCCTTTGTCCATTTTTAAATTGGATTGTTTGTCTTCCTTTCATTAAGTTGCATGAATTCCTTATATATTTTGGAAATAAACCCCTTATCAAATATATTATTGGCAAATCTGTTCTCCCATACAGTGGATTCCCTTTTCATTTTGTTGATGGCTTCCTTTGCTGTGCAGAAGCTTTTTGTTTTGATATAGTCCCACTTGTTTATTTTCTCCTTTGTTTCCCTTGCCCTAGCAGATGTATTGGCAAACACATTGCCAGGTGAGATGTCTGAGATTTTGTTGCCTATATTTTCTTCTAGGATTTTTATGGTTTCATGACTTACATTTAAGTATTTTTTTCCATTTTTAGTTTATTTTTGTGTATGGTGTAAGCTGGTGTCCAAATTGCAAAGGAGGAAGTAAAACAGTCATTATTTGTAGATGTTTAGTTAGCATATTAGCTCTTTATTATATAGGATAATGAACTCACAAAAAAAGAAACTAAAAAAAAATCCCATTTACCATTGCACCAAAAAAATTAAGATACCTAGAAATAAACTTAACTAAGGAGTTAAAAGACATATACTCAGAAAACTACAGAACATTGAAAAAAGAAGTAGAGGAAGACATAAACAAATGGAAGAATATACTGTGTTTATGGATTGATAGAATCAACATTATTAAAATGTTTAGACTACCTAAAGCAATCTTTAAATTCAATGAAATCCCTATTAAAATACCAATGGCATATTTCACAGATCTGGAACAAATACTCCAAAAAATTATATGGAACCAAAAAAAGATGCTGAATAACCTCAGCAATCTTGAGAAAGAAGAACAAAGTTGAAGGAATCATAATACCAGATATCAAGTTATACTACAAAGCCACTGTAATCAAAGCAGCCTGTTTCTGGCACAAGAACAGACACATAGATCAATGAAACAGAACAGAGAACCCAGAAGTCTACCCAAACCATTACGCTCAACTAATATTTGGCAAAGGAAGCAAGAGCATACAATGAAATAAAGGGAGTTACATGCAAAAAAATAAAACTAGATAACCAACTTACAACATGCCCAAGAATAAACTCAAAATGGATAAAAGTTTTTTTTTCAATATCATTTTTAAAAATAGGAAATATACACTAACTGCCTAAGCTAAATTTTGAAACTCTATCCAGTCATTCCTCTAAGACACATGAGTATTGATGTCTTCCTATGTAATAGACCTAGGGGAATTAAATTGCTCCCTTTACTTGCAGAATTTATAGTAAAATATACAACATGTATATTAAAAAATGTGATTTCATGGACAACTTTTAATGATTAATTTTGAAACTATTAGAGTTCAATTTGTGTTCATATGTGTGAGTTTTAAAAATATGCAGTGCTAGAATATAGAATGTTATTTAGGTACATTAGATTCATTAGTTAGAAATAAAATAGCAACAAATATATATCATTCATATATACCATATGTTAAGTGCCGATTATATGCCACATACTTTTATGGATTCTTTAAATATATTAACTTGCTTAATATTCACAATGATCTTATGTGTAAAGTTGTATTTGTACATTGTTTATAGATAAAAAAACAATGCAAACTCAATATAAGTGACAACTTCATAAAAGCCTACCTATAAGTCAGCTATCCAGCTATCTCTACCAAAAGGCAAGGAAACTTATAGGCAATAACAGCTGTACCTCATTCAAACACTGCAGGAAAACAAACAAAAAGACAATAAATGTATCCCCACCCACACACATGCCAGCAAATGGTGGTGAACCTAACATTTCACACTTTCAAGGCTGTGATGACACACTCATGACTCAAAAATGAATCATGGACCTAAAAGGAAGTCATAAAACCATAAAATTTAAAAAAATAAACATAGGAGAAAATCTTTGAGATCTAGGGATAGATAAAGAGTTATTAGATTTTATATCAAATGAACAATTCATAAAAAGAAAAATCAATACATTAGAGTATCAAATTAAAAACTTGTGTTTTGGTAAACATTTTGTTAAAAAGGATGAACGGACAAGTTGCACACTTCAAACTGCATATATCTGACAAAAGCCTAGTATTTAGAATATATAAAGAATTCTACAGGAAAATAAACAAATTAGAAAATGAGCACAGGTATTTTGCTGAGGAAGATATACAAATGGCAAGCAAGCACATGAAAAGAAGTTGTTCACCATTATTTGCCATGGTGACATGCAAATTAAAACCACAATGGAAAGAGATGTGACTTGGGGAAGTGAACACATAATACAGGGTACAAATGATGTGTTCTGGAATTATGCACCCGAAACCTGTGCATAATTGTGTTAACCAGTGCCACCCCAATAAATGCAATAAAATGAAAAAAAAAAAAGCCACAATGAGCTAAAACCTATCAGAGTGGGAAAAATAGTGACAACACCAAATGTTAGCGAGATGTGGAGAAATTGAATCACTTATGCATTGTCTGTGGGAATGTAAAATGACAATTTTAGGTAACAAATTGGCAATTTCTTAGACAAAAAGAAAAGAAAAATTACACATACAACTACTATACAACTGAGAAACTTCACTCCTGTATATTTTCCCAAAGAAATAAAATATTATGTTTATAAAAAAATCTATGCCCAATACTTATAGTAGCTTTATTTGTAATAATTGCAAACTGGAAATATCTAAGATGTTTTTAAATTGGTAACAGATTAAACAAATTGTGGAACACCCATATCATGGAATGCTATTGAGAAACAGTCTATTATATTTAACTAGAGGCCAAGTGCATGGATTCATACACCGTGGGGGTCCCTTGGCCTGGCCTGCACCCTCTAGCAATCCAGGACCACTTGGGGATGTTGGAGAGCCAGTTTCTGCCCAATCTCTGCAGGCCATACTGAGGGACCCCACTGGTGCATGAATCTGTGCACCAGGCCTCTAGTATGCATATAAGATCTTTGATTAATCTCTTCCCACCCTCCCCCCTCCCCTCTACCCTCTGAGGTTCATCAGTCTTTTTCCATGCCTGTGCATTGAGCATCTGCCCCCTGGTGGTCATTGTAAGACATCACACCAGTCAAACAGTCGAATGGTAGAACAGTCACTTAGGCTTTTATATATATAGACTCAATGTGGGGAGGGCGGGGTGTCCCTCAGCCCAGCCTGCACCCTCTCCACTTTGGGACACCTCGGGGGATGTCCAACTGCTGGTTTAGGCCCGATCTCTGTGGGATTGGGACTAAACCAGCAGTTAGACATCCCTCTTACAATCTGGGACTGCTGGCTCCCAACTGCTCGCCTGCCTGCCTGGTTGATAGCCCCTAACCACTTCTGCCTGCCAGCCTGATCACACCCTAACCACTCCCCTGCCAGCCTGATTGCCCCCAACTGCCCTCCCCTGCAGGCCTGGTTGCTCCCAACTGCCCTCCCCTGCAGGCCTGGTCACCCCCAACTGCCCTCCCTTGCCGGCCCGGTCACCCCTAACTGCTCTCCCCTGCAGGCCTGGTCCTGCCAACTTTCCTCCCTCCCCTGCAGGCCCAGTTGCACCCAACTGCCTTCCCTTGCTGGCCTGGTCTCCCCTAACTGCTCTCCCCTGCAGGCCTGGTCCCCCTCAACTGCCCTCCCTCCGCTGCAGGCCCAGTTGCCCACAACTGCCCTCCCCTGCCGGCCATCTTGTGGTGGCCATCTTGTGAACCCATGGGGGTGGACATCTTCGGCAAGGGTGTGACGGTCAATTTGCATATTACCTCTTTATTATATAGGACTAGAGGACCGGTTCACGAAATTTATGCATGGGGGGGTCCCTCAGCCCAGCCCCTGCACCCTCTCCAACCCAGGACCCCTCAGGGGATGTCCGACTGCCGGTATAGGCCTAAACCGAGGATTGGGCCTAACCCGGCAGTCGGACATTCCTCTCGCAATATGGGACTGCTGGCTCTTAACTACTTGCCAGCCTGCCAGCCTGATGGCCCCCAACTGACCTGCCATACCGGCCTGATGGCCCCCAACTGCCCTGCCCTGCTGGCCTGATCGCCCCTAACTGCCTCTGCCTCAGCACCCACCACTGTGGCTTTGTCCAGAAGGAAGTAGGATGTCTGGAAGATGTTTAGTCACCCGGTCTAATTAGCATATTACCATTTTATGAGTCTAGATCAGCCATGGGCAAACTACGGCCCGTGGGCCGGATCCGGCTGTTCTATCCGGTTCTCTTGCTCTCCCCTCCGCTCCTTTACTTTGAATTTATATTAGTTCACACAAACACTCCATCCATGCTTTTGTTCCGGCCCTCCGGTCCAGTTTAAGAACCCATTGTGGCCCTCGAGTCAAAAAGTTTGCCCACCCCTGGTCTAGATAGTTACTGAGCAGTGCATTCTGGGGAACATGGGGAAGTGCCCTTATGACTCAGAGACCAGGGACTCAACAGAAAGCTGGGAGGTCCAGTCTCACTCAGCAGAGGATGGGCCGGGGACCATGAGCGAGGCCTGGACTCTGTTTAGGTCCGAGGAGCCTCCCTCCTCCAGGTACCACTTGCTCAATGGCCTCCTGCACACACCCAGACCCAGGCTCAAACCCCCAACCTTTCAATGTACAGGACAAAGCTCCAACCAATGGAGCTACCCAGCCAGAGCAGTTATTCTTGGCTTTTTTTTTTACTTTTCTATTTTATTTTATTTTTTACTCTTTTTATTAAATCTTTATTGTTGAAAGGTTTACATAGGTCCCCTTTCCCCTCTCATTAACCTTTCCAGCCTACTACCCACCCCCAGGCCCTCACCACCCCATTGTCTGTGTCCAGGGGTGATGCATATATGCACACAGGCCATTGGTTGATCTCTTCCCACCCACCCACCCACCCTCCCCTGCCTTCCCTCTGAGGTCCCACAGTCTGTTCATGTGTCTGTGTCTCTGGGTCTATTTTTGTTCATCAGTGTATTTGGCTCATTAGGTGTTAAAAGTGCTCTGGTTGTGATCACTTGGGTTTTCTAAGATGCAGTCACATCACATAGAAACCTTTTTTCTTTTTCCAAATGTGCTTGTGGACACATTGGGAATATAGATACCAGAAATAGAAGTCTGTGAATAAGTTGGGAATAGGATGCTTTTTCTTTCATGACGTTGTGTACATGATCCTGTGCCCCTGCTGTGTTGAGAACACAGTGCTGAGACCTCTGAACTCATTTTATTCTTTATTGCATTATTTGATTTCTGGAGTTGAATTAAACATGAAAACAGAAGAAAACATACCCTTAGATATACAATCTGAGTTATTACCCGGAGATTTGACACTGAGCATGAGACACCTCTGTTTATTGGTCAGTTTCCTCAACTATGGAACGAAGGTTGAACCTGCCCCTTGGATCCTTAGGAGGTTGGATATGATGCATCCAGAGGGATTAACTGCGCTGGGAGAGTAAGATCGGAAGTCAACAGACACTTGTTTTCTTTACCTGGACAGAGTTAGAAAAACACAACTTTTTATTATAACACCAGGAAGGGCTATGCCTGTGGGAGGAGGTGCAGGGAACCAGAGCTTCCCCCTTGCTCCTGCCCAATCTCTCTTCCTCCATCCCTGCACTGGCCCAGCTGCCTGGTTCAGCCCCTCCCCCCCCCCCATGGTATGCTCAACTCAGGCTCTGGCCCCGTCCATCCCACAGGGAGGAGCATGCGCAGTTTCTTGCAGACATGGAAGCAGCTGTGGAGTAGGGAGGTAGCAGTTTTCCCCCCTGAAGTCCTTGTTGAAGTTTCTGCTCTAGAGCCTCTCACAGCGGTGAGTTCGCGTCCCGGGAGGCTGTGCAGTGGAGGTGACACGTTCCTTTCAGAAGAAACTTAGGATTGAACAGAGCCTGCCAGCTGGTGGCAGGGACCAGGAGGTCTGCCTTGTGCTTGCTCTTTAATCCCCAGTCCCGCTCTGCTATAACCCAGACCATTTCCCCATGGCTCTCTGTTGGCCATCCAGCAATGGGAGCCTGTGGGCCTGGGGTAGAGGGGAGTGGGGGGAGGGGGACTGAGAGGTGCTCCATGCACTTCCTGGTGACCAGTCATCCCTCTGGTCATTTACGTCATGACGGTCCCTGGTCTTTTATAATATAGATTTCTATTATAAACACAGCATCCTGGATGATTCTTCAGGTAATTTTCCTAAGGGAAGAAAGCCAACCCACAGGATACATATCTATATATCTATAGCTATCTATAGAAATATCTGTAGATATCTACATCTATATCTATCTATATATATATACATGTACATATATCTATAGATAGATAGATAATATAATTATCTTGAAATAACAAAATTAGAGAAATGAATTATAGATTACTGGTAGTCAAGTGTTAGGAATGATGGAGGAAAAGGTGGAAATGTGAATGGCTATAAAGGGGCAGCTTAAGGGTTTCTTGTGGTAATGAAAATGTTTTGTATCTTGAAAGTGTCAATGTAAATATCCTGGATGTAATACTGTAGTATGGTTTCACAAGATATTACTGTTGTGGGAAACTGGGTATACATGAAATCTGCCTATATTATTTCTTAAAACAGCATGTAATTCTTTCAAAGTATCAAGTTCAGGAATGACAAAAGAAGTTAAATGAGTGATAGAATTGGAATATCTATTCCCAGGTACCCTACTCTTTTTTTTTTAAAATATATTTTATTGATTTTTTTACAGAGAGGAAGAGAGAGGGATAGAGAGTTAGAAACATCGATGAGAGAGAAACATCGATCAGCTGCCTCCTGCACACCCCACACTGGGGATGTGCCTGCAACCAAGGTACATGCCCTTGACCGGAATCGAACCTGGGACCTTCAGTCCACAGGTCGATGCTCTATCCACCGAGCCAAACCGGTTTCGGCAGGTACCCTACTCTTAACACTACAGTATAATGACCTGCAATATTTTGTCCTGACTAGGTCCTATGTCCTCAGTTTATTTTTACCAACAAAATTTTTTTTTTCATTTTCTGATTGTATTATGATAGTTTCTAGGATTTTTTCCCCTAGATTTTTATTGCAGTTAAATCCAAAAGAACACAGATATGAAACTTTAAGATTTAATGTGTATGTATTTTGGGTATTTTATAGGCAAAGGGTTTCCCATAAAATACCCAAAATACATACACATTATCTCCCAGTTTCCCAAAGAGTTTTATTAAGACTACTATCATGCTCTATTTTATGGGAGAAGCACTTACGAAATGAGTCAGAAAAACCATCTCATTGTATTTTCTCATAAGTCAATTGAGAATAATCACTTCATTGGGCTATGAGGATTAAAGATAAAGTAACCATCACTGTACTTGACACACAATAAAACAAGATAATTTATTTTTCTCCTCTTCTCCCCACATGCCTTTCTCATAATACTATTTAGAACTTGCACAGAATCTTTCCATGGATGTTCTTAAGTGTTCTGACAAAAGGATATATGTTAGCTCAGTCAGAATTTCCAAATGAAGGACTAGAGAATATTTTGGCCACTGGATACCTGATATAAGAGTCATATATAACTGGATGAATATAACTCAGTGTAAGACAGCATTAAAAATGTGAATGCTATAAGATGTTATTTTTTATCTTCAGAATCCGTAACTCCTATTTCAAAATGAGCAATAGCATAATATACTATAGGCTTTTGTCTATAGCTAAATTAACATAGAATTTGCTTTTCAACACAATGAAGGCTTTAATTAAAAACATGGATTCTAATTATGTTGATATATTCATTACATTTCAAAAATTATTTTATGTTATTAAGGTAAAGCTATCATATAGATATATATGTATAGCATATACTATACACATATAGTGTATTTAGTAAGAATATAGATTACTCTCTCTAGATTAGTACATTATTTATCCCTTGAAAGTTTGAAAGTCTTCTTGACAAAACTCAGGCAGTCCTGGAGCCATTTTTTTCTTTTTATCCTCACCCCAGGACATGCTTTTATTGATTAGAGAGAGAGAGAAAAGGAAAGAGAGAGAGAAAGAAAGACAGAGAGAGAGAGAGAGACATCAATGTGAGAATGAAGCATCAGTTTGTTTTCTCCCACACTCACCCCTACCTGGATTGAACCCCAACCTGGGTATGTGCCCTGACTGGGAATTGAACCCACAAGCTTTTGGTGTATGGGACTATGCTCCAACCAACTGATCCATGTTGGCCAGGGCATGGAGCCCTTTTTATCTAACAATGTTTCTCAATTATTTTCCTGATTGTGATTTTTTTTCTAATAAACATAAAGCTAATTTTGCAATTTTTAAAAATATGAATGGTGTTTTTCTCACTAGATTTCTCATACTATTTAGCACAGCTTTATATACTTATTAATTTGTAAAAGTTTTAGTTCTTTTTTTTACAAGTAGCTTCATTTTCTAACATTTCACTTTATTAATAAAATGAAAAAATAAAATGTAAGGCTAAAAAATACTACACATAAATCCTTATACCATAAATAAAACTATCCTGGGCCTAATAAATTTATTTTTTATTTTTCAATTATAGCTGACATTCAATATTATTTTATATTAGTTTCTGGTGTATAGATTAGTGGTTAGACATTTATGTAGTCACCATGCATAGTTATTACAATATTAATAACTACATTCCCTACGCTGTACTCTACATACTTATGACTATTTTGTAACTACCATTATGTACTTATTTATCCCTTCACCTTTTTCACCTAGTCCCACAATCTTGCTTCCATCTGGCAATTATCAGTATATTTTCTGTTTCTATGAATCTGTTTCTGTTTTGTTTATTCATTAATTTTGTTCTTTAGATTCTGCATGTAGGTGAATTTATATGATATTTGTCTTTCTTCATCTCACTTATTTCACTCAGCATAATACCCTCTAGGTTCATCCATGTTGGCACAAATAATATCTTATTTTTTTATAGCCAAGTAATACTCCAGTGTATATTATGTACCACATCTTCTTTATCCAGTTGTCTATTACTGGGCACTTAGGTTGCTTCTATGTCCTGGCTATTATAAATAATTCTGCAATAACATAGAGGTGCTTTTTAATGACTCTATAGTTTGGGACCAGCCTTTCCTTCAATTTGGTTCAGTTTAAACTTATCTATAGACAAATTTCCTTAAGGTTTCTGTCATATCCTATCTAAGAAAGAGGGAATATGCTAATTGACCATCACGCCCTCACAAAGATGGCGGTGCCCACAGCCACAAGATGGCAGTGCCCAGTCCCCTCAGCCCCACCGGTGGCAGCAGGTGTGCAGAGCAGCTGGGCCCGCCCCCAGGCCGGTCCAGCCGCTCCGCACACCTGCCTCCGGAGTCCCCCAGTCCCCTCAGTCCCCCAGCCTCCCAGGGCCGGCCCAAGGCACAGGCAAGCCTCGGATGGTGGCTGCCCAGCCACCCAGGGCTTGCCTGAAGTGCAGGCAAGCCTTGGATGGCAGCTGCCCAGATGCCCAGGGCCGCCTAAGGCTCAGGTAACCAGGGCCGGCTGAGGCTTGCGCTGCCGGCAGTGGCAGCAGCAGAAGTGTGATGGGGGCGTCACCTTCTCCTGATCACCAGGTCGCCTCCTGCCCCTGAGGGCTCCTGGACTGTGAGAGGGGGAAGGCCAGGCTGAGAGACCCCTGCCCTCCAGTTCATGAATTTTCATGCACTGGGCCTCTAGTGAATATACAATCTCTTTCAGTATTCAGTTAGGATCGTTTTAGTACATTGCTGGAAAGTAGTTATGTGTCTGTGCAGTTATGTGTCTATGCCTTTTGTCTACAGTTTTTCCTTCCTGTTTCTTATGTCTTTAACCCCCTTATAATCCCATCACTATTAATAAAGATCTCACCTCAATTTATGTTCTTTCTCAGCCCCCCCTTTTTCTTTCTTTCTTCCTTCCTTTTCTTTCTTCCTTCCTTTTCTTTCTTCCTTCCTTTTCTTTCTTTCTTTCTTTCTTTCTTTCTTTCTTTCTTTCTTTCTTTCTTTCTTTCTTTTTCTTTCTTCTTTCTTCCTACAAGGAACAAAGACTCACTTGAACCATCTCAGGTAACTGGTTTTTATATGGGTACATACTGCAGTCTTACAGAAAACCACAAACAGACCAAAATACATATAGGCCTCTTATGGAGAGCAACTGGGAATTTAAAGGTCATCAGAAATTCAAATTCCTATTTATCATGGTTCATTTATCAATGAACTTCTCTCAGTCATTACATTTCTGCTCTTCTCTGGGTGTCTGAGCTCTTTATATGTTTCATCTCAAGTGCTCAATAACAAGTGGCTCAGTCTCATGTATCCAAATTCTAAGTTTCTAAAAGATACGTCTAATTGCCCTAAATCATATTTTTACTAGGACTGCCAAAGTCATAGGGAGTGGAGGGACCTCAATTTTCTTCATGTTTTACATTAAAAGAGTTGTTATTTCCTATGTATTTTGTGTGTACAACACTTAGATCTCTATGACAGGTCTTTGTTCTAGATGACATTGCCTTTAGCCCAACTATTACACTGCCTTTCACGTGATTTTCATACCTATATCTTCTCACTGGGTCTACACCTGCCCAGCACCTCCCTCTGAACCACCAGAAAGGTGAACAAATGTGTCCAATACCAAATTAAGCTTGAAACATTGTTGGGAGAACTGTGCTATTTTGGCCACATCATGAGTATGGGGTTTTTAGAAAGAAATAATCTTGGGGAAAGAAGAAGGAAGCAGGAGAAGAGTAAAACCAAATATGAGATGGATTAACTTCATGAAAGAAGGCTTAGTCATGAGCCTACAGGAGTTGAACAGGGCTATTAAGGACAGACCATTGTGGACATCACTCATTCATACAGTCACCAGGAGTTGGAGTCAATTTAATGACAAGTAACACAAACACATTCTTGCTCCTTCAATGTATCATCCAGGACACTATAACTAATTTTAAGGAATGAGGATTATGCATCTGTATGAAAATAGCATAGAGGAGCAAGAAGTAATAATTGGAAAAATTATAGACTTTAGATTCAGGTAGACTATATCTAGAATATTGGTTCTTGAGTGAGTTATTTACCTCTAAAATGGTTGCTTAATTTCTGAAAGCTTATGTATTTTCTGAAATTGTGGATTTCTGTAGTTAGAATACCAACATTGTCCAAGTAAGAGGCCAACAAATCTGACAAGATTGCATGTTCTTTCATGAATTTGGAAGAGCCCAGAGACTAGTCTGGCTTTTGGCCTAACTGCTAAGAAATTCTATTTGTTAGCACACTTAGCATAATTTCAATGTTACTATTACATTCTGTAATATTATTGCTGGTTTTTTTTTTGCATAATTACTATTTTACAAACATATTTTTCACTTCACAATGTTTATTGGACATGCAAATAAGACCTAGGTGGTAAGTAGGACAAATATTGTTACAGATATTTACACTAAAATATTACATCTATGGGTTCAAGAATGCCACTGAGGTTAACTGGCTTATCTGTTTATCATCCTGAAAACAAATATTTTCAGCCTGGAATGAGAACACTGCTATCTTCAGGGTTTTTCCAATATGAGTGAGCTTTGTGCTCTTTGTGGCATCTGAACAGTAATGTGTTGTGGTTAGTCAAAACTCCAGTGGCTGTCATCAGTGGAAAAGGTGGTGTAGAGGAAATTAACTTGAGGCAAGGAAATAATAATGGCTTGAAACATGGATTTTTATTTTTATGTAGAAAGTAATTTTCTGAGTCTATAATAGCATTTGTGGTACCATTCATTGGAGATTTGGTTTCAACAAAATTTCCAACTACAGATGTTATTAATTTCCTTCAGAAACCACAGACAACAACATATTGCAGGATTGTTAATTTGTTTCTTACAAAATATCATACAAAATTGTATTTTGAGTGAGGAAATGGCAAAATAAAACAACTAGAAACAAATAATTGTTGTGAAAACTGGATACTCTTTAATGGAAAACTTTGGTTTCAAATTAAAAATTGAATTTTATGGTAACTGAAAACTAACAGCAAATGTGTTTTCTCATGTAGAGTCTTATGTCCAGTGCCCTACATATTATTACCCCTTTTATTTATGTTACAAAAATTTATTTAGTTTTTGGCAAAATAATATTTATCAGTTATTAGCTTAGCTACTAATATTACTCAAAATTTATATTTAAAATAGGGCAATTTATATGGTATATATCTTTAGAAATATTAAAAAAACTTTAGATTTTATTTATAGTAGCAAATGCTTTCTTATATAATAACAACCCCCTCATCCCAACAAATTTTTCAGAAAAGACACTGTCTTTGACAATTCATAGTAACAGTCACATGTCAATGAGTTGCTGATTCCAATAAACTGTATGGCTGAACCTTGACCAGGCTTATGTCTAGAATATACAATTAAACAGTTAGGACACTGAAACTGGTCTTTAGGCCCTTGTGTGAAATCAGACTGATATGACCCATGGTCTGAAACAGCTATCATCAAGTCACAGAGAGACATTGACACAATTGCCTCAGGAAATCTGCATGTATAGTTGGGATTCTGAAACTATGAACTGAATCTATGAAGAAATTTTTCATGTGCTTGTAAGTTTTTCAATAGATTACAGGGAAGACATGTAATGTCCTAGCATATTTTAAAACAGATTTTTATAGACTTCACAGAAGAAGGAAGAGGAAGAGAGATAGAAACATCAATGATGAGAGAGAATCATTGATCACTGCCTCCTGCACGCCCCCTACTGGGGATCCAGCCTGCAACCCGGGCATGTGCCCTTGACCAGAATCAAACCTGGGACTCTTCAGTCCTCAGGCTGATGCTCTATCCACTGAGCCAAACCTGCTAGGGCTGAAATGACATGGTATTGAAAGGGAGGTATTAGAAGAGAGTGTTTCTAAGTAAAGTTAGAATGATTATAGGTCCCCATAGATCAGGCTTTAAATTAAATAAAATGTCCAGTGGAAAAATAAATTACTTGGTGTGAATTCATCAAAGTGAAATCAAAGTGGAGAAAGGAATGTCCATGATTCAAACATTCTTTGTTTTAGATACCGTAAATGGTGTGGAAAGAGCTATCAGGACACAATTATGTATATTGGGAAGTTCTTACACCCATTTTATGCCATAATTGAAAAACTATAAGATATGAATAATGATTGGGGTGACAGAAAAACTCAGTGGAAAGAAAAAAAAAATCTATGATACAGAAGCTATAGTGTCAAAAAAGACTGTGAGAAAATCTTACTACAACACCAAAGGGAGAATTCAGGGTAACTTCTCATGGTCTGGGTTTATTTAAACCCTACTTAGTGAACAATTGGGCAAGTGGGAATGGCAGCAGATATTACACAAAATAGAAAATTATAATAATAAAAACTTCACTGTAAGAATTGTTTGCCTAAAGATTTAAAGAGATCTATTTAGTTACTATATCTCTTTTTAGCTATGTAACCTAGTCCATAAAGGACTAAATTACTTTACTTGGACTGTTGAATTTGCCACAGAGAAGGTATACTCTTTCTGGGATTATGATTTGCCTGAATAATAAACTATTGGACGTGATAATATTGTGTTACTTCTTCTACCTCCCGGATGATTTTATCGTGTCCCTATAATTGGTGTTCACTTTTTTAGTGTATCAGATTATTAAGAATATATTATATCAAATCTGTCAGGTTGGCAGTAATTTGGAATATTTAGACTGAATGGTGAACCAAGCTGTTATTCCCAGTTTTACATAAATTTAAGATTCTAAATTGCAAAATATAAGGGAAAAATGTGTTTCACATTCATGCTTACTTCATTTCATACCAAATTTCCAAATTTAGAGTCAAATGACACTTTTAGTAAGCACTTTGTAAACTTTTGCTTAACCAAATTTTCTTCTATTCATTAAACTTTATAAATGTTTTTGGAGTGTTTCAGATTTTAAAGTCTCAGATTGGATTCCGAGTTTCTTAAAACAATTATGTCTATGTACTTTTCTTTTAAAATATGTGAAAACAGTGCATAAAATTATAGCACCGAGCATATCAGATAACTGTGTAAAGCCAATGCCCATGTGACTAGCATCCAGGTTGGAAAGAAACTTGCTACCTGCCCAGAAGTAATACCTCATGAGATTTTGCTTGATCACCCCTTCCATCCTCAAGAGTAACTACTATGCTAACTTTTATGGTAATTAGCTTTGTACTTTTAATATTTTTACCAGCTAGCATATATCCCAAAAGGATTCTACTAAAAACACATATGCTGACTGTGGTCATTACTTCTTTGTTTATATTCCTCTTTTCACCAACTTCTATACACTGAAAGTTTTTGTTTGCACCCACCACCTCTGCCTCCATGCATATGTTGACACCCCAAACCCAGTGTGAAGTGTGTATATGATTAGGTCATGAGGACAGAGGGCTCTTCTGAATGGAATCTGTGCCCTTGCTGAAAAGACCCTGGGGACAGTGCGGTGGTCACATTGTAAGGTATGTAAATATTAAACCCATTATATTGTACACCAGAAATTAATAGAACATTGTACACTTAAATATAAAGAGATAGATAGATAGATAGATAGATAGATAAATAAATAAATAAATAAATAAATAAATAATAAATAATAAATGGCAAAAACAACTCCTCCAACAGAAAGACCCAGAAGAGCTCCTCTGTCCCTTCCTCCAGTGAGGGCACGACAGGAAGATGCAGCCTGTCAACCAGGAAGCAGGCTCTCGCCAGACACTGGATCTGCTAGCACCTGAATCTTGGACCTTCCAGCCTCCAGGACTGTGAGAATAAGTGTTTGTTTCTTGGCACCCATTCTATAGTATTTTTGTGTTTTATGAAAACCCATGGACTAAGACACTCTCCATCTATATGTCCCTAAAAAGATATAATACTGTATCTTTTTATAAATGTAATCATATTATATATTTTATTTTTGTTTGCATCTTTCAATCAATATTGTTTTTATAATACACATATTTACATGTGGAGTTCAGTACATTTAATTGTTGTATGTTTGTATGGCTATTTAATAATTTGCCATTCTACTAGTGATATATATTGAATTGTTCTAGTACTAAAATGCTGCTATAGATATTTTGACATTTATTCTGATGGACATGTATGTGTCTGTGTTTCCCTAGATTGTCCACCTCAGAGTAGACTTGTTAGGTCATGGGTATTAATATCCTCAAATGTACTACATAAAGCCAAATGGTTGTCTAAAGAAGTTGTACTTATTTACACTTCTACTGAAAGGGCGGGGAGAGACTGACTCCATGTTCCTTTTGTTCCATGTCCTCCACCTCATGGAGTCAGGTTCCCGCCCTAGAACCTCTCCAAGAGCCCAACCCACACTTTTGAATTAGCCAATAGAAATGCAAGAGGAAAGTAAGCCGCACCCTGCCCCCATGTGCATCCTGACCCTGACCAATCAGTGGAGGCCACACTACCTCACCCCTCCTACCTCTCCCAGGCCCCCTATAAATCAGCGAGTTTGGGGTCTGGGGCTCTCTCTCTCCACCTCGCCGCTGTGCTGGTGTGTGTGTGTGGGACTGAGCTCGAGCTAGCTCGATTAAAGGCTCTTTGCTTTTGCATTGGACTCGGCTCCCTGGTGGTATTTGGGGATCACGAAATCTGGGCATAACACTACTAGGAGTGTTGCAGAGAACTTATTCCTTTCCTTAGCCAATATTTCTTACTTTGTTTCCTGCCAATCTATTGTGTGTACGTTGTAGAATTGCATTAAATTTTCCATTTTTCTAATGAGTCTAAATTTCATTTTCTGTTAGTTGATCATTTGGATTTCACCTTTTTTTATTTTGAAATTATTATAGAATTAAAGAGGAGTTGTGAAGAAACTTCACAACTTTCTGTTTTCATATAAGCTTTACTCTCTTTTCCAAAATGTTGACATTTTAAATAGCTATAGTAAAAATAAAAACAAATTAATTTTGGTACAACAATACTGACAAATTATTGTGGGAACCCCTTTCACGTCCCTCGTGGTTCAGGGTTCCGGTTCAGAGTTCGGGTTCTGGAAAAGGCCGCACACAAATGAAAGAGACTAGAAAAATATTAATTTCGGAAATGGGGGCCAGATGGAAGCCCACCTCTAGTGGGAGGACTACGCCTTGCCATCCCTTTTATTCAGGTTTGGGATACACCCATTGCCCTTAGGCAGGTAATTCCAGTAACAGGCAGATTATCTTATCAGTAAGGATTTACATGATTATTTCGTGGGGAAGTTGCCTCAGTTACCATTGTCTTAATTAGATAGGGAGTGGTTGGCTCTGACCTTTCAGAGCTTCAACGTTGACCAGCCTTCCAGGTTCCTTGTCCACATCTTTCTATTAGTGAGACAATGATTGGTTTCTGGCAAATTATAGATTTTTATTTTGATTTTAACAATTTTTCTACTAATGTCATTATTCTAGTTAATCCAGAATAGTACATTGCATTTAGTCATAAAATCTACTTAAATCTGTGAGAGTTTCTCAGTTTTTTTTCCCTCTTTTTAAAAAATTACTTCTATACTTTTGAAGAATTCTGGTAAGAAATTTTGTAAAATTACTTCAGTTAAGGTTTGTCTAATGTTTTCCCATGACAGCCTGGAGTTATACATTTTGGGGAAGAATAGTACAGAGGTGAAGTGTCACTATTAATTCCTATCAGAGGTTACATAATATCAATATGAATTGTTTCTGGTAATGTTAGCTTAATCATTCTAAATTGTTGTGAGCCAGGTTTTTCTACATCAAGGACAATCTTTTACTCTCCATTTTCTATTTCTTTAAAGGAAATCACTAAGTTTAGCCCACACTTAAGAGGGACAGAGTTAAACTTCACTCATAGAGGTAGGAATATAAAAATATTTATGGAGATAAGTTAAACCATCACAATCAATAATCTGTGAAGCTGTTAAAATGTTCATTAATTTCAGCATTCATCAGTAGATTTTGCATTCAACAATTATTACTGTGGTTTTCTAATGGTGATCCTTTACTATTTTTATTCCTTCTACCCTTATTATTTGGAATTATTCTGGAAATAAAATATGTCTCTTCTTCTGTGTTCTTTTTTTAAATTTAATCATTTAGTTATATAAATGTGGGCTTAGATATTTATTTTATTTTTTTGTTTATAACCCAATATTGTCATTATTTATTTTGTTGCCAGAATTGTTTTAGCTTTGGTCATTGGAGGTCTCTTGGCACCTCCTCTATGTATTAGAGGAGGCCCGGTGCATGAAAATTCATGCACTGGAGGGGGGGTCCCTCAGCCCGGCCTGCCAACCCTTACAGTCCGGGAGCCCTCAGGGACGGGAGACAACCCTGTGGTCAGGGGAAGGCGATGCCCCCATCACACCTATGCTGCTGCCACTGCTGGCAGCTCAAGCCTCAGCCGGCCCTGGTTACCTGAGCCTCGGGGGGCCCTGGGTAGCTGGGGCCTGAGGGGACTGGGTGCCACCATCCTGTGGCTGTGGGCGCCCCCATATTTGCATATTCCCTCCTTATTGGCTGTGGGTGGCATCCAATTAGCATATTCCCTCCTTATTGGCTGTGGGTGCTGCCATCTTTAAGGGCATGCCAGTCAATTAGAATATTCCCTTCTTATTGGCTACGGGCACTGCCATATTTGAAGGCGGGGCAGTCAATTAGGATATTCCCTCTTTATTAGATAGGATAAAATTGATTTTGAGAGAGGGCGAGTGAGGGAAAAAGAGAGAAACATCAGTGTGAGAGCTAAACATCTATCAGCTGCTTCCTGCCTGATCCCTGAGCCTGCAATCTAGGCATGTACCCAGGCAGGGAATCAAACCAGCAACTTTTTGGTGCACAGGACAATGACCAAACAATGGAGTCACACTGGTCAGGGCCCTTCTTACTCTTTGATAATGCAAAATCATACAGGATTGTCTTGTATTTTCCCTACTCCAGGCTTAGAATCAACTATTTTTCTGAGGAATTTTGGTTCCCTTTATCAACAAATGATATTTAGAAACCAAGGTCTTAGTACTTGATGTGCTGGTTGCTATTGGGGTGCTTCTAAATCTTCTAAGTGAGCAGAGGTAGCAATAAATGCATATGTGCTAACCTGTGTAAAATGTATATTTATAATTGCTTCTGTATCTATTTGTTATGTAGTAAGGTAAAAATGCATCTACATTGAGAATCAGTTAAGGCAAGTTTAAAATGTTGTGGCAAAGCAAAACTCTGAAGTAGATTCAATTACCAGTTTTAATGTAAATAATAGTTAAAATAGCAAACAAATATTGTAAGAATATATCTCACCACCAACTGTTTACTGTTTCATTTACTAAATATTTTAGCATAACAGCAAGTAGAGAAACACTATTAATATTTTTTTTTGAAATAGCAAACATGTTAAACAAAATTATAACCATAAATTTAATTTATATTAATACATTGAAAGTAGTATTATAATTGGATACTTTGAATGAGGAGGATATTTTATATATGAATGGTAACATCTAATACAACCATCATCTGCTATTTAATCTTTCTTTAGACAATCAACTTAGCTTTTTCAGTACTAAAACAAGAGCAAGAGCAGATGTTGATTTCAATTATAAATACAAGTGTTTGGTACATTTAACATGTACTGCTGCTTACAGTTGTATATAATTATGTTTTTATGAACATTGTGACACTGACAGTTGGCAGAATTTCTGTATAGCATAACATGTATTTATGAATTCAGGTTGCTATAAAATATCTCCCTCTGAGGTGAAGTGAAAATTTTAAATCATTGCTAAACTAAACTTTGATTTAATTTTATGACAATGTTAACAAAAAATCTAGAGGCATAATCCACATAGCTTTCTAGAAGGCATTCAATAAAATTTAAAACATTGGTAAAAACAGATATTAATTAAATTTGAATTAGAAGCACTTGTTAATTATGAATTAAATAATATTCATTATGTTTAAACTAGAGGCCCGGTGCACAAAATTTATGCTCGGGGAAGGATGTCCCTCAGCCCAGCCTGCACCCTCTACAATCTGGGACCCCTCGGGGGATGTCTGACTGCACAGGGACTGGGCCTAAACCAGCAGTAGGACATCCCCCTCACAATCTGGGACTGCTGGTTCCCAACCGCTCACCTGCCTACCAGCCTGATCACCCCCTAACTACTCACCGGCCAGCCTGATCAATGCCTAACTGCTCCCTTGCCAGCCCAATTGCCCCAAACTGCCTTCCCCTGCTGGCCCGGTAACCTGCAACTGCCCTCCCCTGCCAACACGGTCACCTCTAACTGCCTTTCTCTGCTGGTCCAGCCACTCCTAACTGCCCTTCCCTGCTGGCCTGGTCGCCCCCAAGTGCCCTCCCCTGCCAGCCTGGTTACCCCTAACTGCCCTTCCCTGCTGGCCTGGTTGCCCCCAACTGCCCTCCCCTGCTGGCCTGGTCCCCCACAACTACCCTCCCCTGCTGGCTATCTTTGACCACATGGGGACGGCCATCTTGTGCGAGGGTGTGAGGGTTAATTTGCATATTACCTCTTTATTATATAGGATTAGGAACTATGAAGCCTTGTATGTATTGGGAAAATCAATCAATTTTGCATTTAAATTGCTTTCTTTGATAGTTAGAAAATATCTGAGTTAAAATCTCAGTTTTAGAGCCTATTAACTTCCTATACCAGTTTCTACACCTGGTCAATAAAATATCTGTCAAATTGGGAACATTTAATAAGAAAATTTAGACTACTTCTCTTCTACAGTGCACAATAAGCACCTGTTGCATAATTAAAATGAGAGGAAGAAAGATAATGGCATTGAAAAAAGGAAAAGGGAGATTTTGCAGAGGGACTGAAGAGAAAAAAGAGGTAAGTGGAAGGTGGGAGGTGAATAGGAAGATGGGAGGTGAATAGGGTGGAAAGGCAATCAAAGCCTCATACACAAGATTTTGTCTTGGTTATAAAGTGGAGTCCACAAGCTGTGAGCAGATTAATTGTAGGAAACCAAGCAAAGTCACAGGTACTTCAGTGTCAGCACCGCATTACAGAGGGTCTTCTCCCAGACTCTTTATGGAACTTACTAACATTTAAAAATTTTTAAATCAACATACAGTAAAATGGATTTTCTATTTAGTGTATGGTTCTATCAAATTCGACACAAGTATAGTTTTGTGAAAGCACCACTATACTCAGAATATGTAATAGTTTTACCACCCCAAAGAAAGAACATCTCCCTCATACTCTCTATCCATGTGCAGTCTTATTTTCCCTTTTAATCCCTGGCAACCACTGATCACCCTCCACCATGTCATTGTGTCTTTTCCAGCATGTCATGAAAATTGAATCTTGATATATATAGCTATTGAAACTTGATTATTTTATTTATCAAATGCATTTATGATACATTCATGTTACTGTATGAATGAATTGCTTGTTAATTTTTTGTTGCCGTGTAGTATTCTACTATATAGATGTACTGCAGTTTTGTTTATTGATTCAGTTAGGAAAGGACATTTGAGTTGTTTCCAGGTTAGAGCTATTATGGGTAAAGTTGCAATTAACATTTTGAACTGATTTGTGTGTAAATATGACTTTTTATATCCTTTGTGTAAATAAGAAAGAGTGATATTGCTGGGTCACTCTTTTTTATAGACTAAGTGGATGTTTAACCTTCTAAGAAACTGCCACACTCTTTTGTAGAGGTGCTACCCCATTTTCCATCTCCACTAGAAATTTATGAGAGATCTAGTTTCTCTATGTCCTTGCCACCATGACAGTCTCATTTTTTTTATTGTTATTGTTTTAATTTTATCCACTCAAATAGGCATGTTTTAGTCTATCGTGATTGTAATGTACATTTCCCTAATGTATAGTGATGTTTAGCAATTTTCAGGAGCTTATTTTCTCACTATCGAGATTTGAGAGTTCTTTACCTATTTTTGTATACATGTTCTTTGTCATATATATGATTTGAAAATATTTTATGACTATGTGCTTCATTTGTTTAAACATGTTTTCGCAGAACAGAAGTTTAGTTCATCTTATTTTTCTTTAAGAATTTTTCTTTTTGTAGCATATCATATCAAAGAATCCTTTGAATAACCCTAAGTCACAAATATTTTCTTACATCTTTTTCTAAAGTATCACTTTACATTTAAAGTTTTAAAGTTAAAATTTTAGCCCTGGCCCAGCCAGCATGGCTCAGTGGTTGAGTGTAAACCTATGAACCAGGAGGTCATGGTTAGATTATGGGGGGGCGGGGGGACATGCCTGAGTTGCTGGCTCAATTCCTAGTGTGAGTCATGCAGGCAGCAGCCCATCAATGACTCTCTATTATCATTGGTGTTTCTTTCTCTCCCCCTCCCTCCACCCCTTTCACTCTCTCCTAAAACCAATGGAAAATATATCCTCAGGTGAGGATTAACAAACAAACAAAAATTTACATTTTAAATTTAGCTCTATAATTGATCTAGAGGTAATTGCAGTGTAACTGCAATTATACTGATATAGTAAGCTGTGAGATTTAGTTGAAGGTATTTTATTTATGTATTTATTTCTGCCTATGAAATATGCTTTATTGGGCCCCACTTAAAAATATTTTTATTGACTTCAGAGAGGAAGAGAGAGATAGAAACATTAATGATGAAAGAGAACCATTGATTGGCTGCCTCCTGCATGCCCTACACTGGGGACTGAGTTGGCAACCTGGGCAAGTGTCCTGACCTGTAATTGGACTATGACTTCCTGGTTCATAGACTGATGCTCAACCACTGAGCCATGCTGATCTGGCTGGCACCATTTTTTTGAAAGGCTATATATAGGGTAGTATATAGCATTATCATTAATTTTTATGAGTTAACTTTGTGATCTTATGATGATACTGTTGTAATTAACTTTTAATTAATAATAGGAAAAGAGCAAAGGGAAGTCTAGACATTCCAGGCATGTTATTTGGGCAGCTTAACCAGGAAACTACAGCTTTACATCCCCTGGAATCCAACAAAGGGAAGATAGATGCCTGCCCAATAAAGTTGAGATAACAGGGAAGATACTTGCCTGTCAGTTACATTTGAAAACAGGGGTCATTGGCCAGAATTAGCATGGCCACTACAAGCATAAGAAAATTTGGAATATTTAATCCCATGAACAAAGAAGTTAACTATATATATATATATATATATATATATACATATACACATACTAGTAAAAGGGTAATATGCTAATTAGACTGGGAGACCTTCCAGACATCCTTCTTGACAAAGCCATGGTGGTGGGGCTGAGGCAGAGGCGGTTAGGGACAATCAGGCCAGCAGGAGAGGGCAGTGGGGGAGAGCAGGCCAGCAGGGCGTGCAGTTGGAGGCAAGCAGGCCGGTGGGGGGGGGGCAGGTGGGGGCAAGCTGGGCGGCGGGGGATGGCAGTTGGAGGCGAGCAGGCAGGCAGGGGGGGGCAGTTGGGGGCAGAGTGGTTAGGGGCGATCAGGCAGGCAGGCAGGTAAGCAGTTAGGAGCCAGTGGTCCTGGATTGCGAGAGGGATGTCGGACTGCCGGTTTAGGCCTGATTCCTGTGGTACCAGGCCTAAACTGGCAGTCGGACATCCCCCGAGGGGTCCCAGATTGGAGAGGGTGCAGGCTTGGCTGAGGGACACCCCCCCCATGCACGCATTTCGTGCACCGGGCCACTAGTGTGTGTGTGTGTGTGTGTGTGTGTGTGTGTGTGTGTGTGTGTGTATATATATATATATATATATTATAGGCCTGGTGCATGAAATGCGTGCACTTGGGGGGATCGCTCGGCCCAGCCTGCACTCTCTCGCAGTCGGGGAGCCCTTGGGGGATGTCCAAATGTGAGCTTAGGCCCACGGGGAAGAGGCCTAAGCTGGTAGTTGGATATCATTAGCTCTGCCGCAGAGGCAGGAGAGGCTCCCGCCACTGCTCTGCGCTCACCAGCTGTGAGCCTGGCTTCTGGCTGAGCAGTGCTCCCCCTATGGGAGCGCACTGACCACCATGGGGCAGCTCCTACATTGAGTATCTGTCCCCAGGTGCTCAGTGCACTTCATAGTGACCAGTTGTTCCGCTGTCGGGCTGAAACTGGCTCTCCGACATTCCCTGAGGGATCCAGATTGTGAGAGAGCGCACGCCAGGCCAATGGACCCCACTGGTGCATGATCAGGGCCTGGGAGGGAGGTGGGAGGTAGGCCAGCTGGGGAGGGACCACAGGAGGGCTCCAGGGCATGTCCGGCCCATCTTGCTCAGTCTTGATCAGCCGGACCCCAGCAGCAAGCTAACCTAGCAGTCGGAACATCTCCCCCCTGGTGGTCAGTGCATATCACAGCGACTGATAGGTCAACTGTCTGCCCTCTGGTAGTCAGTGTGGATCATTGCATTTGTTCGACCAGTTGACTGTGTGCCCCCTGGTGGTCAGTGCACGTCATAGTGAGCAGTTGAGCAGCCTTAGCATATCATTAGTATATTATGCTTTGATTGGTTGAATGGCCAACTGGACGACCGGACACTTACCATATTAGGGTTTTATTATATAGGATTTTTTTTTTATTGTTTTAAGTATTACATATGTCTCCTTTTTACCTGATTGACACCCCCCCCCCACCACTCTCAATGCCAAGGGCAAGCCCCCACCACCCCAGTGTCTGTGTCTATTGGTTATGCTAATATGCATGTATATAAGTCATTTGGTTGATCTCTAACCACCCTCTCCCCTGCCATTTGTCTTTGGATCTACATATGAGTGAGATCATGTGATATATATCTTTCTCCAACTGGCTTATTTCACTTAATACCATCCATGATGTTGCAAATGGTAAAAGTTCCTTCTTTTTTATAGTGGTGTAGTATTCCATTGTGTAGATGTACCATAGTTTTCTAATCCATTCATCTGATGATGGGTACTTGGGATGTTTCCAAATCTTAGCTATTGTAAATTGTGCTGCTGTGAACATAGAGGTGCATATATCCTTTCTGATTGGTGTTTCTGGTTTCTTGGGATATAGTCCTAGAAGTGGGATTATTGGGTCAAATGGGAGTTCCATTTTTAACTTTCTGAGGAAACTCCATACTGTCTTCCACAGTGGTTGTACCAGTCTGCATTCCAACCAGTGGTGCATGAGGGTTCCTTTTTCTCTACATCCTCACCAGCACTTGTCGTTTGTTGATTTGTTGATGATAGCCATTCTGACAGGTGTGAGATGGTACCTCATTGTTGTTTTGATTTGCATCTCTCAGATGATTGGTGTCTTTGAGCATGTTTTCATATGTCTCTCGGCCTTCTATATGTCCTCTTTGGAAAAGTGTCTATTTAGGTCCTTTGCCCATTTTTTTGATTGGATTGTTTATCTTTCTTTTGTTAAGTTGTATGAGTTCCCTGTAAATTTTGGAGATTAAACCCTTATCTGAAATAGTATTGGCAAATATGTTCTCCCATGCAGTGGGTTTTCTTGTTGTTTTGTTGATGGTTTCGTTTGCTGTGCAGGTTTTTATTTTGATGTAGTCCCGTTTGTTTATTTTCTCCTTAGTTTCCATTGCCCTAGGAGCTGTATTGGTAAAGATATTGCTACAACATACGTCTGATATTTTGTTGCCTATGAAGTCTTTTAAGATTTTTATGGTTTGCCATCTTATATTTAAGTCCTTTAGCCATTTTGAATTTGTTTTTGTGTATGGTGTAAGTTGGTGATCTATTTTCATTTTTTTACATGTATCTGACTAAATTTCCCAGCACCATTTATTAAATAGACTGTATTGACTACATATTATGCTCTTGCCTCCTTTGTCAAATATTAATTGAGCATATTGGCTTGTGTTGATTTCTGGGTTTGCTGTTCTGTTCCATTGGTCTATATGTCTGTTCTTGTGCCAGTACCAGGCAGTTTTGAGAACCGTGGCTTTGTAATATAGCTTGATATTTGGTATTGTGATCCCTCCAACTTTGTTCTTCTTTCTCAGGCTATTTGGGGTCTTTTTTTTTTTATTCCAAATGAATATTTGGAGAGTTTGTTCTATATCTGTGAAATATGCCATTGGTATTTTAATGGGGTTTGCATTGAATCTATAAATGGCTTTGGATACTTGAACATTTTAATGATGTTGATTCTACCAATCCACGAACAAGGTAAGTTCTTCCATTTTTTTATGTCTTCCTCTATCTCTTTTTTCAATGTCTGTAGTTTTCTGAGTACAGGCCTTTTACCTCCTTAGTTAAGTTTATTCCTAGGTACCTTAATTTTTTTGGTCCAATGATAAATGGGATTGTTTTTTTAGTTTCTCTTTCTGTGAGTTTCATTATTGGTCTATAAAAAGGCCATAGATTTCTAGGTGTTAATTTTGTATTTGCTACATTGCCGAATTCATTTATTAGGTCTAGTAGTTTTTTGATGGAGTTTTTGGGATTTTCTATGTACAGTATCATGTCATCTGTGAATAAGGACAGCTTTACTTCTTCTTTTCCAATTTGGATGCCTTTTATTTCTTCTTCTTGTCTGATCGCTATGACTAGCACTTCCACTACCAGGTCAAACAGGAGTGGTGAAAGTGGGCATCTCTGTCTTGTTCCCGTTCTTATGGGAAGAGTTTAGTTTTTGCCCATTGAATATAATGTTGGCTGTAGGTTTGTCATACAAGGCTTTTATTATGTTGAGGTATGATTCCTCTATTCCCACTTTGCTGAGAGTTTTTATCAAGGAAGGGTGTTGGATTTTGTCAAATGCTTTTTCTGCATCGATTGATATGATTATGTGATTTTTGTCTCTCAATTTGTTTATGTGATGTATCACATTTATTGATTTGCAGATATTGTACCATCCTTGCATCCCTCCCACTTGGTCATGGTGTATGATCTTTCTAATGTAATGCTAGATCCGATTTTAGCATCTTGTTCATCAAGGATATTGGCCTATAGTTCTTTTTTTTTTGTGGTGTCTTTATCTGGTTTTGGAATTAGTGTAATGCTGGCTTCATAGACAGAGGATGGAAGTGTGCCTCCCTTTTGAATTTCTTGGAATAGTCTGAGGAGGATAGGTTTTAGTTCTTCTTTGACTGCTTGGCGGAACTCCCCTGTAAAGCCATCCGGACCAGGGCTTTTTTTTTTTTCTGGAATATTTTTGATTACTGCTTCGATTTCTTTGGTAGTTATTGGCCTATTCAGGTTTTTTATTCTTCCTGATTGACTTTTGTGAACTTATATTTTTCTAAGAATATGTCCATTTTGTCAAGGTTGTCCATTTTGTTGGAATAGAGTTGTTCATAGTATTTTTTCATAGTCCTTTGTATTTCTGTGGGATCAGTTGTTACTTCACCTCTTTCATTTCTGATCTATTTATTTGGGTCCTGTCTCTTTGCTTCTTGGTTCATCAATCTTATTTATCCTTTCAAAGAACTAGCACTTGGATTTGTTGATCTTTTGTATTGTTGTTGTTGGGTTTTTTTTGTTGTTGTTGTTTTGTTTTTTTTTGTTTTGTTTTTTTGTTTTTTGTTTTCGGTTTCTATGCCTTTTATTTCTGCTCTGGTCTTTATTATTTCCTTCCACTGCTTACTCTGGGCTTTTCTTGTTGCTCTCTTTCTAATTGTTTGAGTTGTAGGGTTAGATAACTTATTACCATTTTTTACTTGTTTTCTGAGGTAGGTCTGTAGAACTATGAATTTCCCTCTCAGGACTGCTTTCACTGTGTCCCATAGATTTTGTTTTGTTGTGTTTTCGTTGATGTTTGTTACCAGGATGCTTTTTCTTTCTTCTTTGATCTCTTTGATAATGCAATCATTGTTTGATAGCATGCTATTTAGCCTCCAAGTGTTTGATTTTTTTTCATTATTTTTATTGTAGTTGATTTCTAATTTTATGCCATTATGATCTGAGAAGATGCTTGATATGATTTCTATCTTCTTGAATTTGAATAGACTGCCTGTGACACAATATGTGGTCTATCTTTGAAAATGTCCCATGTGCACTTGAGAAGAATGTATATTCTGTGGCTTTGGTGTGAAATGTTCTGAAGATGTCAATTAATTCCATCTGGTCTACTGAGTCATTTAGGATTGCTGTTTATTTGCTGATTTTTTTGTTTAGAGGATTTAATCCAGTAGTGTTAGTGGGGTATCAAAGTCCCCTACTATGACTGTATTGCTCTCAATCTCTCCCTTGGTATCTTTCAGAAGTTGTTTTATGTATTTGGGTGCCCCTGTATTGGGTGCATATATGTTTACCAGAGTTATATCTCCTTGTTGAATTGCTCTCTTTAGTATTATGAAGTGGCCTTTGTTATCTTTTGTTATGGCCTTCACTTTGAGGTCTACTTTGTCAGATATAAGTATTGCTACCCCAGCTTTTTTTTCATTTCCTTTTGCCTGAAAGAATTTTTCCATCCCTTCACTATCAGTCTGTGTGAGTCCTTTATTCTGAGGTGGGTCTCCAGTAGACACCAGATATATTGGTCATGTTTTCATATCCATTAAGCTAACTATGTCTTTTGATAGAGAAATAATACAATAAGGAATAAAATGAGTTCAGAAGGCTCAGCATTGTATTCCCAGGACCTTTGGTCCCACACAAACCGCAGAGCTCAGTTATCCTGAGATGAAAGAAAAGGAAAGAGAAACGTGAAAGGTTTCCCAGCTCAGTCACAGAGACATCTCATAGCCACATACTAAGGACATGACATTAACTTAGGGGTGGAAAGGACACAAAAGGAATAGAAGATGGAGCCATTTCCATTCAGATTCAAACCAAGTTAAAGAGGCAGAAGAAACACTGGATGCCATAAAAGAATAAGATGAAACAGTCCAGTAGGGAGTGTCCCACACCTCGCAGGGACAGCATCTGGGGCTCCGGACATGACGGGAGGAGGGAGAGGGCTGGGTGACAGGAAGTGCATGGAAAGACCTGGGAGTAGGAACAAGAGGGTGATACTCAGAAGGTGGGCCCCACCAGGTTGATGTCAAGCCTGTGGGAGGTGGCCAAGTACCTCCACCTCTGCTGAGGGGTGCATGCGTCTGTCCTGGGAGCTGTGGCTGATGGAGAGGGAGGCCATGGCTCTATGTGGATGGGTTGCCAATGAGAGCCTCCCTGTAGCCACATTACTTGGTGTTTTCAACACGGCGGGAGCACAGGGTCATGCACGCAACTTCACGAAAGAAAAAGCTTCCTATTCCCAACTTATTCACAGACTTCTATTTCTGGTATCTATATTCCCAATGTGTCCACAAGTACATTTGGAAAAAGAAAAAAGGTTTCTATGTGATGTGACTGCATCTTTAGAAAACCCAAGTGATCACAACCAGAGCACTTTTAACACCTAATGAGCCAAATACACTGATGAACAAAAATAGACCCAGAGACACAGACATATGAACAGACTGTGGAACCTCAGAGGGAAGGCGGGGGAGGGTGGGTGGGTGGGTGGGAAGAGATCAACCAATGGCCTGTGTGCATATATGCATCACCCCTGGACACAGACAATGGGGTGGTGAGGGCCTGGGGGTGGGTAGTAGGCTGGAAAAGGTTAATGAGGGGAAAGGGGACCTATGTAAACTTTTAACAATGAAGGCTTAATAAAAATAGTAAAAAATAAAATAGAAAAGTAAAAAAAAGAAAATAAAAGCCAAGAACAACTACTCTGGCTGGGTAGCTCCATTGGTTGGAGCTTTGTCCTGTACATTGAAAGGTTGGGGGTTTGAGCCTGGGTCTGGGTGTGTGCAGGAGGCCATTGAGCAAGTGGTACCTGGAGGAGGGAGGCTCCTCAGACCTAAACAGAGTCCAGGCCTCGCTCATGGTCCCAGGCCCATCCTCTGCTGAGTGAGACTGGACCTCCCAGCTCTGTCGAGTCCGTGGTCTCTGAGTCATAGGGCCGCTTCCCCATGTTCCCCAGAATGCACTGCTCAGTAACCATTAATACTAATAAAAGGGTAATATGCTAATTAGACCAGAGGTCCTCCAGACAAAGCCATGGTGGTGGTGGCTGAGGCAGAGGTGGTTAGGGGGAATCAGGCCGGCAGGGGAGAGCAGTTAGGGGCAACCAGGCCGGCATGGGAGAGTAGTTAGGGGTGACCAAGCTGGCAGACAGAGTGGTTAGGGGTGATCAGACAGGCAAGCAGGTGAGTGGTTAGGAGGCAATGGTCCCGGATTGTGAGAGGGATGTCCGAGTGCCGGTTTAGGCCTGATCCCACTTGGGCCTAAACCGGCAGTCGGACATTCCCCGAGGGGTCCCGGATTGGAGAGGGTGCAGGCCGGGCTGAGGGACCCTCCCCCTCTCCCGTGCACGAATTTCGTGCACCAGGCCTCTAGTTGCTTATAAAATTAAAACTATATCTATCCTATGACCCTGTGATTCCAATCCAAAGTATTTACTCAAGAAAAATGAAAACATGTGTCCACAAAATACAAGTACAAGAATGTTGAAAGCAGCTTTATTCATATTAGCTCCAAACTGGAAAAATTCTATATGCCTATCAGTAGGAAGATGAATACATATATTTTGGTATGTTAATAAAATGGAACACTACATAGAAATAAGAAACTACTGGTGTATGCAACCCCATGGGTTAAATTCAAAATACTTATGCTGAGTGAAAGAAGCCTTAAACAGAAGAGGAATATTGTTTGATTCCATTTTTATGACATCAATGAACAAGGAAATCTCATATATGGTTGAAAAAATTAGAATATTGTTTCTATGCATGTAGGACAAAAGTTGATTGTATAGGGCATTAGAGAAACTCTTGGGATGATGGTAATATTCTACATTTTGGTATCATTATGGATTATATAGGTACATGCATTTGTCAAAAAATAGCAAAAACACAGTTAATGTTATAGTATTTTTATTTAGAATAAAATAGTTCATGTGATTAATATTATTACTTTTTACCCTTAGAATTTTATGAAATATATTAAGAATGTTTCTCCCAAACCTTTATAATTATAGCAATCACTTAGCTTAATTAGTAAAAAATATGGATTCCATGTGTCTTTTTACAGAATATTCTGATTCACTGGATCTGGATCGCAATTCACCATTTTTATGTGTCACGGATAATCATTTTAATTTGAAAAATTCTGCTTTAAGAAATACACAACATTTGTCTCCATGCTATAAGCCAAAATTTCAAGTCTCACTGACCTCTACCAATTATTGCCACAGGAATCTATCTTTGCCATTTTTATTTCCTTTATCACTGATATTCCAAATTAATTTTCCTAGTAATTATGTTTATAAAATATGTGGGTTAGTATAGTATTTCCTAAAAACAAAACAAAACAAAACAAAACAAAATAGCTTCTCTTCTTAGAAAAAATATGATATTGGAGAAAAATGAACTATGATTTTTAGAAATAGTTTTAAAATCTTTAGGAAGACATTTTTCACATTACTATGCAATTGGAAATAAACTTTGATGTTATTAAATCCAGAATTTGGTAAAATCTACTTAACAATCAGGTGGACTTAAACCATCTGAACATTTTCTTTAACCATAATAAAGAGACACTAACGCCCTAGCTGGTTTGGCTCAGTGGGTAGAGCGTCGGACTGAAGGGTCCCCAGTTCGATTCCAGTCAAGGGCACATGCTCAGGTGATCCCCAGTAGGGATCAGTAAAGGAGGCAGCTGATCAATGATTCTCTCTCATCATTGATGTTTCTATCTTTCTCTCCCTCTCCCTTCCTCTCTGAAATCAATAAAGATATATTTAAAAAAATAAATAAAGAGATACCAGCAGTATTTACCTATTAGTTTGACACTGCATGAGAAATTCTGTGAAAGAATCATTTTGCAAACAATGAATGACTCACAAGTATTAGTGGGATTGTTTTGGAATTCAGAAAAATATATAATTTTGGATAGTAATGAAATAGAGTTAAACAGAATGTGTTTAGAATATAAATATTGTAAGCAGATATGCTTAGTTAGGGTAATCTGACAAGCTTGCCTATAAAGATTTTACCTTTGCTATTTTTCTTTCACAGGTTTGAGTCAGTGTGCGTGTACCTGTGTGTGTGTTTGGACATTAATTAGTTCTTTCTTATAGTTTGGACTAGTTCTTTCTTATAGTTTACATGTGTTCATTAAGTAAGGGAGAGAGAAGGGAATCCATTTGTTAAAATTGTCCACACTGTAATGCATATGCTCTGCTGTTTTTCACATTTACACTCAGCTTGCTTCAACATGTTTTGATTGAACTTGCCTCAACCTCAGGACTGCAAATGTCCTGTGACTTTTCATCCAGACACAAGAAAGCTGGGAGTTGTCAGGAACACTTAGATGTGTGCATGGCTTTTCTAAGTAACATCAAGTGTTTAGGTGGGAGCAGAAGCTCACTTATTTATTATTGTACATCATATACACATAAAAATAATCTTTTGGGATGAAAGACAGAATCGAGTAGGTTATATTTTTTTATTAGAAGGAATTTATTGCTGCTATTAGAATATAAATTTTCTGAATACAGACCTTTTGTAACAACTGTGAAAACAATGTTTCTGGAGCAAATAAAATGTTTCCTTTATGTTTAGTTTCTGCTATTCTGGTATTTTAAAAAAAATCTCATTTTGAATTTCTTATATATTTTTAAATCCTACATCAAAAAGTTATGAGCCCAAAGGTAAAGTTTTCCATAAGACCATATTTATTTGTTCAAAGAGGTAAAATAGCCAGTTGGATATTTTTTATTTATACACCAATTAATCTATTTTCAAAGCATTAGTTTTTGAGAAATTCATATGGACTCATTCCACCATCTTAGTTGAAAAACATTTTTAATAAAAGGAAGATTACAAGGAAACTGATCTTTTTTTATTTCACGTTGGTCCATTACCAATGAATAATTATGTTGACTTTATTTTTTTTTGGTGATTTATTTTTATTTTATTTTTTTATTTCAGAGAGGAAAGGAAAGAGAAAGAGATAGAAACATCAATGATGAGAGAGTATCATTGATTGGCTGCCTCCTGCATGCCCCCTACTGGGGATCAAGCCCACAACCTGGGCATGTGCCATGACTGGGAATCATAACCTGACCTCCTGGTTCATAGGTCAATGCTCAAGCACTGAACTACGCCTAGCCAGGCTTATGTTGACTTTCTCTGTTGAGTTTTTCAGTAACTGTTAATAAGAATCACACATGCATTGGGTGCAATGAAACAAAAACTGATTTTAATGTAAAACAAATCTGTTTTCTAATGTTTTTTTCTTTTTTATTGATTTTTAGAGAGGAAGGAAGAAGAAGAAGAAGAGAGAGAAGCATAAATGTGAGAGAGAAACATGGATCAGTTGCTTCCTAGATATGCCCAAGCGCCCCTACAAGGGGAATGGACCCTCAGCCTGGGTATGCACCCTGACCTGGAGTTGAACCTGCAACCTTTTGGTACATAGGAAGATACTCCAACCAACTGAGACCTCCAGCCAGGGCTAATTTAAAACAAATTATTATCTATACTAATAAAAGGGTAATATGCTCATTAGACCGGACATATTCCAAACATCCTTCTGGACAAAGCCGCAGTGACTGCGAGGGCCAAGGCAGGCTGCCAAGGAGGTTGGCAGTGGCAGCACGAGAAGGGTGAGGGGGGGGTGCCTTCCCTTGATCACCTGGTCGCCTCCCACAGAGGGAGGCCAGAGGCAGCAGCAATGGCTGGGGTGATGGGGGCGTACCTTCCCTGATCAGCCCGGTCACCTCTGCCTCCCAGAGAGGGAGGCCAGAGGCAGCAGCAGTGGCTGGGGTGATGGGGGTGACGCCTTTCCCTCATAGACTGGGTCGCCTCCCACAGAGGGAGGCCAGACTGTGGCTTAGGCCCGCTCCTTGAGGGGAGCGGGCCTAAGCCATCAGTAGGACATCCTCTGAGGGCTCCTGGACTGTGAGAGGGGAGGGGCTGGCCAGGCTGAGGAACCCCCTGCTATGTCCCAGGTGCCTGTGGAGCCAGAGGTAGGGAAGCCGGGTCCTGGTTGCCTGTGGCCGGCCAGAGGAGGGAAGCCTGGGTCCCGGGTGTGGGGGCCGAGGCAGAGGCAGTTAGGGGTGATCAGGCTGGCAGGGGAGAAGTTAGGGGTGATCAGGGATCCCGGGTGCCTGCGGCTGGCCCAGGTGAAGCTGCCCGGGATCCCGGGTGCCTGCATCCAGCCCGGGTGAAACTGACCCAGGTCCCGGATGCCTTTGGCTGGCCAGAGAAGGGAAGCCTGAGTCCCAAGTGAGGGGCCAAGGAAGAGGTGGTTAGGGGTGATCAGGCAGGCAGGCGAGCAGTTAGGGGCCATCAGGCAGGCAGGCAGGTGAGTGGTTAGGAGCCAGTGGTCCCAGATTGCGAGAGGGATGTCTGATCCCTGGGTTCGGACCTAAACCGGCAGTCGGACATCCCCCGAGGGGTCCCGGATTGGAGAGGGTGCAGCCGGGCTGAGGGAACCCCTCCCCCCCAGGCCTCTAGTATAAGTATATAAATTCTCAACCTCTCAATACCTGCTTATTTATCTATGAAATAGTTCTAAACATATATAAAAACTTGAGATTAAAATATTTTTAAGAAGATTGAGTAGTATAAATTGAAACAATGCCTTTTTAAAAATTTTGAAGAAAAAAACAACAGAGGTGAAAAATCACATACATTTTTAATATTTGCCTTTACCTAATTCCAAAATTTGTCCACACCCTATCTTATTGTTATCTTATTTTTCAGTTGACTACACATACTGGGAAGTCAAGTTAAAGGTATTTATAGTTATTTCAGGTATTTATAGTTATCACAGTCATTCATAATTCAAGAAAGCCCCTTTTGTCATTTTAACTTTCAGGGTTTTCCGATTCTTTGAATCTCTATAAAAGTAATAGGTTAAAGTGATATAATAAAAGCAGAGCCCTAACCGGTTTGGCTCAGTGGATAGAGCGTTGGCCTGCAGACTGAAGGGTCCCAGGTTTGATTCTGGTCAAGGGCATGTACCTTGGTTGTGGGCACATCCTCAGTAGGGGGTGTGCAGGGGGCAGTTGATTGATGTTTCTAACTCTCTATACCTCATCGATGTTTCTAACTCTCTATACCTCTCCTTTCCCCTCTGTAAAAAATCAATAAAATATATTAAATAAATAAATAAATAAATAAATAAATAAATAAACGCAGACAATTCTTTGAGTACCTCTGTGTACATATCATTGAATCTTGGGGATGTAAATACATTTAAGTTATTTAAGGATTTCCTACATTTCTTCTTCCTTGTTTTAGTTCGGCTTACAATCTTTTCTACATTGCTGGGATATATTCAAGTTATCTAATCACACATAATGTATTTTTGTAAATAAATGTAAGCTATTAAATTTTTACATCTTTATGTTACCTTTTGCTGTTAAAATTCATAATCAAGGGAACAAAATAGAGTTGGTATTCTTCTCAATAATTCTGATTCTATAGAGTTTAAAGTATAGAGTTTGTAGAATTTTGAGATTTGCCTCTCCTTTTAATTTAATTGTCTTCTTTTGTTTGTCTTCTCATTAGCCATGCTGATAATTAATAAGCATTTTTTCCTTCCACAAAAACATTCTGGAACAAATTAAGACTAACTCAAAACTTAAAACAATGAAACAAGTCTCCTTCCAACACCATTTATTTCCTCTATACCAACTTCTACCTCCCCCTAACACCTTTTTCCTCTGGTAATCACCATTTCGTTGCCTGTGTCTATGAGGTATATTTTTGTGTAATACCTTCACTCTTTTCATACCTTCACTCTTTTCACCTAGCTCTCCAATCCCCCTTCCCTCAACAGCTGTCAGGTTATTTTCTGTATTTATTGATCTATTTATATTTTTATATTTTGTTTGTCAGTTCATTTTATCCTTTATTCCACATATAAGTGAAATCATATGGTATTTTTTTCTTACTTTGACAGGTTTATTTCACTTAGCATAATAATCTCCAGGTCAACCCATGATATTCCAAAAGGTAAGATATTCTTCTTTTTTATGGTCAAGTAATATTGCATTGTATATTGTACAACAGCTTTTTGGTCCACTCCTGTTCTGTTAGGCAATTAGGCAGCTTTCAAATTTTGGCTATTGTAAATAATATTGAAACAAACACAAGGGCCCATATATTCTTTCAAATTACTATTTCAGGTTTCTTTGGGTATCTATATATATAAAGAGCCAGGTCGTAACATCCACAATGACTGGAGGCTTGAACTAATGCCAGGCTGTGCACGCAGCAGGCGAGCAGGCTGAACTGCTGACCTCTCTGAGAGAGAGAGAGGCGGGGCTGATCAGCAGTGGCAGCGGCTGCTGGTGAGGCCTCTTTCTCTCCCCCAGAGGTCAGCAGTTCAGCCCGCTCCCCAGCAGCCTGGGGTGGCTGCTGATCAGCCCCGCCTCTGTGATCAGGCCTGGAGATGCTGACTGGCATAGAAACAGACCAATCAGAACCAAATCTGGGTGAATTGCGAGGATCCAATGGCCCAAGGTTTTTATTTTAGGACTGTACTCATCTCAATGTAATTTTGAGGTTTGACTATGTGGTTATTTTCTTATCCCCAAAACATTTATTGTGATTTTTAATTTTAATTGAGTGTTTTGACAATGTTTTGTTGAAAACCAGTTAACCATGTGAGATTATTTTTGAACTTGATCTTCTGTTACATTGATCTTTATGCCAATATCATATGGTTGTAATTTCTCTGCCTTTAAAATAAATTGTAATATCAAGTAATGAAAAAATTATAACTTGTTCTGGTTTCTCAAGTTTGTTTGACTGTGCTACATTTGTATTTATATATCAATTTTAAAACCAGATTCTCATTTCTTTAGCATGCCTTCTATAATTTCAATTGGGATTGCATTTAACCTGTACTTTAATTTGCAAAGGGTTGATGTCATAATAATATTGAGTGTTATAACCCATAAATATAGTGTTATTTTTATTTAAGTTATCTTAAATTTTATCTTATTTTATTTATTTTGTTTTCAGGAAAATGCACATTTTCACTTTCTCTTTTTTTATATCCCTTGGTTGTTACATTCAATTTCTTAAACACAATTTACATGACACTTTTAAATGTATATCTCAATTTAAAGACCTCTGCCCAGAGGGGAGGGAATAATGGCGGCGGAATAGACAGACGTGTTCTGAGCCTTGTCCCGGAGCAGAAAGAAAGAACAGCTGAGGGTCGCACAAGGAGTGTTTGTTGGCTGGTTGGGAGACAGCTGAATTCCAGAAGGAGGCGGGGGACTGCTGAACGGGGTTCCCCTGACCTGGCAGCACCCACTGCGGCTGGGTCCCCTCCCGGAGCTGCGGGCTTGGACGCGGAGTCTGCGCCATCTTGATCCGGAAAGTGGAGCTTATCTGAAGCCTGAGAATCCACAACTGCGGCACCCCAGGAACAGCTGCGAGCCCCAGAACAACGCTCCCCAACTGGCGCAAGCACACGGGTTCAGAGGAGCTCTACACTCCACCACGGAAAGGTCAGATTTCGCCTGAGATAAGGTGAGGTCTCTGGTCCCGGCGGGAGAGAGGAACGCGCGTTTCGCGGGAGCTGGAGGACCAGGGAAGTCTGTGCCTAGAAAAATCCGTGGCTGTAGGGGCTGGCGTGATCTGTGAATGTGGAAAGGGGTCCTCAGAGCTGCTAAGAGAAGGGCACTCTAAAAAGCAACCCATTTTGATCTGAAGTGCAGGGACACCCTAAGAATTTCAGGCAGTCCAGACTTATGCGCAGCCCCTGCGTTCCCTGGGTGCCTGGGTTTACGCGCAGCCACGGAGTGCGCACACTTGGGCTTTTTCCTCTTGAAATTCTGGCTTCTGATTACTAAGCCCAATACATAGGATCACCCAGTTGGGGACACCCTGGGAGACTGCAGGGTAAGGTTGTTTTTCTGGAACCCGGGGATCGGAGCGGGGAGTGAACATCAGAGAGTCAGCTCTGAGGCAGACCACGCCCACAGGCCGGTGGGAAAGAGTGCCACAGGGAAAGAAGGCTCTAACACTGCCTAGAGAGGCCATAGATAGACCCGGAAGTCAATCCAGAAACACTGCCACCCAGGGGCTGAATCACAAATTGACTCTTGTGTAATAAAAAATAAAGGAATACGAGAAATTAAGACACACCGCCTGCTTAAAATCAGGACTGGCTTACAACACCGAAGAGCAGTGGATCGCAGGGAACTGCAATACTGTCTGGACTGAGAAACAGGCGTGCCAAACAGAAAAACAGAGGAAGTGAATGACCTTCACTACTTCACATTTTATTTTTACCTTTTATTTTTTTATTTTTTTTTATTTTTTTTTTATTTTCATTTTTTGCATCTTTTAATCAAGAAACTTTTTTTTTCTTTTTTCATCACTAGATTTTACCTTTTTAATGATTACATTTTTATTTTCAATCCGTATTATTACTACTGCTATTTTATTTTATTTTATTTTATTTTTTTAAGTGTCATTTTACTTTCTCTTCATTTTATTTTGGGATTAGGGTTCTACATTCTATTTTTATCTTTCCTTTAGCATCGTTTTACTCTATCTCAACTCTACCTTTAGGCCATCACTCTCTTCCTAACCTCCCCCTTTTCAGTGTCCTGTTTATCTTACCCTTTTACTGCTTTAGATTTTCCCTATTCTTTCTGTTTACCCCTTGTTAAAATTTCACCCTACTTACATATCTAATCTCCAATTCCCTGCTCCAAGTCCACATACACCTCTCCCTTCACTGTCTGAGCTATCCATAAACTTGTCCTTCTCTCTGTCCTTTTGTTGTTGTTTGCTTGAATGTAGATTATACCCAATTTTTATGCTTTTTTGTGAGATTGTTTTGCTTATTCTTCTTTTGTTTATTTTTTTGTTTGTTTTGTGCTTCAGCTTTCCCTTGCGTCACTCCGTATTAGTTGGTGTTGTAGTTTGTACTAATCCCCAGGCACTTGTTGCTGGCATTTGCTGGGATTAGTGATTGTTCTATTGGAGTTTTATCCCCAATATATATAGTCTGTTCCCCTTTCTCTCTTAGTCACTTTCTTGTCTCTCTTACTTTTTTTTTTTCTTTTTCTCTTTACTTTCCCTTTTCCCAATTTCATTTTCACATTCCTTTTTTCTTTTTTTCTTTCTTTCTTTCTTTTTTCCTCTTCTTATTTCTCTCCTATCACCTAATTTGCCTTTCTCTGGTGGTCACCTTTATTGGAGGTTATTAATATCGTGAATACATTCCTGTTCAGTGCCTTGTGAGTTGTACCTGGTAGTGCTGTATTTTGTGCCTTTAAATCAACCCAGGAGAGAGAGAACTACATAACCAGACACCCAGAGAAGAGAGACCATGGGGAGACAAAGAAGCAGCCCGCATATGAAAGAAAAACAGGCATCACCAGAAAAGGAAGTAAACGAAATGGAGGCAAGCAACCTTCCAGAAAAAGAATTCAGAGAAATGGTCATAAGGTGGCTGAAAAGAATGGAAGACAAATTCGACAATATGAGCAAGAACCAAGAGGAAATGAAGAAGAACCAAGAAGAAATGAAAAATGACATCGCTGCTGTAAAGAACTCAATAGAAAGCATCAAGAGTAGACTAGAAGAAGCAGAGGACCGTATCAGTGAGCTAGAAGACAAGATGGAAAAAAATACCCAAGAAAAGCAACTTCTAGAAAAAAAAATTAAAAGGCAGGAGGAGAGTCTAAGGGAACTTTGGGACAACACGAAACAAAACAACATCCGCATAATAGGGGTTCCAGAAGGAAAGGAAGCTGAGCAAGGAATAGAAAACCTCTTTGAAGAAATAATGACAGAAAATTTCCCAGATATAGGGAAGAAAAAACCCACACAAATCCAAGAAGCTCACAGAGTCCCAAGCAAAATGAACCCCAAAAGACCGACGCCAAGGCACATTATAATTAAATTGGCAAACACCAACGACAAAGTAAGAATCTTAAAAGCAGCAAGAGAGAGACAGAAAGTTACATACAAAGGAACCCCCATCAGACTAACAACTGATTTCTCAACAGAAACTCATCAGGCCAGAAGGGAATGGAATGAAATATACAAAGTCATGCAAAGGAAGGGGCTGAATCCAAGAATACTGTACCCAGCAAGGCTGTCAATCAAAATTGAAGGTGAAATCAGGAGCTTCACAGACAAAAAAGGACTAAGGGAATTTATTACCACCAAACCAGCAATGCAAGAAATGCTAAAGGGTCTGCTGTAAAAAAGAAAAGAAAGAAAGAAACAGGAAGCGAAGAAATAACACAGGGGTAAAGAATAGGAATGGCGACAAATAAGTACCTATCAATAATAACTTTAAATGAAAATGGATTAAATGCCCCAATCAAAAGACATAGGGTAACGGATTGGATAAGAAAACACGACCCATATATCTGCTGTCTACAAGAAACCCACCTCAGAAAAAAAGACTCACACAGACTGAGGGTGAAGGGATGGAAAAAGGTTTTCCAGGCAAATGGAACTGAAAAAAAAGCTGGGGTAGCTATACTTATTTCTGACAAATTAGATCTCAAACTGAAGGACATAACAAGAGATAAGGAAGGCCATTTCATAATACTAAAGGGAGCAATCCAACAAGAAGAAATAACTCTGGTAAACATATATGCACCCAATACAGGAGCACCCAAATACATAAAAAAACTCCTGGAGGATATCAAGGGAGAGATTGACAGCAATACAATCATAGTAGGAGACTTTAATACCCCACTATCACCACTGGACAAATCCTCTAAACAAAACATCAGCAAAGAAACATCAATCCTAAACGACTCACTAGACCAGATGGAATTAATTGACATCTTCAGAACATTTCACCCCAAAGCCACAGAATATACATTCTTCTCAAGTGCACATGGGTCATTTTCAAAGATAGACCATATGTTGGGACATAGGCAAAGTCTCTTCAAATTCAAGAAGATAGAAATCATATCAAGCATCTTCTCAGACCACAGTGGCATAAAACTGGAAATCAACTACAATAAAAACAACCCAAAGAAATCAAACACATGGAGACTAAACAGCATGCTATTAAACCATGACTGGGTCACCAGAGAGATCAAAGAAGAAATAAAAAACATCATGACAACAAATGACAATGAAAACACTACAATCCAAAATCTATGGGACACAGCGAAAGCAGTCTTGAGAGGGAAGTTCATAGCTCTACAAGCCTACTGCAAAAAACAAGAAACAGGGGTAATAAATTACCTAACCCAACAACTCAAAGAGTTAGAAAAAGAGCAACAAGAAAAGCCCAGTGTAAGCAGAAGGAAGGAAATAATAAAGATCAGAGCACAGATAAACGACATAGAGATCAAAGAAACAATACAAAAGATCAACAAAACCAAGAGCTGGTTCTTTGAAAGGATAAACAAGATTGATGAACCTCTAGCCAGGCTCACCAAGAAGCAAAGAGAGAGGACCCAAATAAACAAGATCAGAAATGAAAGAGGTGAAATAACAACAGATCCCGCCGAAATACAAAGGATTGTTAAAAAATACTACGAACAACTCTATTCCAACAAACTGGACAACCTGGAGGAAATGGACAGATTCCTAGAAAAATATAACCTTCCAAAACTCAATCAGGAAGAATCTAAACAGCTCAACATGCCAGTAACTATGGAAGAAATTGAAGCAGTCATCAAAGAGCTTCCGGCAAACAAAAGCCCGGGGCCAGACGGCTTCACAGGAGAGTTCTACCAAACATTCAAGGAAGAACTAAAACCTATCCTCCTCAGACTATTCCAAAAAATTCAAGAGGAAGGAACACTTCCAAGCTCCTTCTATGAAGCCAGCATCACCCTCATACCAAAACCAGATAAAGACAACACAATGAAGGAGAATTACAGGCCAATATCTCTCATGAATGTAGATGCCAAAATCCTCAATAAAATTCTAGCAAATAGGATCCAGCAGTACATCAGAAAGATCATACACCATGACCAAGTAGGATTTATCCCAGGAATGCAAGGATGGTTCAATATCCGCAAATCAATAAATGTGATACATCACATAAACAAATTGAGAGATAAAAATCACATAGTCATATCAATTGATGCAGAAAAAGCATTTGACAAAATCCAACACCCTTTCTTGATAAAAACTCTCAACAAGGTGGGAATAGAAGGATCATACCTCAACATAATAAAAGCTATATATGATAAACCCACAGCTAACATCATACTCAATGGGCAAAAACTAAAACCATTTCCCCTAAGAACAGGAACAAGACAGGGATGCCCACTCTCACCACTCCTGTTTGACATAGTACTGGAAGTATTAGCCACTGCAATTAGACAAGAAGAAGAAATAAAAGGCATCCAAATTGGAAAAGAAGAAGTAAAGCTGTCCTTATTTGCAGATGACATGATATTGTACATAAAAAACCCGAAAGACTCCATCAAAAAACTAACAGACTTAATAAATGAATTCGGCAATGTAGCAGGATACAAAATTAACGCCAAGAAATCTATGGCATTTCTATACACCAACAATGAACTTACAGAAAGAGAGACTAAAAAAGCAATCCCATTTTCCATCGCACCAAAAAAATTAAGATACTTAGGAATAAACCTAACCAAGGAGGTAAAAGACCTATATGCGGAAAACTACAGGACCCTGAAAAAAGAGATAGAGGAAGATATAAACAGATGGAAGAACATACCATGTTCATGGATTGGTAGAATCAACATCATTAAAATGTCCATACTACCCAAAGCAATCTATAGATTCAATGCACTCCCTATTAAAATACCAACGGCGTATTTCACAGACCTAGAAAGAACTCTCCAAAAATTCATCTGGAATAAAAAAAGACCCCGAATAGCCACAGCAATCCTGAGAAAGAAGAATAAAGTAGGAGGGATCTCAATACCAGATTTCAAGCTGTATTACAAAGCCACTGTCCTCAAAACAGCCTGGTACTGGCACAAGAACAGACATATAGATCAATGGAACAGAATAGAGAATCCAGATATCGACCCAAACCAATATGCGCATTTAATATTTGACAAAGGAGGCATGAGCATACAATGGAGTCAAGACAGTCTCTTTAATAAATGGTGTTGGGAAAATTGGACAGATACATGCAAAAAAATGAAACTAGATCACCAACTTACACCATACACAAAAATAAACTCAAAATGGGTACAGGACTTAAATATAAGACGGGAGACCATAAAAATACTAGAGGAATCCACAGGCAGCAAAATCTCAGACATATGCCAAAAGAACTTTTTCAGTGATACTGCCCCTAGGGCAATGGAAGCCAAACAGAAAATAAACAAATGGGACTACATCAAAATAAAAAGCTTTTGCACAGCAAAAGAAACCATCAACAAAACAACAAGAAACCCCACTGTATGGGAGAACATATTTGCAAATGGTATCACTGATAAAGGTTTAATTTCCAACATCTACAGGCAGCTTATACAACTTAATAAAAGGAAGATAAAGGATCCAATAAAAAAATGGGCAACGGACCTAAATAGAATCTTCTCGAAAGAAGACAGAAGGAAGGCCAAGAGACACATGAAAACATGCTCCAAGTCACTAATTATCCGAGAGATGCAAATCAAAACAACAATGCGATACCATCTCACACCTGTCAGAATGGCTATCATCAACAAATCAACAAACGACAAGTGTTGGCGAGGATGCGGAGAAAAAGGAACCCTCGTGCACTGCTGGTGGGAATGCAGACTGGTGCAGCCACTGTGGAGAACAGTATGGAGTTTCCTCAAAAAAACTGAAAATGGAACTCCCATTTGACCCAGTAATCCCACTCCTAGGAATATATCCTAAGAAACCAGAAACACCAATCAGAAAGGATATATGCACCCCTATGTTCATAGCAGCACAATTTACAATAGCTAAGATTTGGAAACAGCCTAGGTGCCCAGCAGCAGATGACTGGATCAGAAAACTATGGTACATCTACACAATGGAATACTATGCTGCCGTAAAAAAGAAGGAATTACTACCATTTGTAGGCACTTGGATGGAATTAGAGAACATTATGCTAAGTGAAATAAGCCAGTCAATGAAAGAAAAATACCACATGATCCCACTCATTTGGGGATAATGAAAAACATTATAAACTGATGAACAAAAAGATAGTTACAGAGGCAGTAAAACATCAAACAGACTGTCAAATTACAGTGGTAAGGTTAGGGAGAGGTGGGGGAAATAAGAGATCAACTGAAGGACTTATATGCATGTATATAAGACTAACCAACGGATGCAAAACATTGGGGGGTGAGGGCATGTATGGGAGTGGGGTGGGGGGGCAATGGTAAGATATGTACACATATAATACCTTAATAAAAATTTGAAAAAAAAAAAAAAAAAAAAAAAAGAAATCACCAGATAGAACCTGGAATGGTTCAGCAAATTCAGTCTGTGTGCATGGAGTACCAAGGCCGTGGGGAATGGATCAGTCCTAAAGATGGATGTAAAAGCTGCAATGGAAGGAAGATAGTTCGAGAGAAGATTGTAGAAGTTCATATTGATAAAGGCATGAAAGATGGCCAGAAGATAACATTCCATGGTGAAGAAGATCAAGAACCAAGACTGGAGCCAGGAAATATCATTGTGTTAGACCAGAAGGACCATGCTGCTTTTAAGCGACAAGGAGAAGACCTTTTCATGTGTATGGACATACAGCTGGTTGAAGCATTGTGTGGCTTCTAAAAGCCAATAGCTACTCCTGACAACTGAACCATAGTCATCACCTTTCATCCAGGTCAGATTGTCAAGAATGAAGATATCAAATGTGTGTTAAATGAAGGCATGCCAATTCATCATAGACCACATAAAAAGGGTCACCTAATCATCAAATTTAAGGTAAACTTTCCTGAGAATGGCTCTCTCTCTCCTGATAAACCCTCTTTGTTGGAAAAACTCCTACCTGAAAGGAAGGAAATAGAAGAGACGGATGAAATGGACCAGGTAGAACTGGTGGACTTTGATCCAAGTCAATGGAGAAGCATATGAGGATGATGACATCATCCTAGGAGTGGTGTTCAGTGTCAGATTTCTTAATGGGGCCAGTGAATAACACTCACTGCTGGCATTTTATTTACAGTAGTGAATGAGTGAAGGACTGTAATTGTAATATACTCACTACTTGCTACTGTTTTTGTTTTAATATTCAACTCTAGTAGTGTTTTAAAAGTTAAATAAAGAATAAACTCATAAAAAAAAAAAAAAAATAAAGACCTCTGCCCAAAGTCTAGCTTTAATTATGCAAATGCCTACATAAGCTCCTTTTGGATAACTTCTAAAGATCTAAATCAAACATGTCTATATTAAACTCCTGTTCTTCCAATATCTACCCTTAATCAATAATGCCTTCAGTCTTGTGGTTTCGCAAATAAATAAACTTGGTGTTATCCTTGTATTCCTTTCTCTCACACTGAACATACAAGCTATTAAGAAACCCCATTTTCTTGCCTTTAAAATGCATTTAGAATCTGAACACTTCACATTAATGCATTGTTATTACCCTGGCCTGAGCCTCCATCATCCTTTAATACCCTCTCAATATTTTTCTATCACCCCTGTTATTTATTTTAGTTTATTTTCAAAAGTGCAGAAATAGTAATCCTATTGAACCACAGGTAGATTATTAATTACTTCTACTAATTTTTTTTCAGAATAAAATAAATCTTTATCGGCATTTACCAGACCCTATATAACCTGGCTCCGTTTTTTTGTTTTTGTTTTTTGTTTATTTTGTTTTTAAGATTTCTTTTCCCACTACTCTCTCTACTTAATATTCTGCTTCAGTCACTCCAGTCTCCTTATTTTTCCTCAAATATATCAAGCATATTTTTGTTTTAGGGTTTTTGCTTCACTGTTCCCTCTGCCTGGTATGCTCTACTTATCCATATGGCTATATGCCTACATTCTGCAAGTCTTTGTATAAATCTCATCTATTCAAAGATTATCCTGACGATCCTATTTAATATTACACTCCAAGTATCTCCCATTACTACTACTCAGAATTCCTGATTTCTTTTATTTTCTTTCACTTTTTCTCTTTTCCAGTCTTAATCATTAACATAACATAAAATTTATATTAGTTGTTTATTATCAAACTCTCTCAGTAAAATAAAAATTATTTGATTACAGGTACAATTTAATCTTTTTTAACCAATATATCATTAACAAATGCCTGGCAATAGTGTAGTGAGTTCTAATGAAATGTTGATTGAATGAATATGCATAAATATTCTAGTAAAATATTTATCTTTATTTGATTATTGCTTATATTTTTATGAGGTCAATTCTTCTTGGGTCAGCTATTTCCATGAGGTTGATACAGAGTTAGGCCAAGGTCTTCTTTGAAGGAAGAAGGAATTGTTTATATAATAATTTGTATATATTATGTATATATGTAAGTTAATTCCTAGTCCTTATTACTGAGGCCTATATTCACAATTTAGAAGACTTTTTCTCTATTCTATCCTGATTACTTTCTCCATCTTGCATAACTTGATTTTCTAAATGATTCTTAATTTTTAACCCCACATTTATTCCAAATTGCATACAGAGATGCTCTACCAGCCTACTTGGTTTTATTTTATTTCCCAAATTGAATATTGTTTTACAACTTAGTTGAGAAAAAATCAATGCAATCCTATATAATAAAGATGTAATATGCAAATTGACCATCACACCCTCACAAGATGGCTGCCTATGACCAGGCTGGCAAGGGGGTTAGTGAGGGATGACCAAGTGACTGAACAAGCAGGCTGCACATGGGGCGACCAGCTGGTGGGGGCATAGTTAGGAGTGAGCAGGCTGGCAGAGGGGGGCAGTTGGGGGCAACCAGGCCAGCAGGGGGGACAGTTAGAGGCAACCAGTCTGGAGGGGGGGCAATTAGGGGCGACCAGGCTGGCAGGGAGGGCAGTGAGTGGCGATCAGGCCAGCAGGGGGACAGTTAGGAGCAACCAGGCAGGCAGGCAGGTGAGTGATTAGGAGCCAGTGGTCCAGGATTGTGAGAGGGCTGGTGGGGGGGTGCAGTGGGGGATGACCAGGCCTACACCGGCAGTTGGACAACCCCCGAGGGATCTTGGATTGGAGAGGGTGCAGGCTGGGCTGAGGGGACCCCCCCTGCACAAAATTCATGCACCAGGCCTCTAGTAATAATAATAATAGCTAACATTCCAAAGCAATGATAGTAATAATAATATCTAATATTTTAATAATCTTTACTAAGTATCCTGCCTAGTTCCAAGTGATATACCTGGTATGTCCATGCACACAGATATAGTAACATTTAATTTTCTCAATGACACTATGAAATAAGTAATACATTCATGTCCATTTTAAATTGAGTCTATTAAAATAAAATATTTTAGGTAAATTTTCTGAAGTTTCAAAATTTTTATGTTACAGATGGTATTTGTAATCCAGATGTAATGGCTTAGAATCCATGTTCTTGAATGTCATTCAGAGATATGTCCTCTGCCTTCTTTCTATTAGATGCACATCTTTGAATGTTCCTTCTCTCAATAATAAAAACAGAACAAGGAAATTGATTTTATTCAGGCTACTGCAAGAGAGAGAGCACCCAAGATTTGAAGACGAGAGTGCAGGATGGTATTGCCTTATCTATATACTAGAGGCCCAATGCATGAAATTTGTGCAAGGGGCTCGGTCCTCACAGCCCCAGTTGCCTCGGCTGACCCTTGCAGCCCTGGCTTCGTCCGGAAGGTCATCCAGACAGTTGTTGTGCTGTTCAGTCTAATTAGCATATTAGCTCTTTATTATATAAGATATAAAAGGCTAAGTGACCAACCATCCATCTGACCGTCAAACCGACCGACTGACCGGATGGTACATATGCTGTGCACTGGCAATTTACAAATAAATGTTGACTCATCCATGTGTAATACATATAAAGTTCTCCTTCTTAGAGGGGACTTTTGACAATGTCTCAGTGTTGTGCCACATGCTATGCGATCGGCCATAGTACAAACGAGTTTAAAGTACTGTAATGTTTGGGGATGTTTCAGACAGTTGTCTCTTAAAACAAATATGAGATCAGAGGATTCTGCTTATAGTGAATGGTTAGCAATACTTGGAGATGGCAGACTTGATAGCAGGTTTCATTTAGGAATGGATATTATTGAAATCCCCCATGAAATGATTTGTAATGGATCTATTGTTGAAGATACCTTTGGAAATATTATATCTATAGATACTATTAAAAATATATCTAAACGTGCAATTCTTTGTCCTAAAAATGAGCACGTTCATAAATTAAAGGAAAAAATTTTGGATATACTCGATGGAGATTTTCACACCTATTTGAGTGATGATTCCATCGATTCAACAGATGATGCTGAAAAGGAAAATTTTCCCACCAAATTTCTTAATAGTATTACTCCTTTGGGAATGCCATGTCATAAATTAAAATTGAAAGTAGGTGCAATCATCATGATATTGAGAAATCTTAGTAGGAAATGGGGTCTTTGTAATAGTACTAGATTTATTATCAAAAGATTGTGACCTAACATAATCGAAGCTGAAGTATTAACAGGATCTGCGGAAGGAGAGGTTGTTCTGATTCCAAGAATTGATTTATCCCCATCTGACACTGGCCTCCCACTTAAATTAATTTGAAGACAGTTTCTCATGATGCCAGCATTTGCGATGACTATTAATAAATCACAAGGACAAACTCTAGACAGAGTAGGAATATTCCTACCTGAACCTGTTTTGGACATGGTCAGTTATATGTTGCTTTCTCTCGAGTTTGAAGAGCGTGTGACATTGAAGTTAAGGTTGTAAATACTTCATCACAAGAGAAATTAGTCAAGCACTCTGAAAGTGTTTTTACTCTTAATGTGGTATACAGGGAGATATTAGAATAAGTTTAATCAATTTATCAGTTATTGTTTTTATCAATGGTGTTTTTATATCATGTTTTTGTTATTTTTATATCATATCTTTGTTGGTTTTATATCATGTTGTTATTGTTTATTTATTAACAATTTATATATTATTTTCATATACATTTTACTAATTTTCTTTTATCTCTGAAACTTCTATTATAGAGAAAGGGCAAATAGCTATATTAAAATACTTTGTATTTTAATTTTATAATACTATATTATATATACTATTTTGACGTAATTTTTTGCAGTAGCGTAATTACCACACAAATCTTTCCTCTAATTAATTTCCTTTCAATGTGCATAAATCCATGCATTGGGCCACTAGTACTTTTATAAGAAACAATAGATGAGTAATAGTTGGAATGATTTAGAGTCAGGATTGATTTTACAATCAGGGAATGTCTCAGTCAGCAAAACAAGAAATATTTATCTCTGTATCTAGCTATTTTACAGAACAAACAATTCATCTAATCATTCATGAGGAAAAAATTGGGAAGCTGAAGGGTATGTTTCTGGCCTTGTTAGGTTCACACAAAATGTCAAAGATCTGTGTTTAGCCTTTTCATAGGCAAACAAGGGAGTTATATGTCAGTCTTATGGGAGTCTGTATAACTTATGAAAAAGAATGGACAACAAGACTAAATAAATCAGATGGGGAAGTATTGCTCTTAGGCCATACTCTAGGATACAAAAGAGTGGAGGAGATGTATTAACCACTGCTGTTTCTAGGATTTGGGTAAAGTTAAACATTGTCATCTCTTAGGGACTTTATTTTATTTGGCTAGTTTTTCTTATGTAATGTGGTTTGGGATTACAGATGTCTCCTAATATTTTTAAAACACTCTGAGAGGAGAAGGCAGAAAAAAATTTTATTGTGCTACTTAAAACTGAAAGTTCTAAAAATAAATATTAGATACAAGACCACAAAAGAGATATGTAAGACAATGAAAGCATTTCCATAACACATGTGTTATTTATATTCTTTTATATATATGTATTTTTTTTTCTTTGGCACTTCTTTTTTATTTCCTGGAAACTTGTTCTTATCATTGTTCATGTAGATATTTTATTATCAAATCAGTTATAAGAATTCCACTTTATTTCCTAGCAAAAATTCCATTATGCAGACATCTTTACTATTCTGCTAAATTTTATAGAATCAGAACTAAGAAAATATTGCCAAATAATTTTAAGGGAATTTTATTATTAGAGTGAAAGTTATTTAAAGTATTAATAAAAATTTGGGGTATTTAATTTGTTTTTCAAAACCCACAATGTAATTTTAAGTATGGACTGAAAGACAGGCTTATATGAATTGACTGTTTATTTGATTATTATTATATAACACTAGGGGCCTGGTGCACGAAATTCGTGCACTGGGGGTGGGGGGTCCCTCAGCCCAACCTGCCCCCTCTCACATATTGGGAGCCCTCAGGGGATGTCCTACTGATGGCTTAGGCCCGCTCCCCCTGGGGAGCGGGCCTAAGCTGCAGTCTGGCCTCCCTTTGTGGGAGGCGACCAGGCTGATCAGGGGAAGGCACCAGCTCCATCACCCTGCTGCTGCAGCCACTGCCAGTCACCACAGCCACCAAGGTGTTTTCATCAACACGGACTCCAGTCCCTTCACCATGAAAAAATGACAACTTTTTTTAGGCCTTTTCAAGATGTGTCTTTCATAGGATATGACATTTCTTTATTTTTATTTTTTATCCTCACCTGAGAATATGTTTCCATTGACTTTTAGAGAATGTAGAAGAGAAAGGGAAAGACAGAGAGAAACATCAAAGTGAGATGAACACTTTGATTGGTTGCCTCCTGCATGAGACCTGACCTGGGCCCCGGCCAGGGAGGAGCCTGCAACCTAGGTACATGCCCTTGATCAGAATTGAACCCAGACCCTGCAGTCGGCAGGCCGAGGCATTTTCCACTGAGCCAAACCGGCTAGGGCAGGATATGACATTTCTTAGCCCTCCAGCAGCGGGCCTTCATTTTTTTCTCCAGGAGTGTGGTGGAAAAACCCTAGATCACCTTTTTGGATTCTTATTACCCAAGTTACTAAGAATATTATCAGTGGCATACAGGAAGCTTAGCCAATGAGCAGTCAGAAAAGGTGTTTCCTCTGTAGTTCACACCAATTGCCAGATGGGCCCTGCCCAGGCCTAAAGCCTCTGGCCGAAGCTTTAGGCCTGGGCAAGGCACCCCCAGCTCCCTCTGATCGCCAGCTCTACCGCTACCCAGGCCTAAAGCCTCGGGGCCTGGGCAGGGGACCCCCAGCTCCCTCCGATCGCTGGCTCCACCCCAGTCCCCTTGGCTCTGATCGCAGGCTTGGCCCTGCCCAGGAGCCCCCTGGCTCAGGCCCTTCCCAGGCTGCTCAGGAGCCCACACCGGGCCTACCTCAGAGTGACCTTGGTGCCAGGATGTTCCCAGGACCTAGGTGCTGGATGCCTATGTATGCAAATTAACCGCCATCTTTGTTGGGTTAATTTGCATACTCACTCTGGCTATGGGCGTAGCAGAGGTATGGTCAATTTACATGTTTGTCTATTATTAGGTAAGATTGCAAATATATTAAATATTATGTTAGTATTGCTTTTTATTACTTAGAAAAAATTTTGGCTTTTTAATACAATAGGTCATTATTGAAATTCACCACTTGCATACTTTACTCATTATCTGCATGCTGCCAAGTGTATGGATGATCTTGTAACCAAAAAAGAAAGGAATACCCGAAGATAATAATTATAATATTGCAAGAGAAAGATGAAGATTCCCTTGACCATTTACCTCCCTAGAACTAAGTGAAGATGTTTGAATTTTTCTGAAACTAATAATCATGGTATTAAAGTTTTAATCAAACAAATGTGATTCTATTTGAGATTGTATTTTATGTATTTTATGTACCATAAGTGAGCAATAAACATGAAAACTTTTATATATCTAACCATGCATTTCAGCTCCAAAAGGGACTTAAGTTGAGACAAAAAAAAAATAATGCATTTACATAGTGAAGCAATATAAGAAAAATGGTATTATGTAATTACATCAAAATGAGGTTTATATTTTCCCATTTTGGGGGAATGGATTGTGGCAGATGACCATATTTTATTTGAAATAATAAATGGTCACTAGTTAAAGTTACAATAAAATATCAGTCTCAAATATTCAAAGTGAATATTACCCAGAGAATGTGGGGATATCATAATTATAATTGGCCTAGTTATTATTTAAATGGTGTTTCAAATTTCAATGCCTCAAACTTAATAGAAATAAAACATTGGAGACAGTACAGTGGAAAGGAAAAGAGATGATCAAACAGCTAGAAAATCAGAATAACATGTAAAACCTAAAAAGTGATATTTTCGTGACTTGATTAAAACACATCTGATGAAGATATCTAATAATAGAACTGTATGTGGTATGTAAGTGAGCTCCTATATTAGTAGATGAACAACTGTTCTCCCCTTGCACCAGGACAAAACCAAAGAATTGAACTAATTTGCAACAGTAATGATTTAGGCTAAAAGTTAGAAAATGCAGGAGATATTACTCTAACCATTGACCTCAAGTTTATATCACTCTGCAAAGAATTTCAAAGTGCATGGCCTTTTTTAATGATGATGTATAGTTAATTAGTAATTTAGTCTTTCTAAATCTTAGTTTCCTCATCTATGAAAAATTAAAAAATCAAGTACATTTTCATCACAATTTATTAATGGTCTTCTTTCACCAGCACTATCTTATTTTTTATCACCACAACAACTCGATAAACTATATGTGGCAAGAATCTATATTCTGTTCTATGGTACAGGACACAGACTCAGAGTCCCAAGGGTTCTTAGGGATGTCAACCTAGATCCCAAGACTCTTGGAGTACTTGTGCTTCCCCTGCACCATGCTCAATTGTATTGGATTTCTTAATCTACAATTTACTTTTATTATTACACTAGAGGCCCGGTGCATGAAATTTAGCCCAGCCTGCAACCTTTCCAATCTGGGACCCCTTCAGGGATGTCCGGTGCTATTGGGTCTAAATGGGCAGTCGGACAGCCCTCTCACAATCCAGGACTGCTGGTTCCCAAATGCTCCTCTGCCTGCCTGCCTGATTGCCCCTAACCGCTTCTGTCTGCCAGCCTGATCACCCCCTAATCACTCCCCTGCCAGCCTGATTGATGCCTAACTGCTCCCCTGCCGGCCTGTTTGCCCCTAACTGCCCTCCCCTGCAGGCCTGGTCACCCCTAACTGCCCTCCCCTGCAGGCCTGGTCACCCCTAACTGCCCTCCCCTGCAGGCCTGGTCACCCCTAACTGCCCTCCCCTGCTGGCCTGATTGCCCACAACTGCCCTCCCCTGCTGGCCTGATCACCCAAAACTGCCCTCCCCTGCTGGCCATCTTGTGGTGGCCATCTTGTGTCCACATGTGGGCAGCCATCTTTGACCACATGGGGGCGGCCCTCTTGTGTGTTGGAGTGATGGCCAATTTGCATATTACCTCTTTATTATATAGGATTTTGAGCAAAGCGTAACATTACATAGGAGAAAATATAAAAGCCAAGTCAATAAATCTCAGCACTCACTTGATCTCTACTCATACATTCTCAAAAAAAGAGAAAATTCATATATACCAAGGAAAAGTAGTCTTTGAAGTTAATATTCATCTATGAAAAATAACATGTGGACATAACACTGCAAGATATTAATTATAAAAACATACATTTCAATGATACCAGGACATATTTTATCTCTTTAAATTTTAAACAAAGTATGCATTGCTTTTTGCTTAATAAGCCCTCATTAATTTTATTGATAAACTGTCTAATATTTTAGCTAATCTTGATTTTGAACCAGGGTCTTGTTTCTTGTTTTTATTGCACAAATAAATAGTTGATTAATTAATTAAAGCATAGTTATTACATAATACTAATGTTGGAAAAAATGAAAATGTGAAATTATCTTTAGGAAACATGATATGCATAAATATAAATTTTATTTTCTGTGTAATTAGACTAAAAGGAAAGATAAAACATCTGTCTTTGAAACCTGTAGAATATTGAGTTGAAGCACCTAATAACAATTATCAACTACAAATGGGGCTTTTTAATACATTTTGAAATTCTACACAGTTTTTATTTCTGGTGAAATATTGACCTTTTCCCTCCACCCTCCACCAAAGGGTCAATAGTAAATGGATAGATCAGTTAGTTATTCTGATCTATCCATTTGCATACAAATATATTTTGAGATTTCATTAATTAATAAAAAGAGAAGCAGACAAAAATATATGGAAAAAAGATAATAAAATAGGTTTTCTGAGTAATAATGACAGCAAGGTATAGAAGCAGAGACTTATTTATAAAATGACAGCCATTTAAGTTCTTAAAAAATCACCTGAGCTTCTGTCAGACCTATTATTTGATTAAACTATGAGATTACCAGAGGAGAAGTGAGGTGAGAGGAGGTAGAAGAGGTTATATGGGGGATAAATGGTTATTGAAAGTGATTTGATTTGAGATGGTGAGCACAATACAATATACAGAGGATGTATTATAAAATTGTGCACTTGAAACCTATATAATGTTATTAACCAATGCCATCCCTATCCTATCTAAGAAAGAGGGAATATGCTAATTGACAATCATGCCCTCACAAAGATGGCAGTGCCCACACCCAAAAAGGAGGGAATATGCTAATTGACTGCCATGCCTTCAAAGATGGCAATGTGCACAGCCACAAGATGGAGGCACCCAGTCCCCTCAGCCCCCCAGCCGCCCAGGGCCGGCCTGAGGTGCAGGCAGGCCTCGGATGTTGGCTGCCCAGTTGCCCAGGGCCACCCGAGACTCAGATAACCAGGGCCGGCCGAGGCTTGCACTGCCGGCAGTGGCAGCAGCAGAGGTGTGATGGGGGCATTGCCTTCCTCTGATTGCCGGGTTGCCTCCTACCCCTGAGAGCTACCTGACTGTGATAGGGGGCAGGCCGGGCTGAGGGACCCCCCCCTCCAGTGCATGAATTTTTATGCACCGGGCCTCTAGTAAATTCAATAAAAACCATGATTACATTTTTCTTTGTAAGTAGAGAATAATCAAATATTGCAATTTTTTTTGATTCAACAGATAGAATTTACAATGACCTCTAAAGACATTGTCTTCTCAGTATACCTTATTCTTATTCCAGTGAATTTTCTCTCTGAATCTTCATTCTTATTAGTAATGAATGTAAATTTTCTGTCTAGGAATGCTAGGAGACAACTATATTTTTTGAAGAGAGAGGCAGGAAATTTGTTTTAAAACTTTGTACATAATTAACATTCTCATTTCATTCATATTTTATGTTTACTTGATGTATTCTGGAGGTAGGTGTACATTATACAAGGCAACCTTCTTTCTCCTAGGCAGTTACAGTTCACTATGGAACGAGACCACAAAGAAGATTGTGCTTTTCCCACAGCAAACAGAAAAGAAAGCTTGTAGGATTACTTAAAGCATGAACTTCAGAGACAAACATGGTTTCAGTATGCTTTTTTTTTTCTTAGTCACAATACTGTACCTTTCCCCATACTTTATCATCTTAAGTAATTGCACTATTACTCATACAGCCTAGAAACCTAGGGAACATTCTTTGGTCCTTTATAAAAATTACTAGAGGCCCGGTGCATGCAACTTGTGAATGGGAGGGGTCCTCAGCCCATCCTGCACCCTCTCCAATCTGGGACCCCTCGAGGGATGTCTGGCTGCCAGTTTAGGCCCGATCCCTGGGCAGTTGGATATCCCTCTCACAATCCTAACTGCTCACCTGCTTGCCTGCCTGCCTGGTTAACCCTGACTGTCCCCCCTGCCAGCCTGATTGCCCCTCACTGCCTCTGTGCCAGCCTGATAGGCCCCAACTGTCCCCCGTGCTGGTCTGGTTGCCCCCAACTGCAACCCCCTGCTCGCCTGGTCACCTCTAACTGCCCCCCTGCCAGCCTGGTCACCCCCAACTGCCTTTCCTGCTGGCCTGGTCAACCCTCACAGGCCCCCCACTGGCCTGGTTGCCCCACTCAGCCTGCTGTTTAGTCATTTAGTTGTCCCTCACTACCCCCCTGCCGGCCTGTTGGTAGGCAGCCATCTTGTGAGGGCGTGAGGGTTAATTTGCATATTACCTCTTTATTATATAGGATTACATATGTTAGATCTTTAAAGAATTCTCGTAGCCCTGACCAGTTTGGCTCAGTGGATAGAGCGTCGGCCTGCAGACTGAAGGGTTCCGGGTTCGATTCCAGTCAAGAGCATGTACCTTGGTTGTGGGCACATCCCCGGTGGCGGGTGTGCAGGAGGCAGCTGATCGATGTTTCTCTCTTATCGATGTTTCTAACTCTCTGTCCCTCTCCCTTCCTCTCTGTAAAAAAATCAATAAAATATATTAAAAAAAAGAATTCTTGTAAATTTTAACTAAAAAATATATTAATTTCTTTCTACTGTGACTAATACAATACTAATACAACACATAAATAAACACACTTATACATATGAACACATATTTGGAGATAGATAAATATCTACATATTTATTGTTTCCTATACCAATTATTATCTCTAATAATAAAAGGGTAATATGCTAATTAGACAGGGCATCTTCCGGATGTCATTCCGGATGTCCTTCCTGACAAAGCCAGGATCAGAGGGAAACCAGCTGGGTCCCAGGTGCCAGAGGGAAGCTGGGGCTGGCAGCTGGGGGAAGGAAGGCCTACTCTTGCACAAGTTTTCATGCATTGGGCCTCTAGTCCTATATAATAAAAGCATAATATGTAAATTGTCCCCTAGACTGGGAGTCCAACTTGGAGTTTGACAAGGGGGTGGGGCCAGCCAGCCAACCACCTGTGGCCCCTTCCCCTGGCCAGCAGTGGCAGCGGCAGCAGGCAGCAGGGGGAATTGGGTCGCCCAGCCAGCGGCAGTGGCCAGCCACCGATAGGGACCCTACCTGTGTGCACTGGGCCACTAGTATATAAATACATGTAGATATATTATATCCTTCCTATATAAATTAATAAATAAAAATATACTATATATTAAGTTGTGAATATTCAATTAAAATGATATTAATTGTGTATATATATCTTTTAAATTTAATAATCACTAAAAATTAGTGCTACATATAGAGTGGCATTATTTTCTCCATTTACAGATGATGAAAATGATGCCAACAGAGTTTAGTCATGTTGCTTAACCCATTGTACTCCATAAGTGTCTGTAGATGCAAGCCACGTGCATCTATAAAAAAAAAAAATGTTTTCCCTGACCAACTTTAAAATCATTTTTCATGAGAATTTTCAGCTGAAAATATTCAAGAACACCCGAATTGTGAGCAATATATTTATTTTTATAATATTCATTGCAAATTGATTTTTTAAATTAAATTCAAAATATCATGGGTGTGGGGATGGTTTCCATTTTGGACGTGTGGCAGTTAACTGGTTAAGATTGAGAAATATAGTCAAGATTAGGACATAGGCAATTCTACTTCCGTGTCTGAAAGTTCCTAACCACCAACCATGGACTATTTCTTTCTTCATACCGCACAGGTAATCATTAGCACATACCTGTACTGAGGGAAAATTCATAACACCCTCCTTCATCCTTGCTCTATGCTACTGCACCCCAAACTTTTCATAGATGCAACACTGGTTGTTTAAAAGTTACATGGGATAATGCCAGATGCTTAGGTATATAAGTGGAGCTTTTTGGACAGTCTGCCCAGGAAAAGGTTAAAAAACACACATAAGAATACCTTAAGTTTACACTGCTGGCTGATCTTCAGCACAGAGACAACTAACAATAATAGCCCCCTAGCCTGCCAAATCAATAAATAAAACAATAGAGATAAGGGGCAATCTAATTTTCATACGTAATACATTATTAGACTCAAATGCCCAATATTCAACAAAATAATCACAAGCCATACAAAAAAATTGGATAAGTATGGCCCATTCAAAGGAAAAGAAGTCAATAAAAACTGTCAATGAAATAACCTAATGGCAGATATGCTGGACAAAGACTAAAAAGCTATCTTAAAGATACTTAAAGAACTAAAAAATATGAAGAAAGTAAAAAAAATAATGTTTGAACAAAATGAAAACAAGAAAGATCTCAAATCAACAACCTAATTTTATAATTTAAGGAACTAGAAAAAGAAAAACATGAACATGTGAAAACATGGATGACTCTTGAGGCCATTATGCTAAGTGAAATGTCAGTCAGATTTAATTTAACTGTATAAATTTCCACTTATATAAAGAACTTAGAGTAGTCAAAATCATAAAGCCCAAAAGTATAATAGTGGCTGGGTGAGGGGAGAATGGGAAATTATTGTTTAATGAGTATAGAAAAACAATTTTAACTTTTTCATCTCATGGCACATATAAACTAATTATTAAAAGTCTGCAGCACACCAAACAATATATTATACTAGAGGCCTGGTGCATGAAAATTTGTGCACTTGGTGGGGGGGCCCCTCAGCCCGGCCTGCACCCTCTCACAATCCAGGACCCTCGGGCAGGAGATCAGGGGCTATCAGAGCTTTTCTTTCCTGGACTGCAGGCAGCAGGCCCCACCCCCACCGCTGCCACTGCTTGCCATCTGTGCAGTGCTTCCCCCGCTCCCCTGCCACCAGTGGCCTCCCTCTGCAGGTGACAGGCTGGGGTGCAATGGCTTGGCTGGCTTGGGCCTCCCTCTTTCTTTGCTGGAGGGCGGGGCCAGCCCTGTGAGGGGCATCTTCCTACCTGACCTCCCCTAACCACTCTCCTACATACCTAATCACCCCTAACCACTTTGCCTGCCTGTCTGATTTGCTCTTAACTGCTTGCTTGGGGGCAGGGCCTGTCTGCCTACCTGGTCTCTCCTAACCACTTGCCTGCTTACTTGATCACCCCTAACTGCTGGCCTGCCTGCCTGATCACCCCTAACTGCTGGTCTGCCTACCTGATCACCCCTAACCCCTCTGCCTGCCTGCCTGATTGCCCCTTACCATTTGCTTGGGGGCGGGGCCAGCACTGACTTCTGGTTGGTCAGCCTCTGGTAGTTACTGGTCATTATGACCCAGGTTTTTATATATTAGGACTAGTAATCCTGCGCATGAATCCGTGCAACGGTAGCTCGACAGTAGCTCGCTGCTGTCCTCCAGTAGCTCTCCGCTCGCTGCCCAACCCTCCCCCCCCCATATCTTGCTGCCCTGACCCCTCCTGTAGCTCTCTGCCACCTGCTTGTAGCCAGGAGCTCACTGCCACCCTCCTGTAGCTCTCTGCCCACTGTCCCACCCTCCTGTAGCTCCCTCAACCACCCCCCATAGCTTGCTGCCCTGCCCCCTCCTATAGCTCTCTGCCACCTGCTTGTAGCTTGCTACCCCACCCTCCTGCTGATCCATGATCCAGTCGTCACGCAGTCGGTTGTTAAGCTTCACGGTGTAACGAACATTTGCATATTACATCTTTATTATATAGAATTTTTTGCCATTCTGACAAAAAATAGGTATAGCTTTGATTCATTCATACAGAGGTATCAAACATTGCTGAGAGAACTGAGCTAAAATGTTTCTCCTTAGACTATCTGCCCCTAAAAAATAAATTGTTCTTTATTGAGCCATAAATATTTCATTAATGGAGGCATACAAAATATTTCCTGTTTGATAATTCTGCCTAAAAGTTGAATAATTGTGTGCATGCTACCTGGTCAACTGGAATATTTTAAGTATCTAAGAAATTGAAACTACAGTTTCATAACTTAAACTTTATCCATGATTACTAATAATCTTGGATTGAATTTATTAAGCTCAAGGCAATTATAGTGTTAAATAAGCAATTTAAAATTTAACAAGTAATTTTGTACAGGGGAGTTTGTCTCTTTGCACTAGGATAAATTGAAGACAAGTAGCAGACAATAGTACTCACTCTGTATTGATATGTGGCCCTTTGTCTAAGGATAATAAATACCATCATGCCCCATTTTAGATCCTACAGAATTTTGATTAAAACTCATTGTTTCTGAGCCAAGAGAGGCTTTTCACTCCCACTCCAAAATTCCAAACTGCCCTCAACAATAACGATTACAATTTGAGAAGATGTCTTGAAAGGAATTAATCAAAAGTGGTCTGACAAAAATCAATCAAATGAACAAACAACAGCTGTGCTCCCTTGGACCTAGAAGATTAAGGAAGTGCAGTCTGACTAACTTGGATGAAAAACTGTTCAGACTACAGAGCCCTCAAAAAAGGTGGCTGGCTAGATCCTGCTCCCATAGAGACTTGGGTGAGGCCAATCCCATAGCAGATATAAGTGTTTATCATATAACCCACTAGTTAGAGTAATCCTGTTGTCAAAAAACTGAATAATGGTTATTACTTTTACTGGAGGAATACTGTGACATACACACAAACACACACACACACACTAGAGGCCCAGCACGCGGGACCCCAGATCCGCCGCGCAGTGAGACTGAGACCCACCGTGCTGCAAGACCCATCAATGCACCTCCTGGTGACTGGTCATTTGGTCATTACAGTGTTATGGCCACTGACCTTTTAAATATCCTAATTTATGATTTTAAGAGACACAGAAGTAATAAGAATGATTGTTTTCTTTTGTTTTTCCTACTCATCTTCTCTAAGTATTCCTTTTTTTTTTTTTAAATATATTTTATTGATTTTTTACAGAGAGGAAGGAAGAGGGATAGAGAGTTAGAAACATCGATGAGAGAGAAACATCGATCAGCTGCCTCCTGCACACCTCCCACTGGGGATGTGCCCGCAACCAAGGTACATGCCCTTGACCGGAATCGAACCTGGGACTCCTCAGTCCGCAGTCCGACGCTCTATCCACTGAGCCAAACCGGTTTTGGCAAGTATTCCTTTTTTATGGAATTTATTGGGGTGACATTGGTTAATAAAATTATATATGTTTTAGGTGTATAATTCTATAATACATCCATCCGTATATTATATTGTGTGTGTACCATCTCAAGTCAAGTCTCCTTCTATCACCATTTATCCCTCCTTTTTTCTATTTTACCTCCCTCCAACTCCTTTTCCCTCTGGTAATCACCATACCATTGTCTGTCTATGAGTTTGTTTTTTGCTTAATCTCTGACTGTTCTTAGACCTAGTTATGTGCTGGCCAGGTTTTTGATATAATAGCCTGGTACAAATCAACCCCAAAATATTCTTCAATGTTCCCTAGATCTTGCATTGCTTCATAGATCAAATTTTTAAGCATAAAACACACTGCTTGAGGTGGGATTCTGAAATCCACCCCTGAACTCACATTATCAGGTTAGTAGATTTAGCCTTAATTTGTTTTAGCTTGCTATTTTTTCCCCTTTACTATCTATAATTTTTATTTTCAGGGAAAAAGGAAAACCATATATATTGCTATTACTCCAATAATTCTTCAAACTATTTGATTGGGAGGTAGCATTGTATTCATAAAACTTATTTGCTTATTATACTTTCCTTTATCAATTGAATATTCTCCCTCCTTTATTAATAATTTAGCCACAAATCAATTGACTTATAGGAGAGACTTATCCCCCATAAACATTATGTTAATTGAGCATCTGTACAGATTTATGGCTTAGAACAAGCTAGTTTATTTTCAGTTCACTGACATCCTATATAATAAGTGAGGAATATGCTAATTATTCATTATACCCTGAGGCATAATGACCAACCACATAACCGGATCATGGGGAAGCAAACTACAAGCGGTGGTGGAGAGCTACAGGAGGGTGGGGCAGCAGGCAGAGAGCTACAGGAGGGTGGCAGCAACCTACTGGCACACGGATTCATGCACAGGGCTACTAGTCTTTATATAAAAAGAAAATTAAGCTAAATTGTCCAAATTTTCCAAAAGGAGTCTCTTTAAGCTGAATCCTTTCTAACCAAGGCTGATGCTTTTCAAAATAATATTCATTTCTCAAAATAAATTTTAAAACAACAACAAGATGAAGCTTTGTTTAATAAAGTGGAAAATGCTATAAGACACCAATATTTGGGCTCTAGAAGTTTTCATTGTATTGCTATATATAAGCATGCAAAATAAAGCAGATTAATATATGGATTATAGCCATTTTGAAACATAAAAGGAAATTATCCTTAAAATGCTTTCATTTTCTTGTATATTTGCAAAAAACTAACTTTATCTTGAGGATTATTATTAATTTAAATCTTCCCTCTTTTAAAACTAAATGTCATACTGTATACTACATTGATTTGCTAGAATGCCATAAAAAAGTACAATTGGTGGCTTAAACAGTAGAAATGTATTGTTTCATAGTTATTATGGCTAGAAGTCCAAAATCAAGGTATAGTCAGGGTTAGTTCCTTCTTAGGCCTATGAGGAAAGGAATTATTGTGGGCCTTACTCCTTGATTGATTGATACCATCATCTCCCTAACTATTTCTTCATACCATCTTTTCTCTCAGTATGTCTTTGTTAGAATTTATGTTTTTATGAGGAAACCAATCATATTGGTTTGGAGTTCACCATAATGATCTCATTTTACCTCTGTAAAGAACCTTTTCCAAATAAGATCACATTTATACTGGGAGTTAGGGCTTCCACTTATGGATTTGGAAAAGAACACAATACAACTCACAATCCTGATATTTCCAAAATTGTGTTTAAATCTCATGGTGGCCACAAAGTACACAATTTTATTTTCCACTCTTTGATTCTGACCATAGCATTCTGAAATTGGCTCAGAAGATTTATAGTTGGTGGATTATCATATTTAGTTTTATGAGAAAAACAATATTTCTCATATAGATATGAACATACTATTAATGGTGATCAATATTTAAAGAATGTAGCTGAGATTTTCCATTTATAATCTCACTTTATACTTATAATAGCTTTATGAGAGGGTAAAATTATTCCTATTTTAATGAAGTTGAGACTAGGCACTAGGAGGTTAAATAAATAATTGAATGCCACATTGCTCTATGAACAACTGCAAGATGTGAATCAGCAGTGTAGAGCCTGTTCACTTTTATATATTGCACTAGAGGCCCGATGCATGAAATTCATGCAAGAGTAGGCCTTCCTTCCCCTGACTGCGGGCACCAGCTTCCTTCTGGCACCTGGGACCCAGGCTTCTCTCTGGCCACCGACAGGCACCCGGGACCCGGCTTCCCTTGCAACCCCAGCTTCATCTGGAAGGTCGTCCAGAGGTCATCTGGAAGGATGTCCAGTCTAATTTGCATATTATGCTTTTATTATTATAGATTCCCTCCCTCTGAATCAGCCATTATGCATAGAGAGTTCTCCAGGGCCAAAAGGTAAGAACATTTTTATTTTTTAAAATATATTTTATTGATTTTAGAGAGGAAAGGAGAGGGAGAGAGAGAGATAGAAACATCAATGATGAGAGAGAATCATTGATTGGCTGCCTCCTGCACGCCCCCTACTGGGGATGGAGCCCACAACCCAGGCATGTGCCCTTGACCTGAATCGAACCTGGGACCCCTCAGTCCGCAGGCTGACGCTCTGTCCATTGAGCCAAACCAGCCAGGGCGGCAAGAACATTTTTAAAGCTGTAGATATATTTTGCCCATTTGAATATGAAAAGGTTGTATATTCAGCTAGACTAGTGGTCGGCAAACTGCAGCTTGCGAGCCACATGCGGCTCTCGAGCCGCGATTTGCTGCTCTGTTGACTAATGAGCTTGCCGGCCACTGAGCTAGACTGTATATTTTACTCAGTCTTAGTTAGCATCATATGAAGTTCATGATGTCCAATACTAGAGACTAGACACTCATATTTTTTTTGTTTCTTTGGGTGTTTTGTAATTTTGAATTTTTAGTAGGGTTTTAACCTAATGAGGCATTCTCTAACTTTATCTGTGGAGTCCTTTGCATTTACTTTTGCTAGTTGCTTCTGGCTGCTAGGAAACTTGGAATCACTTAATGTCACTTGTTTGGTGTAAACTTCCTTGACCATGTTGTAATTGCCAAAATAAACAACTTTCTTTAGCTAGCCAAGGGGATTTTTATCAGCATTTCATAGAAGCTTTAGATGTTCTAGAGTTCAGAGTTAAAACTCACTACTCTTAATTACCACAACTAGTAAATGACCCAAGTGTGACTATAACTTGAGAATCAATTTAAAATTTTCTTGTTCAGATTTCTTTTTTTTTAGTTTCTAGGGATTTTTGTTATTCTCCTGAAAGCACAATGTAGCATTATCAAATGCTTGCTACACTTTTCCAACATTCATAGGTGTTTTGTATCAGGAATTTTCTCAGAGCATCAATTTGGCATATTAATAGAAAATGAAATCCAGGTACTTTCTGTTTTCTGACAACATAATAAACAAAGAACTTTTAGCTTTTAACTTCCTGAGAGAGAACATCTGGCTCTGAAAGAAGATAAGAATACAAAAGTCTTGAGAACAAGTAAAATCTGCAGATTGGCCACAAATTTTATAAATAAATAGAAAGATAACCAAAGATTCCTCAATGAAATGAGAAAGTGCTTGTATCACTTATAACAAGTAGGGATTTTCATAACTAATAAAAACACCTTCTTTTAAAATGTGATACTAATTGTAATTCCTGAGGTCATTGAAAGTATTTTACTTTTATTATACAAAGTAGAATTTCATCATAAAGGAATATTAAGTAAAAACTTCACATCACTTCTCCATAGCTGCTTTTATATATGTTACATAAAATGAAAACACTTTATAAGGAAAGAACTTTCTTAAAGCAAACATTTTTGTTCAAATATAAATACAAATTAAAATAATTAGGAAATTTTTACCAAGATTGTTTAAAATATGATATACATTATTATTAAGTGTTGTAACTATGCCATTGCACATTGTCAAATAACTTCTCCAGATACACATTGCTTATATAAGCACAGAATTAAGTTGTCATTATTCTTTTATGTTTATGTCAAATTGACAAAATTCGTCATAGGTTGTTTACTCTGTGCTGGACAGGTATTTCATATTCTAGTTAAAAATTTATACTATTCACCTATCTTAACTCATAGGGAATCTTTCTGATTTATTGGGGCTCTGATCATTTTGTGCCTTAATTGTCATTATAATTTACCATTCCAACTTTTAAAAAAAGTAAGTGGAAAAAATATATATAGATATCTCATCTTCCCTGTTGATGTGTATATGTCCTGAAGATCAGTATGAGTAACTCATTTATTTATCAATATTTTTTGAGTGACTAGAAGATTGTTCTAAATTTTATGCAAAGTTCTAGCTGGTAAAAAATAAAGTATAAAGTAAGGACAAATTTGATATCAAGATTGTCAAACACTATAATACTATATAATAAAAGGGTAATATACAAATCAACTGAATGGTGGAACTACCAGTCGCTATGACACGCACTGACCACCAGGGGGCAGATGCTCAATGCAGGAGCTGCCCCCTGGTGGTCAGTGCCCTCCCACAGGGGGAGCACTGCTCAGCTAGAAGCCGGGCTCACAGCTGGCTCCGTGGCAGCACTAAGGATGTCTGACTGACGGCTTAGACCCACTCCCCTAAGCTGGCAGTCAGACATCTCCCAAGGGCTCCCAGACTGCGAGAGGGTGCAGGCCAACCTGAGGGACCCCCACCAGTGCACAAATCCATGCACCAAGCCTCTAGTAGACATATAAAAGTAGGAGGATCTAGAGAGGGTGAGAAAGCTCCCAATGTTGGAAGAGGTTGTGTAGTTGTTTAGTACAATTGAATAAGAGTATGATACAACCCCTCCAAATTGGCTAAATACATTTATAATCTTTAAAATTATTTTATCTTTTGACCCTGGAGAACTCTCTATGAACAAAGGTGTATTCAATGGAAGGGGATATCTTTATATCTATCTATATAAAAGCCCAGAAACCAGAATGGCGGAACGACCAGAACAACCAGAACAACTGGTGGCTATGATGTGCACTGCGGCAGCCAACCAGCCTGATCCGGGCCCTGATTCCCACCCCCACCTCTGGCCAGCCTGGCCCTCGATTGGCCCCCAACACCCTGATCAGGGTGGGCTGGTTGGACCCCACCCATGCATGAATTCATGCACTAGGCCTCTAGTAGCATATATAACAGCATAGATTCTACTCAAACTTCTTATTCACTTCTTCTATTGGTCCATGGAATTGTATGTCATCCAATTATTTATTTGATCACCCTATGCTTAGTTTCCTCTCCAATAAAAATAATTGTACCTGTTCATGAGGTTATTGTGAATATTGTGGAAAGACTTAGTCACATTTTCCAAATATTTATAATATTCACATTCATATCTGTAAGAGAAAATATGTGATCTAAACTTCCATAAATAAGGGGTAAGTACATAAAAATATAGTATACTTAATGCATTTTTCAAATTAATAGTTAAATTTGCTATGTAATAATAGACCAAAATTTATTAAAAATTATAGGTTAAAATTTTGTGCAGTCATTGTGGGTATAACTGTAAATATAAGTACAATCATAAATTCACTTCCTAGGCATATGGACAAAAGTCAATAGTAATATTTTGTAGGATTTTGGAATAATTTCTTCATTTTCCCTCAATACTCTGGAGTTCCAGTGACTGTGTAAGGAGTAAGAGCACAGGCTCTGGAGCCCAGACTGCGGAGCCAGCTCCATTGCATTAGCTGAGTCACCTGAGCAATTCCTTAAGCACAGCATGGCTCATTGCCTTATCCATAAAACAGGATGCTAAAGTAGCTACCTCATGGGGGTAGTTCTATGTGGATTTCTTGAGTAAATACATTAAAAAAATGTATACTAAGGCTTGTTACAGATTAAATATCATGAATGTTTTCTTAAATAAAATAAATGACCCTCTATAAAAGCCCTTTATAAAAATAAGTAGAAATTATAAAACATGCCTATTCTTTTTATTCTTTAAAAATTGTTCTTCAAGATAATTGCATATATTTTTTTCTATTTTCTCTCTCAAGTTCCTTTTATTAATAAAATGTGCAAATGTTTTTAACAAAAGCAAATCACAAATCACAGCAATCGGCAAGACATCAGACATGGAAAAGTGAACAATATGCATTAAGTAAAATGTAAGGGATGAGGTGCCTCTAACCTGTATTTACAGTCATGCTTTTTCGAATGTCTCTTAGGCAGCTTTCAGTGTAATTTTACAAACAGTACAGCAACACAAATGCAGAAGCACAATGGAAAAGTTTGGCAATTGTTTTAGGCTAATTGAAAGTATGAAAATAAACCTTATACCAATTTTTCAGAACCACTGTGCAATATATATGAGTCTTTAAATGCATTGACCATGAAATCATTGTCTAACTTAATGAAAATAAAGGAGAAGAGAGAGTTTTAAAATACTTTTTGCACTTTAGTTTTTTAATCAGAGGAAAAAATAATATTAAAGATCTTACATGTGTTCATATGACCAAAAACAATCAATTCACATTAACTTATTTCATTTAAAATTACATTTTTAAAATTCACAAAACAGAAAGATTGTGCCATCAGTGGGAATGCACTTGAACAAACAAGATTTATTTTCTCGATAATATATTATGCCTCTTTAGGAATTATGATTTTTTATACATACCAAGAATAATTTTTCTAGAAAAAAGAAAAAATTTCTAAATTGAGGAAAAACAAAACATTATGGAACATTTAAAATGAGGATATCATGTTGTGAATTAGAACATTTTATAAACACCATATGTCCACAGATGGACATGATATTTTCCAAGAGCAAAGTTTTTTTTTCTGACATAAAATGTTCAATTATTAGTATTAATAAATGTAATGAAGTATAAATAACTTTAAAGCTCTAGTGTGCGGTTTTATATTGTTATGTAACCTTCTGACCCGTGTAAAATGAACACGTAGGGAATCCATTTTAATAGCTTCTTCCTGTACGCTTAAGGGATTCTATAGCTAGCACAAGTCCTAAACCAAAAATGCAGTTGGTGATTTCTACTCATTTAAAGATTTCTATGCCAGGAAATTTTGTGTTGAATTGGCATCTCCTAGGAATCCAAGTGAATAAACAACACAGAAAGAGGTAAGAAAAGAGAAATATTTGTTCAACACTTTGCATGTTGTAACAATGTGCAACATCATTTATGATATCTTACTCAGCCAAAAATGACATGATGTTATAAATCACTAATTCCTTGATTTTGAATAGGAAGTGGGAAATATGGGATAAGGTCATGTTCAGTTCAGGTCATGAAAACCAAAAATGTTCAGGTTGGACTTTTTATAATGTTTTACCAAATCCCAGAGGAGGTTCAATATCATGGTTATTACTATTATTTTCCTCTTGGAAAATAAAGGAAATGGAAAAATTCTTTCCCAAATTTTGAGGCATTATAATATGGCCTGGACAAGTTTTACTTTTTATTTAATACTTATAAAATCCTGGCTATTCTTTACTTCGAAAGCTAACATTTCAGCAAATAAATATTAATAACATTTTTAACATTCCTTATTCCCAGTAATGCATTTTTCTTTGCCTACATTGATCATCCTAAATTTCTGCATCCTGGATTTTATTTGAATCTTCAATAATATATCTAAATGAGTATTGGAATATATACATATATATATATATATATATATATATATGCATAAAATTATGCCACAATGTTTCAAAGTTCAGATATTTTAAATAATAGGACCCAAGAGTATCAAACAGCTGGTTTGAACCGGAAAGACTGTTCTGCTAGAAGGTGAGGAATATATGAATTTTCAGTCTTTCTCTTGTCATTGTGCCAATAGGATCTTTTTCACTCTCAATCAAACTTCTATTTCTTTCACTTAATCTAGATGGAAAAAACCATGTACAGAATAACAGTTTAAAGATGAATTATCCAACAGAAGAAATAGAAAACTCTGAAAAAGTTACCTTGATTATAAAAGTTCACTGGGCTAAGGATGGAGTTTAGCTCCCTGTCATAGACACTATTGGAGCTAATCTATTTCCTATATGTTTTGTGTTCCAGTAAACAGCAGTGAGCCTATTAAATAATGTTATTGGACCTTTATTGGACTTGTCATGTAATGCATATCAAGATAAACTTTGTCATGTTAAATTCTTGCTGCACTTTTTATCCATTTACTCCACAAACATTCATTGTCTATTTCTTATATTTAAAACTTTTAAAACAATTTAAAATAGGGCAATAGAATTTACAAATTCCATGTACTGGGCCTTTAGTCTTATACAAATATAAAATTGTTAGTACAGCCTAGAGAAAGAGCTGGATAAACTTAAAATGCAATAGAATGAGGTAACCAAAGAATGCATAAATAAGTGAACAACAAATCGATCTCTCTCTTCCTTCCTCTCTCTCTCTCTCAAACCAATAAAAAATGCAATAGAACGAAACAGGAGGCTTTATGAATATAAACAAAGAGTGCAACAGGAGAAAGCATGGCTAAGACAAAGAAGTCAGGCTGATGCAGATTAAAATAGCATCTTTATGAAAAAAGCTAAGTTGAAAATCGTGATTTGCTAACATTACATTGCAGAATTAATATTATTCACCCAGGTACAGGCATGGCTGGAAAGCCACCAGCTTTCTCTCTTTAGGTTACCTTATAAAATTTATAGCATGAAGATACACCTGACTCCAAATGAGCAAAGAGCTAAGCTGAGCACGTCTGGCTCCTTCTTGTTAAATCTCCAGTCAGGAAACTCACTCCTCCCCAGAGACAGATGACGGGTGGGGAAAGAGCTTGAAGTGTTATACTAGTGAATTCCTTCGCGTGGAAACGTACAGAGCTATAACATAAACAACAGTTTACCAAGGACCTTGACTCTTAAGAACTGAGGACTGTAAGGCAGACACATCCTGGGAACACTTAAGCCCCACCCTCTTTCACCAATCTGACTCTCAGAAAAAAGCAAAAAATCATGGGAAGACTGAACCCTGAACCCTGATACCTCTCCCTCACCAGATCACTTCCCAAATTGAGCATGATATGAAATAGTTTAGTATATATAATCCCTATAATAAGCAATATTTCAGGGGGTTTGGCACTTACTGCAATGTTACTGGCCACAACAGTGTTCACGTCATAATAACTGAGGATCTGTTATGTAACCTGAACTTAAGAATGAAAGCAAAGCACTGAACTGGAATATAATTCTCCTTATATAGTTTGCTTTATGAAGGGAACTTTTAGTTCACTCACACTTCCAAAGAATATATATTTAAACAAGTCAGTTAATGAGATCATCTTTAAGTTTATAAAAGCATATTTGAGCTTTAGAGGTATTCTCTTTGCCTCTCCCTTTTTCCCTTAATAAATATAACTTTGATATACATTTTTGGTTGAGGTAATCATACATGTAAATGTTACTTTAAAATAATAAACATAATTTAAAAAAAAACTGATCCTTTCTTCTCTTAATATAATTTATATTACAGACATCCTGCCCTTCTAGTTTCAGAGTGCACTTAAAGAAAACTTTGATTATTTCTTAGACTTTTATCAGCCATATTATCTTCTCTAGTCAGATTTCAGAGAAGTCCTCTCTGGCTAAGGCAGAGGCCCAGAGCTAGAAAGAAGTAATTCTCTCTTGTTGGGTAGAATTACAGACTTACTTTTTCCACCACTCCTATCACATTATCCTTATTAGAGCAACTACTATTTTGTACCTTGAAAAAAAAAAATAACCTGGATCATTTAAATAAAGATAAAGATATTTAATTGGTCTTTAACTGTTGATTGCCGGAAAGAAAATTTAAATGTCAGCTTCTAATAATGCAATATTAAATAAAAATCAATATCTATCTATATATAAAAGCCTAATATGCAAAGTGTCCCCTTGGGAGTTTGACTGACTGGGAGTTCGATCACTCGCTATGATGTGTGCTGACCACCAGGGGGGTGGCGCAGAACGAAGGGAGGCCCCGGCTGGCCGCTGGCAGCCGATAGGACCCTACCCGTGCACAAATTCTGTGCACTGGGCCTCTAGTCTTATTATAAAAATATAAAATTGTTAGTACAGATTATGTGCTAAAGCTTGCACATCTCAAAATTAAATAATTGATCAATAATGTTTATCTGCACTTTCCTCAAAATTATAAAATGCTAACCTAATTATGTAAAAATTTTTGACATGCTGACAATTGTTAACCCAATGTGAGACACAGCCACAAATAATCTTTTTAATTAAAAAATTAAAATAAGCAAATTTGCCTTATAGTTATTCCTTCTTCTGGCTTGCCACTATATTACTAAAACAGGGTTTCTTTGATATTCCTGAATTTTTCAGTTTATATTTTCATCAAAGTTTGGAAAATTTTGTCGAGTATCTCATTAATTGTTCCTTATGCTCACCCTTTCTTTTGTAGACTACAAGTACATATGCTACAGATATTACATATATTATGCTATTTAAGATTGATTCATCACTTCCTGGTGTTCTGCTCTTAATTTATATTTTTGAACCTTTTCTGTGTTTCATTCTAGATGGTTTCCATTGCTATGTTAACAAATCCAATACTGAGGTGTCCCTATAGTAGCTTATTTAAGTATAATGCATGCCTGATGCCTGAGAAATGAACCATTCTTAAAGTATTTGGAGCTTACACTGAGTAATTTAAATTTAAGACATTTTTTAACTTACAAAAAATTGCTGACATAAAAAGAGAAATATTTACTAAATAACCCTAGGATGCCATTTCAACTATAATCCAAAAATGTTGAGTAATTATTATTGAGTGACTTACATGCCATTTGTGTTTTGGGGAATGATATCAGGTTTACTGTGTAATCAATTAATTCTAACAGCACATCTGGAGGGTAAATACTATTCTTATATAACAGAAAAACAATTTTGTCAGGGTTAGGGCAAGTAAACTACCATAAACTGGTAAACTGCAGAGCTAAAGATAGACTCTTATTCACTTAGACTCCAAAATCCATGTCCTTTTCCCCAGGAGTCATAGCCTGGAGAGACTGTTCTTTTAAGGGAACAGATACATTTTTGTGAGGATGGGAGGTGGGGCATTGGACTTTGAAAACTTAAACCAAATATGATAAAATGAATTTATACTTAGAAATTAAAGAATATACATTTGCAGCATAAAATCTAGACATTGAGGCTTGACAAACAGCTCAGATGTTGGGGCATGGACTAAAAGGATGTTTAAAAATACTGTTAAAATTTTCAAATTACTGTGAAAATATAATTTTCCCCAAATTGATGACTTTCAAATCTAGTGATTCTAAAATGAGAAAATAAAGAGCAGCTCTAATTTTACATTCCATACTTTATACCAATAAATACTTCTACATCTGTACTTATATTAATGACAAAGAATGAGTCAATATTTTAAAAAAAAACCTCTTGACATTAGCCTTCCCTGATTTTTTGAAGCACTCAAAATACCAGATGTTGTATTGATGCCATGGAAATGCGTGTCATTAGGAAATCAGATTGGCGTTTCTACAGAACTGCAACTTTGGAGATTAAAAAAAAAAACTGAGCAAATATCCACTTATTTCCAACATATAAACAACTTATTGTGTAATTTTGAAAATACTTCATGGAAAAAATTAAATAATATTATAGAACAAATGTAGTACCTGGAGAAAAATGTCTTACAATAACTATTTGCAGACCTCGAGTTACTTCTCTATTGAAAACATAGTTTTCTTTATTCCGTTAAATGAAAAGTTTCATATTTCATAATACTTGTGATAACCACTACAAACAAAAACAGATTGTTTAACAAGAGTATAAAGAAATACATGCATATTGGAAGTTTTTTCACATTCATAATTTCACATTTAATTTTATACAGTTCAAATATTTAGGCCTTTCAGTGTGCATTATTCAGTGAGGATTTTATGAGATGCATCACATAAGTGGGGGAAAATCAGATAATTGTTTTCTGCAGGATTCTGTGTTCTTCTTCCTAATAGTGAATTGTTAAAGAAGAACATCCTACAATTATGCTTTTACTTTCTCCAGGCCTTTTTTCCAATATATTCTGTTTTTCAGTGTGTTTGTCTTTTGACATAGAAAGTTAGAAAATAGTCCTAAAAAAGGTTAGAAAATATTTTTCTGTTGGTTTCCTTTTGTTTGAAATTGTTTATATATTTATTACATAAAATGACATTTTACCCTAAGTTAAATGAATTGATGAAGTACAAGCTGTGAATAATATACTTCATAGAAAATCTTGTTTATATTTCATTAACTCTCCTACATCAGATTTATAAAGTATTACAACTTTTTTATAGTTTAAACAATTTCTTTTGGAAAGTCACCTTTAATTTCTTTATTGATTAAGGTGTTACATATGTATCCTTATTCCCCCATTACCCCCCCATCCCCCCCACTCATGCCCTCACCCCCCTGTTGTCTGTGTCCATTGATTAGGCCCATATGCATGCATACAAGTCCTTTGGTTGATCTCTCCCCCTTACCCCCACCCTCCCCTACCTTCCCTCCGAGGTTTGATGGTCTGATCGATGTTTCTTAGTTTTAACAATTTTAGAACTTTATATGAATGAAAAGTACAATAAAATTTATGTATTATGTACACTTTTGTGTGTGTGTGTGTTTCTCTTCTGTAGGGAAGAATGAGACTTGGTTGGAGAGTTTGTAAGGAAGACATTCTGAGAAAAGGGAAGTGTGCAGAAGGCCGCCTGCCTTGTTTATGGGAATTCTGATTTAGGGGAGTGCCGAAGGCAGTGCCCCTAATTATTCCTTGACCTTTCCAAACAAGTCTGTGCAGGAGCAGACCCCCGGGTGTTTACTGAAATCCTTGTGCTTAATCTTTTGGGTGTCCTTGCTTAAAAGACACTACAAACACATGTGTTCTCCCAAGATTACTCACCTTACTGATGGTATCTAAAAACTTTATCTCAAACTGCTGCTGAAATAAAAGCCTGATGAGGGAGGCAATCGAGGCTACCCGGTTCCTTTAGCCAGGCAGCCACTTAGCCCTCTCTTTCACGGCAAACGTTGAGTAGGAGTAATACATCCATCTGTCACTCAGGGTCTGCTGGTCAGCCCCGGCACTCCTCAGCATAGTCCTTGCGAGATCCATCCACATTACTGGATTCAGCAACTAGTTGCTAAGACCATCTGTATATCAATCCTTTTGGGCAAATCCTTTTTATTTTGGTAAATATCTGGGTCATATGGTAAGTATATATTTGTCTTTATTAGTAATTGCCCAACTGTAAAGACAAATAGTGATAACATTTACACATTCACCAACAATATGTGAGTCTAGTTGTTTCCCATCTACACCCAAACTTGCTATTTTCCATTTAATTTATACATAATAGTGCATGTATTTTTGTAGTTTTAATTTTCAATTCTCAGATGACTAAAGCTATTGAGCATTTTTATATGTTTAATGCCCATTTATATATATTCTTTGGTGAAGTTTCTGTTAAAATATTTTCCAGATTTTTATATTGGATGGTTTATTTTATCATTGAATTATAAGAGTTATTTTTTCCAGTTTTATTGAGAAATAATTGACATATAACATTGTATAAGTTTAAGGTATACAATGTGATAATTTGATATATGTATACATTGTGAACTGATAACCATAAGAATGTTAGTTAATATGTCTATTATTTTTAAGTTATAAGCTCTAATGTGTGTCAGATATATATTTTTTTTTTCTTTAGAAAAATAGCATGCTATTTTTTATTCCTAACATCTAGAAATGTTTGGAGATGGAGAAATGTTTGGAGAGAGAAAATGTGGAATTTCTTATTGAAAGGAACTTGAGATAGTACCTAGTTCAGAGTCATTGTTCCTTTTCTAAGGTTGGTTCCAATATATATTATTGGGATGTAAGTGGCTTTTACAGTTCTAACAACACCCTCGCTCCTTAGCCCAACATGAAGCATAATCTGACCCAAGCTGAGTCCATCATGTTGGTCCCATCCAGTGTAAGGCAAAAGGAGGTTTGTAGTTGTTTGTATGAAAATAATATAAAATTAATAAGTAATAAAACAGGAATAAACTCTGTTTCACCTACTCACAACTGTACACCTACTTTTGCCTCACCCTCTTTTCTTGACTACATTTTTGAATCAGAACTGTGCACCTGAATCGTTAAGCCTTTTAGAATCCTCTATTAGTTTTCCAACCCACAGCAAAGAGTAGGGGAGTCCTTCTCTGGTGGTAGTAACCTTGACATACGAGTTTTAGAAGCTATTGGTGACTATATGCCACATGAAGAGGAGTAGAAAGTATGAACTTCACAGGCAAGGAATAAAAAAGACAAGATGGAGGAATGATTCATGGCAAGGTTTCGAACTGTCTTTTCAAAACTTTCATCAAAGATTCCAATACTAGAGGACCCATGCATGACATTTGTGCACTTGGGGGGAGTCTCTCAGCCTGGTCTGTGCCCTCTTGCAGTTTGGAAGCCCTTGGGGGATGTCTGACTGCCGGCTTAGGCCCACTCCCTGTGGAGAGTGGCAGTTGGACATCCTTAACACTGCCACGGAGGCGGGAGAGGCTCCCGCCACTGCCGCTGCTCTCGCCAGCCATGAGCATGGCTTCTGGCTGAGCAGCACTCCCCCTGTGGGAGCGCACTGACCACCAAAGGGAAGCTTCTGCGTTGAGCGTCTGCCCCCCCTGGTGGTCAGTGCGCATCATAGTGACCAGTTGTTCCTCCGTTTGGTCTATTTGCATATTAGACTTTTATTACATAGGATTTTTCAATAATTCTCACCTTTACTCTCAAATTTATCAAGTTTACTTTTTGACTTATTTGATAGTAAATATGTACTGACATAAAAAAAATTAGCAGATTTACAATGTCTGGGTCATTTATTTATTTTCCTTAGACAATTCATTCATTCCAAAAATATTTATTAAGCCCCTTCAAAAATAAGAATAAAAGAACATTAATAGTCATGCATTCCTGATGTCTAAATATAATCTAAGGACAATGAACTCTTAATGGTTATTACTCCTGGTACACATTCTATGCCAACTGAAAGTATTATTTTATGTTCAGTGGGGTTCCAGTAAAGAGTAATTTTTTGTTTTGTTTTTAGGAATTTCAAATTTGAATTAGTTGTGTCAGATTCTTATTTTGAGAGACTTGATGATCTGAGGATTATTATGCCTCTTTGTTATCTTTAGTTACACATAAATATTAATTTATGTTTATAATCTTCACCAATGCCAAATACCAAAAGTTTTTAATTATTCTTCATCATTTATTGAATTCAAGGATGCACTTAAATGAATATGCATATGTATTGTCCCATAAAATTAAACCTATCCATATTAGGAAGTGAAAACAAACTTAATAGCTTTACATAAATTCAAAACATTTCAGTGATTAATTTGTCTTCTCCCCTGGCTAAATTACATCCTGGGGAGGATATATTATGTAACAATAAAATATTGTTCAAAATTAGCAAAAATTATAGTTAAATCTGGCCTGTTTTTCCTCCAGATAATTACACTGCATTGAAAACTTACTGCTAATAAATTCTTAATTAAAAAACAAAACCAAACTCCTGACACATTATTCTCAGGAAGTAAAAATTAAGGACAATACTTGTTGGCAGGATAGAGTTAAATACTCTGTGCACAAATACTGGCAATTGTTTCCATTTTTTGTATTTTAGATCAGTTCATTCTATATTTAGTAATGACATTTAATGCTTGGATTGACAATATTTTTTCTGGCTGTGTACTTCTGCCCTGAGTAGGATAAGGAAACAGGAACACATCACTCTCATCCTTCAGACAATTCCCCTGAAACGTTATTTATATTGGGATGAATTCAAAATTGCTCTCAGCACTTACGGGTTGTCTTGTTCCAATATAACTTATGAATCTAAATTCCCTTTCCTAATTTCCTTAGCTCTCTACAAGGTCTGTTCTATAACCCTTTCTTTCTCCTTGGGTATTTATTTAGTTTTGTTTTATTCTATTCTAATTGATAAAGAAGCTCCATCTAGGGACACAGCAAATGGTTGGTTATTTATGTAGTTGCTTTCATCTACTCTAACATTATAATATGGGCTTGGTGCCCAGTTCTGGGAAGGAATAAATTGGGTGGACAGAGAAAGAGAAAAAAAAGAGAGAGGTGGGGTAGAGAATGAATGATGAATGAATGAATGAATAAATGGAGGAATACTAAGCTCTTTAAATATGTTTATAGAGTTATAATTAAATTGCTCCAATTATCTGTTTTCATAAGCCATATCAATATTCTATTAATAGTAGATATTAGAGAGACCACAAATATCCCAACTGTTTATTCTTCTATTTACTCCTGGCTGTTCAGGGTGGGGTAAAAGTAGGTTTACAGTTTTTTGTATGGAAAATCACATAATAATACTCGAAAAACAGTTTCACATATGAACAACTGTAAACCTACTTTGTCCACCCCTGTATTGCACTTCACCTACCCACTTAAATTTAGATGTGGTCAAGGTATTTGTTTTGGCTAATAAAATGGGTGGAAGGTACCTGTGTCATTCCTAGGTAAAACTGTGAAGAGCCAGTTAGTACCTCCTCATACTCCTTAACCTCTGTTGTAACAACTAGTGATGGTCCAGATAATGGCAATTCCAGACTGGATCCCATGATGAGGATGATGAGGACAACAGGTTGAGCTCACAGATAACCCAAAATAACACTGAGTTTAAACAAAAAAATAAATCATGATTCTTGCCACTACTGTTATTTGGAAGTGATGTGCTACTTCAGAATAAGCTAGATTTTCCTGAAAGGTATAATTAAAATTGAATGAAACTCAATTACCTACAGTATTTAATTTTAAATATTTTTACTCATAATTAATATATTTACTCTAAGAAATATCATATATAATAAAAGGCTAATATGAAAATCAAACGAACAGCGGAACACCCGGTCGCTATGATGTGCACTGGCCACCAGGGGGCAGACGTTCAATGCAGGAGCAGCCCCCTGGTGTTCAGTGCACTCCCACAGCGGGAGCGCTGCTCAGCCAGAAGCCCTGAGCCAGGCTCATGGCTGGCGAGTGCAGTGGCAGTGGCAGGAGCCTCTCCTGCCTCCATGGCAGCGCTAAGGATGTCCAACTGATGGCTTAGGCCCGCTCCTGGGTGAGGGCCTAAGCCATCAGTCAGACATCCCCTGAGGGCTTCTGGACTGCGAGAGGGCGCAGGCCAGGCTGAGGGAGGCCCCCACAAGTACATGAATTTCATGCATCAGGCCTCTAGTAGTTTTATAAATCTCTGTTATTTGTGGTTTCAAATTCATGATGCACTTTTTAGAAAACTAATGAGTAATGACTAATGATAGGAAGTAATATGGGGTAATTTAGACTAAAGGTACAGCAAAGGCCATGCTGCCTTGACATATAGAATTATAAGTTCTTTAAATATGGATGTATGTTGTTTTGTTCAACTTTTTTATATGTTTCCTCTTCCTGAATCACTATATTCAATTTGTGCTTTAATCATTTAAATTCTTCAGTAATTATTACTTAAAACTTTCCCTTTTATTTCTCTATTTTACTTTTTATAAATTTTATTAGATATATTAAAACATTTTTTTCCAATTCATTTTAATATTCCCTTGATATTGTCTATCTCATTGTCATTCTCTACTTAGTATATTCTTTGGATATGTCTTCTAGTTTTTTATTTCTCTCTTTAGCTATATCTTTGTTTCTCTTTTATCCATTTGTTACCCTTTTATATTTTAAGAAATTACATTTTATTTCTCAAACTACATAATTTTCATATTTGCTTGAAAACCCAGTATAAGTATTTGGCTTGCTAATATTGTGTTTCTGACAATTTCTATAACTTAAGTCCTAGATGATAATTTAAAAAAACCCCACTTAATTTTATTTTGCCATATGAGTACTTTTGTGTTTGATGATATTTATTGTAAGTTCATTGTGATGTCTTCATCTGGCAGATAACTATGATAATAAACTAGAATAATTTTTTTAAATCCTCACCTGAGGACATGCTTAGAAAGAGAAAGGGGGATATAGGGGGAGAAAGAAAGAGAGAGAGGGAAACACTAATGTGAGAGAGAAACATCGATCGATTGCCTTCTGTATACCACCAACTGGAGACTGAACCTACCACCCAATTATGTGCCCTGACAGGGAATCAAACATGTAACCTTTTGGTTCAAGAGGTGACACTACAATCGACTGAGTCACACTGGTAGGGCAAACAAGCATACTTTTTGTTAAAAGAGGATTCATATCATTTTCAACTAAGCACCAGGAAAACTATGTGATATGGGAACATTTTGGCTGCTCTCAGATTTCTTGTCTCAATACATGAATATCAGTCTCAGAAACTTGCCCAAATATCACTAACCCAGTATCAGTGATTGCCTGCTTAACCAGTCTCTGAAATACTCCCAGCAGTTTGTGACTGGGTGTCTAAATTGGGTACCAACATGATTTTGTTCTTAATTTTGGGAGGAATGTTCATGAAGAACTTTCTTAATTTTTATAATATTAGCAATGCCTAAAATAATGGGTCTTTCAGCATCTAGTTGTTCTGCAGTGGGTGTGTTCCCTTCAAGTATTTCCCACACCTCATCATTTAGGATTAAAACCTAGAAGCTGTACATTCACAAGCTGGTGATTGTAGAGCATTTGCATCAGTGAAGGTCCTATGAGAAATACTGGTGTTAAAATGTAAAACTTTATTTCAAAATCCATTGAAAAGGTATTAAGAATATCAATGATCACTTTTGTACAGAGTGAAATGGAAGAGATGGATTGGAGGAAAAAAAAACTGAATCCAAGATTAGAGGAAGAAATGAGGAAGCCTTAGCTATGGTAGTCATAGTGTAGAGAGAAAGCAGATTTAAGACAAAGAATCCTTTTTTGTTTATCTGTTTGGATGTTGGTTACATTATCTGAATTGGAGAAAGTAAAATTTTTGATGAATTTATTTGGGGATTAGAGACGGATTAATATGACTTTAACTTTGAATACTCTGAAATTGGTATAATATATGGGGATAGTCAAGTTAAATGTATGCATTTGTTACATAAATTTTGAAGATATCAAGATATATATGGAATCTGAAACCATGGAAATGAATTATGTGATTTAGGAAAATTATAAAGAGTGGAGAGGAGAAAAGACAATGAATCATAGGGTATACCAGAATTTAAAACTAACAGAGAAGTGGAACTGGTGAATATTGTCATATTCATATACATCCAAACAAAAAAAATAAACCATTCTAAGAGAATAGTCAGTGTTAGATTTCATTTGTCCAGTTTTATCAATCTGGACACTAGTGTCTTTGTCTAGTAATGATTTACAGTAGCAGTCATCAGTCATTATTGTGTATCATAATAACTTATATAGGTTTGCAGAAATCGTCATTCTTGAGCTTTTTCTTTAGAGACTTTTAATCAGAAGAATTATTATGCACTACCAGATTTACAATTCACAGCTATATACTAATCCAAGCATTTTACATGGACTTAAAAATTAAAAGTTTAACTGCTAATGACTTAATGCTTATATAGAAAGTATGTTATATATTACTATGACATGTTTATATGGTTTGCTATTTAGTTATTGTAATTACCTTCCTATATAGTTATTTATACCTGTGTGCCAAGTATTTACCTATGGTATCTAAGATTCGATTCAAACATTCTACACCTACAGCAGTGGTTAGCAAACTACACATGCGGCTCGCGAGCTGCGGTTTGCCGCTCTGTTGACTAATCAGTTTGCCGATCACTGAACAGAGAGCCTAAAAATAAACTTCTCAGACATACATTTTCTCTTTATGTTCCAATTTAATGCCTTTCAATGTTTAATGCTTTATGTCTTAAGGTAAAATACTGAGTGTGAATATATGTGTGTGTATATGTTATATATACAATATTCTATGATACATATATAGAGAAAGCATAGTTTAAACATATAGGAAGAGTAGATTAACATTCTTTTTGCATATGTTTCATATTATACATCAATTATACTCAAGGGGCAAATTTTTACTCAGATATCCACTAGGTGGCATTACAAACTGTACTGTTTTAATAATTCATTGATTAAACACTTAATAAAATTATGTAATAAAGTACCTGTTCATAATTCCTTTCAAATAATCTGAGTAATGTCCTCTACCCTTATTTTCAATAATGATATAAAACTTTTATTAAAATTAGGGTTCATCAAAAGTTTTATTGAAAATCTATAAAGTTGTTTGAGTATGTATATAATACTAAGGGACCTAGTTTGGGGACATATTTATAATATTATAGTCTTAATCTCATGAGGCACCTTTAAATTCTCATAGGCTTTATATTTCAAAATCCCACCTGTTTAATGGATATTGTTTAAAGAAGAAAAAAAAAAACAATGCAAATAGTTTAGATAGCAATACTTTGAGAAGATTTATTAATGAAAGTTGGCATGGTTAACTTGAGGTTTATCTAATCCAGGAAAATAGTTTTATTTACATTTCTATTTAAAACTGCCAGACACTCAAACTATGGGCTTGAAACTATAAGATTAAATTTTTGAATCACCTGAGGAATAATTTTTTTCAGATAGCCAATTGAAATAATTTCCTATCTTTGATAAGACTCAAAAAATTCAGGCTTAGGATTTCCATAGAGAGATTACTTGTGTAATACTCCCCTAGTCTGGGGAATGAATGTGCAGTTTGTTAGAAATGATTACAAAAAAAGAGGAGAGAAATTTTGGAAGAGACACAAGAGGTAAAGGGATATTAAAGTGGGGATATATGTTGTGAAATATGGCCCCTTGAGAAATAATGGAGGCTGCAGAATAGTATTTTCTTGCCTTGTAATTGCGTTTCTGCATCTGTGAGGGAGGTGGAATTGAGATGAGGAAAGGCACACTGAGAAGGCCAAGTCAAGTACCAGCTATGTATGCTGGCAAAAGTTAAAATGAAAGGAGCAGAATCAAAATGAACCAGTGCATTGGGGAAGTGGTTTTTAAAATGCCATAGGGTATATATGAAAATGTTTTACTTAGCAATGCCAAACTACGTAGGTTATAAATGCTACCTAAATATTCCATGTCTCATATGGTCAGGAAATCTGTATTTATTAAGTAAATGAGTATGACCCTGGAGTTAATCATATGTTTAAAGCAATTGCCTTCACACAGTAAAATTAATCAACTTACTACCAATTTAATATTATTCTCCTGGAACCAAGAGGAACATGGGAAACTGAGAGTATGAAGATGTGTAGATGAGTGGTGGATGAAAAATGTTTGTTTTTCTAAGAAGTGTGGTAGAAGAAAGAAATGATAGTGAGGTAAATGTGGTTAAAGGGGTAAAAAAATAGTATATAGTCAGGAGATTCACTTAATGGTATAAAATAAGTAATGCCATACATCTGTACCTCTCAATGATGGGGTCCATCCATTTCAACTTGAACCAAAATATAAATGTTACTGTTCTGGATAAAATATACTGAAAGAAGGAAAATGTAACAGGGGCCAAAACGCAAAGTGTAAAACCATTTGAAGATCATGAAATAATCATGTCCGAGTAAAACATTATATTATCATGTGGACAGAGAGACAAAAAAATAATTTCCAAAAGAAAAAAAAAGCATTTTTTGCAGAATGTATTTATTAGCTTAAATATCTGGTGTACAAATACACACACACACACACACACACACGTATATATGTATATATATATATATGTGTGTGTGTGTGTGTGTGTATATATATATATATATATATATATATATATATATAAATACTGTATATAGTAATTAATGTAACTAATCTAACTGCTATCATAGTCACCAGACTTGTACTCTTAGCTGTATCCCTGCCTCAGCTAAAATTTAAAATTTTTGCTAGGGCCAAAAACTTTGGATTTTGCTTTAACTACTTCCTCTCAGAGCACACATTTTATCTGTTTGAAAATTTTTATTCTATCTTCAAATTATACTTAGACTCCATCCATGTCTTATCACTTTCACTGCTACCAAAAATGGTTCTAACACGGGATATCTCTCATGATGATTACAGCTATCTCCTCCTAAAATATTCTTGTTCTCATCATTACTCCCAGTTTATGAGAGAGAAGCTTGACTGAGCCTCATCTGAAGCCTCACCTGGCTGGCTCCCTGTTTCACTCAGAGGAAAAGCCAAAGTCATTTTAATGACTGAAAATGATTTATTCCTCTCTCCTTCACATATCTATTTCTGTCCCTGAGGAGACAAACCTTCAGTAACATCCACCAAGGAAAAAAAAACAACAACAATATTTAAAGTGTTGAGAGTAAAAACACACTCATCAATCAAGAATTCCATGCTCTGTGAAAATTTCCTTCAAAACCAAAGGAGAAATAGAGACTATCTCAGCAAGTAAAAGTGTATGAATATGTGGTTAACAGGCTTAACTTTCAAGATATGTTAAAAATAAGTACGCAGAAGGAAATTATATACATCTAAAAACTGATCTACGTGAAAAATAAAATTAAAAAAAATAAAAAAATAAGTAAAGGTAAAAAAATAACAAAACTACTTCAATTTTTCTTATGCTCAATTGATTTAACATTTAACAATTTGTTCAAAATAATAATTGTAACAATGAATTAAATTGTATATGGTTATTTATATACACACTCTGTATTAATGAAAAGAAAGACAGCAATGACATAAGGTACAGGAAGAAGCAATTATTTTGCTATCATCAGATATTGGCACTACCCATGAAGTGGTATTGTATTATTTGAAAGTGGATTTGGATTTTAGATGTATTGCAAACATTGCAAATGTATATTTCAAATTCTAGGATAATAACTTAAAAAGCAAGAAAAAAGAAATATAACGCCCTCCCGCATGCCTCTCCTGCCCTGATCATGCACCAGTGGGGTCCCTTGGCCTGGCCTGCGCCCTCTCACAATCCAGGCTGAGGAGCCCTCCCCCCCTTCCCCCCCACCCCGAGTGCACAAATTTTGTACACTGGGCCTCTATAAAAATATTTTAGGAAGCATTGCCTCTTCAGTTTTTTGGAAGAGTTTGAGAGGATCATTATCAAATCTTTGAATGTTTGGTAGAATTCATGAATGAAGCTATCTGGTTCGGGACTTTAATTCTGGGCATTTTTTTTAATGGACGTTTCATTTCCCTCATTGTTGATGGGTCTATTTAGATTTTCCAATTCTTCATGAGCCACTCTAGAAAAGTTATATATTTCTAGAAACTTATTACTTATTCTAGGTTATTGAATTTTTTGGCATATAGTCTTTCATAGTATTCTTGCATAATTCCTGGTATTTCTGTTCTGTATGTTGTAAATTCTCCTTTTTCATTTCTGATTTTGTTTATTTGAGTCTTTTCTTTTTTTTCCTTAATGAGTCTAGCCAGAGGTTTGTCAATTTTATTAATCTTTTCAAAGAACCAGACCTTTGTTGCATTATTTTTGTAGTTTTTTTATGTTCTCTACATTATTCAATTCTGCTCTATTTTTTATTAGTTTTTTCTTTTGCTGACTTTGTCTTGCTTCTGTTATTCTTTTCTTCCAGTTTTGTAAAGTGTAATGTTATGTTGTTTACTAAGGTTTTGTGTGTGTTTTAGATAGGCCTGTATAATATAAACTTCCCTCTTATTACTGCTTTAGCTGCATCTCAAAAGTCTTGATATATCATATTGTCATTCTCATTTGTTTCTATGTATTTTTTAATCTCACCTTTCAGTGCTCTGCTCTTTGACCCAGTCATTTTGTAGTAACATGTTATTTAATCTCTACATATGTGTGGCTTCTTTTGCTTCCTTTTTGCAGTTGATTTAAAATTTTAAAACATTGTGGTCAGAAGTTATGCTTGATATGGTTTTAATATTCTTAACTTTGATGAGGCCAGTTTTGTGTTCCAACATTTGGTGTATCTTTGAGAATGTTCCTTGTCCACTAGATAGGAATGTTTAATCTGGTGTTCTGAGATGAAAAGCTCTGTAAATGTCAATTATGCCCATTTGTTCTATGTGTCATTTAAGGCTGATATTTCTTTACTAGAGGCCCCGATGCATAACAATTCGTTCACTGGTGTGTGGGTGGGGGGGCTCCCTTAGCCCAGCCTGCCCCCTCTCACAGTCCAGGAGCCCTCAGGGGATGTCCTAATGCAGGAGGCGACTGGTCTGATCAGGGGAAGGTGCTGCCCCCATCACCCCGCTGCTGCTGCCACTGCTGGCCACAGCGGCTGGAGGCCTGAGCCCCAGGCCTTGCAGCCACCAGGACTCAAGGCTGCCATGAGCTTGGGCTGTGCAGCCGCTGGGGCTCAAGGCTGCCTGAGCCCAGGGCTGCCTGAGCCCACGGCTGCCTGAGCCCACCGCTGCATGAGCCCACGGCTGCCTGAGTCCACCGCTGCCTGAGCATACAGCTGCCTTGAGCCCCAGGCCTCTCAGACACCGGGGCTCAAGGCTGCCACGAGCTTGGGCTTTGCGGCTGCCGGGGCTTTGTCTGGATGGATGTCCGGATGGACATTTGGAAGACGTCTGCCCTAATTAGCATATTACCCTTTTATTAGTATAGATTGATTAACTGTTTGAATGACCTATCTATAGCTGTCAAGGAGGTATTTATGTCCCCTACTATGATTGTTATTTTGTCTGTTTCTGCCATTAGTTCTTTTAGGAGTTGCTTTATATATTTCAGTACTACCTGATTGGGCGCATATATACTGAGAAGTGTTATGTCTTCTTGATGTAGTGTTCCCTTTATCATTATAAAGTGTCCTTCTTTGTCTCTTGTTACCTTTGTTATCTTGAAATCTATTTTGTAATATATAAGTATGGCTACACTTGATTTTCTGTAGATGAATTTGCTTAGAGAATCATTTTTCAGCTTTTCACATTGTCCATATTTGTCTTTGCAGCTTAGATGTGTCTCCTGAAGGCAGCAGATGGTTGTCTTTCGTTTTTTGATCTAATCTGCTACTATTTATCTCTTTATTGGTGAGTTCAGTCTATGTACATTAGGGTAATTGTAGTGGTGTGAGGATTTCCTATAGCCTATTTATCTTTTGTTTTCTGTGTCTCCATTGCTTCTTTTTCTTTGTGCTTCTGTCTATTATTTTTGTTTGGTGATATTTCATACATTTTCCTCTCTTTTTTAAAAATTGATTTCAGAGAGAGGAAGGGAGAGAGAGAGAGAGATAGAAATATCAGTGGTTAGAGAGAATCATTGGTCAGCTGTCTCCTGTACACCCACCATTGGGGATCAAGCCAGCAACCTGGGCATGTGTCCTGACCAGGAATTGAACCCCGACCTCCTGGTTCATAGATCAACACTTAACAACTGAGCCACAACTGTGGGCTTTTTCCTCTTTATTTTTTTAAGTTATGTGTCTTAGTTCTGTTTTGTGTGTGTGTGGTGTGTTTGTGTGTATGTATGTGGTTACTACTAGGTATATGTAAAAGAAAGTTTCATATATATACTAATTCTTTTTCTTTTTAATGTGTCTAATCTCCATCTCCCTTTGCAATACAGCAATGTCACTGACTTAAAACATATGCTTCAGGGATGGATTCTGTTTTCCTTGTAACAACAAACTAAAGAAGAAGAAAAAACATATATTTTATGAACGGCCTTATCAATCTTTTGAATAATACCTTTAAGAATAATATGGTGCAGTGGGGCCTTGCCCAGGGTGGGAATGGCTCGGGGGTGGTCAATTGGGGAAAAAGGAGACATATGTAAAATGTTAGCCAATAAAAGTGAAATTATAAAAAAATAAATCAATTATGAGACTTCAAACATAAAAAAAAATAATGTGCAGAGATTGTCTTTCAGTGAGGACTACTCATCTTTGAGTTCTTCATAGCTCAGAGCTTTTAATTTTGAAATCTAAACATTCTTTCCCACTATCCTTATTGAATGTGGACTTTTTTCTTTCCTTTTTAAATTTCTGTTCTGTTTCTTTACTTTCATCTTTGAAGACTTTTTATCTTCTGTTCATGGTTTAATACCAAATGGGCAGACATTGGGGCCCTGCGGGGGGGTGGGAAGTGAAATTAGCGAGCACTTTGGTGAGCAGGCCTTGTTGCAGAGAGGTGAGAAGAGTTTCCAGCCCCATAGCTCTGTCTTCCTCCAGGTCTGAGCCTGGTTGTTGCTGTTCAGTCATGAGTACAGATTTCCCAACTGTACTCATCCAGCAAAGTTCACAGATGTGTTAAAGAAGACCCTACAATGCAGGTTAGTTGCATGAACACTACAATAGGGAGAATCCAGAATACCCGAGCCTACCAGTCTCACAGAATGCCCCCTCTTCCTTTAACAATCCACATAGCTGCAATATCCATCTGTTTGTCCATCTGCAGGGAAACCAGGAGAGTCCTTCAGAGACAGGTGAAGTACTCTCCACAATGGATCGGAATTCTTCAGAAACAACCCCACATCACAGATGGAGGCTACAAATTCAGATTAACAGAGGGGTTTTGCTCCTCAGCTTAGGACCATTGCCCTGACTTTGTTCGGTCCCCACCATTCCCATAGAGGCTGGGTAGCAAGTAACTTGGTGAATCTTCCTGGTCATACACAGGTAAAATGGATTTCTTATGAGAAAGGTGTGGGCAGGGAATATCCCAAGAAATGACCTTGGCAATCTAAGAACCAGTGACAAAGAAGGCTCTGTCCCAAGTCACAAAGCTGGTTCCAAAGGGTAGGACTGGATCCATGCTATCTTAGGAGAAAAAGTCTCCTTTCAGTTGGCTGGTTACACCAGCTTTGAAACTGGCCAGGCATCTAGCTCTGAATTATCTTGTTTGTATGGGAAACACACAGAATGTACAGTTTCCTTTAATCCTTGTGAAGAGAGAGTTTAAAGAAAAAGCAAGCAAGCCTAGAATACTATTTTTTAATTGAATTTATTAGGGTGATGGTGCTTCACAAAACCATACAGGTTTCAAGTGTACAACTCAATAAAACATCATCTGCACACTGCATCGTGCCACCATCGCCCCAAGCAAAGTCTGGCTCTGTCCCCATTTCCCCCCACTTTGCCACCTGTGCCAAGACCCCAACCCTCTTTCCTGATGGCTGTCACCACACTTTTGTCTGTGTATAGGTGTTATGTATATGTGACTTTTGGTTAATCCCTTCACTTTTCATCCAGTCCTCCAAAGCCCCCTCTCCCTTTAAAGCTGACAGTCTTTTCCATGTATCCATGTCTCTGGTTCTATTCTGTTCATCAGTTAATTTTGTACATTAGATCCCACATATAAATGAAATAATTTGGTATTTGTCTTTTGCTGACTGGCTTATTTCACTTAGCATAATGGTCTCCATGCTGTTGCAAAAGGTAACATTTCCTTCTTTTTTGTAGCCATACTAGAGGCCCAGCATGCAATTGAAATCACATGAGGAGGTGCCCCGCCTCCTGCCGTGTGAGGAGGCACGCTGCGGGGGACCGAGACCTGCACCTTACTCGCGCAACACCGGCTGCCATGGGAGTCAGGTCAGATTGGCACTGTGGGGGGCCGGACCAGCTCCACAACAGGCCGGGACCCGTGCGTGACTTGCAGTGTCCCCTGGCCCCCCGTCTTTGTTCTCTCCAGGGCTGCCCAAGGCACCACGCCGGCTGTGTCGTCTCCGCTATGAGCCTCACCTACACTCGCAACCTCCTCCTGTCTGGTTGTGACCCGTTATGGAGTTCCGGCCTAATATGCATATTACATCTTTATAATATAGACTAGTCGTCCAGTGCATGAAATTCATGCATGGGGGGTGGGAGTATGTGTCCCTCAACCCAGCCTGCATCTCTCCAATCTTGGACATCCCTCTCACAATCCAGGACTGCTGGCTCCCAACAGCTCACGTGCCTGATTGCCCCTAACTGCTTCTTTCTGCCAGCCTGATCACCCCCTAACCACTCCCCTGCCAGCCTGATCAATGCCTAACTGCTCCCCTGTCAGCCCGATTGCCCCTAATTACCCTCCCCTGATGGACTGGTCACCCATAACTGCCCTCCCCTGCAGGCCTGGTCACCTCTAACTGCCCTGCCCTGCAGGCCTGGTCACCCCTAATTGCCCTCCCCTGCAGACTTGATCGTCCCCAACTGCCCTCCCTTGCAGGCCTAATCGCTCACGACTGCCCTCCCTTGCAGACCTGGTCCCTCCCAACTGCCCTCCCCTGCTGGCCATCTTGTGGCAGCCATCTTGTGTCCACATGGGGGCAGTCATCTTTGACCACATGGGGGCAGCCATCTTGTGTGTTGGAGTGATGGTCAATTTGCATATTATTCTTTTATTAGATAGGATTAGATAAGATAGAGGCCTGGTGCATGTGTGGGGGCCATCTGGTTTACCCTGAAGGGTGTCCCGGATCAGGGTGGGGGTTCCCTTGGGGAATGGGGTGGCCTGGGTGAGGGGCCTGTGGTGATTTTCAGGCTGGCCATGCCCCTGGCGACCCAAGTGGAGGCCCTGGTATCTGGGATTTATTTATCTTCTATAATTGAAACTTTGTAGCCTTAAGGCAGGCCAGGGCAGGTGGAAAGCTTGGCTTCCTCCATTGCCGGGGAAACCCAAGCCTCCTGCTCTCTCCGTGGCCACAGCCATCTGGTTGGGTTAATTTGCATACTCTCCTGATTGGCTGGTGGGCGTGGCTTGTGGGTGTAGCGGAGGTATGGTCAATTTGCATATTACTCTTTTATTAGATAGGATAGTATTGCATTGTTTAAATGTACCACAACTTTTTTATCCACTCATCTACTGATGGCCACTTGGGCTGTTGCCAAATCTTGGCTATCTTACCTAATAATAGAGAAACATGTAAATTGACCATACTTCTGCTACGCCCACAGCCAATCAGAGTGAGTATGCAAATTAACCCAACAAAGATGGAAGTTAATTTGCATACATACCTGGGTCCCGGGAACCTTATTGGCACCCAGGTCACTCCCACCCGGCCATAGGAGGCAGGGAAGGGCCTGAGCCTGTGATTGAAGGGGCAGAGGGGGGCCCACTTTCCAAGCCTAAAGCCTGGGGCGGAGGCTTTAGGCTTGGGAAGGGGCTGAGCTTGTGACCAAACGCAGACCATCAGGAAGTCAGCGCTGGGTTGCCCAGCTGCAGCCTGGTGACCCAGCACTGACTGCTCAGGTGGCTGAGACCCAGAAAGTGAGTCAGGATCTGATCTGCAGCCTCAGTGGAAGCTGTTGATCAGTGTACTTACCTCTCTCTTTCTCTCCCTCTTTCTTTCTGATCTTCGCCAGCAGCCAGGCTTTTCTTTCTCTCCCTGCATCCTTGGGGGCTGTTGTTAAGCCCCGCCTCTTTGATCAGGCCCAGAAATAGGCCTGGAGATGCTGACTGGCATAGGAACTGACAAATCAGAACCAAAGGTGGATGCTATGGGGAGCCAATGGCTGTCTAGGAGGCGGAGCTTTTGACACTGGCATAGGAACTGACCAATCAGAACCAAATTTGGGTGCTGTGGGGAGCCAATGGCTGCCTAGGAGGCAGAGCTTTTGACGCTGACTATCATAGGAACCGACCAATCAGAACGAAAGGTGGGTGCTGTGGGGAACCAATGGCTGCCTAGGAGGCAGAGCTTCTGATGCTGACTGGCATAGGAACCGACCAATCAGAGCCAAAGGTGGGTGCTATGGGGAGCCAATGGCTGCCTAGGAGGTGGAGCTTTTGACACTGGCATTGAAACTGACCAATCAGAACCAAATTGCCCAGCAGAGGAGGGCAGTTGGGGGTGACATCAGGCCTGCAGGAGAGGGCAGTTAGGGGTGATCAGGCTGGCTGGCAGAGGCAGTTAGGGGCAATCAGGCAGGCAGGCAAGTGAGTAGTTAGGAGCCAGTGATCCCAGATTGTGAGAGGGATGTCTGACTGCCGGTTTAGGCCTGATCCCTGGGATCAGGCCTAAAATGGAAGTCGGACATCCCGCAAGGGGTCCCCAATTGGAGAAGGTGCAGGCTGAGTTGAGGGAACCCCCCCTCCATGCATGAATTTTGTGCACCAGCCCTCTAGTTGTAAATAATGATGCAATGAACATTGGGTGTATATATTCTTTTGAATCAGGTATTAGGGTTTCTTTGAGTATATTCTTAAACATGGAATTGCTTAATCAAAAGGCAGTTTCATTTTTAATTTTTTTAGGAACCTCAATACTGTTTTCCACAGTGCTTGCACCAGTCTGCATTCCCATCAACAGTGCATGAGGATTTCCTTTTCTCCACATCCTCATTAGCACTTGTTTGTTGATTTACTGATGACAGTTATTCTGGAAGTTGTGAGGTAATATCTCATTATAGTTTTTATTTGCATTTATCTGATGATTATTGATGTTGAGCATGTTTTCATGTCTATTCACATCTGTATGTCCTCTTCAGAGAAAGGTCCTTTGCCCATTTTTTAAAAATTACTTTCTAATTTCAGAAGTAAAGCTAGGTTATACTTATTAAAATACCTGCCATGATTTTATTTATTGTTTGTTGAATTGGTCAAACATAGTGGCTAAACTGATGTTTCGAATTATCTATTTGTCAAAGAAGTGATGAAAGAGGAGGACGGTATAATTTTCTAAGTTTTGAAGTAACAAAGTGATCCTTCTGTACTTTTCTGCTGCATTTTTAGTAGTATTCAGTAGAAATTGTTGACAACAACACATGCATTTTACCGGATTATTTTAGAAACAATTAATAGAAACTGTCATAAAATATTTGCATAAATATAATATTAGTTGCCAAGCTAAATAAAAATTCTTATTTGGTAGCTTTCAGTAATATTTACTCATTAACTTCTGAAGATTAACAATTTTCTGCATACACACTCAGTTTGTTTCTTTCCATGTGTGCTGAAAGCTAAGATTAAAAGACAGACATCAGTGTTTTTTTCTTAATATGAACTTTTAAAAAAGTAGTTCTTAAAATATTAAAATATATGTCATTCTATATCACTAGTTATAACAACAAAGTTGCATTTTAGTTTTAGAAATAGAACAAGATGGCTCTAAAAAGAACCATTTTACTTCACATCCAAGTACTATCTTCTCTTGGTATAGAGTTATTTTCAATTATCTAGACCAGTGGTCGGCAAACCGCAGCTCGCGAGCCACATGCGGCTCTTTGGCCCCTTGAGTGTGGCTCTTTCACATGTGGGCGCTCACATACATTGTGATTGAAGGAGCACCCTAATTAAGTTAATAACAATGTACCTACCTATATAGTTTAAGTTTAAAAAATTTGGCTCTCAAAAGAAATTTTAATCATTGTACTGTTGATATTTGGCTCTGTTGACTAATGAGTTTGCCGAATACTGATCTAGACAATGTTATGAGTATAAATTTTAATTGTGTGAAGATATTTTTCTAACCAGATTAAATAATAAAAGTATTTTATTCCTGATTATAACTTCTTTGTTATAGCTCAGAAATTGTTTTAATGGATCTTTGCTTTTTACCATAAATAAAATGTTAGTAATCCTATATAATAAAAGCCCAGCAGCCATAACGGTGTAACGACCAGAACGACCAGAGACCAGAACCATGATGGCCCCTCACCAGGCTGGCTCCACCCCCCAGCAAGCAGTTAGGGGCAATCAGGTTTGCAGGAGAGTGGCTGGAATGATCAGGTAGGCAGACAAGTGGCTGGGGGTGATGAGACAGGCAGGCAGAGCCGCACAATGGAGCTCCTCAAAGAGGGAGACCCAGGCAACAGCCTTTGGGAGGGACCCTGGGCAGCTGTGATGGGAGGCTCTGGCGGCGGTTGACACTGCAGTGCAGGGCTGGTGCCACGGTGGCTCCTGAGCGGGCATGGTGCCTGCAGCCTGGCCCCGGCCTCAGGGTTGCAGCCTCTCCCTGCAGCTTCTGTAGGGCTGGACTGCCACTCCTCCTGCTATGATGCCTGGGCAGATCCCGGACACACCCATGACTGTGGGCTCTGTGCCAGGACTTGGACTCCACAGCTTGGCCCTGATTGCAGAGGAGCTGAAATACGCTGACATCCACAACATTAGGGCCATGATCGCCCCTTTGCACTTCCTGGAGGTGAAACTGGGCAAGAGGCCTCAACCTGTGAAAAGTGAGCTAGATGAGGAAGAGGAGCAGAGGAAAAGGTGCTGGGAAAAGAACCAAGTGGCAGCAGCCCCATGCTGGAACAAGAAGAAAGAGTGGACGGAGTTTCTGCAGTGGGAATCTGAGTGGCTGGAGCTCATGAATGTGGAGCTGAAAACGCAGATGGAGGAGCTGAAGCAGGAGTGGCAGCAGCTCATCCTGATGCTCAACTGGCATCGCCTCACCTGCATTGTCAGGACCAACAGCATTCAGTCCCCTGACTCAGAAGGCATCCCACTGCTGGAGCAGCTGGAGAAGAAGTGACTATGGCTTGGGAGGAGGAAGAAGAGGAGAAGGAGATGAGGAGAGGGAGGAGGAGGAGGGTCCCGGAGGGCCCTTCCTTGCTGCATGAAAAACTCTTCAATGAGGCTCAGCACAGCCAGCATCAGCCAGGCTTTTTTGTAAAACTCAGATCAGCCACACCAGGGGAAGAAATCCAGGCTGATGAAACCCAGGACCAAGCGCTGAGACCAAAGTAGTACTGAGGGGGACCTGTTCTGCCTGGGGCCAGGCTCGCAGGAGGCAAGACAGAGGCTCTGGGATGGAGAGAGGTCCAACCAGGCAGCTGTGGGCACTTCTCTGGCCTCTCCGCCAGGGCACTCACCCAAAGGACCTCTGAGCAGCCAGGAAAAGCCATGAGTTACAACCAAAATTAGGTTGAGTATGGAACTCAGAGTGAAACTGCAATCTGCCTGCCCCCAGCCCTGACCCTGACCCTGACCCTGATCCTGATGCAAGGCTGGAGAAGTGCACAGTGCCAGGTCGTGCTGTACCCACCCACCGTGGTCCAGCTTAGTCCTGCCCGGAGTGGCAGCTGGGACGCACCCTCACCCGCCCTGCTGGAGTTGCTGTGGGCATGAGGCATGGGTGCCCTTCCAAAGCACATACTCACTGAATGTTTACAGACTGGCTGTCCTGGCAGGGCTTTCAACTGCACATGTTTCTTATAATTTATTTTTTTTAAATACTTTTTACAAAAAAAAATTTATACAAGCAATATAAAAATGGATTTCTATAATCACTCGATGTGACACAGAATAAATATGCTATGGTTTGTTTGTTATGAACAGATATTCAGCAGTTATGGCCGTTGCATGGAACTTCTAAGTACTGTAGTCTCTGGATGTTGGGGGCGGCAGGGGCGGGGGGCAGTGCATTTCCATCCTGGTAAACCCTTCATAGTACTGAGTTCTGTATTGCTCAGTAAACATTACTCTTAGTTAAAAAAAAAAAAAAAAAAAAGAAAAAGAGGGAGGGAGGCCCAGGCACTGGCCAGTGATGCTGTGGCAGGTGTGCGGCCAGCCAGCGATCACCCCACAGAGGGAGGCCCAGGTTAGCCAAGCCATAGCACCACACCTGTTGCCTGCAAAGGGAGGCAACTGGTGGCAGGGGAGGGGGGGGGCAGTGCTGCACAGCTGGCAAGCAGTGGCAGTGGCGGGGGCAGGGCCAGCTGCCTGCAGCCAGGGGAAGGAAAGCCCTGATAGGCCCTGATCTCAGGCCAGGCCTAGGGACCCTACCCGAGGGGTCCTGTATTGTGAGAGGGTGCAGTCCGGGCTGAATTTTTGTGCACCAGGCCTCTAGTAAAAATATAACCAACAGTCTTATAATTATATGTATGAACAATACACGACATCATTTACTTTTATAGGCAATGAAATAATAAAGTTGGTGTAATTTTTTTTTGCAAAATTTAGTTAAGTAATTATTTTTAAAGGCAATTATTTTTTCTCAATATTTTTAAAGTGTAAGTTTGTACATTATATATGACATTACAAAACAATAGGCATACACTCTCCTGGCATTCTTTGAAAAAGTATTTCATATGAATAGTGTACTAGAGGGAAAAATGTTTATTGATTTGTGTATATTTTAAATGATATTTGTTCACAACAAAATAAATGTATTTTAAATTGCCCTATTTTCTATTATAAATGTGTAAATTTATATAATATTTTATATAAACTATAATGATTCCATCAGTAATTATTAGAGAGCAATTTTACTGTGTGGATTTGGGTGTGCTAGAAAGAGATGATCACAGCAATAAACATTCAATTGATTCAACCTACTGCACTAATTTCCAATAAGACTTCATCTTATCTTTATAGTTATTTTATAAAGATACTATAATTTTATTTTTTAGTGGTAAAAAATAAAGAAAGCATCCATGAATCCACTCAAATAAAAGTTGTTTTAGGAATGTCAAAAGAAAAGTCATTATTTCTTTGTTCACCAAATTAATTGCTGGTTGACCTTAGAGCTGAATAAGTGTGGTGGTACCTAGGCAACCAGCTTGACTAGTGTTAGCATCTGACTTCCGTGTTAGCAGGTTCTTAACATGAGCAAATATCAGCAATGATATTTTAAAGGCTTCTTCAGTGCATCTAAATCTTTTTGTAGATACTGTGAAACATATGTTACATCTCCTTTTTAAATGAGTACTTTCTTCATTGTACAGTTTCATTGGGGGTGGCAAGATTTCAGGTGATTACTATTAATATTGTTTCACTTATATTTTTTATGTTTTCTTTTTTTTAATTATTTAAAGTATTACAAATAGTAGTACATTTGTATCCTTTTCCCAGTCCCCCCGATAACCTCCCCCTGGCTTCCTCTACCCGGTGGCAGTATCTTGCGTCCATTGGTTATGCTTATATGCATGCATACAAGTCCTTCAGTTGGTCTCTTACCGCCCACCCCCAACACTCCCCTGCCTTCCCACTATAGTTTGACAGTCTGTTCGATGCTTCTTTGCCTCTGTATCTATTTTTGTTTATCAGTTTATAATGTTCTTTATATTCCACAAATGAGTGAGATCATGTGGTATTTATCTTTCACTGACTGGTTTATTTCACTTAGCATAATGCTCTCCAGTTCCAAACATGCTGTTGCAAATGGTAAGAATGCCTTCTTTTTTTACAGCAGTGTAGTATTACATTGTGTAGATGTACCACAGTTTTCTAATCCACTCATCTGCGATGGGCATTTAGGCTGTTTCCAAATCTTAGCTATTGTAAATTGTGCTGCTATGAACATAAGGGTGCATATATCCTTTCTGTTTGGTATTTCTGTTTTCTTGTGATACATTCCTAGATGTGGGATCACAGGGTCAAATGGGAGTTCCATTTTTAATTTTTTGAGGAAACACCATGTTTTCCACAGTGGCTGCACCAGTTCGCATTCCCACCAGCAGTAAAGGAGGGTTCCTTTTTCTCTGCATCATCTCCAGATCTTGTCTTTCATTGATTTGTTATGATATTTGTATTGATTTCAGAGAGGAAGGGAGAGGGAGAGAGAAATATAAACATCAATGATGAGAAAGAATCATTGACCTGCTGCCTCCTGCAGACCCCACACTGGGGATTGAGCATGTGCCTTGACTGAGAGTTGAACCGTGACCTCCAGGTTCATAAGTCAATGCTCAACCACTGAACCATATTGGCTGGCTTTAATCAAGTGAAAACATCTAATTATTTAGGAGTGTCACTTGATACAGTTGTGTCTTCTATGTCCAAAGGTAAATAAAGCTTAGATTATAATTATAAATTTTTATTTGGCTTTAAGTTATGAATTTCATCTACTTAAAGAAGTATTAATTTATTTAAAATTGAACATGCTTCAATAAATTATATACTGGTTTATACAATTATTCAAGTAGACTAAGTATCTATTATATGCCAGACAATTCAAATTAGTGGTTGTGAAGATGGATTAGCAAATGATTCTGCTCTATAAAAGTAATACAGCTCATCAAAGAAATATAGGATATAAATAAATAAAGTTAACATGGAATTGTATGCTATAACATGGTACAAAATCCTATATAATAAAAGCCTAATATGCAAATTGTCCCCTTGACCAGAATTTCCACTGGGAGTTCGACTGTTCTACCAGTCTCTATGATGCACACTGACACCAGGGGGCAGACGATCCAACCAATAGGTTAGCTTGCTGCCGCCACCGGTGTGTTGGACTGGAAAGTGAAGATTGAGATGAGAGCCATCAGGAAGCTCCCAGGGTTTGGCCTGAGCCCTGGGCAGAGGTGGGCAGGCAGGGAGCCAAGAGGGACCAGGTGGGCCTGGGTGTCACGGGAGACTGTTATGGGTGATCTGAGAGCCATGGCCTGCTCAGCCCTCCACAGCCTGTGGCATTCTCAGTGCACAATTTATAATCTTCAGAGCTGCTTCTTTTTATTTGTTAAGTTTCACTAACTACTCCAGGAGAGTGGGTAGCACCATTATGGGGGGACAGGCCAGCCACGCCTTCCTGAGGCCAAGGGGTGGCCTCGGGCTACCTGGGATGAAGCAGAGAGGGGGATGGGGCTGAGTCTGAGAAACCGAGTCCAAAATTTGAAAGGAAGTGGGAGGCAGTGAGGAGTGGAGTGGAGGGTGAAAGCTGCACAGGGGCCTAGGAAAGCTGATTGGTGGGGGCAGACAAGGAGCCCAGTGCCTCTCCGATGGGACAGGGTCCATGTACCCCCCTCCTCCTCACAGTGACCCGTCACCTGCACTGCCTCGCCCCCACTGCACAGCCTTTGGGGAGCTCCCCCCACAAAGGAGGAAGGGGGAGGCTGCAAACAAGAGAGGGCAGAGCAGGGCCCACCAAGTTAGGTGGAGGGGAGGGAGGTAGAGAACTCACAGGACTGGGGACAGAGATGGGCAGGGAAGGAGGGCTGTGTGGAAACGTCACTCTTGGTTGAAGTAGAAATCCTGACCCCATTTTACAGACCCTAGTAGAGTGTGGGTGTGTGTGTGTGGGGGGGATGAAGCCAAAAGAGGGTGTGAGGGGACTGGATGGATGGAGAGCACTGACGTTTGATTCATGGACTATTTATTTTTATTTTTGTTAATATATTTTTATTGATTTCAGAGAGGAAGGCAGAGGGAGAGAGAGATAGAGACATCAATGATGAGAGAGAATCAATCTACTGCCTCCTGCACACCCCCTACTGGGGATTGAGCCCACAACCCAGGAATGTGCCTTTGACCAGAATCGAATCCAGGACCCTTCAGTCCACAGGCTGTGGCTCTATCCACTGAGCCAAACCATCTAGGGCGACCCATGGCCTATTTAAAATCACTGCAGTAGGCTGAGCAAGGGTCTTACCAGGATGGTGTTACCTGATCATGAGGGTGTCTCTCCTTATGTTGGGGTAATTGGAACTGCAGCAAAGTAAAGACACACCCATGGAGCCTGCAAAGGGTTTCCATGCACACGATGCAATTTACTTTGTGTGGCAGCTGAAGAGGGTGAGCAGAGCCTTGGAAGGACATGAGGTCTCCAAGACCAGGGGCTAGAGGGAAAGTGCATGCCAAGCATTCTGCACCTTGAACTACAATCTATATATATATAAAAGCCTAATATGCTAAGTGTCCAACTGAGTGGTCAACCGACTGGTCGCTATGATGTGCACTGACCACTGGGGACAGATGCTCTGACTGGTAGGTTAGCTTGCTGCTGGGGTCTGGCTGATCGGGACTGGGCGAGATGGGGACAAACATGACCTGGAGCTTTCCCATGGTACCTCCTGCAGTTCTTCCCCAGCCATCGGCCCCAATCGGCCTTGATTGGGACTGGGCGAGATGGCCCTGATTAGCCCCAATCGCCAGCGGTGGAGGGACCCCACCTGTGCATGAGTTTTGTGTACCAGGCCTCTAGTAGTGTAATAAATTCTTTCCAGTAGAGGTGAGTGGTAGTACCCAAAACATAATCATGGTTTTGTAAAAATCAGGTCTTGCACAATGAGTCTCTGTTATCTTGGACATTATATTTAAATGTTTTTGAACATGAACCACTGTTATAAACACAGCTTACATTGCAAAGAAGTATAAATCCAGAGGCACACATGTATGTGCATATACACATAGACACTCATAATAATAACTTAAAGTTCATGAAACTTATCCTTTATGTGGCTGATGCACTCATTTTTAATTCTGTTTTATTCATTTATGACCCTTAAATTGATTTGACAACCCTACTAATGGGACCATGATTTTCTTTCAAAAGTACTACCCTAAAGGTAATGCTATTGTAATTGGTGGTAGGGGAATGATTCTAAGCACAGGAATTATAGGGCCAATAAAGCAAATTTTAGGTTTACAATGGAAAGGTGAATGAAATTAGAAAGCCAGAAAAAATGATATTATGTGTGTTTTCTCCCTTATCTTTTTTTTAATGGTTTCTTAAAAGATTCTTGTTTTTTTTATTTTTTAAAAATTTATCTTTATTGTTGAAAGTATTACAAATGTCCCCTTTGTTTATTTTTCTCATTGACCAGCCTCCCCACCCCCCGCCCTGCCCCATTTTAAAAGGATCTCTTAATGCTCTCTTAATGGACCTAGAGAATATTAAAGGATCCTTTTAAAGCAATAATTTGAGATATGGGTAAGTCTTACTTTAGGCTAAACATATGAGAGATAAACAGAGTTGAGTCTCATATAGTCTAGTAAAAAAAAAAGACAATCAATTAAGTTATGTGGGCAGCTAAATCTTAATGACAAAGTAGAAGATATATACATTTACATTAGCCTTTTTATGTTAAGGATCTCATCACTTCACAAAAGGTTTAGGAAAAAGTTGTATCAGTATGAAAATTAAATTCCCAGACAATCTGAAAGAATCACTTTGGGACTGTCAATAGTCAATGATAGGTCATCAATGAAGAAATCAAACAACTATGTACCATTAATAAAGTTTTCCAGGATTTTGCTTTGGTAACATTCATTTTAGGTTATGATTAGAAGAGAAATTTTCTAGACATTCTCCTTATATAACTATCCTTAAGACATCAGCAAATAGTGAAATGATATCTTTTCATTTAATCACAGGAGAAGATTTTACAATGTCTTCTCTAGGTCTGCTGTTAATATCTTCAGAAGTAATTCTATAAATCAATGGGCACTTCGAGGAACTAGAGATCATAATACTGTCAAATTTAGTCCAGGTATATAAACAATCTATATGTATCCTATATCAATATTATTGAAAGTTAAATTAAATTAAGTAAATATGTTTTTGTTACATGAGTTTGGTTGCTTAACCAAGCAAGAGGGGTCATCTTTGCCCCTACTCACTTTGTTTTCTCATTTTCTTCCTTATAATATGGCAAGTAAAGAACCATATAAATAAGAGTGTGTTTTTTCACAAATTCAAATTTCTTAAAAGTAGAGAATATAGCTGGCAGGAATACTTTAAATACATATCACCATCCTAATACATTTTGGAAGAATAAAGTTGATTCTTGGAAATTTCAAGGGTGCAAAGAACTCAAGCAGCACAAAGCATAGTAAACCAAATACAAATTGTGATATAATTGGCACAAGTTGAAAATCCTGATGTGCCAACCCAAGCTTCTCTACCCATCATTGTGCCTATCTCAATGGCTTTATGGGAAAAGAACAGTGTCAGATAAACCGTATTATTTGTTCTCAGACACCTGGTGTGATAATTTACCCTGACCACATGATAGTCATTAGATCTATTGAGAGGACATTTACTTAGTTCTCAGCATTCAGGACACTGGAAACCATATAGCCTATATAATAAAGAGGTAATATGCAAATTGACTGTCACACCCTTGCACAAGATGGCCGCCCCCACATGGTCACAAGATGGCCGCCACAAGATGGCCGGCAGGGGAGGGCAGTTAGGGGCGACCAGCAGGGGAGGGCAGTTGGGAGTGACCAGGCCTGCAGGGGAGGGCAGTTGGGGGGGACCAGGCCTGCAGGTGAGGGCAGTTATGGGTGACCGGGCCAGCAGGGGAGGGCAGTTGGGGGCAATCAGGCTTGCAGGGAGCAGTTAGGCATCTATCAGGCTGGCAGGGGAGTGGTTAGGGGGTGATCAGGCTGGCAGGCAGAAATGGTTAGGGGCAATCAGGCAGGCAGGCAGGCAAGCAGTTGGGAGCCAGCAGTCCTGGATTGTGAGAGGGATCCCAGATTGGAGAGGGTGCAGGCTGGGGCTGAGGGACAACCCCCCTCCCCTGCCCCTGTGCACAAATTTGGTATACTATGCCTCTAGTAATATATAAACACTCATCAGTCAATAATGCCCACCATGAGGGTTATTCAATTCCTCTTATTTTATGTCTAAAATGATAACATTATGTATATATTGATTGTCTATAGACACATAATGCTTTAAGCTTTCTCTCTAATGACTTAAATTGATGCCTTTTTCTCTCTTTCAGATTTTCCCACTGTGTCTTCTGAAACTCCAATCATTCCATGATTGATAAACTCTCTACCTCCTGCTCTTAAATGCCAGCAGGTTCTCTTCTGAGAATGTCTATTCCTTTAGCCTATTTCTTATCTACCTGCAACCCTAAGGCAGTATCCTGAAAATGGCTTTTCTTTTTATAAAACTTCTACATCTTTTATGCTTATTACACTGGGTTTCATTACTTTCTACTTCTCCTCTATTTCCTCAGGCCATTTAATCCAACAACTTTTCTATTTTCTCCCTAGCCAATACTGTCTGCTGTCATTGTTTACCTTCCTTATAGTTTTATAATTGTTCTCTTTCGGATCTTCTAAGTACTTCCATTTTTTTTCATAACCCTGGAGAGAAAAAAAAAAGTCTGCAAAAATATAAATCCAGGTTAGGTGCTTTATACCAAAGCTGATGCTTACTGCCAGAAGGAAAAAAAAAAAGGAAAAGAAAAGAAAAATAAAACAGATCAGTCTTTACCATTTTAAGTTGAGTTATCAATATTACCTGTTGGGTAAAGTACTAATTACAATGATTTCTCTCTAATCTTTTAAGTCTTCAACCAAACACATTCCTGATATAAAATATTTCCTCTTAACAGAGATGTATAGTTGTAAAACAGCAGATGTTCCCCTTTTTAATACAATCTAATTTTTCAACACAACTGGGCTAATTAATGATATCTATGTTTGTATTGTAAGTGGTGATGGAATCTTTTTGTTTATGCAACACTTGAGAATAAAACTTAGAAATGCCATGAGAATAAACTTAGATCTAAGCAACTTCCTCTTAGTTCTCATTATCAATAACAAAAGGTGAGAAAAATTCCTTCTGAAAATTATGAAGAAATGGTAACTACAGGAAGGTGGATTTAATTCAGTGTATGATAAGAATTCTGATAATTTGGTAACAGATGCTCTGTTATATCTTACATTAAATTTTAATAGACAGGCCAGGAATTCCTATTGTTTAATTAATGTTATTTTAAATTAAAATGTATTTAATATTTCAAAATTATATGATATTTTTCTCTATTATCCACCCCAAAAAATCTCGACCTCTATACAAATGTTATTATGAACTCATTTATTTAACCAATTATTTATAGAACTTTTTTTTATCTAGGGTAGAGATCATGGATTTTTTTCATGGATCTTCTCATATAGGGAATAAATCACTTGAATTGACAGTAGGTAACATCTTGGCTAATTATCTGATTGCCACTAGAGTATATTTGACATATAGAGAAAACGTTTTAACTGTGAAACAACTGATTTTCTACTGAATTCCTCAATGGAAAGATCTTCGAGTTCATGATGTAATGCTTTTTTAAGTGTGTATGATACATGATATGAACTAACATGATATGAACTAATTCATGACCAACCATTAAGGTATATAAGAACTAATCTTTGATTAAGGCACAACTATATCCCTGATTACTTCCTAAAACTTGCATTTTCTTCAATGTGTCTCAAATAAATAGATTGGAAAGCTGGACCAAAAAACATAATGAAGAAAATGGAAAGGGTAAAAATTAGATTAAACCAATTAGATAAACTAGAAAGTTCAGAAATATAATCAAAATTGGATATTAAAAATTGATAGCTTGGCTTACTTTGTTGGAGCATTCTTTCATGCACCAAAAAGGTTGTGGGTTCAATTTCAGTCAGGGCATATACTAAGGTTTTGGGTGCGATTCCTGATCAGTGCATGTAGGGGAGACAATCGATTAATGTTTATCTCTCACATCACTGTCTTTCTCTCTGTCTCTCCTTTCCTCTCTCTCTAAAATCAATAAACATATCCTTGGGTAATAATAAAAAATGATAATTTCATGATAATTACTACTATTAAATATAAAGCTTTGAAAATTAAATAGAAAATTTTGACATAATCTATAAGGAATATAAAATTTTAAGTGAGTGTATATTTTAAAAAATCACTTAAAAGAGACTAAATATAGAACACTAATCTGTAATTCTATGGCCTGAGTGAAGTCCCCCTCCCCTCCTGCTAAATATTAGACAGAGCTGTCCTCCAGATCGTCTGACAACAACAATATTTTTTAAAATAGCATTTAATAAAGATGAGGTTATCAGGTGAACAGGTCCAAATTTGTATTGAATTAAGATTTTTAGAGGCTATAAAGAGCATACAAGTATCTTTAGTTTTTAAAAGATATTTTAAAACAAATAATATCTTTAATATTAAATAGACTAATGCTTGCCAATCAGAGAACAATAATTCAATTTAAACAATACATTTAAGTACTCTATGCAACAAAACATTCACCATTAAGGACATGCATAAAAACACAAAACAAACCATAACAAACAAAATTTAATAAAGCCTCAATTTGCTCATAACAAAATACATGGGGTTGAGAAAAAGAGAAAGCAAATGACAAAATATGCCTGATGTACACTATGCAGAGAATAAATAATGAATAGGAATTAGCTGTTTCTCTCACATGAGGGCATTCTCCCTTTAAGACTAATCTTAGCAAAATATCACCCTCAAGGACATTTCTCATTCACTTTTTTTTTTTAATCCTCTCCAGAGGATATTTTTCCAGCAAGTGGAAGAGAGACGGAAAGACAGAGAGAAATATCCATGTGAGAGAAATACACTGATTGGTTGTCTCCTGCATGTGCCCAGAACAGGGCCCAGGCTGGGGAGGAGCTGCAACCGAGGTACTTGCCCTTGACCAGAATTGAACCAGGGATCCTTTCCTTCTGCAGTCTGACGCTCTATCCACTCAGCCAAACTGGCCAGGGCCATTTCTCATTTTTTAGTCTATGCAAAGGTCATTGTATGTTTCTATAATAGCTCTCTAATATAGCAGATATTATTATACTAGAGGCCCGGTGCACAAAATTCGTGCACTGGGGTTTGTGTGTCACTCAGCCCTGCCTGCACCCTCTCCAATCTGGGACCCCTCGAGGGATGTCCAACTGCCCGTTTAGGCCCGATCCTGGTAGGATTGGGCCTAAATGGGCAGTCGGACATCCCTCTCACAATCCAGGACTGCTGGCTCCCAACTGCTCGCCTGCCTGCCTTCCTGATTGCCCTTAACCATTTCTGCCTGCCAGCCTGATCACCCCCTAACCACTCCCCTGCCAGCCTGATTGACGCCTAACTGCTCCCCTGCTGGCCCGGTCGCCCCTAACTGCCCTCTCCTGCAGGCCTGGTAGCCCCTAACTGCCCTCTCCTGCAGGCCTGGTCCCCCCTAACTGCCCTCCCCTGCCAGTCTGGTCACCCCTAACTGCTCTCCCTTGCTGGCTTGGTTGCCCCCAACTGCCCTCCCCTGCATGCCCGGTTCCCCCCAGTTGCCCTTCCCTGCTGGCCTGATCGCCCACAACTGCCCTCTCCTGCCAGCCATCTTGTGCATTGGAGTGATGGTCAATTTGCATATTACCTCTTTATCATATAGGATTATAATAATCCCTTAATAATTCTTTTTTTATAGTTAGCTATAAACATCTTCAAAAAGTGTCAGTTTAATTTTTTACAATTGTAGTACTTGGACCATAGTAGATGATCAATAAACAATTTATGAATATAGTGCATAAATCAGTAACTAATATAGAGAAAGGCTTTTAAATTAATGTATGTTCAATTGAATTGAGCACAATTTTCCTAACAAAAACTAATAGTTAATGTGCTTCTCTCCACATCTATTAAATATGAGGATTTGTATTTTAATTCTACTACTGTTTGTATTTTCTTATTATATTAATATTTAATTCCATTTCCATTTTATTATACTCCATGCTATGCATTCATTACCATTGTTTTATTTATATTACCTAAAAGAAACATTATTTTAAAATGTCCATGTCACTTTTAAAAAAAAATGTTTTTATTTATTTCAGAGAGGAAGAGGGAAGGAGAGAGAAACAGAAACATCAATGATGAGAGAGAATCATTGATTGGCTGCCTCCTGCACACCCGTTATTGTCATGTGAACTGATGGTGAATGGAGCCATGAACTCCTGGTTCATAGGTCGAAGTTCAACCCATGAGTCACACCAGCCGGGCTAAAATGTCCATGTCATAATTTAAAATGTACCTCCTGCACATATATTAATTTAGTGTCATTCTCAACTGGTTTAAAATTTGGTACACGAAAAAGGGTATAGTCCCCCTGAAGGTACCAATATTTTGGGGACTGTGTCAAGACTTTCAAGAGAAGGTAAAGAGCAAACTTGGGAAATGGAATTCATTTCATTTAACTCCTAGTGGCCACAACACAAGGCTTTAAAATTTGATGACACTGTAAACGCATGGACTACATAATCTTGGGGCTTCCAGTTATGTGACAATCTTTGAATGTTAAAGTTGAGAAATAAGTAAGCAGCTTCACATTTTATGCTCAACAAATACTTGGCCTTGGAATGTCTACTGAATCTGTGGGGTCTTACTCCACAGGCAAGGGCAGATTTTATACTGACAGGTCAAAATCTCTCTGCAGAGGTTTCAGCATGAGAACCCTTGCAATCACAAGCCTTGCTACAGAGGGTATCTACACTAATAAAAGAGAAACATGCTACGCTACCAGCCAATCAGAGTGAGTATGCAAATTAACCTGAAAACATGGCGGCAGCCCTGCAACCCTGCCGCTCAGGGCCTGTGGGGGTCGGAGAAGTTGGGCGCCAACGCCTGAGGCTGGCTGCAGTCCAGGAGAGGAAGAAGCCGCCTGCCCTGTGATCCCAGGACGCAGACAGCAGCAGAAGCCTCATGTCCACCTGCCCCACGTCCTGGGGGAGACGGAGAAACCGGGCCCCAGTGCCTGAGGCTGGGTGTGGCCCGGGAGATGAAGAAGCCGCCTGCCCCATGATCCCAGGCCGCAGCCAGCCGGAGAACTCACCCACACTGCATCCCAAGGAAGACGGAGAAGCCACCTGCCTGCGGTCCAGGTGCTAGCAACTGTGGCTGACTACAGCCTGGTAGATGGAGAAGCTGCCCACCCTGCGATCCAGGGTGTCAGCACTTGCGGCTGCAGCCCAGGCAAAGCCACCTGCCCAACATCCCCTACGGCTGCAGCCAGCCTGGGCGCCTATGGCTGACCAGAGGGAGGGAAGCCTGGATCCTGGGTGCCTGTGGTCAGCTGGAGGAGGGAATCCTGGGTCCCAGATGCGGGGGGCGAGGCAGAGGTGGTTAGGGGCAATCAAGCCAGCAGGGGAGCAGTTAGGGGCAATCAGGCAGGCAGGCAAGTGGTTAGGAGCCAGCAGTTCTAAATTGTGAGAGGGATGTCCGACTGCCGGTTATCCCCTGATGGGTCCCAGATTGGAGAGGGTGCAGGCCCGGCTGAGGGACACCCTTCCCCCCCCCACCCCCCCCTCCGTGCACCAATTTCATGTACCGGGCCACTAGTATTGAATGAAAGGATGCCAGAACCTCAGCTTACAGAAAAACACTGATAAAACTAAGAATAAAAAATTATGTGATTTAGTATTATTATTGCCTATATTATTCCTCTAGTAAAACTGTTTTTTTTTCCCACAGATTTTTGGATTAAAAGAGGTAAATGTAAAGCTAAATCCCCCGCTATGATAAAGTTATTCATGCATATAGTGCCTTCTCTGTGTTTGCAAACATTTGCTTAGTATATGGTAGGATTCTCTTATTGAAACTGTTAATGATTGGCAAATTTAATATTGAATTATTAATTTTAAACAATAATAAATAAGTTTGTATCCCATGATAAATTCTCTGATGTTAGAGAAACTTTAGAAGCAAGTCAGATAGCAAGAAAAAGTCATATTTTAAAGTAAACTATTTAGAAAAATCCACATTATAGGTATTATATTTTCTGGCAATCAGGTTGCCTATACTTGAAACAAAACTCAAAGAGTCGTTTAAATTTAGATGTGTTTATATTTGGTAATAAACAGATTTCTATAAACCTGGCTCAATGAAATAATTGTAAAAATAATTTTCCATAAAATCAGTCATTTTATTTTAATCACTGTCTATAAGCTCATTCTGGAGAAAATATTTGAATATCTATCATCATTCCTGAGCCATTACTTAGAAAATAAATGTCGCTTATAGATTTAAGTGCTTCCCAGAAAATGCAATGGTAAAGTACATAAAAAAGCTCATGGCTTTAGAAAAATAAAAGGCTTTGCATGGATAGTATCCAAAAATATAAACTATTACTTTGTAAAATCAAATAATTTTGTATGTAATATTTTGTGTCCTAAATTCAGATTTAAAACTTCTCTTTAAAATATTATAGCATATTTTGGCTGTTGTAAAATTTTAAATCTCACAGGTATACTTTTTTTCACATTGCTTTTTTATTTATTCAATCACCATGACTACTCGCATTCAACTCTTTGCACCTGCAAATGAATCAAAGCCAGCTTCTAAGATGTTTGGCATCTTTTTCATAGGAGAAAGAGAATAAAATTCTGTGGTTTTTTGCTGGCCCTAAATTATAGCTTACATAAACAGCAGAAGATATCCATGTCATCTTTTCTGTTTACCTTGGTCTGTTTTAATCTCAGTGACACTTGTCTTCATGAGACTCTACTTAAAAAGATGAGTTGAGTTTACATCTGAAGGGAAATGATTTTGCTGGTGCTTCAGGATTCACTGGCTGGTCTAACTATAATAAATTGTGGCATATCTTTTATGATTACGTATATTACATGACTGAATAATGCCCTCATCATATATTCCTGAACTGTTTTAATAATCATGTCTGCTATTGTAAGCTTTATCTGAGACTAATGGACTGCCATGTGAGTTATGACCATCAATTGAAGCTCTTGCTATAATATGATACTTAACTTGCTTGCCACAAAGGTTACATGATATGTGAACATTATAAAAGTATGAGAGCATGGACACATCACTATTGACTAATAATCCTGGCTTCTTTCCTGATTAAGTATAGAGAAAGGAAAACACCTCATATATTAATAATCAAGTTTATATATGTCATCCATCCATAAAAACATTTTTTTTCAGAAAATAAATGTGAATAAATGTATAAAATGGAAAAATGTAAGTTTTGGCATAAATTTATAATTGTATGCATATTTATTTACCCAAGTGCAGGACTATTATTCATTCTTTCTTTTGCATCTCTGGTTTTTAGTTGATTTAAAAAATGGTATTTTTGTCAAATTTTGTATACTATTCAAAAACATTTATTAAGACACTACAGCATGGTGGGGAACTTGAATTTTTCCCTTTTATTTTTTATATTTATTATTTTTTACTTTATTTTTATTACACTGTTACTTGTTTTGTTTTGTTTTTAATGCTAAAATGAAGCTGCTGTGTTTGAGTAAAGACATTGTTTCTAGTAACTACATAGCAAATTAGGTTAAAAAATTGATAACAAATTTTACTCCCATTACATATAGTCACTTTGAGTAAAGTCTGTAGTATTACTAAGTTTAACCACTTGAGTGACCTTATACAAAGCGTTTAGACAGTGTTTTGTAAGTGACTGTAAAACTCAAATTGCACAATGAATAGTAAGAGAACCAATCAAAACTGCTAAATCTAACATTATGTTACCCTGCAAAACAACATACAGGGTTACTCATGTGGAAAACAATAAAATAATAAATAACACAAGAATCAACTCCATGCTTGTGAGCTCACAACTCCAAATCTATGTTTGCTCACCCTGTAATTCTTACACAGATAGCTGCTGTGAAGAGGATGTAGAGATACTCTATTTTCTAAAAACTTTCTTTTAGAAAAAATATTGGAAAATATTTCTAAATAATCATTTAAAACGTCAGGATGAGGACTTTTCTGAATTGTTGTATGAGACCAAAACTCAAAAGACTTAATAGTGATTTAATCAATTTGTTTTGAAAATGGCTTTCTATATAAAATTTATCACCATGAAACAATACCTCTTCTGAACAAATACAAGCTGAATAAATATGTTCTATACATGCAATGTATTTGTTCTGATCTAAAAAAGGTATTTAATTTAAATATTTTTACATATTTAATATACCCTCTTTTCAATTAATTTTAGCTTAAAAGTAATGCTTATAATATTGCATAGTTGGAGGCTAATCATCTGTTTTCTCCTTTCAAGGGCAGAAGAGATACTTTACACATGTGTAATTGGAGCATGATCACGTCATTGTTCACACATTAAGAGCCTACAAAGCATTGTCACATCCCTAAAATTGAAAAAGAGGTACTATGTCAATTAGTACTGCTAAACTTCAACATCTCTAAAGTTGAAAAGATTTTAGGTGTTGCTGAAGATTACAACTACTAAAGGAAGTTGAAAATATTCATCTACTTTATGTTTAAACTTGAGATTAGACCTATACCAAGTGTATGAAATGATTGTAAATTTAGATGTTTGGTTTAGCATTAGAACTTAAAAATATGTGTCTTAAAAGATTTTATCATATTTTTAAAAATCCATTCAGTAATTACAAAACTTACAGGAAAATATACTCCAATACATCAAATGTATCAGGAAAAGAGAAACACATGGTCACAGGATTCTCAAGAGGAACAGAAAGAGATTTTCTCTTTCTCTCTCATACATAAATATGCACATACTGTATATATACTGAAAACCCTAATCTACTTTTGATAATGTTTAAGTTCAAAAAATCAGAATCAAAACTAATATGATAAAAAATAAGATTTATATTAAAAATAAATATCCAGATTTCTTAGGGAAGAGACACATATTTAAGTTTTTACCTCTGATGGTACTCAAGAAAAATTGAATGTAGGTAAGGAGTGAGTTGAACGAAATTTTCTTTTAGCTACAATTGTTATAACTGCTCTTAGGAAATGAAGAAGCCTATATCCACATACTGTTGAAAGTGTCCTCTGAAAGGTAAAGATAAGGCTTAAATGTAAAATACAAAATTGGAAAAATTGTACATTGACAATGAAAATTAATATTGCTAGAAAAGAGATGCCATCATGCTATTTGTTTTTAGATTTTTTGGTAAATTTTGCAAATTTTCCACTCTGTGTAAGATAGTATTATTTAGAAATCAGTCATGACTCTTTGTTGTTGTTGTTGTTGTTGTTGTTGTTAGTCCTCACTGGAGGATATTTTCCTCGTTAATTTTTAGAGACAGTGGAAGGAGAGGGAGGAGAGAGAGATGGGGAGGGGGGGGGAGGGAGGGAGAGAGAGAGAGAGAGAGAGAGAGAGAGAGAGAGAGAGAGAGAGAGAGATTGCTCATCACTGTGAAAGAGACTCATTGGGGCTGGGGATCAAACCTGCAACCCAGGAACATGCCCTTGACCAGGAATCGAACCCTCGATGCTTTGGTGTTCAGGCCCACACTGGCTATGGCAGTCATGAAATAAATAAAATAAAATAATTTACCCTATTTTTTGTTTGTTTTATTATTATAGCTATCTATTTTCCATTGCCTACTTTACCCCACTTCGCCCAGCCCCTACCTGACCCCCCCAGGTCTTCACTACCCTATTCTCTCTGTCAACGGGCTATGCATATAAGTATATACATTCTTTGCTTTCTCTCTCCTGGTTTCCCTAATGCTATCTTCTTTAATTCTCTCTCACTTCTGCCTTTTATTTTATCTCTATTGCTACTCTGTCTCTTTGTTTACATATTAACATTTTCTATATATATATATTTTTTCAGGAAAGACATAATTAATAAAGGAGAATTTTCAATAAAAAAATAAATAAATAAAGGAGAATTTTCTTCTATCTTTCTTTGATTATCATACTACGTTTTCTAATTCCAAAACATTTGTTTATAGTGTTCCTCCTTTATTACTTTTCCACTAGTTATTTTTTCTGTAACCAAGTTATCATTTTACCTTTAACTAAAGGGCATTAATATTCTAATATAATTTCAAGTGATAAGGTGTTATTGAAATGACACATGTAAGCATGTAAAAGCAAGCATTTGGCCACATGAACATACTAACTAGGGAACTTTGAACAGCTCTTCAGAATTGAGGAAATACTTGTCTGGCAGCATACGAAGAAGCAGTGCAGTGCAGTGGAAGAAAGCGTTGTCACTAGAGGCAACCTGGGAACCTGCCTCACCCTTTACCAGCTACATGGCCTCAGAAATGTTATTTATGCTTTCTGTATCTCTGTTTATTCAACTACAAGTGGATATTATAGAACTGTCTACAAAATGAATAAAAAAAGCTCAGGCTAATTTTTTTATAATCAGATAAAGAAAGGTATGTAGCCAAAACCGGTTTGGCTCAGTGGATAGAGCGTCAGCCTGCGGACTGAAGGGTCCCAGGTTCGATTCCGGTCAGGGGCACGTAACTTGGTTGCGGGCACATCCCCAGTGGGAGGTGTGCAAGAGGCAGCTGATCGATGTTTCCCTCTCATCGATGTTTCTAGCTCTCTATCCCTCTTCCTTCCTCTCTGTAAAAAATCAATAAAATATATTAAAAAAAAAAGGTATGTAAATGCTCCCATTAAGATAGACATATGAGCCTGACCAGTGTGGCTCAATGGTTGAGCACCAACTCAGGAACCAAGAGGTCACCTGAGTCAGGTTTGGTCAAGGAGAGAGTCTTTGTCTTTTTCCTGAGTGAAATAGTTTAAATGTTATACAAAATGTTCTCAAATCGATGTTCACTTAGACATCCCGTTGGTCAAGTGTAATCAATAGCGTAAGCAACAAAGAAATTGTTATAAAAATTAAAGATGGCTTAAATACGTACTAGATGAGATGAATAAAATAGCAAACATTAGTAAGCATTTTTTGTCCTAACATCCTTTTTTTAATGCTATATTTTTGTTTCTGTAATGATGTGAAACATATCAGGAAATTTCATTACTGCCAGTCATGGACATAATGTAAGTCAGACCCTGCAAATATTTCTGCTTTTCTTCTTCACCTTAAAAAATTATTTTCAATAAAATTTTTCATAGAAAAGTTTAAGCAGAATTCTTCATCTCAATTTGATAATTAATATCCCTCTACAAAAATCTTCCGCATCAATAAAAATACAACATACAATGGCTATAACTACTTAATTTTTAGGTTTTTGCAAGTGCAAAACTCATCATATATGGAATAGAGACTCGAACTTTTTTTTTTTATGAGAAATTGATCTAAACTCCACATCCTTAGCTGGATTCCTGTAGTATTTTCTTTGGTACTCATGTTTTGAATTGTTGCAGAATAGTATTAAACTTAATATCTGATGGAAACTGTTGAGTGCCAAAGGATCGACAATTTGAATTAACAAGGATCCCACTAAAGAAGTCAAGAGTTAAAATTTCATAAAATTTTAAAAATAAAAATGATTGACAGAGTACTGACCCATCCAATTAGAACACTGACATGGAAGAAAGCCAGGCAGACAAGCTGGAAAGGGATCTAAAATACTGGGTCCTAAAGGGGGAAATATAGTTACTTAGATTACTTTCCAGAAAGCAAAGAGTTTAAAATTATTGAGAAAATGTTCCCTCATACCATTCTTTTTTAATTGCTATGCTTTTTTTTACTGTTATTATGCAAACATACTAGAAAAGCCATTGATGCCACTTGTGGACATAATGCAAATTAAAATGAGATCCTGCAAATATTTCTGCCTCAATGTTCTATTAATTCTGAATTTTAAATAATCAATTTAGAATGTTTCAGGTTAAATTAAAATTTTATTTTAGAAATATTCTAAAGATAATTTGATCAAGGTTATAATACTGAGTTTAAAATATTAAATAAATTGTATAAAATGTCAGTCAAATATTATTGGGAACTCACATAATAAATATAAAAAGGATAGTATTTTACAATACAAATCAATAGTTTTATTGCACTGTAAATTTTTCATATTTTTCAAAGTGGTTATGTAGACTTTGAGATTAGGTAACATGTTATGAGTGATGTAGACTCTCAAGTCTTTAATGATTTAAATTTTTTTCTCTTTATTTGACAAATCAACTCAGCTACCTGCTATTTATATGTTTCTTTGTGGGTAAATTATTTTATTATAAAAGCTTTAATAATAATTATCAAGTAATAAAAATAATGACATCTTAAAATTGATAAATTATATTTTTGATAGATTAAAAATTTCCTTATTTAACCTTAATTGAAAGTAACATGAAATGATATGCATGGAGAGAGGGTGATGGTGATTGAACAATCTATTTTTCATTCCACTTATATTCTCAGCATGATATTTATATTCTAGTTTTCATGCTTCCCTGAATATTTCAGATCTAAACATTTCTGAAAATCAGCAAAAAGAAATTACTTCATAAATTAGAAGCCCCTGAAAGTTAACTCTTTTAGATTTGAATTTTTGAAATGTCATCAAATTTTTAAAAAGGATGAAACACTTCAACAATGATAAATCATTTTTTTCTATTTAATTCTGATGTACAAGTCTTTTGATTTCAATGTTGAAGATGTACCATCATAAAAACCTCTTCTGTCCCAACTTTGTCTCCCAGGTTATCTTTGAACCGTGCTTCCTAAATGTAGTCTTTCTTTCATTTTTCTATCTCCATATTTTATGTATTGTGTTATATGGTCACTGACTGAAACTAAAATATAAATGGAATAAAACCTCAAATTATTTTTGCTTTTTAATAATGCTCCAATCCATATTTTATTTGAATTATGCTATGTTAATAAGCATCTCTATTATAAAGAATTTGATCTGTCACTTCAAGCCACCTTTCTTTAGGTATTTTTACTGTATTATTAGTGCCTATAGTTAAAAGTACTGTATTGTATATATAAAATTTTGCTTAGAGAATAGATTTTATGTTTAACTAGAGGCCCGGTACATGAAATTCATGCACGGGTGGGTTCCCTAGGCCTGGCCGGTGATCAGGGCCTATTGGGGCCATCTTGTCCAGTCCAGATGGGGCCAGTCCAACCAAGGCCTGCTGGCTGCCAAATGGGACCTGCTGGATAGGGGAGGGAAAGAGGGAGGGGCTGTGGGAGGTTGGCTGGCTGTGGGAGGTTGGCTGGCTGTGGGAGGTTGGCTGTGGGAGCGCAGTGACCACCAGGGGGCAGCTCCTGCATTGTGTGTCTGTCCCCTGTTGGTCAGTGCACATCATAGCAACTGGTCGACCGGTTGTTCAGGTTGTTCTGGTTGTTCGGTCGTAACGGTCGTTTAGGCTTTCATATATATAGACTAGAGGCCCGGTGCATGAAATTCATGCACGGGGGAGGTGTATCCCTCAGCCCAGCCTGCACCCTCTCCAATCTGGGATATCCCTCTCTCAATCCAGGACTGCTAGTTCCCAACCATTCACCTGTCTGCTTGCCTGATTGCCCCTAACCACTTCTGCCTGCCAGCCTGATCACTCCCTAACCATTCCCCTGTCAGCCTGATTGAAACCTAACTGCTCCCTTGCTGGCTCAATTGACCCTAACTGCCCTCTCCTGCCGGCCTGGTCACCCCTAACTGCCCTCCCCTGCCACCCGGGTTACCCCTAACTGCCCTCCCCTGCAGGCCTGGTTGCCCCAACTGCCCTCCCCTGCAGGCCTGGTCCCCCCTAACTGCCCTCCTCTGTTGGCCTGGTCCCTCCCTACTGCCCTCCCCTGCAGGCCTGATCGCCTACAACTACCCTCCCCTGCTGGCCATCTTGTGGCAGCCATCTTGTTAGTATCTGATTATGTTAAGCACTTTAATACAGTATTTTATTTCAAAATTAATTCTTAAGGAGATGTTATATGTTAACTTGAAAAGTGTAATCCTTTTTCAGGGGATTAAAGGTGTCACTATCAAGAGTTATAAAAATTTGTAATATTGTAATACTAAGCTAGACCAGTAATTTTGTTTCTTTAATACTTTAAAGCAAATGTTTATTTCAGGAGTACACTTTTTAAAAATATATATATATTTTATTGATTTTTTACAGAGAGGAAGGGAGAGGGATAGATAGTTAGAAACATCGATGAGAGAGAAATATCAATCAGCTGCCTCCTGCACAGGCCCTACTGGGGATGTGCCTGCAACCAAGGTACATGCCCTTGACCATAATTGAACCTAGGACACTTCAGTCCACAGGCCAACACTCTATCCACTGAGCCAAACTGGTTAGGGCATGAGTACACTTTTTAAATGAACATACTTATAATGAAATAAAGCTGTTGAAAATGATATATATTTGGAGAAATCTGAAGATAAAGAAGAAAAACTTTAAACACCTGTTCAAATAAAAGCCATTGACAGTGTTTGAAAAGCAGCTCTTACCTAGGACCTGTTTATTGAATTCTCCTTTCTAAAAGGTTTTCTTTTTTTTTCATATTTGATAGCCATAAGCCCAATGTAGTAACAATCAATATATGTAAGTTAAAAAAAAAAGATCTGGAGATTACAAACTCATGAAAAGTATCCAGAGATTACAAACTCACCAATTCATAACAAAATGAATTATTTTAAAAAGATAAATAATTTTCATGAAATTTTATCAACTAACATTTTGTTTGAATGTCATTATACATTTTTCCATGTACATAAATAAATGCTTAATCCATTAACTTTCCATTTTAAACATTCAGTGGGTGTATATACACTGAGTGGCCAGATTGTTATGACCACCTGACATTTGCAGGCAAATTAGCCGTACACTGTATCCTATGGGATATGGAAGCCGAAGGCCTGTTCGAACACCTTTGCTGTCTGCAGTTACCAAGATGAAACGTCTCCAATTCGCACAAGAACACAAGGATTGGACAGTCGAGCATTGGAAAAAAGTCATGTGGTCCGATGAATCATGTTTCTAGTTGCATCATGCAGATGGCAGAGTGAGAATTTGGTGGAAACAGCATGAAAGCATGCATCCCCACATGCATGAGTACAACCCTTCAAGCTGGTGGGGGCAGTGTTATGGTTTGGGGCATGTTTTCCTGGCATGATTTGGGCCCTTTAATTCATGTGGAACGACGTCTGAATAGCACAACATGCCTAAGTATCGTTGCTGATCAAGTTCATCCTATCATGTTGATGGCATATCCCAATGGAGATGGCTTCTTCCATCAAGACAATGTGCCTTGCCACGGTGCTCGTATTGTGCAGGAGTGGTTTCAAGAACATGAGGGAGACTTTACCTCGCTTAGATGGCCCCCACAATCACCAGATCTCAATCCAATTGAGCATTTGTGGGACGAAGTTAAAAGAGCCATCAGGCAGCTGGTTCCACAACCATCAAATCTCACAGAACTAGACAGTGCTATTCATCAGGCATGGTGTCAGATTCCTCGCATCACCTTTCAACATCTCGTGGAGTAAATGCCAAGAAGAATTGCTGCAGTACTGAAGGCAAAAGGTGGCCCAACGAAGTACTGATGGGGTGGTCATAATAATCTGGCCACTCAGTATATTTTGTAATACAAGCTGAAAATTTTCTTCTGTAAAGAATTACATATAGGCTATTGCTTAATTATAGCAACTGACTGGTTCCTGTATTTTAGTATTTAGATATCAATAACATAACTGTAAGATATCTTTTAAAATCTTGGCATTGTAAACCTAAACCCCTAATAGGCAAGGAAAATAATAGCTGCTGGAAAATTATCTAGAATTAATAAAACAGAAATCAAGAGGGAAAACAATGTAATTAAGGTCTAAGCTGACAAGTAAAAGTAATTGTTTCTCTCTATTGTTTGGTGCAGTGTACATAGTTTTCAAAAATATTTGCTTACTTAAAATAGAAGTACAAAAAGTGACTGTTTGTAATTCTAATTATATATACTAGAACTCATTACATAATGAGAAGATGAGCAAAGTGTTTGAGGATTGGGAAGGACTTATTTTTCCATTTAGGAAAAAAAATATTTTTCCAAGGAAGAATTACATGAATCTGTCATTTCCTGGAAAGCATAAAATACCTTAGAGCTCAAAGCAAACAGAGAAAAATTGACCACCTATTTAATAAAATTTGAAGCCTTTAAGAACTGATACATGAAATATCTGTGTTTGTGAGAAAGTCATTTCCAATTTCTAATATTTAAATTCCTGGTGCTTTTTATGTATAAGGTTCTCAACCTAAGTACATTGACACTTTGGATAATTCTTTGTTTTAATGAGACTCTTTTGTGCAGTGTAAGAAGTTTAAAAACATCTCTGGTCTTTACTCACTAAATGCTAATACCACTATTTACCCATATCATAAGAGCTAAAAGTGCTCTTTACTGATATTACTCAGGGAAACAATTTTGTTCCACTTAGGAACTTGTTGATCTATAATTGGAACATAAAGCATTGTTTATCCATTATTTTAGGATATTTAATTTTTTTTGTCAGTTTGTGGTTATTATGAGTAAAGCTGTTTAGAACTTCTCTTTGTCAATCTTTCTATGGATATAAGTTTTTATTTCTCTTGGGCAATTCCTAGTAAAAGTACAGGAAGATATTTTGTCTGGGAAATCATCCTTCCACACTGGTGTCTGCTGAGTGCCACCCACCATTAAATTATCTCGTATGTTTAACCTCTGGACCCCATTTTGGATTTATGTTCTCTCAACTGCTTATGGGTTTCTCTTAATAGTGGTAGTAATTGTGTAATGGCTGCTCCATGCTAGGCTTTGGGAAGGGCAGTGGGTATTCTCAGACCCCTCCATGTTGAGATATTAGAACTTTACTCACTAGGCCCTTTCCATCTACACTTCTTTCTACTCCCATTCATCCTCCACTGGTTCTATTGGGGAAGCAAAAAACAGAAACTAACTTTGTAGACTCACTTCCAGCAAATGTGTCTGAAGTCCCAATGCCCTACCATACCAGGTCCATTTGTAGAGAACATTTTCTGGACCAAAATCTCAGATACTAACAATGGATCTTCTCCCACCACTACATTGACTTCCTCTCTCCACCAGAAAACTAAAGAACAGATACATAAAGATTAAGATTTAGATTAAAAAAAAAAAAACCCTACCTGCTCTGGCCTCTATTTCTATTCACCCACACACAATGCTACTGAGTGGACATTGAAAAGCATTACCGAAGAGCCTAATATTACGAGAAAGACAAGTATCATATGATCTCACTTATATGTGGAATCTAATGAACAAAATGAACTGATGAATAAAAATAGAGCCAGATACATGGAAGTATGCAACAGTCTGATGAATCTCAGAGGGAAGAGGGGAAGCAGGGGTGGTACGGGAGAGGTAGTGGGAGAAATTAACCAAAGAACTTACATGCATTAATGCATAACCCTTGAACACAGATAATAGTGCAGTGAAGGCCTGAGGGGGGTCTAATAGGGGGGAAAAGGGGACATCTGTAATACTTTCAACAATAAAAATAAATTTGCAAGAAATGAAGAAGGAAGGAAGGAAGGAAGGAAGGAAGGAAGGAAGGAAGGAAGAAAGGAAGAAAAGCACTACATGAGAGCCTAATGTTAGGTTAACCCTGACTGCCAGAAGCAACAGCCAAGGACCCCGGGAAAATGATCTGCATGCCACTTTCTTCTTCCAAGTCATGCACAACTATATCTAATTGTCAGAAAAAATATCACATCCAGAAACCTGGCTTCAAGGAAGTCTCTAATTAGCTCTCTAATTTCTCTAAATAGGAGGGAGAGAGATGTTAGAATAAAATCACATACCCTCCTACTGAGGTATCTAGGTAGTAAGCCTTAGCACCTCACTTGTTCACATTTCAATTAATGCTGGAGTATTTAGTGTTTGCAGAGTGTTCCAAGCGAGGAGGGAAAGTCAGGTTGCCAGCAGGAAGCAAAAGCTAGGAGCATTTATGGTAAACTGCCAAAAGACATTTAAGAAGAAAACGGTGTGAACCTCTACAGCACATGTGGGGAAAAAACATTTTTATGCCAAATTTTCTACTTATAACTTGTATTATTGTTTTCTTAAAGTTTTCCCAAATTACATTTTAGTTCTCACAATACCCGTTTTTGCTCCTGCCTGTACAGATTCCAATAGCAATGTTGAAATGAGCAATTGTTTGAAATTGTGGGCTGGTGGGAATTGTTGTGTCAGCTTTCAGGGGCTTTAAAGCCAAGAATGAGTCTGTGTGATATCACCAAAAGAGGAAATATAGATAGAAAAGGGGTCCAAAGAATGGTAACCGAGGTACACCCAACATTTAGAGGCCTTGGGGAATCCAATGTTAGAGGTAATGCAATAAGTTGAAAAGAGCCAGAAAATATATTTTAAAAAAATCAACAAAATCAGAGGATAAAGAAATGTGGTGGTTTAGATGCAACATGAAAATAAGGATGTGATCAGCAATGCCACATGATGACTAATATTAGTATCAAAGATAGTGACAACACAACAAAAACAGTAGCTAATGCATATTATACTTGCCTTATTCCAAGTAGTGTTCTAGCACTTTCAGTCTATTAAAACTCAATCCTCACAATTCCGTGAGGCAAGTATTAGTATATTTCCAGTTTTGCAAATGAGAACTCTGAGGCCCACAAAGTTCAAGTGGCATGTCCAAGGTCATATAATTAGTAAGTAGAGGAGTCAGGATACAGAGTGTATTCTTTTAAATATATAGCTACTAGAGGCCCAGTGCAGGAATTTGTGCATGGGTGGGGTCCCTCAGCCTGGCCGGCGATCGGGGCCATAGGGGCCTTCTTGCTCAGTCCCTATCGGGGCCGATCAGGACTGGCCAGGGGGAGGGACCAGAGGTTGGCTATGGGAGTGCACTGACCACCAAGGGGCAGCTTCTGTGTTGAATGTCTGCCCCTTGGTGGTCAGTGTGCGTCATAGTGACCTGTTGACTGGTCGTTTGGTCACTTAGGCTTTTATATATATATAGATATGTGTGTCAGTGTTTGAAAACAAGTGGAAGTGTTTGTATGAGTTTGTGATAATGACTATTGCAGGTTGAATGTGTTCATTGTCTAAGGCAGTGGTCGGCAAACTGTGGCTCGCGAGCCACATGCAGCTCGCGAGCCGTGGTTTGCTGCTCTGTTGACTAATGAGTTTGCTGACCACTGGTCTAAGGAATCTGCTAATTTAGTATAATTATGGGTAATTTAAGTTACTTCCCTCTTAAAAATTAATGACTTATATGAATTCATAAAGGGGCTCCTTCTTATGTGTTTTTGAATCTTGGACTTTATTTCTGGGAATCACTTTTTTCCTCACTGCATCATCCCTTCTGTTTTAGTCATACATCTGCATTTTTCATCTAATTGTCAAACACTGAAACACACCACTAAACACTTTGCATACCACTAAAGTGTAAAGAAGAGCAGAAATTGAGCTGTTGGTGAAAGATTCAATGCACCTGTTTCTAATTAAGACATGGCAATGGCTGCTAAATCCTTCTACGTATCTGGATGGAGGCTCTTGAGACCATGTCATCTCTTTATCCTCTGACTTACATCAGAATGAGTCCAGCAGGGATGGTCTTCATCCCTGTTACAAGAGCTTCTCCCTACAGAGAATTAGACCCTCTGGCAAAGCCCAGGCCGTAACTGAGATTTCCTGGCAAATTCCATGTGTGGAGAATCAAACCCTCAGAAACCTTCCAGGAGAGAACGTCCATTGGTTTCAGCTGTGCCTAATTTGCCATGAAACTTTAGAGAGGGCAGTAAATTAGTGAATGTTTTGCTGTAGATTTTCCTGCTTAGGAGACACACACACACACACAGAACAGGAGGGGGTCAGATGCAGTATTTTTTCTTTGAAGGTGAAAGAACATTTATGCCCTTTATGTCACTTCAGATATCCACGACTAAACAGGGATGGACATGCCAAAGAAGTAGGTGGAATTCGTTTTTGTAAAACTTATTTCAGTGTAACCAAGTTGATTGTCTTCAGCTTATAAAAACGGGCACAGAAAGAATGAGAATCAGATGCCCTATAATTATTCAGGAGAGAGTGTGTGATGGGATATGACAGTGTCACTAATACCTATGGTGCAATCTGTAGTTATAAACAGAGTTTGCTACTTGTCACAAATCAAGAAAACATACATTCATTGTGCTATGATTCCCTTAGGAAGAACTGCATTTGATCACCTATCTTGGTCTTCTCTGAACAATTTTAACTAAAATAAAAGCACTACAGTCATATTTGAACTAAAGGTCCCACTGGATTTATAAAACAGTTTCAAAAACCTATTTCTTTGAAAAATTGGAAAGATCTCCAGTGGGGTTGGGGTTATGTGGAAATCCTGCCTCAAACAAAATGAGGGAGATGTTTCACACTCACTATGAACAGAAAAGCAGGAGTAATAACTAAAATGATGTATAGAACATACAAAACCAACAAAAACACCATAAGGAAATTTTATGAAGAATAGAGTAGAGCAATGGCTTTTGTAGTCTTGGTGTTTATATTCTGAGAAAGGCTTGTTTTATTATCAATTTTGCTGAATACAGTGTTTATAATTGTACCAAATTCATGTGGATTTCTATTCTGGGGTTGAAAATATGCTGTTTCTTTAAATAGTTTCGTAAAATATTTAGCCATTCTAACAACTATATATTTAGTCATTCTAAAGAACTATTTATTTCCCCAAAAAAGATAATGGCAAATTTTATTTTAAAGTAACCTGTACTCTTACTGAAATTCATGCCTAATTATATGCATGACTACTCTCTATCTCTTAATTAACAGTGTGGAATACTGGAGTAATGAAACATTTCAAGTCACAAATGTCCTAAAGCAGGGACAATTAGTGAGGGTGGGTAGGAAGTAATACGTTTGTTTGCTTTTTTTGTTGTTGTTGGGTATATTCCATATATATGGTCATTTGGCATAGTGGATGGGGAAGAATAGATTTGAAAAGGGAACTTTCATATACTGATAAAATCTTATCAGCTAAAAGGTATCATCTGCTTATGTCTTAATTTCCTGGCTATGGAGTCAGGCCTACTTGCTTTTGAATTTGGAATCTCTTCCTCACCAGTTGTATAATTTGGGGCTTGATGATCAACTTGGTCTCTAGTAGTCTTATGTGTATCAGTGAGGCACTAGAATAATTTACTTAATGTAGGGGTTAGTGAACAAAATAGAATAATATATATGAAGACAAAGGAAAATATCTGGTTCATAATAAGTACTCAGTATATTATAGCTGTTTTTCTTCTGCTCCCACTTTTACTCCTTCCTCCTATTAAATATGTTAACATGATAAAGACAAAATCTTTTTTATTTATATAAATTGTAGAAGTTTATTATATTTCAAATAAAGATGGCCTGAAGATTTAGACTCTGTTAATTTTTTCCTTTATTTTTCTATTCTATTTATAATAGTTTTTAACTGAATTGAATAATCCTAATAATTATCTATACCAACGCAGGGGTGGGCAAACTTTTTGACTCGAGGGCCACAATGGGTTCTTAAACTGGACTGGAGGGCCGGAACAAAAGCATGGATGGAGTGTTTGTGTGAACTAATATAAATTCAAAGTAAAGGAGTGAAGGGGAGAGCAAGAGAACCAGATAGAACAGCCGGATCCGGCCCACGGGCCGTAGTTTGCGCAAGGCTGAACTATAGTATACAGAACTGATATTGATTATCAAGAACAAGAGTTCTCATAATTATTCAATCTTTTAGGACTACCTTGGACCACAGATAGTTATCATGTTAACAATTTTAAGACGGCTTTAAAATTTATGTCATATCACTTATTAAAGTTTTATTATAAACTAGAGGTCTGGTGCATGAAAATTCATGCACTCAGGCGAGGTGGTGTCCCTCAGCCCACCCTGCGCCCTCTCACAGATCAGGAGCCCTAGGGAAATGTCTGACTAATGGGCCCACTCCATCTGGTCTCTGTCTGCAGGAGGTGACCCGTGGGCCAATCGGGAGATGGCGCTGGCCAGTGAGCAGCCTGCCCTGCCCCGCCATCTGCCTGGTGGAGTCATCAGGGGATGGTGCCTGCTGGTGAGTGGCCAGTCTCACCCCTGATTGCCCCTGCACCACCACCATTCGCCACCGCCCCCCGATCGCCATCCCCTCCCTCTGCCTGCTGGCACCCGCCATGGCACGGATGCTTGCCTGCCCCATCCCCCACCAACCGGTTGTTCCACCGTTCGATCAATTTGCATATTAGGCTTTTATTATATAGGACTAGAGGCCCGGTGCACGAAATTCGTGCCCAGGGAGGGGGGTGTGTGTGTCCCTCAGCCAAGTCTGCACCCTCTCTAATTTGGGACCCCTCGAGGGATCTTTGACTGCCTGTTTAGGCCCGATCCCACCAGGATCGGGCCTAAACAGGCAGTCAGACATCTCTCTCACAATCCAGGACTGCTGGCTACCAACTGCTCACCTGCCTGCCAGCCTGATCACCCCCTAACCATTCCCCTGCCAGCCTGATAGATGCCTAACTGCTCCCCTGCTGGCCCAATCGCCCCCAACTGCCATCCCCTGCCAGCCTGGTCATCCCCAACTTCCCTCCCCTGCAGGCCTGGTCCCTCCCAACTGCCCTCCCCTGATGGCCATCTTGTGGCAGCCATCTTGTGTCCACATGGGGGCAGCCATCTTTGACCACATGGGGCAGCCATCTTGTGTGTTGGAGTGACGGTCAATTTGAATATTACTCTTTTATTAGATAGGATACTAGTGCCCCAGTGCATGGATTCATGCACATTGAAAGGAAATTAATTAGAAGGTGGCCAGCAGGGTGGGACTGGATGAGACAGGCTGGACATGCCCTGGAGACAACCTCCCATTGTTCCTCCCCAGCTGGCCACACCTGGGGCTGCACCACAGCTTGAAGAGCATGTGCAGATTGAACAGGGTCCCTCAGCTTGGCCTGCAGGGTTTGGGCCGATACTGGCTCTTCAACATCCCATGAGGGGTCCCGGATTGCGAGAGGGCGGTTTTCAGGTGACACACCCAGGAACTGGGCTCCCTGCTCTCTGGTTCTGGGGTGTGTCACCTGAGAACCGCTGCTGCCAAGTCATCGTAGCTTGGCAGCTCCTGTGTTGAGCATCTGCCTCCTGGTGGTCATTGCACGTCATAGCTACTGGTTGGATGGTCACTTAGCCTCTTTTATATATAGATATGTATTTTATTTAATTGAATATCACTTAATGACATTAAAAGCTTTTGTGAAAATTAATAGTTCTCCACAAAATTCCTCTTACCTATCACATTGATGTCACTACATTAATTGTTTCATGATATTGTCAATTCTCATAATTTATGGTAGTTACATTTTGTATAGCTTCCTCAAGGACCGAATAGTCAATACTGAATCATTGCTCACAGGGGGAAACATAGGGTTAAATTTCCTGCAAACCTGTGATGACAACATATTTAGCAATTGATCATTAGATATCTTGCCTTCCGTGTTTCTATTTCAAAATATTTTAGCCCTAACCAGTTTTGCTTAGTGGATAGAGCTTGGCCTGTGGACTAAAGGGTTGGATTCCGGTCAAGGGCAGGTGCCTTCGTTGCAGGCTCCTCCCTGTCCCGGGTCTTGTTCAAGTGACCAATGGATGTGTTTCTCTCACATCGATGTTTCTCTCTGTCTTTCCCTTTCTCTTCTACTCTCTCTAAAAATCAATGGAAAAATATCCTTGGGTGAGGATTAACAAAATAATTAAAAAATATTGTATTTAATCTATATTATTAATTCATTAAATTGAAGTCAATGAACTAAATTGATTGTCCTGAATATAACTATTTATTGATTAAAATAAATATAACTTTAGCCTAAACAAAGCCTATCTAACATATGCATTTTCTCTGTAAGGCATATCACAACCTGCTTGTACTTTGGAATAGGAGACCCTTTACAACACTATCCTTTGTGTCATTTTAAACAGCAAAACCACCTACAAAAAGCACACACACACACACAAATGCAGCACTAAATAGACCATAAAAATAACACTAATTTCCAGTGTTAGAGTGGAAGCAAGAAGATAGTCACTTTGTTCAACCTCAGCTGAGAATGTGTGTCACCTAACTCAAATTTTATGCTTCTCCACTCATGTCTATTAGTGACTGCAGAAGTGTTATGAGTATTGATTTAGGGATTACAAATACATTTTAGTGAGTAGGCAAATTTGCCAGTGTAGAATCCACAAGTAAAGAGAATTGACTGACTGTATTTAGAGTGAAATTTTGCCTCTAAAGGATAGAGCTAGTGGAAATGAATTCTACTTTTCAAGTTCTCATATAGTAACTATAAACTTCATTTTCTAGACAATGTGAATCAGCCAAGTGCAAAAAAATGACCATCTTCATTGTGAGAGTGGGAAAATTTTTTTGTAATAATGAATGCAGACTAATTTTGATGCATCTAGAAAGACCTGTAATTTAGAAAATTTTTTCTTTACCATAAAAATTTTTATATTATAACACAATATCCCACATTTTTGACATCAACAATGACAAAACAACAACAACAAAAAGTAATTTCTTTTTGAATTTTCTTGATTTAGGAATGCAAATTACTACCCTAAAAGTTTATATACATCCTAGAAGGCAATGCAATTGGATATATTATTGTGGCTTGACGAGTCTCATTATGTAGTCTCCAGGGAAAAGTGGTGTAGGAACACCACATTTTGTAGCTCTTTCAGGCATGGAAGAAAAATAGCACAGATGTTGCCAAATTTAAAAATAAAGACTCTGTGATGAGGGAATATATTCCTAAAAGGATATATCCCAAGGTGAAACATTTACTTGCCAAACAACTCTTTGTTTGTCAAGGGTTTCTGTGTGTTTTTTAATGTGGCTTATATGAGCATCTCAATTATAATGCAATCATTCCCTGGTTTTTATCTGGCTTTTTCTGTCTTCTAAAAGCTACCTGAAATGGGGAAATTGATCAAGCAGATACATTGTAAAATTTCTTACAGTCAGTGAAATAAAATGGGTAGTGACTAGAAAATTCCTAAAGAGCACTTTTAGTTTTAAAAATATGATTCCTAAAATATCATTAGCTCAAACTTGAAGAGTCAAACAGCAAAATATCTTTTTAAGCTGTGGTTCATTACTTCTTCCACAATTTAAATAAAACAAAAGTACTTCTTTATCAATAATCATATTATTAAATTAATGGTTCTTCTATATCTACAAAAGAAAAAGATTATATTTAAAGAAAAAATGTTCTTTCAATGGAAAGAGGTTGAATAACAGATGACTATGATGCTAAATGTGCAAGGTTCAAGTGATATACAGTAATGTGCTGGCTAATTTTTAACAGTCAGTTCTCTCTCTCTCTACACACACACACACACACACACCAACCCCATAATTTGTAGTGTTTGCCAATTTTCATTGTGCAGATAATCCCACTGTGGTTTATTTCAAACTACTAACATTTCACTAAGGAAACATATAGGTAGGTGGGAAGTCAGAGAACTATTCAGCTATCATAAGCATACTTCAGCACACCATTGGTTATAACTCTAAACTATTTTTTCCATGAATCTGAATTTTTCACCAACCAACTGATAAATCTGTATTCTTAAAGAATCTGTTTTATCTTGCACTATATGTACTTTTAGGGGAAGAAATAGTGCCAATATTATTAAAGCTTGATCTTTATTTTCCTGATTTGTTTCCTAAAGGTTTTATACATTACTAGTGGCCTGGTGCACAAAATTCATGCACGGTGGGGGGCGGGGGCTCCCTCAGCCCATCCTGGACCCTCTCTGATCGGAGGCCCCTTGGTAGATGTCCAACTGCCAGTTTAGGCCTGATCCCTATGGGCCTAAACCGGCAGTCGGACATCCCTCTTGCAATCTGGGACCGCTGGCTCCTAACCTCTCACCTACCTGCCTGCCTGATTGACCCTAATTGCCCTCCCCTGCTGGCCTGATGTTGCCCCCAACTGCACTCCCCAGCCTGCCTGGTTGCCCCAACTGCCCTCCCCTGCCAGCCTGATCTTGCCCAGTCTCTGTCTCTCTTTGTTTTTCTCTTCAGTCCTCCAGGCCTCCATGCCTCCCTGTGTCCCTCTTCCTCTTTACCGGCTGGGAGGGGGAGGGGCCAGTGGGGGCCGCTCCACCCTCTACCCACCCTCCCTTCTATCCAGGCCTCTTCAGGCCCAGTCTGTTTTGGTTCCTCATTCTGAGAGTGAGCTGGGAGGGAGGGAAAGAAAGGGAGAAAAGGCTGTGAGCTGGTGGGCGCTGTGTGTGTCTGTGCGTGTGTGCAGTTGTGAGTGAGTGTGAATGCCAGCCCTGCCTCCCCCATCCCCGTCTGTGCTGCCACAAGTCCCCACCCACCAGAGCCTGCTGCGTGCACAGCCTGGGCATTAGGTCGAGTCTCCAGTCATTGCAGATGTGACAGACCCAGGGTTTTTACATATTAGGACTGAAATACTAAAGGCCCCATGCATGAAATTCATGCAAGAGTAGGCCTTCCTTCCCCCGGCTGCTGGCACCGGTTTCCCTCTGGCACCCGGGACCTGGGCTTCCCTCACAGCCCTGACTTCATCTGGAAGTATGGCCGGTCTAATTAGCATATTACACTTTTATTATTATAGATTGTTATTAGCACTTAAAGATGCAAATTAACATTTATAGAGAATTGTTTTACATATAAATAATTACTACTTATAAGCATATGGTTGGTCATCAAATATTTAGATTGACATGGTTAGATTTACAATCAACCTTGCCTTTCCACTAGCTTTCTTCTTAATGGCTTAATGGCAATGCATGGATGTATGTACTTGTGGATGTTGAGTATGTTTGTGGATGAGAATTAAGATGAATGCGTTGTTGACAAATAAAAAGAGAGAAGGGAAAGAAAGAAAATTATCTTAAGTACTGTGAAAGTATTACCAACAAGCTTAATCATAAAAAGAAAACATAATTTACTGGGTTGAAAGGACATGATTTATGACAAAGTGTCATGAAAATATCAATAATATATTAAAATGATTGAGGTTTTTTTCAGTTAAATTTATATTCACTGTTTTGTTTATATCTTTTCACATTTTCTTTTTCTTTTTCTTCTGGGGTTAAGATTCCAAAGGATAACTTTTTTCTTTCTTCTCTTATAATTACTAGAGGCCCAGTGCATGAAATTCATGCATGGGGGCGGGGGTGTGTGTCCCTCAGCCCAGCCTGCACCCTCTCCAATCTGGGACATCCCTGTCACAATCCAGGACTGCTGGCTCACAACTGCTCACCTGCCTGCCTTCCTGATTGCTCCTAACTACTCTGCCTGCCAGCCTGATCACCCCCTAACCACTCCCCTGCCAGCCTGATCAACACCTAACTGCTCCCCTGCTGGCCTGATTGCCCCTAGCTGCCCTCCCCTGCTGGCCTGGTCGCCCCTAACTGTCCTCCTCTGAAGGCCTGGATCCTTCCCAACTGCCATCCTCTGCCGCCCTGGTCACCCCAATTGCCCTCCCCTGCTGGCCATCTTGTGGTGGCCATCTTGTGTTCACATGGGGGCGGCCATCTTTGACCACATGAGGATGGCAATCTTGTGTTTTAGAGTGATGGTCAATTTGCATATTACCTCTTTATTATATAGAATTTGTAATTGAGTTTGAATTTTCAAAGTGTGTTTTCAGATATTTAAAATAGATGAGAAACTAGGAATCACAATTTAAGATAATTTATGTAGATTTCTGTTCACATTAGGCTATAATTATTGAATTTTGCATATTCTTATTTTTATTTATTTGTTTATTTTAATCCTCCCTACCTGAGAATATGTTCTAATTGATATTTTTTTAGAGAAAGAGTAAGGGAGAACGAGAAAGAGAGAATCATTGATTGGTTGACTCCCTTTTGTGCCCTGATGAGGGATCAAACGTACAACCAGGGTATGTGCTCTGAATGAGTATTGAACCCACAACCTTTTGGTGTACAGATTGAAATTCCAACTAACTGAGCAACCCAACCAGGGAAACCTTGTTTATTTTTTTTTGTTTTATTTTTTTTAATGTACAGCTCCTGATTAATTATTATTATTTTAATGCTTTAGCTAACATCTAAGCACAACTTTTTAGGAATACATCTGTTGAATAAGTCAAGATAAACCTGTTTTGAATGAGAAAAATCAGAAATGTCAAATGCTTTTTCTTTAAATTATTTTTATTAAAGTATATTTGACACAATATTATACTTGTTTCAGGTGTAAAAATAGTGATTTGACACTGGAATACTTAATTAAATAAAGCCACATTAAGTCTAGTAACCACCTGTCACCATACAGATTTATTATAATTTTATTGGTCATATTTCCTATGCTATACATTGCATCCCTGAGACATATTTACTTTATAAATGGAAGTTTTAACCTCTTAATTCCCTTCACCTATTTTGCTCCTCCCCCCTCCTCCCCATTTACTTCTGGTAATCATCAGTTTGTTTTCTGTATCTGTAAATTTGTTTCTATTTTGTTTGTTAATTTGATCTACTTTTCAGAATCTACTTACAAATAAAATCATACAGTATGCGTCTTTCTTTGAATTACTTCACTTATGTTAATACCTGTAGGTCCATCATGTTGTTGCTTATGACTACATTTCATTATTTTTTATGGCTGCATAATATTCTTTAATATAGATATAGTTATAAAGTAGTATCACTTCTTTATTCTTTGTGCATTAACCTATCAATAAACACAGGTTTCTTCCATACTTTGGCTTTTTCAAATTACTATTGTTATTTTCTTCAGATATGTACCCAGAAATGGAATTGCTGGATTACATAGTAGTTTTATTTTTAAATTTCTGAGAAACCAATATACTTTTTCCCCCCCATGGTAGCTGAACCAATTTATGTTACCACCAACAGTGCAAAAGCTTTCTGCCTTTTCCACATCCTTGCCAACATCTGTCGTCTTTTTTTAATAATAGTCATTCTGACAGGTTTGAAGAGATATCTTATTATGGATTTGGTTTGCATTTCCCTGATGATTAGTTGATCATCTTTTCATGTGTCTGTTGGCCATCTGTATGTCTTTGTCAGATACCTGTATATTCAAGCCTTCTGCCCATTTTTAAATCAGATTATATATATATATATTGAACTAGTGGCCCAGTGCATGAAATTCGTGCATGGGGGGGTGTCCCTCAGCCCAGACTGAACCCTTTCCAATTGGGACATCCCTCTCGCAATCTGGGACTGATGGCTCCTAACCACTCACCTGCCTGCCATCCTGATCACCCCTAACTGCCCCCCCCCCCCGCTGGCCTGCTTGACCCCAACTGCACCCCCCTGCTGGCCTGCTCCCACCCACTGCCACCCCACCAACCCGCTTGACCCCAACTGCCCCCCCCCCCACTGCCGGCCTTCTCGCCCCCAACTGACCCCCCTGCCAGCCTACTGGCCCCTAACCACCTCTGCCTCAGCCCACCCACCATGGCTTTTTCCAGAAGGATGTCTGGAAGGTCTCCCAGTCTAATTAGCATATTACCCTTTTATTATTATAGATTGTATTTCTTTATATCTTTTTAATATTAACCTTTTATCACATATATCATTTGCAAATCTCTTCTCACAGTTAGCAGATTGCTTTTCCATTTTGTTTCCTTTGCTATATAAAAACTTTTAGTTTGATATAGTGCCATTTGTTTATTTTTTATTTTTGTTGACCTTGCCTGAGAAAACATATTTTTAAAATATGTATTGCTAAGACTTATGTTAAAGAGTTTACTATCTATGTTTTCTCCTAGGAATTTTATGATTTTAGGTCTTGATATCAAAGCCAAGTTTGGCTACCTGCTACTTCAAAAGCCAATACTTGAGAGTCAGGTGCTGGTGTAAGGGAAGATGGCTTATTCAAGTGCTGACCACCTGAGAAGATGGGGAACTCTCTCCCAAAGCACATTTTAACATCTCAGTGCAGGCAGAGTTATTTAAAGGAGGGAGAAGGAAAACAGAACAAAGAGATCAAGGGGAGGGAGTTAAAAGTTCTCTATGTGCAGACCAGCACAGTCCATTCTGATAAGAATCTTAAAACTGATCAAGCAATGGTCTGGTGTGCATCAACCTGGTTTCACAGTTGAAGGTCAGCAAATCTCCCAGAGCTGGAAAGACTGGAGGTCAGAGACTGTATCTTTTGAAGTTAGTTCCTAGAATTCTTATCCAAACATGCTGTTCAACTACAAGCTACATGTTATTTAGAGTCAGTATTTACCAAAACAATGTCAAATGAATGGGGGTGCAGGGTGTTTACAATTTCCTGCTGTCAATTTTTTTCCATTTCCATGGAATTTTCTCTGACTAATGTGTAGCAGAGCCTTGGGGCATTAATTTAGCATAAAATGCCTGAACTTTTTGTAAGATATAAATTTTAGTTTTCTATTTGGAATAGAAGCTTCCAATTGCTGAAGTCTGTTTACACATCCTTGTTATACATAATACTAAAGTCCCAGTGCACGAAATTTGTGCAAGGGGGGGGGTGTCCCTCAGCCCAGCCTGCACCCTCTCCAATCTGGGACCCCAGGTAGGATCGGGCCTAAACGGGCAGTTGGACATCCCTCTCACAATCCAGGACTGCTGGCTCCCAACTGCTCGCCTGCCTGCCTTCCTGATTGCCCCTAACCGCTTCTGCCTGCCAGCCTGATCACCCCCTAACCACTCCTCTGCCAGCCTGATTGATGCCTAACTGCTCCCCTGCCAGCCTGTTTGCCCCTAACTGCCCTCCCCTGCAGGCCTGGTCACCCCTAACTGCCCTCCCCTGCAGGCCTGGTCACCCCTAACTGCCCTCCCCTGCAGGCCTGGTCACCCCTAACTGCCTTCCCCTGCAGGCCTGGTCCCCTCCAACTGCCTTTCCCTGCAGGCCTGGTCACCCCTAACTGCCCTCCTCTGCCAGCCTGGTCACCCCTAACTGCCCTCTCCTGCAGGCTTGATCACCCCCAACTGCCCTTCCTTGCAGGCCTGGTCTCTCCCAACTGCCTTCCCCTGCTGGCCATCTTGTGGTGGCCATCTTGTGTCCACATGGGGGCATCCATCTTTGACCACATGGAGCAGTCATCTTGTGTGTTTGAGTGATGGTCAATTTGCATATTACTCTTTTATTAGATAGGATAGATGCCTGGTGCATGGGTGGGGGCCAGTTGGTTTGCTCTGAAGTGTGTCCTGGATCAGAGTGAGGGTTCCCTTGGGGCATGAGGCAGCCTGGGCGAGGGGCCTGTGGTGGTTTGCAGGCTGGCCACGCCCCCCGGGTGACCCAAGCGGAGGCTCTAGGATCTGGGATTTATTTATATTCTATAATTGAAACTTTGTAGCCTTGAGTGGAGGCCTAGGCCGGCCAGGGTGTGGGGAAATCTTGGCTTCCTCCATCGCCGGGGCAACTCAAGCCTCCTGCTCTCTCCAGCTCCGTGGCTGCCGCCATTTTTGTTGGGATTTATTTATCTTCTATAATGAAACTTTGTAGCCTTGAGTGGAGGCCTGGGCCAGCCAGGGTATGTGAAAAACTTGGCTTCCTCCATTACCGAGGAAACCCAAAACTCCTGCTCACTCCGTGGCCGCAACCATCTTGGTTGGGTTAATTTGAATACTCGCTCCTGATTGGCTTGTGGACGTGGCTTGTGGGTGTATTGGAGTGATGATTAATTTGCATATTACTCTTGCATTAGATAGTATGATTATCTTAAATATTTTACAAATGATTAGTATTAGAAATAAGATGGTTAGTTCTAACTTTATAGTTTCTTCCAGGATAGACTTTAAAGACAATTAACTGAAATAGAGTCTAATATCCACAACTATGTGTTATAGATTTTATTGAAACACACTTTTCCCCTTAAAATTACCCTAATTTATATAAAAGATAGCTAGATTAAGATTATTTACTGCATTAAGTCAAGTCTCAATTTGGCCTGATTATTTGCATAAACACAATAAGAATAATTATCAAGGTATGCTTATTAAGGTATAATTCCCCAAAATGCTTTAAGAAAACAAACAAGTGTCATTATAGCTGGAAAATACAAAACAGGTTTAAAATCAGCAGTATTTTGAACTTAGACATAAGAATAATAATTATCTTTAGTTCATTTAGTCCTAAAATCAATTCCTATTTATCCTAATTATTTGCCATTATTTTCATGACTCCAGCTGTTTCTTAGAGTTTACGTCTTTATTTAGTCCAAAGGTATGATTTGAAAATTTATTCTAAGAAACTCATATTTTAGTATAAGTCATAATCCTTTTTATGAATTTTTCTGGAGATGTAACATTTTTGCTAATGCATCATAGTAAAACGATGACTGTCTCTAAGTGAAAAAAACAACAACTTTAAATTACAGGTTTATAGATGTGATTATAATGCAATTGACAAAGAAATTTGCTTTTTTTGTGACAACATTTTAAGATAACAATCAGAATTATGAATGAAAGTAAATCAGAACTTTGTAGATATTTGACTAAGAAACCAACTAATTTGTTCCCCACTGTCAATTTTAACTGGGGTTCTTCTGGGGAAATAGCAATTGGCTTTGAAAAATTAAAGGGAATTCTGGGCCTTTTCATTGATCATCACCAGTCTACATGACTTTCCTTTTCTTTCACATTTTTCTTTTGTACAATGTCCTTCCTCCCTAAAATATATAGTCCCTTTCTTTTATATCCCTTTCTCACCATTTTTCACTTCTGCAATTCTGCTTTTCTTTTTGCTTTTTTCCTCTTCATAATCCTCCTTCAACTTACACAACCCTTCAGTAACTTACACAAACCTTCTGGTTGGCCTTTACAAAACTTATTCAGACATAATTATCTTTAGAAAAACATATGTTCAATTTTTGTCCTTCACAAAATGTATCTTTATACCTTATATCTTTTATTCCTAAAATGATACAGTTCCTTTTCAACTTAATTAGAATTCTTAATTTGAAGAAATTAAGTAATTAGCATTCTTTTGTTTGATAAATTTATGAATACATTTTTAAGACACATAACAAAGATAACATGAAACCTTTTGGTAAACCTAGGCAAAACAACATATATCTTATGTTAATAACTTTAAAAGACATTCACTTAAATTGCCAATTTGCATTCTTGGTGATTATCACATTCCTTTAGTGTGCTCAAAAGGGAGCTGCTTAATTATCTAGTGTCTTTGACAACTGTTATAAGGCTAGAGTAAGGTGTCTGGCTTGGGCGACTTCAGCCACTTGAGTTTTAAAAGTGATGCTTCAGTTCATCCAGCTGTCAGGTCCCCTTCAGAGGGAAGGCTTCCATATGTAGTTGTAGATTTGCTGTGTCTATGTGAGAAGGTGAGCTCTGGATCTTCCTGTGCCACCATTTTTAAACCCCATTGAATAAGCTCATGTTTAAAACAGATTTAAATTCAATGTACTACCAAATTAATGCAGTAGTTTGCACAATTCCTTCTATTGCATTTTTTTCAAATTAAAACCATAAGGTTTGTACTTAAATTTAAGTTAATATTGACCTTTTCATTTGTTTTAACTGAATTAAGATAAGGTATACACATAACCATTGCTATTATATTTCTAATGCTTATTTAACACACTAGAGGCCTGATGCATGAAATTCATGCAAGGGACTCAGCCCTTGCAGCCCCAGCTGCCTTGGCCCTCGCAGCCACAACTTTGCGGAAGGTCATCTGGATGGTTGTCCAGAAGGTTGTCCGGATGGTCATCCTGCTGTTCGGTCTAATTAGCATATCAGCTTTTTATTATATAGGACAAGAGGCCTGGTGCATGAAATTTGTTCACTGTGGTGGGGGGGTCCCTCAGCCCAGCCTGCCCCCTCTCACAGTTTGGGAGCCCTCAGGGAATGTCTTACTGCGGCTTAGGCCCACAGGGAGTGGGCCTAAGCCGCAGTCTGGCCTCCCTCTGTGGTAGGTGACCAGGCTGATCAGGGGAAGTCACCACCCCTATCACCCCGCTGCTGCTGCCACTGCCGGCTGCTACAGCCACCAAGGTGTTTTCACCACGAAAAAATGAAAACTTTCTTTTGGCATTTTCAAGATGTCTCTTTCATAGAATAAGACATTTCTTTCTTTCTTTTTTTTTTTTTATCCTCACCTGAAGATATGTTTCCATTGATTTTTAGAGAGGGTGGAAGAGAGAGGGAAAGACAGAAACATCAATGTGAGAGGGACACTTTGATTGGTTGCCTCCTGCATGAGCCCTGATGTGGGCCCTGGCCAGGGAGAAGCCTGCAACTTAGGTACATGCCCTTGATCAGAATCGAACTCGGAACCTGTGGTCGGCAGGCTGAGGCTCTATCCACTGAAGCAAACCAGCTTGGGCAGGATATGACATTTCTTAGCCTCTCCAGCAGCAGACCTTCGTTTTTTCCTCCAGGAATGAGGTGGAAAAACCCTAGGTCACCTTCTTGGATTCTTATTACCTAAGTTACCAAGAACACTGCGAGTGGCGGCATACAGCGAGCTTAGCCAATGAGCAGTAAGAAAAGGTGTTTCCTCTGCAGCTCATGCGCAGAGGCCCCCCTGGTGTGTGTCTGTGTGTCTGCTAGGGTGGGGGCATGCTCTGAGCTGTGCCACAGAAACACTATGACTCTTTCCCACATATGAAGTAAGCATGTGTCAAATATTTAATTGCTCATTATTTAATTAGGAAACAATAGATGCTAAAATTAGGTCAAAGAGCATTTTATGATCTCATATTTACAGGTATCTTTACAGGCACATATCCATTAATGATGGAAGTTGGTTTTGATTGCTGTGTTCAATACTAAATTGGTTATGTATTGAAGGAAAATAGCCATAAATATCTACTGAGGGGAAATAATTTGCACCTGTATGTACAATTTTGTGCATCATAACATGTTAATCCAGTAAGTATGTGTTTTTAATCAATAATCTTAAAAGTGTGAATTCCTTGTTTCTTTGGATACCATTAAATATCACTAAAGGACTTGTTTTAAATTATATTTATTTTTCAAAATTTAGCATAATTTGAGAGATTTAATATTTAGTGAGACCTAAAGTGTTTTAGATTTTCAATTTCTCTTGCAATGTCAATAATTTTTATCAAATATTTATTTATTACCAGCTTTTTGCCAGATATTGTTCTACAAGGTTGGGAAAAATTAGATTTACACCTGTTGTACAGAAAATAATACAATAATTAATAATAATTCAAGAATAAAATCCATGTTTCACGTACTCACAACAATAAACCTACTTTGCCACGCCCTGTATGTGCTAGATATACAATAATAACCAAAGGGGGGAAAATCCCTGCCCTCATAAAGCTTAAATTGTGGGGCCAGGAAAAAACAGAGGGTAGATCTAATTACAATATTTAAGTAACTTCCATAATATGGTCAAAGGTTATTTGTGCTACAAAAAGGGAGACAAGCAATAAAAAGATAATGAAAATTTGGAATGAGGATGGGGGAAGGGAATATTTCAGTAGCAAGTAGGTAAGACAGGATCATCTCATTAAAATGATAAGATATATGGCAGTAGAAATGTGCACACCTGGCCCAGAGATTTTGAATTCTATGTATAATTCTCCAATAAAAGGAACCAGGGATCCTTAGAAAAATGGCCAAGTTTAGTCCCAAAACAAAGAGAATAAAAAATGATCCTGGAGCATCTTATAGTACCAGAAATTAAAGAGTGCACAAAAAGCAAAAGTACCGGCATTTCAAAAAGAGCCAATCATAAAGTGCTCTCAATGGTCAAAGGTGAGACATTTGACAAAAATAAATAAATAAATAAATAAATAAATAAATAATGTAGTATTGGGTTCTAACCCAAAGTATAAAATAAATATTCAGAAGTCCATACCAAGATAAATAGATGACTAAATACATAAATAAGGGAGGATAAATACGCGGAGTGGCCAGATTATTATGACCACCCCTTCAGTACTTCGTTGGGCCAGCTTTTGCCTTCAATACTGCAGCTATTCTTCTTGGCATTGACTCCACAAGATGTTGAAAGGTGATGTGAGGAATCTGACACCATGCCTGATGAATAGCACTGTCCAGTTCTGTGAGATTTGATGTTTGTGGAACCAGCTGCCTGATGGCTCTTTTAACTTCATCCCACAAATGCTCGATTGGATTGAGATCTGGTGATTGTGGGGTCCACCTAAGCAAGGTAAAGTCTCCCTCATGTTCTTTTTTTTAATATACATAATTTTATTACAAATTTAAAAAAACAACAACAAAATGCAACAGTCTAGAAAACCCAAAATTTACTATTGATACTAATTCCTATGAGTTTGCTGTGCTACCATACACAAGAAATTAAAGAAACCATTAAATACTTAGAAACATTTAACTTCAGAAGCCTTAAAATCTAACTGTATGTAGTAGCCCCTTAAAAAGCTACAACCTGCTTTTTTTTATAAAACTATTTTCTCTACAAAAAATCTTATCAGCTAAACAAAAATCTGTACAGTTTTTATACTGAAGCTAATATTGAGCTGCACTTGAATTCACATTCTTAGCAAAACAATTGCCTGAGAGCACACACACATACTCTGCACACATCATTACAGGACAGCCTTTATTCTTCATCTTCATCCTCTTCTTCTTCATCATCATCATCTTCCTCTTCCTCCTCATCTTCTGGTTCGTTTTTCTTCTTTGAGCCAGTTGGCCTGCCAGGGCCCTTCTTTCCCACTTCACTTTTGCCCTTGGCACGGTATGCAGCAATATCCTTTCATATTTCTCCTTTAGCTTAGCTGCTTTTTGTTCATATGGCTGCTTATCTTTGGCTGATTGTTCAGACCACATTTCACCCAGTTTTTTTGCAGTAACCCCAATGGATAAACCAGGGTGTTCACTTTTGATCTTTGGGGGATGTTCAGAGCAAAACAGGAAGCAGGCAGATGGAGGCCTTTTAGGAGCATTGGGATCTTTTTTTTTTTCCTTTCTTGTCACCTTTCGGGGGAACATAATTTTTCATCTCCCGGTCATAGTGAGCTTTGTCACTCTTTGCCATATCTTCGAACTTTGACTTTTCCTTTGCAGACATGGTCTTCCATCTCTCCGAACATTTCTTGGAGAATTCAGAAAAATTGACGGAAGTGTCGGGGTGTTTCTTCTTGTGCTCTTCCCGGCAGGTTTACACGAAGCAGGCATACGAGAACATCTTGCCAGCCGTGGGCAAACTGTGGCCCGCGGGCTGGATCCGGCCTGTTCGGCTGTTCTATCCGGCCTGCAGAGCCGAAAGAGTGGAGGGTTCTCTTGCTCTCCCCTCCACTCCTTTACTTTGAATTTATATTAGTTCACACAAACACTCCATCCATGCTTTTGTTCTGGCCCTCCAGTCCAGTTTAAGAACCCATTGTGGCCCTCGAGTCAAAAAGTTTGCCCACCCCTGATTGCCTCATGGCTTGTCGGGGTCTCCTTTACCCATGATGACAGATGGCTGCCACCTGGTGGTAGGTTTTCCTCAGAGTCCCGCCAAGCGGCAGGGTCCAACCGAGATGCTCCCTCGCTGGGCTCCAACGTGAAATGGTTTATCGCTAAGCCAATCCTCAGCCTCTTGTTTTTCCCCCTCATGTTCTTGAAACCACTCCTGCACAATACGAGCACCGTGGCATGGTGCATTGTCTTGTTGGAAGAAGCCATCTCCATTGAGATACGCCATCAACATGATAGGATGAACTTGATCAGCAACGATACTTAGGTATGTTGTGCTATTCAGACGTCGTTCCACACGAATTAAAGGGCCCAAATCATGCCAGGAAAACATGCCCCAAACCATAACACTGCCCCCACCAGCTTGAAGGGATGTACTCATGCATGTGGGGTGCCTGCTTTCATGCTGTTTCTGCAAAATTCTCACTCTGCCATCTGCATGATGCAACTGGAAACGTGATTCATCGGACCACATGACTTTTTCCCAATGCTCGACTGTCCAATCCTTGTGTTCCTGTGCGAATTGGAGACGTTTTAACTTGATAACTGCAGGCAGCAAAGGTGTTCGAACTGGCCTTCGGCTTCCATATCCCATAGGATGCAGTGAACGGTTAATTTGCCTGCAAACGTCAGGTGGTCATAACAATCTGGCCACTCAGTGTAAATTTCTTACAGAAGAATTCCAAAAAATATATGTAGATAACACTAACCTAATACATGGAGCTTGATTCTGATCTCCCTTGTGGGTGGATTGAACTTAGTGATTTGCCTCTAAATAAAAGAGTATGGGAAAGAAGAATGGTGACTTTCAATAGAGAAACCTGCTAAGTACTTCTTGAATCAAGTGATCAATAGTGATCTTCTAGTGAAGTTATATGGATATCACATATCTTCTCATATATTGTGATAAGAATGACACTTCACTTCTGTTTTAGATGTGCCCCAAACCTATAACACAAAGCTAGTCATGAGTAAAAAGATAAGAAAACATCAAATTAAGAAACATTCTATGAAATACCTAGACTGTTCTCTTCAAAACTGTCAAGGTCATGGAAAACAAAACCCGAGAAACTCCTGCTACAGAGGGAAGTAAGGAGCCCTGAGAACTACATGCGTTGTAATATCCTAAGTTGGATGCTGCCTCCCTCCCCTACCCCCAAAAAAGAACGCTAATAAAATCTAAATAACAACTGGATTTTAGTTCATGGTAACGTAGTGATATTGGTTTCTTAGCTTTGACAATGATGCCAGAAGGGGAAACTGAAATTAGCTCAGGAATAGACAGGAACTCTGTACATTATCTTTGCAAGTTTTCTATAAAACTAAAAGTATTACAAAATAAAAAAAAAAATTAAAAAGAGGTGAGATGTAAGCAAATGTTTGGGTGAAATAATAGAGTGGGCCTGGCAATATTGGAGCTGACTGCCCCTGTAGAAGTATTCCAGTTAAAGGAGGGAAAAAAAGGCTGATGAGTGCCTGGATTGTCAAGAAATGGGCAGGAGACAAGTGTGTCTTCCTAGAAATGAACAAGTGAGAAATCAGTAAAAGAAGATAAGCTTTTCCTCCAGGGAAGTAAGACGTGTATGTCTGTGTGTGTGTGTGTGTGTGTGTGTGTGTGTGTGTGTTAGCATGCATGTATGTGCCTGTGTTGTGTTTGTAGAAAACTATGTCAGTATTGGCAAGATTTCAGATGTGGTTTTTGTTTCACAATTTATATCAGCTACTATTTTGGTTCTACTCCCATCTCCTAACTACAAATACATTGTCAACTTTACCTCTTGACAGGAGGATTTTTCTCTGTGGAATCAAGGACAATGGAAAAAAAATATAGTCTGAGTATTTTCATACTTATTTGCATGTAAAACATTTATTATTTCTGCCAAGGACAAAATAATAATAAAAATTACTGTACTTTCTAAAATGCCCCAGATCTGATTTCTCTACACTAATATTAATAATAATTTTATTGGTTATGACTACAGTTTGAACTTAATATGAATAATTACAAATTGGTGTATTTTTTGTATTTACTTTGTGTATAATTAAATCTTCACTTCTTTAGCACCTTTTTAAGCACTCAAAAAATTATCTTCTGCCTCTGCTATAAGAAATGATGACATACTGCCATTTGCAACAACATGAATGGAACTTGAGAATATTATGTTAAGTGAAATCTGTCAGTCAGAAAAAGCTAAGTACCATATGATTTAACTCATATCTGGTATGTAAAACTGAAACTCGTGGACACAAACAGTTTGGTGGTGGTTGCCAGAGGGAAGGAGGTCCTAATATATGAGACAGAATATTTGATTTTGGATGGTGATCACATGGTTGCTGATCTAAATCTATATGTTTATGTTGACCAATGTTAACCCAATAAATTCAATTTTAAAAAGTTATCTTCTGTTCCAGTAAAAATGTTTGGCAACTATGACATATCCTACTTAAGATGGCAGCAATATTATATAAGCATTATAAAACTATACTTAGAATCTGAAGATATTTTTGGAGTTGCAATTTTTTTTAAGTTTATTGTTTTCTTGGTAGTTGTGATATAATTAGTCATAAATCCTTCTACTTTCACTGGTGTTATAATAGCACAGTGTTCAACTCTTTTAAAAGGTTTGTTCTCCACCCAAAGGTTTTCAGCACTTAGGTGAGTTTTGTACAACTTTATACTATACCAAAAAAGCTTCACTTAAATATCTTGCTAATTAAAATAAGTAAATAATTTTATGTCATCTGTTCTTACTGTTTATATACCCAGTTTCTACACTATTAGATTATTATTTCACACATAAAATTGTGTGTCTCTAGGAAAAAGCAATAGAGTAAATCAAAGTTTAAATGCCAGGTTATACTAATTTCCTAATATAATTAAAAAAGAAAATATTTTACTTGTTGAAATTTTGTCAGAATTAGCAAACATAGTCATTGGAGATTTTCTAGTCTGAATTTCTTATCAAATGCAACATAATTTTTTCCCAATAACTATGAGAAGTTGTTAATTTGTTCTCTCAGACATGTGTAGGATAAAGGATTAATTACTTATAAGGTAATTGGCATATTTAGAGGTAGGGTTGTGTGTGTGTGTGTGTGTCTTATATTTCATTGAGTTGGCTCTACTCCTAACAACCCTATGAATGAATGATGTCCACAATGTTTCCTCAACAGCCTTGCTCAGCTCCCGTAGCTCATGCCCACGGCTTCTTTTATGAAGCCAATCCATCTCATATTTGGTTTTCTTTTTTTGCTGCTGCCTTCTATTTTTTTCCAGCATTATTGGCTTTTTCAAAGAACCCTACCTTCCCATGATGTCCCCCAAGAAGGACAGCTTCAGTTTTTTTTTAATATTTGCTTTCAGCAATGTTTCAGGCTTAATTTGCTCTTGTTTGTCATTCTGGGGGCCCAGGATATCCATAGTTATTCTTCAACAGCATATTCCAAATGAACCATTTTTTTTCCTATCAGCCTTTTTCCCCTTTCCTTTTGCATTCATGCATAGTGCAGTAATTCAGAATGAAAGACTGTGGATGATCTTAGCCTTTTTCTCTACTGACACATATTTGCTCTTGGTGATCATTCCTAATTTTTCCATTGCTGCCTTTTTGAATCTCAGCCTTCTCTTTGATTTCTAGGCTGCAGTCTTTGATTTGAATTGATGACTGAACCAAGGTAAGCAAAATCTTAACAATTTTCATACCTTTATTCTCTATTTTAAATTTGTATATTTCTTCCCTTGTTGTGACTTTTGGGTTCTTGATGTCCAAAGGCAGTTACTTTGGCACTTTCTTTTTCTACTTTTATCAGAACCTCCTTCAAATAATCAGTAAGATAGCATCATCTACCATCTACATATCTTAGGTTATTGACATTTCTTCTACCAACCTCACTCCTCTTTCCTCTGAGGCTAGCCCCAGTTTATATATTCTGTATACAGTTTAAACAAATAGGGACATAAAATACACACTTATCTGATCCTTTGCCTCTGGGAAACCATACTGTTTCTTCATGTTGTGTCCTGACTGTGGCTTTCTGTCTCCCAGTAGATGGTATACACCAGGAAAATGAAGTGCTGAGACACAACCACTGTTTTCCAAGCAACCCATAACTTTTTATGATCAGAGGAGTCAAAGGCTTTACTGTAGTTGATAAAACATAGACTAATATTCCTTTGAAATTCTTTGGAGCACTCCAGTGTTCAACAAATGCTTCAATTAGACCTTGAGTGTCTCTTTTCTGAATTCAGTATTTTTTTCCAAATAAGGTAGAAGCCGTTGTTGCAACACCTTGAGCATCACTTTACTTGCATAGGCAATTAGACCAATTGTCCTATAGTTGCTGCAATCCTTGGCATCTCCTTTCTTGAAGATTGGGATGTATATTTCATGTTTCCAGGCTGTAAGCTATAACTTTCATTTCCATATTTGCTGATGTAGTCTTGTTAGGATTTTTTAAAAAATATATATTTTTTAAAATATTTTTTTATTGATTTTTTACATAGAGGAAGGGAGAGGGATAGAGAGTTAGAAACATCGATGAGAGAGAAACATCGATCAGCTGCCTCCTGTACACCTCCCACTGGAGATGTGCCCGCAACCAAGGTACATGCCCTTGACCGGAATCGAACCTGGGACCTTCCAGTCCACAGGCCGACGCTCTATCCACTGAGACAAACCAGTTAGGGCTTGTTAGGATTTTGACAGATTCTGTCTCAGTGGATTGAAATAATACTATGGGTATCCCATCTACCCTTAGTGATTTATTTTTTCCCAATCCTTACTGAGTAATTTTCACTTTGCATTTTAGAATTGCAGACTTTTCATCATGGGAATCTTATTCAAATATATCTGTTATCCTATTGTCACTTCTGTACAGTCTTCAGTATACTGTTTTCACTTTATCTTTATCTTCTCCTGATCAAATACTGTACTTCCTTGTTGGTCTCTCAGCATTCCTAATCTAGGTTTGAATTTCCCTCTCATTTCTTGAATCTTCTGGTAAAGATCATTTGTTTTTCTTTGTTACTGTTCTGTCTTATCTCCATACATTGTAGTAGTTCTCTTTATCTCTATGTAATAGTTACTTTAATATAGTGTTCAGGATTCTGATCTTGTTTTTTTCAACCTTTACTTTTGCCTCTCACCTGTCTCTAACAACTTTTAATGCTCCTTCTGTCATCCATCTCGATTTTTCTTTCCTTTATACTTCTGCCACTGTCTTTTCACATTCTTCCCACATATTTCTAGTTTTAGTCTACATTTCTTGTTCTTGGTCAATTAAGTTAATAGTGCAAAACTGTTGTTTTTTTTTATGTTGGACTTTAAATCCACCAGGAATGTTATATACATTATATTTTGGCAATATAATTCTTTTTGTCCTTTTTTTCAATTTTACTCTAATGTTTGATATTAACAGTTCATGGCCCATACCACAATCTACTCCTGGTCTTGTTTTGGCAAAGAGAACACAGCTTCTCTATCTCCTGCTTCCAATTATACAGTCTATTTGATTTCAATATTGGCCATCTGGTGATGTCCATGTATAGTCATGTGTTGGGTTGTTTGAAACATGTGTTTGCCATGGACAAGTTGTTGGCTTCACAAAAATCCATGAGCCAATCTCCTGTTTAATTTCTGACCTGTTGTCCAAATTTTCTGATAACATGCATGCTGCTTTGTGTCTTACTTTTACACTCTAGTCCCTATAATTATCAGCATGTCTTGTTTCAGTGTGTGATCAATGTCTTCTTGGGTATTTGCATAAAAGCTTTTAATTTTATGTTCTTCAGCTTATGTTGTTAGAACATAGGCTTGAATGGTGGTTATGTTGGTAGATTTTCCTAGAAGTCTGACTGATTTTATTTGATCAAAACTTACACGGTAGCCCATAATTGTCTATTAATCTTGCCTCAGAATTAAAGCAACTTCATTTCTTCTGAGTTTATCATTTCCAGAGTAGAACACTTTGCAGTTGCCTCTCCCTGTCTTTTCATGGCTTTATAGCTCATTTCGTTTTTAGTGCTGAATAACAGCCCATTGTCTGGATATACCATAGTTTATCGATCCACTCATCTACTGAAGGATATCATGATTGCTTCTATGTTTTGATAGTAGTGAATAAAGGCACTCTAAATATCCACGTACAGGTTTTTGTGTTGACATGAGTTTCAAATGATTTGAGAGTGCAATTGTTATGTCATATTGTAAGAGTATGTTTAATTTTTAAACTGTCACATGGTTTTTCAAAATTGATTACAACAGTATGTATTTCTGCCAGCAATGAACAACAGTTCCTGTTGATCTACATTCTTACCAGCATTTGGCATTGTCAGTTTTTTAAATTTTAGCTATTGCAATAGGTGTGTAGTATTATTTTATTTTTTAATTTACAATTCTCTAATAAAATGTAAGAGCAAAATTTTATATGCTTATTTTCTATGGTATCTGCTTTGGTAAGGTATCTCTTCAGATCTTTGCCCATATTAAATGGAATTGTTTATTTTCTTATTGTTGAGTTTTAAAGGTTCTATGAATACTTTGGAATACAGTACTTTATAAGAGATGTTCTTGAAAATTCATTTTAATCTGTGGCTAGCCTTATTTTCTTGACATGACCTTTTACAGAGCAGAAGGTTTTAATTTTAATGAAGTATAACATTTCAATTATTTCTTCCAAGGATCATGCCTTTGGTATCCTATTTAAATAGCCATTGTCAAATCCAAGGCCATGTATATTTTTTCTTCTCTTTTAGCACTTTTATAGTTTTTCATTTTATATTTAGCTTTATGAACCATTTTGGCAAATTTTTTTTCCAAGATATAATGTGTGCTTTTTTTCTGTTTTTCTTTTTTATTTAAATCATTATTGTTGAAAGTATTACTTATGTCCTTTTTTTTTCCCATTGACCCCTTCTAGCCCACCCCCGACTCATTTGCCCCAGGCCCTCACCATCCACTGTTTGTGTCCATGACTTATGTATACATGCATTCAAGTTCCTTGGTTGATCTCTTTCCACCACCTACCTCTACCTTCCCTCTGAGATTCCACAATCTGCTCCATGATTCCATGTCTCTGGATCTATTTTGTTCATCAGTTTATTTTATTCATTAGATTCCACATATGAGTGATACTTGTATTTCTCTGACTGGGTTATTTCGCTTAGCATAATACTCTCCCTGATTAGGCTAATTACAGCTGATGAAATTGTAGCAGTAATAATAATAATAATAATAATAATAATAAAAACCCACAAAAATTCCCAACAAATAAAAGCCCTGGTCCAGACAGCTTCACATGGAAGTTTTACCAAACATTCGAAGAAGAACTAACCCTATCCTCAAACTATTCCAAAATTCCAAGAAGAAGGACACTTTCACCCTCCTTTCATGAAGGTAAAAACATTACAACACCAGATAAAGACACTACAAAGAAGGAGAATTACAGGCCAGTATCCCTGATGAACATAGATGCTAAAATACTAAACAAAATATTAGCAATTCAGATCCAGCAATCTTCTAAAAAGATCATACATCATGACCAAGTGGGATTTATTCCAGGGATGTAAGGCTGGTACAATATTTGCAAATTAATAAATGTGACACATTACCATAAAAAATTGAAAGACAAAAAACACATGATCATATTATTAGATGCACAAACAGCATTTTACAAAACCCCATTTTTGATAAAAATAACTCTAAGCAAAGTGGAAATAGAAGGATCATACCTCAACAAAGTAAAGACCATATGTGCCAAACATACAGCCAACATCACACTCAGTGGTCAAAAACTAAAACCATTTTCCCTAAGAACAGGAACATGACAGGGATGTTTGCTTTCACCACTCTAATTCAACATAGTAGTGGAAGTGCTAGCCACAGTGATCAGACAAAAAGAAAACATAAAAGGCCTCCAAACTGGAAAGGAGGAAGTAAAACTCTCATTATTCACAGATGACATAATATTGTACATAGAAAGCCCTAAAGACTTTACCAAAAAAACTACTAGATTTGATAAATGAATTCAGCAACATGGCAGGATACAAAATTAACACCTAGAAATCTATGGCATTTTTATACACCAATAATGAATTTTCAGAAAGAGAAACTAAACAAACAACTCCATTTACCACTGCAACAAAAAATTAAGATACTTAGGACTAAACTTAACCAAGGAGGTAAAAAACCTGTACTCAGGAAACTATAGGACATTGAAAAAAAAAGAGATAGAGAAAGATATAAAGAAGTGGAATAATATGCTGTGTTCATGGATTGGTGGAATTAACATCATTAAAATGTCTATACTACCCAAAGCAACATATAGATTCAATGCAATTCCCAATTAAAATACCAATGGCATATTTCACAGATTTATATCAAATACTCCAAAAAATTATATGGAACCAAAAAAAGATGCTGAATAGCCTCAGCAATCTTGAGAAAGAAGAACAAAGTTGGAGGAATCACAATATCAGATATCAAGTTATACTACAAAGCCATTGTAATCAAAACAGCCTGGTACTGACACAAGAACAGGTATAAAGATAAATGGAACAGAACAGAGACATCAGAAATCAACCCAAGCCACTAAGCTCAATTAATATTTGACAGATGAAGCAAGAACATACAATGGAATAAAGACAGTCTTTTTAATAAATGGTGTTGAGAATAATGGAAAGATACTTGCAACAAATGAAATTAGACCACCAACTTATACCATACACCAGAATAAACTCAAAATGGATAAAAGACTTAAATGTAAGACACAAAACCATAAAAATCCTAGAAAGAACCATAGGCAGCAAAATCTCAGACATCTCTCATAGAAATATGTTTGTGGATACATCTCCTAGGGCAGTGGTCGGCAAACTCATTAGTCAAAAGAGCCAAATATCAACAGTACAACAACTGAAATTTCTTTTGAGAGCCAAATTTTTTAAACTTAAACTTCTTCTAACGCCACTTCTTCAAAATAGACTCGCCCAGGCTGTGGTATTTTGTGGAAGAGCCACACTCAAGGGGCCAAAGAGTCGCATGTGGCTCGCAAGCCGCAGTTTGCTGACCGTGGTCCTAGGACAAAGGAAACTAAGGAGAAAATAAAGGAATGGCACTACATAAAAATAAAAAGCTTCTGCACAGCAAAATGAGAAGGTAGCCCACTGTATGGGAGAACATATTTGTCAATGATACATGTGATAAAGTGTTAATATCCAAAATATACAAGGAACTTATACAACTTAAACAAGGGAACACAAACACATCCAATTAAAAAGTGGGCAAAGGATCTAAATAGACACTTCTCCATAGTGGACATACAGATGGCCAAGAGATATGAAAAAAATGCTCCAAGTCACTGATCATCAGAGAGATGCAAATTAAAATGACAATGAAGTATCACCTCATACCTGTCAGGATGAATATGAGCAACAAATCAACAAATGACAAGTGCTGGTGAGGATATGGAGAATCAATCCCTTCCCCTAATGCACTGCTAGTAGGAACACAGACTGGTGCAGCCATTATGGAAAACAGTATGGAGTCTCCTCAAAATATTAAATATGGAGCTGCCATTTGACCCAGTCATCTCACTTCTAGGAATATATTCTAAGAAACCTGAAACACCAATCAGAAAGAATGTATGCACCCCTATGTTCATAGCAGCACAATTTGCAACAGCTAAGATCTGGAAACAGCCCAAGTGCTCATCAGTAGATGAGTGGATAAAAAAGCTGTGGTACATCTACAAAATAGAATACTATACCCAGTATAAAGGAAGGATCTCTTACCCTTTGAGAAAGCATGGAGGGACCTCGAGAGCATTTGGGTAATTTTTGTGAAGGATGTAAATTCTATATCTACCTTTTTTTTTTTTTTTAACATGTGGATCTTTTTTTTTCATTATTTGTTGAAAAACATCTTTGTTCTTTTTTCAAATCAGGTGACTATTTCTGAGCTCTATTTTATTCCATTGATATATTTGTCTATTCTTTCACCAATACCACAGTGTCTTGCTTACTATATATTTTAGAACGCCTTGAAATAGTGTCAGTCTTCTAACTTGATTCTTCTGCAATATTGTATATTCTTTTGCCTCACCACATAAGATGTAGAATCAAATTTTCAATATCTACAAATTACTTGCTGAGTTTTTACTTTGACTTCATTAAATCTATTAAGTTGTGAATAACTGCCATTTTTATAATGCTGAATCTTATCCATGATCATGGCTAACCTTTACATTTATTTAGTACTTCTTTGGTTTGTTTCATCAGAGTTTTGTAGTTTTCCTCACATGTACTTGTATATATATTTTATATTTGTGCCTAAGTATTTCACATTGTGAATGCTAATGTAAGTTATATTGTGTTTTTAATTTCAAATTTCAGTTGTGCATTGCTGGTAATACAGGAAAGAGGCTTACTTTTGTTTATTAACCTTATATTTTGCAACTTTGCTATAAATGCTTATTAGTTATAGATTAGTAGGTGATTTATTTTATGTTAGAATGACATTAATGAAGTTATATGTCTGAATGAAGTTAATGAGAGTGAAACAAGAAACATCCCATGTTCAGGCAATCAATAAAAACTTCCAAAAGAAGGACTGCATATAGTTGCATCCATCACTCTATGTGATAAAATGTCTTGCGTAGTATTCACTCATTCCCAATACTCTGTTCCCTTTCAAAACTGCATCTCTCCTAGCTATGTCATGGTATCTTAAATTGTAGTATTACTGTGTCAGTGAGAAAAATATGGATGGCCCTGTGAAGCATAAACAGACCTTCATTTTGAAACTTATTTTTTTCAGCTTTAGTCATGGTTTGTAAATCAACAAAGTAGAAAATACTAGTGTTCACAACTGTTTCATGAGTAGAATTATAGGCAACTACCGACTAACATCCATACCATATTATTTGAAAAAAAAAAGAGTAGTCTGTGACTTTCATGTTTTCCCTTTGCCAGTGTTTCTAGAACATCCTGCTGCAAGTATCACCATTTATAATAACTCAGTGGAGATTTCAACCGACTATCCAAATCTATTAACCATAAGTTATTTTGCTCTGCCAGGTTTATAGGGTTCTATAGTATAAACTCTGTGCTACTTACATAAACTTCAGTCATTAAGTTTAAATCAAAGTTTTGGTTTAACTCAGTAGTTTAGCATCTTATTTTATACCTTTCCTGATGACCACTAATTGGGAAAAGACATACAACCATCCATGTTGTTTCCAGGGCTAATTCATAGCCTCAACACAATATAGGCATGCAATGATGACAAAAAATACTTTTAAAGTTAAACTTTGTCATAGGTTAATTTCTCTAGAAAATAGATTCTGAGACTTGCATGCAGAAATTATATTAGAAAATTATATAAGAATGTTATAAGATAGTTCTGAGGGGTTTGCAGCACTGGAACTGCAACAGCTCCTCAGAGTTGAGAGCTGAAAATAGAATGTGATGCCTCATATTCATTAATATCTCATCTTTTCCCTGCCATTTCCCATTAATAAACTTCATTTTTTCTATAACACCCTAAAATTCAGCTGTATAATGACAAGTTGAGGCACTAGGATCAGATACTAATCCCAATTCTACCATTAACTAACCATATGACATAGAAAATTACTTTATGTCTCTTGAATTAAAGTTTGTCATCTGTAAAATCAAGGGAGGTAATAATAAATTTATGGAATAAAATATGTTCTCAGTGTGCCTAAACAATTACATAATCACATATGAGGTGAAATGGCTCTCACAAATACAATATTTGGGGGGAAAAAGTATTCCCTGTAAATAGAGTAAGATTTAAGATAGGGGATGGATTCATTGTTAAATCCCTCTATCTTAGTTTGTGTTTGAAACATTTCCTAATAAGAAGTCCTACATAATTTTATTAACCAACTAGTGGCCCAGTGCACAAAATTCATGCACATTAAAAGGGAATTAATTAGAGGAAATATTTTAATATTGCTATTTGACCTTTCTCTATAATAGAAGTGTCCGACTGGCCCCACGCCCATTGGGCGACACCAAGACCCGGCCAACTCCACCCCCATCAAGCCCCACCAGGCAGGGTATGCAGCCTCCCGTCCCAGCATTGGGGCAGGGGGCATGGCCTCAGGTACCCCATCCCTGGCCCGCACCACGCAGCCTCACCCAGACCCACCACGCCACGAGACCCCAGACCTGCCGCACCGCGGGACCTATCAATGCACCTCCTGGTGACCAGTCATTTGGTTGTTATGGATGAAAATAAAGTCATGCACTTAAGCATGCACATTCATTTTCAATGCCTGATTTGTCTACATTCTGTAAATTGCAAAATAAATAAGATCTTCAGCCAGATAGCATCATAATGCCAAGTTCTTTATATAATGACACATACCATTCTCTCCACTCAGTATGCTCCATTTGAATGGATTAGATGTATGTGACTCATATGAAAGGCACTGCTGCTTGCTCTTAATAGAGGAAGCATTAGTGCATTACCTAACGCCATAAAGTGGTTTAAATGGCATATACTGACTTGAAGAGCAGAAGGAAAAATAACAACAACAAAAAAAGCCAAAAACAAAAAATAACGTTCAGTGCTGTGGATGCCAGGATCCTCTCCCTTTCCCTTTGTTTTTTTTCTGCTTTTCCCATGAACCTATTTGCATTCTGCCTCAAAATTAACACAGAAGACAAAATCAGATACTGTAATCTGCATTTTATAGTGCCATTTGAGTACAAACAGATGTTTTTCAATCTTTACCTTTTTTTTTTTTTAATCAATGCAGCTCATACTTGCTCCCAACATTCCAGGAGCCAGGCCAACATGGCTGTGCGGACACACCTGTGCTGGTGCAGTCAGGCTTCAGGGCTGGGGCAGGGAACACACCAGGTGTTGCTGGAAATGAATCAGCTCTCCTCTCTACATAGCAGGAGTCTTTTCATTATAAAATGCAAAGCAGCAGCCATTTTCCATTGCTCCCATCCCCAGCCCTCCTCACCCTGGGGCATAGGAAGGGGCTGGGAGAGTATTTACTCTTTGTTCTTTGATTTCTCTTAAGTAACTGAGCCCAGTGGCAGCTGCTTCTCTGAGCACAACGCCAGCCAGCTCAGGGCTAGCCACACCTGGAAGGCAAGCGGAAGAGCTGACCAGGGGCTTTGACCAAGCCTGAGTGCGCGGGCTGCTCCCAAAGACTCTAGGCCCTTCCAGCTTTGCACCCCAACTCCCTGCTCTCCCCCTTTCACCCACAGGTGCCACTGGTGTAGTGTGCCCCAAGGCCTGGTGTGCAGACGCCAGGGTTGCAGGTTCAAGACATTCCACCTCCTCCTGGCACTTTGAGCCATAAGCGTTGGCAGGGACCTTTCCACTCAGTCTTGGTCTTTGGTCACTGCTGAGGTTTTCTGGACTCTCTAGGCCAGGGATAGGCAGAACCTTTGCCTCTGACCAACACCATGCCTACAGCCTGCCTGGGGTAGCCCCAGCCCTGGGAAAGCATGGGGTGGTGGCTGGCCTGGGTGAGGGGCCGTGGAGGGATGGGAGGGTTGGCTAGCTGCCCCACCCTCAATTGCGGGGAGAGAGGCTGATCAGGTATGGGGCGGGGGGAGGGGCTGGGCAGGGCAGCCATCTTGTGATAGCATTACAGCGTGAGGGTCAATTTGCATATTACCTCTTTATTATATAGGATGTTATGCCAATAAATTCAATAAAAATAGTAGAACAATATATGGTATCAATATAAATGATCTCTAAGATATAAAAAATGTACATAAAATGATGTGATTCTAAATATCTAATTTCTATATTTTGTTTACAAAAATTTTGGTCAAGAGATACTATAAAACTAAAAGATAACAGATCATTTTCTTAGTCTACTCTCTAAACCACATCCGTATGTTCTGTCATGTGAGTGTGTACATACACACACACACACACACACACACACACTCAAACAATAATACAAACCTCCAAAGAAATTCAAGATGATTAATACTGAAACTTTAGAATTGTTTTCTTCTTATTAAAAAGTAATATTGTTCTACTTTGTCATCTCCTGAAAAATAGCACTACCTTCTTCATATTTACAGGTAAGGATACTCTTTCCAGGACCTTAGACTTGTACTGATTTCTATGTCTATTCTGGTAATTTAGGATCACCTTAAACCCAAGGCTAAGCCTTGTAAATATGGTGGCATTTCATTTATTTTTTAATTAAAATTTGTTAATGTTGACCTAATTGCAAGAGTCTCCCTTTCTTCTGCTTTTTGCCACCCACTCCTACCTACCTCTCCCTTGACATTCGCCAAACTATTGTATGTGTCTATGGGTATGCATATATGTTCTTTAGCTAATCCTTTCACCTTCTTTATGGTGCTATTTTAGATTCAAATTCAATTTTAAAAGCACATGTTCATTTTGGTATTTTTTAAAAAAGACTTTCCTATATTTTTTACTCTGGTATCTGCATAAAATATTTTATTTTAGTTCTTATTTTATCATTCTTATTGACAATTTTCTCTATTGCATTATGCATTTAGTGAGGATTGGGATCTTAACATATATTTTTAATTATTCATTTTCTTAGCAATTAACATAGTATTTGACAGAATAGATGCAAAGTGAATTCTTATTTAAATTAATTTAGTTCTTTTTTGCTTCTTTAATTTCTGCTCCCATTTTTTTTTTCATCTCCTACATTTTTCTCTGGCCACTTATTTACACTAATAAGAGAGGAAAATGCTAATTGACCATACCTCTGCTACACCCACAGCCAATCAGGAGTGATATGCAAATTAAGCCAACAAAGATGGAGGGTAATTTGCATATGCAGGAGGGGTGGGCTGCGCCTGACGCCACCGTGGGGTCCAGGCCGCCATTGGGGACCAGGCTGGCCAGGCGGGCAGCATCTGATGCCACCTGCGGGGTCCAGGCAGCCATCGGGGTTGGGCAGGCCAGGCGGGCAGCGCCTGACACCACCTGCTGGGTCAAGGCTCTGATAGGTAACCCGGCGGGTGGGGGTAGGGGGGTGTCCAGGCCGCCATTGAGGACCAGGCAGGCCAGGTGGGCTGCGCCTGTCACCACCACGGGGTCCACACAGCCATCCGGGGCAGGCCTGGTGGGCTGTGCCTGATGCTGCCGCGGGGTCCAGGCAGCCATCGGGGTTGGACAGGCCTGACTGGCTGCACCTGACGCCACCGCAGTGTCCAGGCCACCATCAGGGACTAGGCAGGCCAGGCGGGCAGCGCCTGATGCCGCCTGCTGGGTCGAGGTCGTGATAGGTAACCGAGCGGGGGGGAGGGACAGCGCCTGACACCGCCTGCAGGGTCCAGGCCGCCATTGGGGTCCGGCAGGCCTGACAGACTGCACCTGATGCTGCCGCTGGGTCCAGGCCGCCATCGGGGACCTGGGTAAGCGGGGGTTGGCCAGGGTCTCTGGGATCACTGTCTGCCCCCAGGCTGCCTGTGGACACTGATGGAGCAGGCCAGGGTTGAACATTTTAATGAAAATGGGATGCCTGTGCCCCTGCCCACCACGCCCCGTCCCTGGCAAGGAGAGGGCAATGGGCAGTTAGTAGGCACCAGGGTTTGGGAGGGACTGGGAGCAACCTGCAAGCATGCTACCAGGAAGGGGTGCTGAACCATGAGGACACAGAGGGCTGGCTGATGGAGGCGCGCAAAGGTGCAGATGAGGCGGCTCTCGCTGGCGCTGAGCTTGAAAAGCGCATCGACAGCCTGATGAACTAAATCGCCTTTCCGAAGAAGGTGTATGAAGAGGAGATCCCCAAGCTGCAGGCGCAGATCCAGTATGCTCAGATCTCCGTGGAGATGGACATGTTCTCCAAGTCCGACCTCTCTGCCGTGCTCAAGGACATCCACGCCCAGTACGAGAAGCTGGCTGCCAAGAACATGCAGAATGCAGAAGAATGGTACAAGAGCTGCTTCACCATGCTGACTGAGAGCACTGCCAAGAACACCTACGGGGTGCACACCGCCAAGGAGGAGGTGTCTGAAACCTGCTGCCTGCTCAAGGCCAAGATGCTGGAGATCAAAGCATGCCGGGACATGAACTAAGCTCTGGGAAAGCAGCTGTGAGAGCTGGAGGATAAACAGAACTCCCATGTTAGTGCTATGCAGGACACAATCCACAAATTAGAAAATGAGTTGAGAACTACAAAGAGTGAAATGGCATGATATTTAAAAGAATACCGGACCTCCTCAATGTGGCTTTGGACATTGACATTGCAGCTTATAGGAAACTCTTGGAAGATAAGGAGACCCAGCTCAGTTTCACCAGCATGGGAAGCATAGCCAGTGGCTACTCCCAGAGTTCCCAGATCTTTGGTCGATCTGCCTAAAGTGGTTTACAGACCAGCTCCTACTTGATGTCCACTCGCTCCTTCCCTTCTTAATATGCCAGCCACGTCCAGGAGGAGCAGATTGAGGTGGAGGAGACCATTGAGGCTGCAAAAGCTGAGGAAGCTAAGGATGAACCCCCTTTTAAGGAGAAGATGAAGAGGAGGAGAAGGAGAAGGAAGTGGCTGATGAAGAGGAAGGAGAGGAAGAGGAAGAAGGTGCCAAGGAAGAATTTGAGGATGCAAAGGAGGAAGAAGAAGGACATAAAGGTGAAGGAGAAGATGCCCAAGAAGCTGAGGATGAGAAGAAAGATGAAGGTGCTGGGGAGGAGCAAGCAACCAAGAAAAGATTGAGCCCCCCTTTTCTTAATTATTTCCAGAATAATCCTCCTGAAACCAGGTCAACCCTGTCACCAACCAAGCAGTTGAGTTCCCGATACTATATGAATTAAGAATTCAATATATGTAACATTCTAAGGTGACTCAGGTTGGACATCAAATGTTGTGCTATGACTTTTCTCTTTATGCAGAGTATCTGTTTGCTTGCAGAGTGGCTTCCTGGCTTGCTGCCAGCCTGTGCATGGTCCATGCTTATGAGTTCAGGATCTATGATAATGTGAATAACTCAGATTTTTATAATAAAAACACATGAATAAATGAATTCACTGATGTTAATGTTAAACTTCATGGAAAAAAATAGTCCTTTGAATCTTTGGTGGTTAGAAATTAAAGACCTCAAACCATGTGCAATAAACAGTAAATAAAGTTACACTGAATGACAAAAAAAAATAATGCATTAGGGGCCAGGAAATATTCAAAGAACTGGGGAATCATTTCCAAATCAGGAAGGGAAGTTACAGGGTGAATATTATTGCTACGAATACAGTATTTCCTACTACTTACAACATATACAATGTAATGTATTAGATGCCTTCCTATCACATGAAGTATGTATTCTCATAGAGTAATACTGGTACATATGTTATAGTTATGGCAGTATGTCATATCCTATCTATATTAATAAAAGGGTAATATGCTAATTAGACCATGAGACCTTCCAGAAGTCCTTCCAGACAAAGCCATGGTGGTGGGGCTGAGGCAGAGGCAGTTAGGGGTGATCAGGCCAGGAGGGGAGGGCAGTTGTGGGTGATCAGGCTGGCGGGGGGGGGGTGCAGTTGGGGGCAATCAGGCCAGCAGGCAGAGTGGTTAGGGGTAATCAAGCAGGCAGGCAGGTGAGCGGTTAGGAACCAGCAGTCCCAGATTGTGAGGGGGTTGTCCGACTGCCAATTTAGGCCCAGTCCCACAGGGGTCTCATATTGGAGAGGATGCAGGCTGGGGTGAGAGACACTCCCCCCCACCCCCCGTGCATGAATTCTGTGCACCGGGCCAATAGTTTTTCCTATAAAAGAACTAGTGTTGTGTTATTTTGTCATCTCCTAAAAAATGGAATCCCAAGGCTCTGTAAACACTGGTTTGATGATGCTTTACAGAACATTAAGCTTTTATTGACTTTTAGGTATAAATTAGTAAGTTAAGATGACTGACCTTAAGCCATTATATTTCTCCTGTGTTCATCCTTATTGTTGATCTGCTTTTGGTTTTCCTTTTTCTTTTTAAAGGTGGTCATTTATCATTACTTGACAGCAAGGTTCAATATATAACAGAAAATAATTCCTCTAATAATTGGAAATTGGAAAGCTTAATGATTATAAAATAAAAGAATAACAAGGTTTAACATGGAAAGCAAATTAGTGAAATATGAAATGAAAAGCATATCTTTAATTAGATATTTTATGTAAATATTATTTTATGTGTTAAAAAGTAAAATTGATTATCTTCTGCTCATTTATGCACAATACACAATCTAATCTACCTGGTGACTTTTTCAGACCATAGATTAATTTCTCAAAAGATGTGTAGATTACGATGGAATTTAAAAATAATATATAAAAGAAATACATTTTCTGCTCACTAATGTATTGTTAGTGGAATCAGTTAATTCAGTGAAACAGTGACATATCAGAAAAATACAAAAGTGTCTGTAAAGTACGAAGGAACAATAGGAATAAATGGTCTTATACAATAATGAACAGCACTGTGTCGCATTTGTACTTATTGTCTTAGTCCATTGGGCTGTTACAACAGAATACCATAGATTGGGTGGCTTATAGACAACAGAAATCTATTTCTCACAGTTCTGGGGGCTGGGAAGTCCAAGATAATGTTCTGGCAGATTCAATGTCTGGTGACAGCCTAGTTTCTGGTTCATAAACTGCCATCTCTTATCTGTGTTCTCACATGGCAGAGAGTGTGAGGGGCTCTCTTTCATAGGGGCATTAATCACATTCAGAGAGGTTCCATTCTCATTAACTAAATACCTCCCAGTGACCCACACCCTAATACCATCACAAGTGGGGGTTTAGGATTTCAACATATGGATTCTGGGATGACACAAACATTATGTCTATAGGACTTATATATGAAGCAGTTGGATAGCAGGCTGCTTTTTCTCTGTCCCTCTCCCTCCTTGAGAAAACATTAAACCAACTGAGATGTGACTGTAATTAGGTCAGGGGACTAGATAGAAAACTTTTACATTTATCTTTTTGGCAGTAAATCTAGTTCTTGTTCTGTCATGCTCCTCTTTCCCTAGTGTTATTTCTTTTTGTGTGTGTGGTAAGGAGTGTAGTAATAAGTAGTAAGAAGAGTTTAAATAAGATTCATTACATAGTACTATTTATAAACAAAATGCAACAACATATTTTCTAAAATTTATGATATAGAAAATGCATATAAGTCAGAGAAAAATTAATTGGTCTCATGTTTCAGGTGAACAGGAAAATACAACCTACTAGAAATTTTTCTGAGACTTCAAAGGTGTAGAAGTTTTCTAAGGTAGAAGGCCTCTGAACATATGGTATCCAGAGAAAAAAGTGCCCTTAGAATGACTGAGGGTAGAAAGTCAATTGCTTAAGGCTTGAAAAATTGTGGATCAAACATAAGAATAACAGTGATCTATGTAAACCTCACCCTTAGGATTTTTTAAAAGGGAAATTGTCTCATATAGTATTTCTATATAAGAGTTATCAATGATTGTTATTTTGTGATAAATTAACAAACTCACTTGAAAGTTTGCCATCTTTCTGGGAAATGGAAATCTTATTGGAGTTTTCTTGTTTAAGCTTTGTTTTGATAGATACCTCATTTTGACAGAGGTTCAAATACCAATTCCTTTGTGAAGCACAAACATATGTGTGAAACTATGTTGGGTGAAGGACATGTAAATATATACAAAAACATGCACTTTTTTGGCTCTTGAAGAATATGTAAACTGAAAGTAAGAGCAAACATAACCCAATACTGAAACAAAGGATAAAAAATAATATGTAGCAGGATGCAGATATTTTTCCAGGGCTATGGGAATTTAGAAGAGAACTAGATTGATTCTGACAGGGGAAAAGTTTTCATGGTGGCAGAGGAATTTAAATTGGGATTTCCATCTTGGAAAATCTGGATTTAAGGAGGATTAATATTTTAGGGGAAATGGATTATGAAGGCCCAAAACACTAAATCAGGAAGATGAAAAGTATATGTGGTGAATTTTGTTCAGAATGTTTAAAATTAAAATTCAGTGAGAAGGAAGAATGATAGCTACTTTGGAGTAGAGTTGTGGAAAGATTTTAATGGACAAGTTATGAATTTTTGGTTTAAGCATTGAGATAGGAAGTTTTACTGATTATGACAATAAATAACCAAAGTTAAATAGACATTACTTTGATATATAAGGATAGAGAACAGATTTTGTTTGTGACAAATACTTACAAAAACTGTAGGATTTTGACTTTATATATATAAATCTAATCTCTTTACTGTCACCCTACAGGAAATTTTCATTGATTTAGTGCTGCTGGTTTGGGTCTGTGGACAAAGTTATGGAAAATGTTTGATTAGTTTTTATTTTGTTGCATTAGACTTGATCAATTTTGACAATGAAAACAAATCTCTAGAACTTGGGGGTACTGACATGGTTTGGCTTTGGAAGGAATCACCTTGGATCTTCTCTGTTAGAACATTTCAATGGCAATCACAATGAATGTCTGCAGGATGTGGTTTAGGTCTTTAGGAGAATGTTTTGACAAATTGTTGTGAAGAGTAGCTTCCATTATACTTCACAAAAATTTTGGTGGGGCTATACAGAAAGAAATGGATGGGTATAACTATAATAATTATTCTGGTGTAACCTCACTGGTAAGTGATTTCACTTAGGTCATCCTAGTTACCAACCAAGTCATCTCTTTATTGTTACCAAACTAATTCTAAAAGGTTCTTTCTGAAAGCTCTGCCATCTTGCTTTTCAGCTATTTCTAGGGCTTTCCAGCACAGTAATCTCTGAATAAGAATACAAATATTTGGTTCCTAAGAAAAAAATGTGTTTATACATACTCCAAACTTTTTTTTTTTTTTTTTTATTGATTTTTTACAGAGAGGAAGGAAGAGGGATAGAGTTAGAAACATCGATGAGAGAGAAACATCGATTAGCTGCCTCTTGCACACCTCCTATTGGGGATGTGCCCGCAACCAAGTTACGTGCCCTTGACCGGAATCGAACCTGGGACCTTTCAGTCTGCAGGCTGACGCTCTATCCACTGAGCCAAACCGGTTTTGGCTCCAAACTTTTTTTATCCAAAATTCTACATCTCTTGACTTTGGTAAGATATACCCTAAAAAGTCTTCCTTTATTCTGTTATGTCTGAGGATGCCATAAATAGGAAACTTCATTAAAAGTTTCAAAGAAGCAACACAAACTTCAGATTCCACTTCCAGTGAAATAACATTCAAGGCCAAAATTAAAAAGAAAAGTTTGTAATACATTCTCTAGCTTTTCAAAAAATACATGCATTAATGTATAAGAAAGTATGATGAATAATATACCTTTTAGCATGCATTTATTTCAAATGTCACTGGAAAAAAGAAATATAACACTTTAGGTATTAGTTTTTAACATTAAATAATTATTATATGAAAGATATAATAACACTGCTCACATTGCCCTACTATTAATGAGCATAATCTTGGAATAAGGTAATTAATTCCCAACCTCAGCTGTCCCTCCTATCTCTCTTTAGCTTTTACTGTCATATATGTACATTTAAGAATAAAATGGCAAATAAAAATATTATTTTTGAAAGAGACTATAGGCAATATATAATTATTTATTTGTAACTGGAGAATAGAATCATAGTTATATTACTGAATCAAATATTTCATTTATTTTTTCTACTTTAGTCCTTGTGGTATGAGCCTGAGTGCAGAAAATGGGAGAGCCAACATAAGTACATAAATTCAAGAGGAAAGGGAAAATATAGACCCCTAAAGAATAATTAGTGGAAATGTGATTATGTCACTAGAGAGAATCTTAGTGACCAATGGAATTTAATTTTGAAATACATTTTATCTGAAATAGAGGAATAAACTGTAAAACAAAAATACAATTTAGTAAGCAGATTGATTTGGGTTGATAAAAACACAAATATGAATTTGAAGTATTCTAGATATACATCAACTTATCTTCATAATAGGTGAGAAATAAACTGAAACACTATTTTTAAATGCTAATTTATTTCTATTATTATTCATCATTTTATTCAAAATTATAATTTAGATATTTAGCAAATAATAAAATGTCAACATAATTAATTGAAAAGTTAGTTGTTCATCCAGTTGCTTGTAGAAAAAATATTATTTAGTGACGTGTCAACAGAAAATATGTTAGAACCTAAGCATTATATGTATACATACACAAATATAAAATAAACCAGAGACAATAAGTAAAGAAGGAGAGAAAGAAGGAGAAAAACAGTCAAGAGAAGTATTTTTTGCCTAAAAGACTTCATGAAGAAAAAAAGCCAGGGTATCTGACATAGCTGGTCTTTTGTTATAATATTCCATCTTATCTTTTTCTTTCAATAACCTTCTCACCCTCCACATGCTCTCTGATACATTCTTGAGATTCCTCTCAAGCTCTAAAATAATGTAATATAAATATATTCTAAAACATTTATAGTTCTATTTCAACACAATGTCATTTATCTGTTAAGTTTCATTAAAATATTCCTTCAGTCCAATGGGACAAAAATATTTAAATAATTTATTTTAAAAGCGTTATTGTAATAATTCTTAGACATGGCAGCCATCACTTTTAATCATGTGATTCCTTTGGGAGTCATTGCCTTTTATATTTATTTTTTGTTAAATACTGTCTGATTAATAATTTTTAATTGTCAACATTCTAATGAAATTACTTTTTATAAGACATTGTCTTGACAATCTTGTTTTATTAATTTTTTCCAGAAAGCATTTTAATAAAACCTTTCACTTCAATTCAACACTTTTGAACAAATACCATTTATGTAAAGAGATGGTTGATTGGGATCTGATAGGAAATGGTTTTTCAGCCTAAAATTCTTTAAGCATTTTGAATGGAAGGCCAGTAAACAGCTGTGAAGAATTCCCTCAGAGGTTGTAAAGCAAATGTCCATTATGACCTCAATATCTAAGGCAGGGAAAAAAGTCAGGAAATCAAAATATACAAATGGGAGTTATCATGTTTACATGGAGATTAGCCATTCAAGGTATAGGATATAATTTATTTATTAATACACAACAAAGAGAAAATTATTGCTTTTATGTGACAAAATCATGAATCTTTTATCTTAATATAAAAAATTATAGTATTTTCTGTTAAGTCCTATGCACAAAATTGCTATACATAACTCTAACCTATGAGTGCCATTATTAAATGATATTTAGGGTGGTTTTGTTTTTGATTTTTGCCTTCCTTTCTTAAAGCTGTATAGTTTAGATAAATTCATATTAAATACAAACCTAATTAATAGAACAATAGTTGGACTATCTTATCTATCAATTGGCAAGGATAAGCACAATGCACTTAGCAATTTGGCTGACTTGGAAAGATATTTTGGCACAGAAGTATAAGGGCCAACTTAATTGAAGTATGCAATATTCCCATATAGGCTTAGATGACATTGATCCACACAAAGCATAATTTAATTCTATGGTGATCTTTCACATGAGTATTGTAGCCTTTTATAAATCATGCACTTATATCGTGCATTTAGAAAACAGCTTCAAATTACATTGCTATAGACAGAAGGGCACTCCCGTCACTTATTTAAAAGAAAATAATGATTTTATTAAATATACATCAATGTACTTCCAGTACTTGTGATAGCCAATATACTTACAAATACTTTAATTTATATTAAAATAATTTACTTAAAAAACACTCCTCATCAGTTGCAAAAATTTCATGGGAATTTAAAAAATGAACATAGACAAAAGGGTGGTGAAGGCCTGGGATGGGGTGGGAACTGAGTGGTGGGGGGCAATATGGTGGAAAAAATGGGAGATATCTATAATATTATCAACAATAAACTAATTCAAAAATATGAATTTTCTTAATGAATGGATCAAAATTAAAGAGAAACACAGTAAATGTGATAGTGTTTTCATAGGCAAGAATTTAAAAGCAGAATGCAACAAAAATTTATTTTCATTAATTTTTAGAAAAAACAATTTTTATGCTGTGATTTTTTAAATGGTTCTTGACTGTCCTCAGCTCAAAACACCCAAGTACTAGGAAATAGAAACTTCTGTTATTTACATCTCATTGTAAATACAAATAGCTAATAACCCAGGAGTCACTCTACCTTTTGTTTCTGATTTTTTAAAATTTGTTTTAATGAAGAGGGGGCCAAATCTAACATTCTGAGTTATTTTACTGATTTTGCAACCTCTCATTTTAAGAAAGGAGGATATCACAGCAATTCCCCATGAGTGCCTCTATCACTTCACTCATGTCTAAAATATTTTTATAGCTTGGCCATGGCCCAGAAACCTAACAGCAAGAATACTGACAGAACTCTGCATTTAGAACTGCCTGGCTGCATTCAAACCTTTAAAATTCACTGAAGGGTGGGCTGATCCATGGAAAAAATAGCAGTGTTATGGATCATCAGGCAACTCAATGTTTCATATGTTCTGGTTTCAATAATATCTCAAAGATTTCCCCAACTTTGATAGTGTTACTTTAAAAAGTGTACACAAATACACATGTACATGCCCAAAATAACATTATTTGAATTTCTGAATCATCAACATGGAAATCAATAAACTATAAGTATTTCGGCAAAATTCAGGGAAAGACATTTGAAATTGCTTGAAAAATGGCCATAGCAGCTAACTACATAAAGAGTTTATAACCTGTGAGGAGGATGCTAAGAGAATTTCATATGTGAATTCTTTCATGAAATGCTCCAATTGCCTTGTGAGATATGTTCAAAAATTATCCTATATAATAAAAGCCTAATATGCTAAGTGTCCGGTTGTCTGGTTGTCCGTTCAACCAATCAATGCATAATATGTTAATGATATGCTAAGGCTGCTCAACCGCTCACTATGACATGCACTGACCACCAAGGGGAAGACGCTCCGACCAGTAGGTTAGCTTGCTGCTAGGGTCTGGCAGATTGGGACTGAGCGAGACGGGCTGGACATGCCCTGGAGCCCTCCCATGGTTTCTCCCTGGCGTCCCTCCTGCGTCCCCCCCCAGCCCCAATTGTGCACCAGAGGGGTCTCTTGGCCTGGCCTGTGCTCTCTTGCAATCCAGGACCTCTCAGGGGATGTCAAAGAGCTGGTTTTGGTTCGATCCCACAGGCCAGATTGAGGGACCCCATTGGTGCACGAATTCGTGCATTGGGCCTCTAGTTGAATTATGAATTAGAATAAAGAAATAGAAACATTAATACTATAGTATCATTCTATAATTTAAAATGTGTATCATCGATATGGAAAACAGACACAGAAATATTAAGTAAGTAATCCAAAGTCACTGACATAGTGATTAGATGAGAAATTACTTGAACACAGGCAGTCTGATTCCAGGAACTGCACTTTAAGTAACTGTATTATGATGGCTTCCTCTTTTAATATATAAAGGCATCTGTTAACAGAGTATTTTATATCTCCTATGAAAAATCACAAATGTCAGTGATTCTAAAGTCTGATAATGATAATTTTCAGAATTTTACTCCACTTATTTTCAAAGTTATTCCATATCATTTCTAAAGAGGATATGTATGGTCAAGCTATATATATAGGGTGTCCCCCCAAAATATATACACACACTTTAAATAATTATAAAGGCAGTGTTTATTAAAATACATTTCATTTTCAAAATTGAGCTATCAGCTATTGAAGTGTTTATACATTTCTAGGGACACCTGTATATAATTATTCTCTTTATTTGTCTTGCTAAGGTTTGTTTACACATGTAATTAATGAAATCATCCTAACATCTAGGTTCACATGGACTATAGATAAAAACTGAGAGAAGTGGCAGACTGTGTCAATAAAATTATATATTTTTACAGAAGTATTTTTTCAACATATATCTTAGGATAATGGAAACTAAGGAGAAAATAAACAAATGGGACTACATCAAAATAAAAAGCTTCTGCACAGCAAAAGAAACCATCAACAAAATAAATTTATTTTTATTTAAGTATAATTGGTATACAATCATATTAGTTATGTTATTTTCAGGTATATAATATACAATATGATGATTCAACAATTTTATACCTTACAATGTGAACACAGTGTAAACTTATTACAGTATATTGACTTCCTCTTTTAGCCCATCCTCTGACCCCTTCCCTTCTGGTATATAAGAATTTTTTTTTTAATAATTTAAATGTCCAAACTCCTCAGTTAAAATGTTTGTTTCAAGTAGATTTATATGGTTAAATAAACTTCATAGAACTTACTCAAGTTCAAAAATTTAATGTTATTTTTTTTTCTAAATTGTACTACTTTTATGGGTTATGTGGAAGTAATATCTGGAATTAAACAAAATGATCAATTTTAAATACTGAAGATGACTCAAAAACTATTGTTATCTTTGGAACAAGTGTGCTTATATATTTACTAGAGGCCCGATGCATGAAATTCATGCAAGAGTAGGGCTTCCTTCTCCTGGCTGCCGGCACCAGCTTCCCTCTGGCACCTGGGACCCAGGCTTCCCTTGAGCCCTGCTTCATCTGGAAGTTTGTCTGGAAGGACGTCCGGTCTAATTAGCATATTATGCTTTTATTATTATAGATATAGTGTGAGAACAGTTATATAGTGTGAGAACAGTTGTATATTAACTGTATATTTTTGTGGAATCCTTAGAATTAATCAAAATTATATTAATGTATATTCATATTAGTGTTAAATATAATGTGCAAGTTTTGAAGAAGAAACTAGGAGTCAATTTAGAAGTTATTGATCATATTCTAATTTTAGTACTGTATGTATCATTTTAGGCCAGTCACTGAATTTCTTTGAAAATAATGTTTTCATCTGCCAAATTAGAGAAATATATGTGTGTTAAAACTAAAATCTGCCATTAAATATAAATATAAATATAGATTGAGAAAGTACATTTAAAAAATGACCCAATGATATGAATATGAGAAATTCACCTTATATTTTACAAAAAAAGGTAGGTTTAAATGAAAAATATTAAAAATGTACTATGCACATATTAATATTTTCAATGTGGCTATATTAATATCTGATAAAGTAGACTTTAGAGCAAACAACTTTACTAGAGAAACACTACATAATGGTAAAAGTAATAATACTCTTTTCTGAAGTACACTTTAATTAGAACTTCTAAGTTGGACAATTTTTTTTTTCTTCCACTACCTTAACATGACTCCTAATGTCATTCAGATGTCATTCTATTTGTTTCCTACTTGATTATGTTTATTTTATCTCTGGCAAATTTTAGAAAAAAATTAGCCATTTTTCCTTTTATATAGTTTTTATATTGTTCATGTCCATGAGTTCTCTCTCTCTCTCTCTCTCTCTCTCTCTCTCTCTCTCTTTTTTTCTCTTTTTTGATCTATCACTCCACCTGAAGACAAACAAATTCCTTTTGTTTTTGGTCTGCTTGCACTAAGGAAAATTGATGGAAAGTAAGAATTCATTAGACAAAGGACTATGGAATTGAGGTTGCTTATAATATAGTTAGATTAAAAAATAGATATGTATATAATAAAATTTACTGAAAGTTAATTAATACATCCTGATATTGCAAAATCAGATATGAAAATGCCTGTGATTTATATGTCATTCTGGTTTATTTTTTCTTTATTTTATTTTTTTATTGTTGAAAATATTACAGATATCTTCCATTCAACCCCCCCTTAGTCCCACTCAATCCAGCCCCTGACCCCAGGCCTTTCCCACACTAATGTCTGTGTCCATGGTTATGTATACATGCATGTATGTTCTTTGGCTAATCTCTTCCTGTCCCCTCTATCTCCTCCCCTCTGAGATCTGCCATTCTGTTCCATGTATTCATGTCTCTAAACCAGCCGTGGGCAAACTATGGCCCGCGGGCCGGATCTGGCCCGTTCGGCTGTTCTATCCGGCCCGCGGAGCCGAAAGAGTGGAGGGTTCTCTTGTTCTCCCCTCCGCTCCTTTACTTTGAATTTATATTAGTTCACACAAACACTCCATCCATGCTTTTGTTCCGGCCCTCCGGTCCAGTTTAAGAACCCATTGTGGCCCTCAAGTCAAAAAGTTTGCCCACCTATTTTGTCCCTCAGTTTATTTTGTTCATTAGATCCCACATATAAAGGAAATCATGTGATATTTGTCTTTCTCTAACTGGCTTATTTTGATTAGCATAATAATCTCAAGGTCCATCCATTCTGTTGCAAAGGGTAAGAGATCCTTCATTTTCAGCTACATTATATTCCATTGTGTAAATGTACCACAACTTTTTTATTTACTCCTCTACTGATGGACACTTGGGCTGTTTCCAGATCTTAGCTATTGTAAATAACACTGCTATGAACATAGGAGTGCATACACTCTTTCTGATTAGTGTTTTGGGATTCTTAAGAGTTAAAGCATTGAAACATCACATATTCCTTTGTTGCTATATTGTCATATATCTAGATAAACTGTTGCCTTAATTACCTGGGTAAAATACAGTGAGTGCTAATAATTTACATATATTTGCCCAACTAATCCTCACTGTTTGGGTTGTTTATCATTGGTTGGTTTCCACTGAGGAAAATCTAGAGTCCACTTTTTCTAAACCATTCCTTTTATCACATTTTAGAGCAATTCATCCTGCTTGACTGACTACTTCATAGTGGGCCACTCATTACTTTTTAAAATATTTATTGAATGTATTGTAGCAACATTCTTTAATAAAATTATATAGGCCTCAGGTGTACAACTCTATAGTACATCTTTTGTAGATTGGGTTGTGTGCCCACCACCCCAATTCAAGTCTCCTTCTATTACCATTCATCCCACCTTTACCCTTTTCATTTTTATTATATCTTTCATTGCTGAATATCTTTGACTTAAATTATAACTGAAAAACAAAACAAAACACACAAAAACACAGCATCAATTATTTTTCAATTTTTCCAAAAATATATTTTCCTGTCACTTTTATCTAAATGTATCTAACATCTATCTAAAGATAAATATAAGTATATATGTATGTATGTATATGTATTTATATGTGTGTTTATATATGTATATTTATATATTGTGTTTATGTCTACATCTAATATGACTAGGAAGTTGTTAAATTACCTACAGGAGAATTTATAGACAGAAAAGGAGGGCAAAATCCTCTAGCCGATAAGTGAATACTTGCCTGAATGAGTGACACTTGAGATTATTGATGAATTAGATTTTGACAGGTTTATGAGAGCTACTTGGTAAGTTTCCTATTGTTTTACTGTGGTGGACATGGTACTAGCTAAAAATAATATTGGCAAGAAAACTAGTAGTCATGTGATTTTGAAATCTCTAAGAACATAAGAGTGAAATCAATGATTTCTGTTACATAGAAACCTGTGTGTGGTATAGTCTCAGAAACTCTGAGCCGACTCTACCTGTTAACAGAGTCGATGTTTCCATATTGTCTGGGTGTCTTCCAGGTTAAATTGGCTGAGCCTGGTCTATATTAGTGGTTCTATAACAGCAAAATTGCATCTGGAGACCATACGCACACTTTCTTTTTTAACAATGTTCACTTGGTTGTATTTATTGAACTTAGAGAAGTGCTGAGTGCGTCATGGCAAGTTGCCTGTCAAGTGAAAGGTGGCATCCAGCCTAGGGGAAGTCAGCAAAGGGACTCAGTATCTTTATATGTAAGTGTCTGGTAGACAACAACTTCGCTATTTCACAATTGTGTATGTAAGCAATAAAATCACTTTTATTAGATACAAAAGATTATAGAGATTTTTAGTCATTTTTATCGCAAGTGGGAATGCCTTCCATCCAAAATTCCATTGAAATGTCCACTCAGACTTTCTGTATGTTTTCAATACAAGGCTACGTGAGTTAAACACTTCCATTGTTCAGTTGTTACAATTTTTGTCTATTTCTTAACTTTTTTATTCTAGATTTATAAGAAAAGTAGGAAAAACTAGCCTATCTGCCAAATTTGCAAAGAGAAAGTTGAGAAATAACATCTGTGGGTTACAGGTATAGTTGATTTCATTATGAAATTAGAAGTTGTACTGAAAATAACTCATAGCAACTTTCCACTGCGATCCTGTCTTTCTAAAACACTATGCATGTCAGCTTCTGAAAAAAATAATCTTTTCACGAGATCTGAATTTTGCATTTCTCAAGCACTGATCTCAGTTCCTTACTCTAAAAGAATGACTCAGTGGGCTGGGGAGGGTTGTTCCACAATAGGCACTAGACAATGTTTGGATATATATGTGGTTGCCAAGACTGGGAAGAATGGGTGCTACTGATATCTAGTTAGTAGAGGCCAGAGATGCTACTCAACATTTTACAATTAACAATACAGCCCACAACAAATTATCTAGTCAAAATTCTTAATCTTTCCAATGATGAGAAACAGTAATCTAAAGCTATACAGAATAAATCTAAGTTTTTAACATACATACTTTTAACTAGAAGTCGTATTACCTTCTACATTTATGAGAATATATTAATAAACTGAGGAAAGTGACTTGAGCATGTCAGAGAGCTAGAAAATATCCCCCCCGTTGACCACAGATTTATCAGGGTTCATAACTAATGCTTTATCTGCGTCTCCATACGTAAGATGATGTTTGCTTCTCATGTCAAAGCTATCATGATTCAGAAATAAATCATGACTCTCCTTTTTGGTATTTGGTTTCAAGACATTAAACAAAACCAGAATTTTGGAAAGCCCTTCACCATGTTTTTACCTCTCTAGCTATAGGGTATCTGCTTAGGTGTTCTTCCACCTATAATGGTACTGCCAAAACTAATTCAATGTTTGTTTTGTTTTTTACCCCTACATTTTATAGATTTCTGCCAATAACTTCTTCTGCATAACTATCTGCCCTATTGGATGAGAGGAGGGAAATGAGGAGTGGAAACTATGAGTCTTCTGTAGTTTACTTAAGTCTGTGCCTAGCAAATCTTGATTCCTTGTTTTGAGTATTCCCTTTATAAATGCATTTTATAGATCATATGTTAAAAACCTGCACAAGGCATAAGGCATAATTCTAAAGGTCTCTGGTCAATTTATATTTGTAACTCAAATATTTTTTTTAAATCAGTAAATGAGGAAGATTTCTTAAAATTTTAAATAACTACACAAAGTAAAAGGATAGTCAGACCCAGTTAAATATTGCTGACATCATCTGAGAGAGTAAAGAAGCACTGGAAATAAAAGTGGGACACATGACAGCCTGAATTTCTAGAGGGCATGGAAACCTTTAGAGGACAAAGCTCATAGAAACTTGAAATCTGAAATGCAAACTGTGAAACATAAACTACCACTCCATTTTGGTTTGCAGTAGTAATGCAAAAATAGTCTTTTAGTTTTAGTGTTTTTTTTTTTTTTTTTTTTTTTTTTTTTTTTGTGTGTGTGTGTGTGTGTGTGTTTATAGAAAAGCAATCCATGAGATGTTTTGTACAGTTAGCTTAGTGACTCCTTAATTACACCTTCTTCTTCATCAGGTTGGTGTTCTAATTGCACACATATTTGCCAAAGTTTTGAAATTCCCAATGTAAGCATATATTTCTAATTCTTCAATATTTGACATATTATTCATGAGATTGAATGTTTTTAAAACATTTCTATATTTTTAAAAGTATTGACTGATTTATAATAAATATATTTCTTATTTATAAAATATTTTAAAAAGCAGATGTAACTCTTGAGGTATTTCCGACTAGTCTATGTCCTCTTCACTCTTACATTCCACTTTCTCTCTAAACCCTTCACCCTGACTCAGTTCAACAACAGTCTTGTCAGGGAAGAATTTTTCATTTTTTTAAGCTATAAAAATGAAAGTAAAAGTAAAAATGAAAATAGCTTTTGGAAGCTATATGGTAGCAAATACAAGACACGTAAAGTGCTTCTAGGAAAACACAGGGACCTCGCAACAAAAATGATAGACACTCTGGAGCAAGGAGCAATAGCAATTATGCTAAAAAGGGCCTGAGCACAGGATTAGGACTTTTGAATTTGTTCCACTTAAATTTGTACCACCAGGTTGCTGTGACTGAACTGAATTCCCTTGTTTTATTTTATTTAACAATATCATTTCTAAATTTGTCTCAAAATATTCAAAATTTGAATACATTCCTAACATATTTCTAATCTTTAATGTAGTTTTGGCTGCTTATGAATTGTTTCATTGCTTAAAAATAATTTTCTTTTTTACAGCTGAGTAGTATTCCATTGTATAAATGTCCCACTGTTTTTTTTATCCAATCATCTGCCAATGGGCACTCAAATCTTAGGTATTGTAAATTGAGCTGGGACCTGGAGAGTATTATGCTGTGAAATAAGCCAGTCAGAGAAAAATAAGTATCACATGATCTCACTCATATGTGGAATCTAATGAACAAAATAAACTGATGAACAAAATAGATCCAGTGATATAGAAGCATGGAACAGACTTTTGAACCTCAGAGGGAAGGTAGGGGTGGGTAGGTGTGTGGGAAGAGATCAAACAAAAAACTTGTATGCATACTAGAGGCCCAGTGCATGAATTTGGGAGGACCATGGGAGGTTGGCCAGCAGCCCCCCCTCCCGCCCCTGATCGGGGCTGATGGAGGGGATGGCCGGCTGGGGTGAGGGACTGCGGGAGGTTGACCGGCCACAGGAGGTTGGCTGTGGGAGTGCACTGACCATCAGGGGGCAGTTCCTGCATTGAGTGTCTGCCCCCTGGTGGCCAGTGTGCATCATAGCAACCAGTCATTCAGTCGTATGGTCGCTTAGGCTTTTATATATATAAATATGCATAACCCATGGACACAGGATGGTGAAGGCCAGGGGTGGGGGTTGGGAGCTGGCTAGGAGAGGTCAGTAGGGAGAAAAGGGGGACACATGTAATACTTTCAACAATAAAGGTTTTTTAATAAATAAATTTTTAAATAAAGTAAATTTTATTTTTTATCTAGTGTAGTTTATATAAAAACAGCAACAAATATTCTTTGTTACAACAAACACACTGGAACCCACATATTATCATACATTTGCTTTAAATCCAAAGATCAAGTAACTGCTTATTGAGCATCCCCAAGTGACCATGAATTCATATCTTTGTATGTATGTGTGGCTGTTATATCTTTACTAGAGGCCCGGTGCACGAATTTGTGCACAGTTGGGGTCCCTTGGCCTGGCCGGTGATTGGGGCAATCGGGGCCATCTCACCCAGTCCTGATAGGGGCTGATCAGGGCTGGCTGGCCTGGTGGGGGGACGGCTGAGGGAGGTTGGCTGGCCACGTGAGGTTGGCTGTGGGAGCACACTGACCACCAGGGGAAAGCTCCTGCATTGAGCATATGCCCCCTGGTGGTTAGTGTGCATCATAGTGACCAGTCAACTGGTCATAATGGTCACTTAGGCTTTTATATATATAGGTAGTATGAATTCATATGGATAAAGAATTTACTATCTCTTACTTTTCTCTATACATTATTATCCCTCAAAATAACTCATTTCATTTTTAGGTAGTTGTAACTTTTATCTCAGAATCTTTTATTATTAAATTAAACTTCAATATGATGGGTCCAGAAAGATAAGCTTCAACTTAATTTCTTTAATTAAATTTCAACAGATCCAAAACCAAGTTTAAAATGGTATACATTTTTGATAGTCTTTCATATAAAGACTTATTCTTATTTGTATCTATTCAGGTCTAATTTAGTATTTAGCCCAGTTCAGGCATTTGATATATGGTTATTTAAGCTTATATATTTTCTGAAAATTGAGAAATTGGGCATTTCAAGCAATCTACAATTTACAATGGAAAATGTTAAGCTTGAGGTTTATGTTCATGCATAAAATTTAAAATTGAAAATGCATAGGGAAGATGAATTTTGATGGAAGGAGACTTGGGATGGTGAACACACAATACAGTGCATAGATGATGTGTTACAGAATTGTGCACCTGAAATTTGTATAATTTTGTTAACCAGTGTCACCCCAATAAATTTAATAAAAAGGAAAAATGCATGATAAACAACTCTTGTCATTTGAATTTTATAAATAAAAATCCAGAACATAGTCCAGGATTCCCACATAATTTGCTCAAATTCTTTCTCTATTTCTTCTGAGGTTAAACAGACTACCTCTGCATCTCTTCTAGAAATGTTTTCATTGGCTTTTCAGACTAATCAGAAGTTTTCAAAATGCAGAGATTACTTGAATTTAATGGACTCCTTTCTCCTATGTAAATCTGGAATTAATTTTTAATGTATAAACATTGAATGAAATCTAAAATATTTCAACAAAATCTGAAATAAAATATGTATGTTTCAGTTAGTTTTATTGCCTAAATTATTGACCTACTTATCTTGGTACTGCCACAATCATTATTTCAAATGAAAAGGAGAAGTAGTTATTTTTTTTTTATTTACGTTGAATAAAGAAATATTAAAAGGCTTCCAAAATTTTCTATTAATACTTGTTTTTAAATGCAATAATGGTACATCAAAAATCAAATATATATATATGCATACACATATGCACATATTGTTTTTATTGAAACCTTTTGTTTTAATAATTATTTCTTAAATGATTTTTTATACTATCTTTTGCACAGTTTCCTCTAATCTCCTTCTACACATTTCTTTCAATTTGCATTTGGTTGCTCTGAATTGCTTAAATATCTATTAACATACCTTCTCTAGTTTTTTTTGGGGGGGGTTGTGATTTTTTTATTTTTCCATTTAATAAATGTTTTCTCTATTTTCCTGAATGCCATATTTTTTCCTTCTAGGAACAGTTTTTGTTTTGTTTAGTAATTAATTATCCTATCTAATAAAAGGGTAATATGCAAATTAACCACCACTCCACTCCACCCACAAGCCGCGCCTACCAGCCAATCAGGAGCAAGTATGCAAATTAACCCAACCAAGATGGCTGCAGCCACGGAGCGTGCAGGAGGCTTGGGTTTCCCCGGCAATGGAGGAAGCCAAGATTTCCGCACACCCTGGCGGGCCCAGGCTTCCACTCAAGGCTACAAAGTTTCATTATAGAAGATAAAGATATCCCAGATACCAGGGCCTCCACTTGGGTCACCCTGTCCTGCAAACCACCATAGGCCCCTCACCCAGGCCACCCCACACCCTAAGGGAACCCACACCCTGATCCAGGACACCCTTCAGGGCAAACCAGCTGGCCCCTACCCATGCTCCAGGCCTCTATCCTATCTAATAAAAGAGTAATATGCAAATTGACCATCACTCCAACACACACGATGGCTGCCCCCATGTGGTCAAAGATGGCTGCTCCCATGTGGACACAAGATGGCCACCACAAGATGGCCAGCAGGGAAGGGCAGTTGGGAGGAACCAGGCCTGCAAGGGAGGGCAGTTGTGGGCGATCAGGCCAGCAGGGGAGGGCAGTTGGGGCGGACCCAGGCCTGCAGGGGAGAGCAGTTGGGGGTGACCAGGCTTACAGGGGAGGGCAGTTAGGGGCAATCAGGCTGGCAGGGAAGTAATTAGGCATCAATCAGGCTGGCAGGGGAGAGGTTAAGGGGTGATCAGGCTGGCAGGCAGAAACGGTTAGGGGCAATCAGGAAGGCAGGCAGGCAAGCAGTTGGGAGCCAGCAGTCCTGGATTGTGAGAGGGATTTCCGTTTCCTCTGGTAGGATCCGAGATTACTTTCTTTATGTGTATTTAGCCAGGAGGTAGATGCTTGTCTTCTAATCATCTTATATTCAGGACTGGGGGGAGAGGTGTTGTGAAATGATGTGGTCAAAGATGGCTGCTCCCATGTGGACACAAGATGGCCACCACAAGATGGCCAGCAGGGAAGGGCAGTATTTTAATGTGGTTTAATTATTAAATGCTCCCAGGTGGATTATGTCATTAACTTAAAAACCTATTAACTTAGCTCTTCAAACATATTTAAAAGAGTTTTAGAAGGAATTAAGTAATTATGGATGAAAACAAATGTCAAAATTAAATTTAGGGCAAAACCATCATTAGTCCAACATTTATTTATGATTAAAAATAAAGCAGATATGTGTAAAAAAGTGAAACTGGACCACCAACTTACACCAACTTACACCCTGGTAGGATCGGGCCTAAACGGGCAGTCGGACATCCCTTGAGGGGTCCCAGATTGGAGAGGGTGCAGGCTGGGCTGAGGGACATCCCCCTCCCCGTGCATGAATTTCGTGCACTGGGCCTCTAGTTTGATTATATTGAGAATGAAGCAAAATAGAGAGTGTACCAAGTGTTCTTCACTCATGAGTGAAACTTGTCAAATGATGTTTCATTCTAGGATGAGTTCATGAAGATTCTTCGTTTTACTCAGCATTTACAAATGTCAATGCAAATGGTTTGTTCTGAGCAATTTCAGCTATTCCAGTCCTTCCCAGTCATAACTTATACTTAGTATTCCAGTCCTCCCCAGTCATATACTTATATTTTTATGTGTATTTAGCCAGGAGGTAGATGCTTGTCTTCTAATCATCTTATATTCAGGACTGGGGGGAGAGGTGTTGTGAAATGATCTGCCTTACATTCCAGGGCACCTCCATCTCAGTCCAGCAATCCCCTGAGGCTCAGCATTGGCAGATAAGCCTTCTCCTCTTTTTCAGGCTCTCTGAGCATGTCCTGTACTATGGCTTCTAGTGCTCTACTTTATCAGCCAACACACTTCTAACTGTTCTTCTTTCAGGTATTGGTGGAAACCAATTTCCCATTAATGGCCTTCCTCCACTGTTCTGTTTATTGACATGGGTTTATATCTTTTAAATGATTTTAACGAGGTTCCAGGAGGGTAAGCAAATTAATTTAGTTCCAAACTTTGAAACAGAATCCCCAATTACCTTTTTAATACTTGTTATTTTGATTAGTCTGAATCCTTGGCAAGAGTTACTGTCTTACTTATATGCCCTTTCTTAGTTCTTGGCATAGTGTTCAGTTCAGAGTTGTCACTCAGTGATGTTCATTTGAGAAATTAATGGTTCTCTGCAAAAGATTCAGTCCCCCACATTCATACCGTTAAGACATTGAATGAAAGACACTCTCTATCTACAGTCGTACATGAATTCTAGTTTTTCTATAATTCCCCAAAAAAGCATCTAAGAAAATGCCACTGAACTTCTTCTAACTCATCACAATTTTGTTAAACACATATCAATCATACTATGGACTTTAGGAGGACAGTAATTATAAGCACCAAAATGAAAGTATTTTAATGTGGTTTAATTATTAAATGCTCCCAGGTGGATTATGTCATTAACTTAAAAATCTATTAACTTAGCTCTTCAAACATATTTAAAAGAGTTTTAGAAGGAATTAAGTAATTATGGATGAAAACAAATGTCAAAATTAAATTTAGGGCAAAACCATCATTAGTCCAACATTTATTTCTGATTAAAAATAAAGCAGATATGTGTAAAAAAGTGAAACTGGACCACCAACTTACACCATACACAAGAATAAACTCAAAATGAATTAAAGACTTAAATGTAAGTCACAAAACCATAAAAATCCTAGAAGTAAACATAGGCAGCAAAATCTCAGACATTACTCATAGCAATATTTTTTGCCAATATATCTGCTAAGGCAAGGGAAACAAAGGAAAAAAATAAACAAATGGGACTACATCCAATTAAAACCTTCTTCACAGCAAAGGAAATCATCAACAAAATGTAAAGGAACCTACTATATGGGAGAGCATATTTGCCAATAATATGTCTGATAAGAAGATAATTTGCAATATATATAAAGAACTTATATAACTCAACACCAGGAAGACAAACAACCTAATTAAAAAATAGTCAAAAGAACCAAATAAACATTTCTCCAAAGAGAACATACAATGGCCAATAAACATGGGAAGAAAATGCTTGAAGTCACTAATCATCAGAGAGATTCAAATTAAAATTACAGGTGTGGGATATTACCTCACACCTGCCGAATGGCTACCATCAATAAATCAACAAATAACAAGGCTGGCAAGGATGTGGAGAAAAGGGAACCCTAGTGCACTGTTGGTAAGAATACAGACTGGTGCAACCATGTGGAAAACAATATGGAGTTTCCTCAAAAAATTCAAAATGAAATTACCTTTTGTCCCAGTGATCCCACTTTCTGGTAATATACCCTAAGAATACTGAAACACTTATTAGAAAGAATATGTGCACCCCTAAAATCATAGTGGTGTTATTTACAATAGCCAAGATCTGGAAACAGCCCAGGTATCCATCAGATGAGTGGACAAAAAATGCTGTGGTGTATTTACACAATGGAATACTACTTAGCTGTAAAAAATCAAAACAAAACAAAACAAAAACAAACAAAAAAACAAAAACAACTATTGCTCTGGCCAGTGTGGCTCAGTTGGTTCAAGTGTCTTCCCATCCATAGAAAGTTTGCTAGTTCGATTCTTAGGCCACATACCTATGTTGCAGCTTTAATTTCTGGTGTGGGCACATATAGGAGGCAACTGATGGGTGTTTGTTTCTTCCAAACATTGATATCTATCTATCTATCTATCTATCTATCTATCTATCTATCATCTATCATCATCAGTAAAAATGTATCCTCAGGTGAGGATTAAAAATAAGGAACTCCTACCTTTTGTGACAGCATAGATGGACCTGTTGATTATTAGAAAGATAAATCCATATGATGTCACTTTTATGCCAAATCTAAAGAACAATATAAACTGATGAAAGAAATTAAACCAGAGGCATGAATACAGGGAACAGACTGGCAGATGTCAAAGGGAGAAGGGTGGAGGAGATGGTTGAAAGAGGTGAAGAGATTAGCCAAAGAACATATATGCATAGCCCAAGGACATATACAGCAGTGTGGTCAAGGCCAGAGGAGGGGGCCAGGGGCTGAGTAGATGTGGGCAAAGTGGGAGAACATGGGGGACATCTGTATTAGTGTCAATATAAAAAAGTGCTCCCTAATAAATTGTATGCATATGGAAAAATATTAATGCATATTTATTTGTCTATCCTAAACTCCAAATATAAAAAGGCAGTGATGCAATAAGTCATTTTATTGTAACATTTTCAAAAAGAAAATTCTACTAAACATCATTTATGGTAATCAAGTATTTCAGAAGGAGACTTTAATATATTTATATTATAAATAAAATTAAAGATATAATAAATATAACTCAGAATCTGTTGTATACAAAAGGTAATCCTTGCAACTCTAAAATGGTCATAGAAATATATACTCATAAAGCATTGTCTAAGATTAAACTAGCCTTCTAAACTGCAAAGTTGGACAACATATAATGAATAACCCTTGGAAATTATTAAACTGTAAACAAGTTCAAAGTAAAACAAACCATGAGAACAATAGCATAGCAACAGTTTTATGCTATAGAGGTGACTATTTTACTTATGTACCCAAATAATGCTGGCCGAAGGCAACTACCCCTACTTTGACTTTTCCTAACAAGTCTGAGTGTTCTACTGGAATCTTTATGTTTAGTTTTTAGACGACGTCCTTGCTTAAAGGACACTGAAGACGTATGTGTCTTCTCAAGCATACGTACCCTGCTGATAGTATGTAGAAGTTAATTTTAGTTAAAGCTGCTGTTACAATAAAAGCCTAAGGAGGCAGGTGAACAAGGCTGTTTGGTTTCTCAAGCCAAGCAGTCCCTTAGTCCTCTCACAGAAACATGTGTTGGAGTAATCATTCATCCACCAATCAGGGTCTGCTGGTCAGCCCTGGCAAGTAATATAATCTTTGTCGGTCATTTATTTTTTATTTTTTATTTATTAATTTTTTATATTTTTATTGATTTCAGAGAAGAAGGGAGAGGGCGAGAGAGAGATAGAAACATCAATGATGAGAGAGAATCATTGATCAGCTGTCTCCCACACCTCCCCCACAACACCGGGGACTGAGCCTGCAACCCGGGCATGCCCTTGACCAAAATTGAACCCGGGACTTTTCAGTCTGCAGGCCGATGCTCTATCCACTGAGTCAAACCGGCTAGGTCCTTTGTCAGTCATTTAATGTTGAAAATTCACAATGCACTGTGTTTTAAAACTATTCCTGTCTTAAAACTTGCTGCTCACTGTACTGCTCTCTTCTATAAGGATTATCATTCCCTCTAATAAACTTCTTCAATTTTGTTAGATAGCTAAGACAATATTCATCTGTCTTTTTTGGGAGGGATCAACTATCTTAGCACCTTTCAACAGAATCAGAAATTTTGGGGCCAACTGAGCAATAACATTTAATATGATATATTAAACCATGTTAAAATCCTGGAGTGTTGTAAAATAATTTTTTATTGTTTTTATTTTAATTGTATTGAGTTATGGTTAAGCATCATTGGATAACAGATGATGTATAGATTATAGAAGCAAATGTTCCTAAATTTCAACCCTGGCTCTATAATTTATGTTATTTTGGAAAATTTACTTTTGAGGTTTAGTTTCTACTTCTCTGCTAGGCTTACATATAATTAAATGATAGAGTATTTATAGAGTGATTGGCATAGGCTCATGATATATGTTATTTCTAGCCATAATTTGTACAGGCGGAGTAAAAAATGCTATGTTTGAATACTCATCACCTCAGTAAGTATTTCTTGTCAAAAGGCATTTGGTAATGCCTTAAATGTTGACACTTATACAGATGCCATTTAGAACTCTTTTTGGTGGCATCCATCATGCCAGTGGAGTACGTGAAAGCTATACTCCTTTCAGGACCAAACCAGAATTGCAGTCAAATTATAGCACAATCAAGCTGAATAATCAACTGAAGACTAGCTGAGCAGAAGTCTTATAAGGATTTACAGAAGAAATCACATCAAAACTGGTAGGAAGGGCATATATGCAAAAAGAGATGACCTTGCATCCACATGGGGCATTGATAAACTGGAGGAATACCTCAGCTGCAAAGGTTTTCCCTGAGGAGCAAGAGGTCTCAATCCTATTTCAGGTCCCCCAGGTGGGAGCACAAGAGCTAAAAAGAGGAGCCCACATGACATCTGGCTGTAAAAATCAACAGGGATTTTGTTCACCAAAAACAGATTGAAGTCTCAGGAGACCTCTTAAAGGGCTAAGCACACAAAATCTCATTCACAGCCATTCATCATAGGTTCCAGCAGAGGGAAGGTGACTCAGAGCAAACTGGAGTTATCAGGGAGAGACTGGGGTGTGTGGCTTTGAGGATAGGCCTGAAGGGACAGACCCCAAGGACCCTGAGCTGAGTCCTTCTCCCATCCCACCAACAAATACCATGTTTCCTGGGTCAAGCACTCCCCTTCACATAGCAGAAGCCTAGAGAAGTTTACTGACCCCACCTACCTGTGGTCCTTCTCTACCAAGCTCATGTCCTATAGAGAAGTCTGCTGGTTGTGGCCAGCCAGGGGCACAGTGCAGACTTTGGGGTTCTTGAAGAGATCTGGGCAGACTCAATGATGGCAGAGATACACAGGGAGGGACTGAGTTGTAAGACTTATTTTTCTCTCACACACACAACTGGCACCCCTGTTCCTGTGAAGAGACATCTTTACATACGTGCAAATATTGGCCTGTTTTATCTTGATAAACTCTGCTGACCTCTCCCTGAGAACTCACCCTGCCACAAAGGTCCACAGGCCCAGGTGAGTTGCAGCTGGGCTTGGTGTACACTGAGACTTTTGCTAGGTGGCCTCAGACCCAGCACTGGTGCCAAGATTACATCTGTATCAACCTGGTAAACCACACTCACCCCTACCTGGTGACTCACTGAGAATCTACCTCACGCAACTCATATGACCAGAGGCTTTTTTAGTAACTCAGCCTAACAGGCATGGTAAACAAAGAGAGACCTTAGGTGCCTTAGACCTTTTGTTGACCTGCCCCTGGGCTTGGTGCTGGTGGAAGCAGGTCTTGGTATGCAGCTTGGACTCTCCCATGTGCACCCAGGTCCAGCAAAGATAGTCATAAACTGTGGGTTGTTTTGTACCTTCAAACAGGTATCCCAGGGCAGGTCATAGGCACCACCTGACATTGAACTGTGCCAGAGATCCCCCAACCCCCGCACACACACAAAAAAAAGGATACAGAACCAACTCACTAGGTGACAGGCTTGAGGCCACATCAGAGAATGACCAAATTAACTCCACAACTAGTACAGCCAAAGGGAGATTTCAGCAGGCACCAAACCCTACTGGGGCTCATTGGGCTTTGTAGGGTCATCCCCTTCTCAGCATCTCATACACTCTTGTTGTGGTCCATCCTCATAGTCAGCAAGCCTGTAGGTTAATCCCACCCATGAATATGACAACAGTAATCAAGACGCAACTAAAATAGGAGGACTCACACAACCCACACAAGGCACATTCCTGAACACCTAGTTCAGGTGATCAGGTAGACTGTCCACAGGTCACTTACTACAGTAGACCATCATTCCAAGACTAGGAGACATAATAGCAGATCTACTTAATACACAGAAACAAATTCAGACAGGCAGCCAAAATGGGGAGACAAAAGAAACATACCCCAAATAAAAGAACAGGAATAATCACTGGAAAAAAACAAACAAACAAAAACTTAAATGAAATAGAAATAAGCAATCCACCAGACATACAGACTTCAAAACAATAGTTATAGGGGTGCTCAAAGAACTGAGAGGAAGAACGGATGATCTCAGTAAGAACCTCAGCAACAACAAAAAAATAGTAAGCATAAAAAAGGACATACAAAACATTTTTAAAAGACGGAAAGAGGAACACATATCTGAAATGAATACACTAGAAAAAATAAACTACAGATTAGATCAGACACATGTTAGAATTAGTGATTTGGAAGACAATGTAACAAAAAACACCCAATCAGAACAGGAAAAAGACAAAATAATTTTTTTTTTTGTGAGGATATTTTAAGGAACCTTTGGGATAACATCAAGCATAACAACATCCATATCATAGGGGTACCAGAAGAAGAAGGAAGAGAGCAAGATTAAAAAACTGGTTGAAGAAATAATTAAAAACTTTCCTAAGCAGGTGAAGAATAGAGATACACATATCCAGGAAGCACAGAGAGTACAAAACAAGATGAACCCAAAGAGGCCCACATGAAGACACATCATAATTAAAGTGGCAAAGTTTAAAGACAAAATATTTCATGAAAATAAATTTGGAAATGTTTTATAGCAATACTTATACCAGACAAAAGGGACTTTAAAAAGAATACTGTAACAGAGAAAACAAAGGATGCAGCAATTTTATATCTGGGTATTTATTTGGAGAACCCAAAAACCCAAAATGAAAAGAAATGTGGTACATATATACAATGGAATACTAGTCAGCCATAAGAAAAGATGAAATACTTCCATTTGTGACAACATGAATAGATCTTGAAAATATATTGCTAAACAAAATAAGTTAGACAGAAAAAGTTAAGAACCATATGATTTCACTTACATGTGGGATAGAAGACTATAAGCAACAAACGAACAAATAAGAAAACAAACAAACAAATCTTAGACAGAGACAACAGTATGTTGGTTACCAGAGGGAAAGGGGAGTGGGCAGTTGTAAAGGGAAAAGGGAGTCAAATGTAAGGTATCTGAATAAAATTTTAATTTTTGTGATCAGCACACAAGACAATATTGTAGAAATGTGCACTTAAAACCTATATAATCTTATTAACCAATGCCACCCTAATAAATTTAATTAAAAAAATAGGACATATGCATCCATATGTTCATTGAAGCATTTAGAACTAGGAGCCCAGTGCATGAATTCATGTACCTTGAAAGGAACTGTGGGCCACGAGGTTGCAGTAGGCACAGGGGCCCATTCTCTGTGCCCCTGCCTGGCCCCCGGTCCTCTGTCTGCCGGCAGCCCCTCTCCCGCAGCTGCCACTCCCATGCGCTGACAGCGTGGAGTGACTGGGGCCAGCGCTGTCAGAGGGTGTGAGCGGTGGCTGCTGCCCCGATTACCCCTTAGGAGCAGGAGGATGTGGAGAAGCCCTCAGGGGTGATCAGAGCTGGCAGCCATCACTTGCACCTGCTGATGGCACCGAGTGATCGGGACCGGCACCAGGCCCTGGCAGCGGGTGTGAGCATCGGGCAGGACCACGGCATGTGGGAGCAAAGAATTTTCAGTAACCACCAGAGGCTTGTCCCAATTACAGTGACCAGCGCCTGCCTTGATTTGGTGCCCCTGCTCAGCTGCTCCACCATCCTACCACTGCCAATGCTCACCATGTTCCACGCACACCCCCTGGTGGTCAACGCACATCAGAGTGACTGGTTGTTTGGTTGTTTAGTTGTTTCAGTTGTCCTGCTGTTCAGTCTATTTGCATATTAGCCTTTTATTATATAGGATAGCCAAGACATGGAAACCACCTAAGTGTCCATCAATAGATGACTGAATAAAGAAGAGGTAATGACTCAGGCATTACAAAATATGGAGGGTTTGGTAAAAGTGGATTTACATTTGTTTTATGGAAAACAATACAATAATTAATAAATAAAAATACATGAATAAACTCTGTTTCATGTACACACAACTGTAAACCTACTTTTGCCCCACCCTGTGAATTTTTTGCTATATGCAACAACATGGATGAACCTAGAGGGTATTGTGCTCAGTGAAATAAGTTAGACAGGGAAAAACCAATGCCATATAATTTCACTGTTGCAGAATTTTAATAACAAAGTAAATAAACAGTCTGGAAACAGACTCACAGATACAGAGAACATTTTGACAGTTGCCAGATGGGAGGGGAATTGGGATTATCAATGAAAAAGTTGAAAGGATTAAAACTTCTTGGTAATTACATAACAGTTATGATGATATGAAATACAGGATAGGAAATATAGTCACTAATATTGTAATAACTATGCATGGTGCTAGATTTATTAGGGTACTCAATTTGTAAGTTATATAAATGTCTAATCACTGGGTTGTACACCAAAAGCTAATACAATGTTGTATGTCTATGTCAACTGTAATCAATACAAATATTTAAATGAAGACAAAAATGTCTTAAAACCATCAAGATAAAGACAGTTACCTACCTACAAAGGAGCTCCCATAACACTGTCAATTACTTTCATAACAGAAACATCCCAATACAGAAAGGATTTGAGTGAAATATTCAAAGTAATGAAAAGCAAAGACCTATAACCAAAACTACTATAACTAGCAAGGCTATTATTCAAAATGGAAGAAATAAAGAGCTTCTTGACAAAAAAATAAAGCTAAAAAATTTCATTACCACCAAACCAGTATTATAAAAAATATTGAAGGGACTTCTTTAATAAGAATAAATAAAAAAGAGGAACATAATTAAAAAGAATAAAAAGATAATAAATAAGTACCTATCAATAATTACTTTAAGTGTAAACAGATTAAATGTTCCAATTGAAAGAGATAGGATAGCTGGAATGGATAAGAAAGCAAGACCCATATGTATGCTGTCTACAAGGACCTACCTCAGAATGAAAAACACACATACTAAAAGTAAAGGATTGGAAAAAGGTATTTCATAGAAATGGAAACAAATAAAACACTATGGGTATCAATATTTATGACAGACAATAGTGTGGGAAAAGCCTGGGGTTGGGGGGCAGGGGTGGGCTAGAAGGGCTAAATGGGGAAGAAAAGGGAACATCTGTAATACTTTCAACAATAGAGATAAATTTTAAAAATATGTCAGACAAAAATGAGTTCAAAACAAAGGCTATAGTAAGAGACAAGACATATAAGAAGGACATGAGATAATGAGAAAGGGATTAACCTAACAAAAGGTTATAACCCTTATAAACATTTATGCACCCAACATGGGAGCACCTAAATATATAGGGCAAATCTTGAACATAAAGGCAGAGGTTGACAGTACTAAAATCATAGTAGGGGGCTTTAAAACCATTGACATACATGGATAGGTCTTCCAGACAAAATCAACACAGAAACAGTGGTCTTAAGTGATGGATTTAGGTGATAGTTTTAGAGCACTTCACCCCAAAGCAACAAAATGTACATTCTTTTCACAAGCACATGGACATTTTCCAATATAGACTACATGTAATGACACAAAACAAATCTCAATAAATTTAAGAAGACTGAAAACATATCAAGCATCTTCTCCAACCACAATGGTATGAAACTAGAAATCAAAACAAGAAAAACACTGAAAATCACACAAACACAAGGAAGTTTAAATACCATGCTACTAAATGATTCATGAGTTAATAGTGAGGTCAAGCAAAAAATTAAAAGATACCAGGAAACAACTGAAAATCAAACCAAAACAACCCCAAATTTATGGGACTCAGTATAAGCAGTACTAAGAGGTAAATTCATAGCAATGAAGGTCTACCTCAAGAAATAAGCAAAAGCTCAAACATTATAACCTTACATCTAAAGAAACTACAAAAAGAACAACAAAGCCACCAGGGAGTAAAAGGTGAAGATCAGAGCCAGGTCCACTCTCAACCACTTATCTATCTATGGACATCTCTGAGGCAAAAATAAACTTCAACCTATTTTAAAACAATTAATTTTGGGATATCTTTTTTTTTTTCAATAGTAAGTTCTATATACTAATTACCTAAAAACCTAATTAATCTCTGTTACTTTAAAAACAACAATAACTCTGAAATAAACAATGCAGGCTTAGAACTTCCGAGAGCAGGTAGTATTGCAGTCTAAACAACTGGGGATTTTTAGTATGTTATGGCAAACATTTAGTTAAATTATTGTTGTTTTTTAACCTGGAAGGCAGGCCATATGCACACCAAGTCTATAGCAATAGGGAAAATGGATGAAAATCCAGTAACTTGAGGTCTCTCATAGATTTAAAAAACTTATCTACACTAATAAAAGAGAAACATGAAAATTGACCATACCTCCACTACACCCACAAGCCACGCCCACCATCCAATCAGGAGCAAGTATGCAAATTAACCCAACCAAGATGGCTGCAGCCACAGAATGAGCAGGAGACTTGGGTTTCCCCAGCGATGGAGGAAACCAAGCTTCCCGGCTTGGTCGGCCCTGGCCTCTGCTCAGGGCTACAAAGTTTCAATTATGGAAGATAAATAAATCCCAACAAAAATGTTGGAAGCCATGGAGCTGGAGAGAGCAGGAGGCTTGGGTTTCCCCTGGCGATGGAGGAAGCCAAGCTTCCCGCCCAGCCTGGCCTGCTCTGGCCTCTGCTCAAGGCTACAAAGTTTTAAATAAAGAAGATAAATAAATCCCAGATACCAGGACCTCCGCTTGGGTCACTGGGGGGTGTGGCCAGCCTGAAAACCACCACAGGCCCCTCGCCCAGGCTACCCCACGCCCCAAGGGAACCCCCACACTGATTCGGGATACCCTTCAGGGCAAACCAGCTGGACCCCACCTGTGCACCAGGCCTCTATCCTATCTATTAAAAGAGCAATATGCAAATGGACTGTCACTCTAACACACACGATGGCTTCCCCCATGTGGACACAAGATGACAGCCACAAGATGGCCAGCAGTTGAGAGGGACCAGGTCTGCAAGGGAGGGCAGTTGTGAGGGACCAGGCCTGCAAGGGAGGACAGTTGGGGGTGATCAAGCCTGCAGGGGAGGGCAGTTAGGGATGACCAGGCAGGCAGAGGAGTGAAGTTGGGGGAAACCAGGCATGAAGGGAAGGGCAGTGGGGGAAACCCAGGCCTGCAGAGGAGGGCAGTTGGGGGGGACCAGGCCTGCAGGGGAGGGCAGTTAGGGGTGACCAGGCCAGTAGGGGAGGGCAGTTAGGGGCAATCAGGCTGGCAGGGGAGTGGTTAGGGGGTGATCAGGCTGGCAGGCAGCAGTGGTTAGGGGCAATCAGGAAGGCAGGCAGGCGAGCAGTTGGGAGCCAGCAGTCCTGGATTGTGAGAGGGATGTCCGACTGCCCATTTAGGCCCGATCCCAGTAGGATAAGTCCTAAATGGACAGTCGGACATCCCTCAAGGGGTCCCAGATTGGAGAGGGTGCAGGCTGGGCTGAGGGACACCCCCCCTTGCACAAATTTCGTGCACAGGGCCTCTAGTTGAAATATAATTAGCAGAGATATTATTCTTGCTCAAACATTTTCTCTGAGGCTTCTCATTAAGAATTTTAGCTAGATATTGCAACAAACCTGTTGCAAAGATTAGTCTAGGAAAGGTGTTTCAGATGGCTTATAGTTTCACAATTAAAATGGGGAGACAGATCATCCAAGCACAGAATTCAGTAAACAAAAGAATAGAATTAGTAGGCTTAAAAATGATTTCAAAATATATGTTTAGGTTTGGTTACTCAGCAGTGAAATTTTCTAGAAATGAATAGATTAGAAACCTACTACATAATTTTATTGCCAGATAAGTGTGAAATACAAAATAATCTGTGATTACATCATTTCTATAAAAATCCTCAGACTCTAAAGCCTACCCTAACCAAGAAGTAAATTCCAAAGCTCATTATCCCTTAGAGAAGGCACATATTCCAACACTCATTTAAATGTGGCCATGCAGAAAAATTGATGCATTAGTCAGTGTAGACTGAATTTTGCTACCAGCTCAAAATCTCTAAAAAGTAAAATAAAATGAAAATGCTTTATACTTGGATCTACAAAATTTGATGTGAAATTAAGCATCTCTCCAGGGAAGATAGCCCCATGTGAACATATTTTTATATTATCACTAGTAGTCCATCGCGTGATATCACCTGCAGTAGGCCACCTGCCACTTCCGCGGGCGCTGGCGGGAACTACAGCGCACTGCCAGGAGCCACGCTGCTTCCACGGGAGCAGTGAGGCCTCTGCAGGAGGCAGAAGTGAGCCACAGGCGCCCACAGGAGCTGGGACGGAGCTGCACTGCTTCTGCGGGAACCGGGAGGGACCTGCGACGATTCTGCGGGATGTGGGCAGGCCCACCATCTCCTCTCTGGGCCTGCGCTTGGCCGCTGAGGCTGCAGGCCCGCGCCCCTCCCCCTGTCCCTGTCCGCTCCCGCTCTGGAGGGGTGGCCCCAGCCGGGGTGCAGCAGCTCGCTAGCCCCCCTGTCTCTGTCTCCATCTCTGCTCTGGGCCTCACCTGCGTGCACAACCTCCTCCTGTCCAGTCATTACCGGTTATGACATCACAGCCTAATTTGCATATTTCCTATAGATAGATAGATAGATAGATAGATAGATAGGTACATAGATAGATAGATAATGATATATCCATATATTTCACTGGCCAAAGAATGTCATGTGACCATAAGTAACTTCAAGAGGACATGGAGGAATAATTTTTCCTCTACCTAACTATAAGTAGAGGGTAGCCCATTAGTACTGAATATTAATAGTATCTACCCTAAATCAATAAGAAAATATCTCTCCAAGAGCAAAATCAAGAGCCATATAGAGAACAAGACACAATAGAGTTACTTCCAGATAGGAGAACCAGGTGCAGACTAAATGGGCTCAAAGAACTTACCCTATAAAAAGAAAAAGATTCTCCCTGATTCCTACCTAACAGAAATTGATAATTCAGTGTATTTCCTTTTCTCCTTTTTTCCAAATGGAAGTTGTTATTGTATTCAACAAGTTTCAATGTCTTCATTGTATATTCAATGTGAAAAGATAAATAGCATTTTTAAAAATGTATAAATCATTTTCAGAATCATATACAGACAGGATAAGAGAGACTTCACATTATTTAGAGATCCTGCATTTTGAATTGGATGAAGTGCATGGGATTTTGAATTTTCTTCATTGGAAAGAGTGTGCATGTGTACTATGTTTGAGAAATTACTGTATATGAGTAGATATTTGGTAAAACAGAATTGAAAATGTTTACAGAGTATCTTGGATCTATTCTATTCTTCCTCTTGTTTGATTGAAACCCTCAGCACACCACTATCTATGTCATTCTGGGTTCTCTGAGCAGCATATGACAAGGCGGAATTATATGTGAAGAAGATTTAAATTCCAGGTTGGAAAAGTGTTAAGAACTGGCAAGGAGCACCTTTCCACATGATCTAGCAGGGCATCTGCAAAAGGAAAAATGGAAGGTAGATGGGTAATAAGAGTCTGAGGGTTCAGTGCGGCTTTGAGGAAGTATATGCCAAACCAGTAAGAACCCAGGTGATTGCTTATCTTTTAGAGACCAGGCCTGCAAGGGAGGGCAAGAGAAGTTCCAAGTTTAGCAGAAATGGTCTAGTTCTAGTATCTTAACAAGCTCAATCGTTGGCTTGGTGCAGGCCCAGTAGAGTGTGACCTTGGCTAACTGCTACAGTGACTCCAATGGTGCAGAAACTGGCTGCTGTCAGTCTATTGAATTCCTCGTGGCACCTTCTCTTACAGGGAGATCAGAGTTACCTATTTCCATTACTGACATGTTACTCAACTAGAAACTATTTTTATCATTCTCTCCTCACTCTAGGTGTGGCCATAAAATTTATTTTTATCATGAGAATAAAAGCAGAAGTAAAGAAGCAATTTTTGCAACTTAAGTATAGTATCTTATAAAGCAACTGCTGGTTTTCTATTTTCTCTTTTTCTCTCATTTCAAAGGTTAAAATGTATATGGCATTGTGTGAAATAACCTAAGTACCTAAGTGATGATAAATAAAAATGTTATAAGAAAGTTCAGTCTCTTTATGACCTTCAGGTGGGCTATTTTCCATGCTAGTTTAGTGTCCCATTTATAAATCTCTAGAAGTGATGTGAGAGATAACTAAGTTTCTATCTTGTTTGATGCAGAGGTTTTATAGTCTCTTTGTAGAAGCAATTAAATCTACCCAACACAAACAGGTATTACCCTAATGCCTAATACAAACATAACCCCAGTATAAAACAGAGGTAATTGAGATTTAAAATTTTATTTCTCAAGTTTCCATTGCTAGTAATCAATAGAACAAGTACTCAAATTCGAATTGTGGACAAGACCTAACCTGAATTATTATTAGTGCTTGAAAATACTTCCTAGATTCAGACAACTAGAATTTAAATTTTGGCTCTACTATTTACTAGCTCTGTGATCTTTGAAAATTCATTTAATCTCCCTAAATCTCAACTTCATCTCTCTACTTTGATGTGATCATTATAATTGCATATATCTCATAAGATATGAAGATTAAATAAAAAGTAAAGAGCATACTATTTCAAATAAATATAAAATTTAAATATTATTCATAATTATTAAGTGTTATTAGTATTATCTTTCTATACCCTTTCCATTACTCTCTTGTTCCCTAACTTTTCTAACCCCATATTTATATGTGCTCCGTTTTGTAGATTCACAAATACAGTGGCCAATATTATTTATTAACCCCACTATAATTCCAAAACACAGAACAGATTATTTGATTACTTATTATAGTTTACACTTAGTATAAATTATAAAAATGTATTTCAATAACTTAAAATGCATATAAGTGAAAGAAAAGTTGAAGTATAGAGAGATGTCAAAAGAGTTTAATGTATTCAGGCAACAATTAAAAATATGACTAATAATGAACTACCTATCAATAACTCCACAAACTTGTTTAAAAAATATGACCAGTGACTCAGGCAAGCATTCAAGAAGTATAAATGATTTAAATGCTACTTGTCAGTGTAGGAAATATATTGTCCATGAGGAAAAAAATATAGTATAAAGTTAGAAAAAATAAGGGTTATTTGTTTAAGTGAATGATTGTTCAAACATATTTTTAGAACTGTAAAACTGGATGATGAGAATACTGATATAGGGAAAGGGGAAGGAAAAATATATTTTATAGCAATGAGTTTTGGGGAGAACATCTTTAAAATCCTGGAATTTTAATAGGGACATGGGGCTCAAAGTGCATTTGGCATCTGAAGAATAGGACTGGCATTGACTGGGGGCTTTTTCATTTAGAGGCAGCATGCTCAGGCACAAATTTGTACACACCATCTGTGATTAAATATGCATACATACCAGAAATGGGAGGTTAACTAGACTCTCTTGATCTACATCACGTTCCTTTAAATTGCTGTTCTAGATGTTTGTCTTTAACCATCTGCATATTTAAGCTCATTATGTTCTTTTCTGTTTTCTTATTTATCTTTTCCTAAAGATAAACTTTAAGATCTAAATCAGTTCTGGTTTGGACAGAATGCAGCTTTCATTATAAAAAAATTTACTATTTTCCTGTTAGTTATAGGAAGTGTTATAAAGTAGATAAAATTGACTCAACATCTTTGTCTCTTTCTGGTAAAAGCAAAAATATTACTCTCACCTGCAAGCTAATCCCACCATCTCTACTCCATGTTCTATTGCCTCCTCCCTATGCTTTGTACTAAGTCTTCTCATCATTACTTAATCATGCGCTAACTTTTGAAAATAAAACAAATTAAATCTCCCTTAAATGTATGCGCCTTTTGGATATAATTGTCTCATTCACACCCAGGATACCAATTATCTCTTTTATGCCCAATAACTATTATTTTCAACTTCCTTTTTTTCTAATTTATTTATTTATTTATTTATTTATTTATTTATTTGTTTATTTAATTTTCAACTGAGGATATTTTTTCCATTGATTTTTAGAGAAATTGGAAGGGAGGGAGAGAAAGGAAGAAAGAGGAGAGAGAGAGAGAGAGAGAGAGAGAGAGAGAGAGAGAGAGAGAGAGAGAGGAAAGAATGGGGAGAGAGAGATAGAGAAACATCAATATGACAGAGACACATCGATTGGTTGCCTTTCCTTCTATACCCCACCCTGGGGCCAGGATCAAACCTGCAACCCAGGTATGTGCCCTTGACCAGGAATTGAACCTGTGACCCTTTGGTGTGAGGGCTAACACTCTAAACACTGAGGTACACTGGTCAAAGCTCAACCTTTCTTTTTTTTACTGAACAAACTTTTATGATATGGCATCTATGCTCAGGTTTTTACTGAATCAAGTCTGGTTAAAGTGCTGACTGATCACATTGTAGAAAAATCTACTTTCAGTTGATATTTTTCTTGGATTCTCTTTGATTTGACACTGCTAACCACATTTTGATTTCACGTTTTTTGCTTTGATATCTGGGACAACACATTTTTCCACATTTCCACCTACATATATCATAACTTCTCCATCTGTTTCATGGTCTTTTTCCTTTTGCTCAACTATTTTCTGTTAATATTCTCCACTTTTCAATACCCACCATTATGTCTTCCAATGACATAGTCATCTTGGTGAAAACATCCATTTATTTTACTTCATTAATCACCTATAGGTTCACAAGTGTCAATGTTTTTTAATCTCCTATTTGATCCAGGCCAGTATTCATAATTTTCATAGTCATTCATCTATTTTTTTTTAATTTTGATTTTTAGATAATTTCTAATATTTCATTTTAAGTAATGTCTCAGTGTAGTTATAATGCTAAAATGTACATCATTTATATATACTCTTTTTCTTTTTTCATTTTTTAATTCTTTATTGTTTAAGGTGTTACATGAGTCTCCTTTTTCACCCATTGACTTCTTCCCGGTCGCCCCCACCCCCAGGAATGCCTTCACACCCCTATTATCTGTGTCCATTGATTATGCTCATATGCATGCATGCAAGTCCCTTGTTTGATCTCTTACCCCACACACGCCCCACCTTTCCTCATAGGTTGGACAGTCTGTTCGATGTTTCTATGACTCTGGTTCTATTTTTGTTCATCAGTTTATGTTTTTCATTATATTTCACAAATGAATGAGATCATGTGGTATTTATCTTTCTCTGACTGGCTTATTTCGCTTAGCATAATGCTCTTTAGTTCCATCCGTGCTATTGAAAATGGTAAGAATTCCTTCTTTTTTTTTCCCTAACTGGTTTGGCTCAGTGGATAGACCATCGGCCTGTGGACTCAAGGGTCCCAGGTTCGATTCCGGTCAAGGGCATGTACCTTGATTGTGAGCACATACCCAGTAGGGAGTGTGCAGGAGGCAGCTGAACAATGTTTCTCTCTCACTGATGTTTCTAACTCTCTATTCCTCTCCCTTCTTCCCTGTAAAAAATCAATAAAATATATTTTAAAAGAAGAATTCCTTCTTTTTTACAGCAGCATAGTATTCCATTGTCTAGATGTACCACTGTCTTCTAATCCACTCATCTGCTGATGGGCACTTAGGCTGTTTCCAAATCTTAGCTATTGTAAATTGTGCTACTAGGAACATAGGGGTGAATATATCCTTTTTGATTGGTGTTTCTAGTTTCTTGGGATATATTCCTAGAAGTGGGATTACTGGGTCAAATGGCAGTTTCATTTTTAATTTTTTGAGGAAACGCCATACTGTTTTCCACAGTGGCTGCACCAGTTTGCATTCCCACCAGCAGTGCATGAGGGTTCCTTTTACTCTGCATTCTTGCCAGTACTTGTCGTTTGTTGATTTGTTGATGGTAGCTGTTCTGACAGGTGTGGGATGGTACCTCATTATCATTTTGATTTGCATCTCTCAGATGGTTGGTGACTTTGAGCATGTTTTCATATGTATCTTGGCCTTTTGTATGTCCTCTTTTGATAAGTGTTTATTTAGGTCCTTTGCCCATTTTTTGATTGGATTATCTTCATTTTGTTAAGTTGTATGAGTTCCCTATAAATTTTGGAGATTAAACCCTTATCTGAGATAACATTGGCAAATATGTTCTCCCATGCAGTGGGCATTTTTGTTGCTTTGTAAACAAATTGGACATAAGTGTCAATTTTTTAGTCTGCCCAGAGTTCTATCCTGAGATTATATTTGCATATTTAATTCTGTAATAGAAATTCTGATTTAGACATCCTATAAGAAATCTTTCACTCAATGTGTACTTGAATCATTTTATTATCTCTCATTTACCACGAAATTTCTCCCTTTTCTGGTATTAACACAGAAAAGTATTGTGTAATTGCCAGGGTCTAAAATCAGAATTTGAGTTTTCAGTTGTGATTATTCTATCTCTTTCATCCCTGCATCTAAACAATTACTGAAGTACTCTTCCTTCTCCCTGTCTCTTTTGACAATTTCACATCACAATCACCACCCATAAGGTTAATTCTAGAGCCTTCTAATTGTTCTTCCTTTTTTCTTTTTTTCCTTTCCTCTGCTCTTCATTCTCCAAATTGCTGTTCAGAATGTGCTATCAATCAATGTAGTCATATTATTCCCTTTCTTAATTCTTCAATAATAATCCAAAATAATCTAGGAAAGCACATTGCCATAGATATTAAATACCCACATTAAATTAATAGGATACATAATTATTTTGCATTAAATTGGCTATCTAGATAGAAATAAAATTTCCCATATAATCTTAGAAGAGGATATTTTGCCTCACACTAGAAACCTCAACCAAAGTTGTACATCTGTAATTTCTATGTAATGCAGTGGGAACTGGGTTGCAGGTATAAATAATTCAGTGCAAGCACCTTTCATGTCCATAGTTCAAAACATTACTATAAAGACAATAAAATAAGGTAAAATTTTTACACTTTATATAAATGGTTTTAAATGTAAATACTTTTATTCATATCATTGTTCTCTACCTTCTTTCACTAATTGTGATTATGTTTTTCTATATGCTCCTTCTATCCCTGTTCTTTGTTGTAATTAAAACCTGATTTTATATCTAAATCTTCAAATAATCTTTTTTAAAATTACTGTTTAGATTTATTTAAGACTTCCTAGAATATAACAACAGCTGTTTTCCATTTTTCCAGGTGTCAATGGGGTTAGCAACCTGACAACTCATTCTTTTAACCATTCAGAATCCTGGCCCATATAGTTATTTAATGCCTGTGCCCTTCTTACTTGCGACATTAGGAATAAATACTATATATCAAACTTTGAAAAAGGATATTTAATTCACATATAATTTCTGCTTCACTCAAGTCATGATACATTTACATTTTCTCAGATCTAGTTTCTACTCTAGAATCAGATGTCATATTTCATGATACCAAGTACGTGTTATCAAATGAATTAAGTCAAATCAAGATATATATTCGGTCTATGTTAAGTGCTCTGTGGTGTCTGTTGCTATTGAAATAAAGATAACTAAGTCAGGAAGAAGTTAACATGGCAATAAAGCCAATACATATAGCTATTTTAAGAAAATTAATAACTTGGATAAAGTTGTATGTAGCTAAGGAGGAGGTAGGTGGGAGGAGATATTTAAATGACAGATGGTATTCCACAGAATATAAGGCCAGAGGGAAATGAGATTTTTCTATTTTGTGCATTGCTCTTATTGGGCTTTTTATTTATATCTTGATCTCAAGTGGTTAGAAGAGTACCTAGCACATAGTGGACAATGATTATTTTTAATGAATTGCTTCTCTTGAGGAGAAAGAAAAGGCAGCAAAAAAGGATCTGCTATGATAAGATATGCAAAATGAGAAAATTCTTGGTTTATGAGATCCTGATAATCACGCACCTTTTCAGATCAAGCCTTCATTCCACTATGGAAGAAAAGCAACAAAAGATAGAAGAGTCCATTCTTTTCACCTTCATTGTGGGAGTAAGGATTGTGGAAAACTCAGACATAGGGTTTGGTGATTTTGAATGCAGATTGAAGAATCTCTTCCTATTAAGATATGGATAGAAAAATAGTAGTGATTTTTTGAAGCAAAGTAAGATCCTAATTTGAATTCAGTTTTATTATGATAATTATGCCAGGAATCTGTAGGCTTATTTGAAGGCAGAGAGACCTTTAGTGAAATATGTCAAAATGTGATTCTTCCTATCTTTAAGGTTTTTTGGACCCATTGTCAAGATAAAATATAGATCCAAATCCTGACACATTCTTAATCAGGTTGCTGAACCATCTACGTGGGATATGCTAATCTTTCTATATATATAAAAGCCTAAGTGACCGAACGATTGGTTGACCAGTTACTATGATGCATACTGACCACCAAGGGGCTGATGCTCAATGTAGGAGCTGCCCCCTGGTGGTCAGTGCACTCCCACAGCAGAAGCATTGCTTAGCTGACTGATGGGCGCTGGACACAGGGCTCATGGCTGGCCTCCACAGCCCGGAAACTACAGCGGAGTGGCAACGAGCCTACCAAGTGGTGGCAGGTGCAATTAGGGCAGGATGAGCAGGAGCAGCAGGCAGGCAGGAGCTGCAGGTGATGTTGGACTGTCAGTCTCAGCCCAATCCCTGCAGGCCATGCTGAAGGACCCCACCAGTGCATGAATCCATGCATCAGGCCTCTAGTATCCTATATAATAAAGAGGTAATATGCAAATTGACCATCACTCCAACACACAAGATGGTCTCCCCCATGTGGTCAAAGATGGCTGCCCTCATGGGGACACAAGATGGCCACCACAAGATGGCTGGCAGGGGAGGGCAATTGTGGGCAATCAGGCCATCAGGGGAGGGCAGTTGGGGGTGACCAGGCCTGCAGGGGAGGGCAGTTAGGGGTGACCAGGCTGGCAGGGGAGGGCTGTTAGGGGTAACCAGGCCAGCAGGGGAGCAGTTAGGCATTGATCAGGCTGGCAGGGGAGTGGTTAGGGGGTGATCAGGCTGGCAGGCAGAAGCGGTTAGGGGCAATCAGGCAGGCAGGCAGGTGAGCAGTTGGGAGCCAGCAGTCCTGGGTTGTGAGAGGGATGTCTGACTGCCCATTTAGGCCTGATCCTGGTGCAGTCAGACATCCCTTGAGGGGTCCCAGATTGGAGAGGGTGCGGGCTGGGCTGAAGGACACACACCCCCACCCCATGCACTAATTTCATGCACCGGGCCTCTAGTCCTATATAATAAAAGCCTAATATGCAAATTGTCCCCTCAAGCGGGAGTTGGACTGAGTGTTAGACTGCTCGCTAAGATGTACACTGACAACCAGAGGGCAGCACGGAACATGGCGGTCACTGGCAGCAGGTGGCAGTAGAGGTGCTGCCGACCCTGATGTGGCCCTAAGAGAGAAGGACAGCAGCGGGATGGTAGAGTAGGTGAGTGGGTGGCGCAAGGCCAAGGTGGATGCGAGCAGGGGTCCAATCACCTCGCTGATCATCCCATAGACAGCAGTGGTGGTGGGGGGCAGGGCCGCCACCTGGCTCCCAGTTGCTGAGGGATCCAGGGGGGAGGGGTGGATCCAATCTATTGCTCCGCAGGCAGGTGATGGAGCAGGTGAGGGGATGACACCAGGCCACCCCACAGGCCACCCCGAAGGACCTCACCCATGCATGAATTCATGCACCAGGCTTCTAGTATATATATATATATATATATATATATATATATATATATATATATGCCTAGGAGACTGTTCAACCATTCGACTGTTCGACCATTCAACTAGTAGCTATGATGTGCATTGACCACAAGGGGACTGATGCTCTGACCAGTAGGTTAGCTTGCTGCTGGGGTCCAGCTGATTGGGACTGGGCGAGATGGGCCAGACATGCCCCGGAGCCCTCCTGCGGTCCCTCCCCAGCCCTGATCATGTACCAATGGGATCCCTTGGCCTGGCATGCAACCTCTCACAATCTAGGACCCTTTGGGGGATGTCGGAGAGCCAGTTTTGGCCCAAACCCCACAGGCCAGGTCTAGGAACCCCACCGGTCCATGAATACATGCACTAGGCCTCTAGTAGAATATGATAGCACTAACTTTTCATACTCCATCATGCAATGTAAGAGAGGAAAAAAACAAACATGTGAATTTGATGAAACTAGTTGATAAGACTTCTTTCGTAAAAGAGATCTTAGTGTACTGTGTTATATATAGACTAGAGGCCCAGTGCACGAAATTCATGCACTGGCGGGGGGGGTGTCCCTCAGCCCAATCTGCACCCTCTCCAATCTGGGACCCCTCATTGGATGTCCCTCTCACAATCCTGGACTGCTGGCTCCCAACCGCTCACCTGCCTGCCTTCCTGATTGCCCCTAACTGCTTCTTCCTGCCAGCCTGATCACCCCCTAACCACTCCCCTGCCAGCCTGATCGATGCCTAACTGCTCCCCTGCCGACCCGATCATCCCCAACTGCCCTTCCCTGACAGCCTGGTCACCCCCAAATGCCCTCCCCTGCATATTCCGTCTTTATTAGATAGGGTTTTTTCTTTAACATATTGGACAGCCCTAACTGGTTTGGCTCAGTAGATGGAGCGTTGGCCTGCAGACTCAAGGGTCCCAGGTTCGATTCCGGTCAAGGGCATGTACCTTGGTTGGGGGCACATACCCAGTGGGGAGTGTGCAGGAGGCAGCTGATCGATGTTTCTCTCTCATAGATGTTTCTAGCTCTCTATCACTTTCCTTTCCTCTCCGTAAAAAATAAATAAAATATATTTAAAAAAAAAACACATATTGGACAGTGTGCCTGCTGTGGTCTTGACAAACCAGTAAAAATGTAAACCAAAACTAAAAGTGTCATAAAATAAACTCCTTAAACAGGAATTTCATGAGACCTTGGAAAGGTGATATCATGTGGTTGTTTCTTCCTTTTTTCCTTATCTTTCTTTTTCTTGATGTTTCATCTTTTGTTCTTTCTTTCTTTTCTCCTTTTCTGTCCTCTCTTTCTCTTAACTTTTCCATTGGTAGAATCGTCAGTACTTGAATCTGTCTCACTTCCAGAAGACGAAGAAGAGGGAAACACACCGTCATCTGAAGAAAAAGATGATCTATGTTGGGATTGGTGGTGTTTCTGGTTTTGCTCTTTTCTCGGTTTGTTTGTCATTTCTACCGGCCCCGGCATCTTCAGGACTTGTGCGTGGGCACTTCTTATTCATGTCTACAAAACCTCCCTGCCTTGGTGAAAACTATAGGGGAAAAGGCCTTCCTGGGTGGGCTCAAGCCCTGCCCGAGGTGCTGAGGAACCAGGGCGGGGAGCGCCCGCCACCACCACTGCAGAGCCAACCTTCAGACCTCCTGGTACTCTCCAGTAATGTAACTGCAATGTCCCCGTTTGCCTTCAGAAATTAGTTGTAAGTTACTTCTGATGTAAAACCCTACCTCAGACATTTCCTTTGCAGTTTCTAAAGATTTTAAACAAAACCCATTTACCTCCCTAACCTGGTCAGAAGTTTCTACCCAATGGGAGAGGTTTGCTGGGCAGCGTTGCCCAGATTACCACCCCCATCTCCAATCACTTGGCTGGGGGCTAGGGAAGTTCCAAGGCAGACTCCCCTAGGCTGCCAGTGGGGCAGGATCACTCACCCAGTCGCAGGCGCTTCTGAGGCTGAGACCCTGAGGCTATAGGTGTGTGTGGGTGGGATCGCTCTGTGGGGGTGCAGGTGCCTCCCAGGCTGAGACCCCGGGCTGCTGCTGGGAGGGGATCACTCCATGGGGGTACAGTTGCTTCCAAGGCTAAGACCCGAGGCTGCAGGTGTGTGTGTGGGATCACTTTGTGGGGAGTAAATTTGTTTTTGTTTTTTATAAAAGGTCAGGAGGGCCTCTAGGCAGCATTCCGCCAGGCTGCTTACACTGCTGGCTCTCAGCGGCAGCCCTCCCTGGGACTGGAGGACTCTGGCGGGGCTGAGAGGACTGGGCGCCGCCATCTTGTGGCTATGGGCGCCGCCATTTTTGTCACAGAGTGATGGTTAATTTGCATATTACTCTTTTATTAGATAGGATGATTTTCATCAACTCGAGTTTAGTGAAAAGATGTTAGAAACAAATTTGTATATTTTTTTAAAATAAAAGATTTACAGATATAGTTAAAGCTATGTTTGTAACTTCCCCATAACTTCACTTTTTTTTCTCTTCAAATTTACTACTGCACCTATGTTTTAGTTATTGTTTATTCACATGTCTATAAGTATAAATCTACATACATAAATGTGCATACAAACATATGAAAACTCTGACAAAACATTACTCTGTGTAAATAATCTACAAACTCATAAAAATATATGTTTGCAACTTTTTTACACAAAAACATATTTTAAGGGGGATCCAAGGTGACAGCCAACAGGACAGCAGTGAGGAAGAGATTGATAGTTAGGCACTGGCAGACGAGGCTCCACTAGCTGGGCAACCTCTACTACCACTGTGATCTCTCCTGAGGTGGCCAGCTCTGCCGCAGTGACTGTGCCATCTTGAAGGGGAGAGCAGCCGTGACTGGGAGCCCAGCCTCACCTCCACTGGGGGAGACTTTGGACACCACCTGGGACCCTACAGCCACACCGGTCAGGGACCAGCTGCCTTGGCTGCAAACCCACAAACACCGAGTCTCCAGCCTTCCTGGCTGTGGGCTCCTAAAAAGTTTATCCAGGGGCAGAATAAATGGCAGCCAAATAGGCAGATGGGTCCAGCACCTTCTCAAGGAACAGATAGAAGAAACAGCTGAATCAAAAACATCCACCTGGAATTGGTGAATTAAACACAGCTGGAGAGGCAATCCATGGATAGAAAGGTCAGAGGTAGCTGGGAGACAGGTGGGATTGAGGATCTGGGCTGGATGGAGAAACATGTGCAGCTGGGACTAGAGTGTCAGAGGGAGACTGTGCTGCACCAACTTTGTGTCCCTTGGGGACACATGTAGTGCTCCACTGTGAAAGGGTGTCCACAGGGCTGCTGGCAGCAGAGAACTCTAGATCTAAGCCAACAACCATGGGAGGCTGCACCCAGAAAGGCAGCCTGAAGTTTTGCACCTGCCACTCCATGCTGGGGGGAGAGAGACGGGCAGTGGTGCAGTTGCTCTGTCTTTACAATTTCCTTGCTTTTACTCACTAAACCCAGGATCTTTCAATTACAAACACTCACCAAGGCTGCAATGCAGGGGAAGGTGGTTTTGTGGAAGCTGGGAAACAAAACAGAGAGAGATGATCAGGAAGCCAGCTCTTGGACAGTCCAATCTCACCAACCCTGAACAGACATTTTTCTCCTGAAGACAAGGCCCCTCCTAGCAGCGCAGCCACACAAAGCCTAGAGATTCGAAATACCCCAAGGGAGCCCTCAAGGACTGAATTGAGGGGCCATTTTTCCCAGAAACTAATACAGAGAGTCTGCCACCTAGAGGCTGTGTCAGAAATAGACGCTTGTGTACTAGGTGTACAGGTTAATAATGTGGATTTTTTTCAATAGATGGAGTTACACATATGTTGATATATGTGCAATTTGATATGTATGCTATTTTGTTGTATTGACAATAAGATTCAAAACTTCATATATCAAATTTGCTGAAGGTGTTAAAATCATAGATATTTTTACACTTAAAAATGTCCAATTTTGTGCCAAAAAAGAGCATTTGGGGGAAGTTTTAATTTATTATTTTATTTTGAAGAAAAGTGCTGCTGAATACTTTGGGAAGCTTATGGTGAACATGCTCCATCTCAAGATACTTATGAACACTGGTTTAAACTCTTTAAAAGTAATGATTTTGATGTGAAAGACAAAGAACGTCCAGGTCAACCGAAAAAGTTTGAAGACCAACAATTACAAGCATTATTGGATGAAGATGCATGTCAAACTCAAAAACAACTTGCAGAAAGATTAAACATTGCTCAGCAAACAATTTCCGATTGTTTACAAGCAATGGGAAAGATTTTAAAGGAAGGAAAATGGGTGCCACATGAACTGAACGAAAGACAAATAGAAAACCAAAAAGTCATCAGTAAAATGTTGCTTCAATGGCATGAAAGGAAGTCTTTTTTTGCATCAAATTGTGACTGGTGATGAATAGTGGGTTTATTTTGAGAATCCCAAATGTACAAAATCATGGGTTGATCCAGGTCAACCATCAACATCCACTGCAAGGCCAAATCGCTTCGGAAAGAAGACAATGCTCTGTGTTTGGTGTGATCAGGAAGGTGTGGTGTATGATCGAGCTTCTAAAACCAGGTGAAACTGTTAATACTGATCGCTGCTGACAACAAATAATCAATTTGAACCATGCTTTGATCGTGAAACGACCAGAATGTGCCAGAAGACACTGCAAAGTATTTTGCTTCATGATGAAGCACCATCAGACACTTCAAAACCAGTTAAGGACATGTTAAAAGTTCTTCCTGGGAAGTATTAACCCACCCGCTATATTCACCAGACATTGCTCCTTCATATTACCACTTGTTCCTATCAATGGCACACTCACTTTCTGACCAGCACTTCAAAACATACGAAGAAGTGGAAAATTGGGTCTCTGAATGGTTTGCCTCAAAACAAGTAAAGTTCTACTGGGACGGTATCAATAAATTACCTGAGAGATGGAGAAAATATGTAGCTAGTGGTGGACATTACTTTGAATAAAGCACTTTTTATGTTTCTCTTGAAATGATTGTGTTTTCTTTGATTACAAAACCCACATTATTAACCTATACACCTAGTAAGTACAACTGAAAGCAGGCAGAAAAACAAAGTGGGCATATTGGTCCTGCCTGGCTGAAACCAAGGCTGTGGTGTCTGACACAGAGGAGCGGTGGATCACTAGGACCTTCAACAAGGTGCTATTGAGCAGGAAGCTGAGATATGGCAGACAGAAGAGTGGAGAGGAGTCTTAGATCAGCCCCCATGGGACATTGTTCAGCTGAAGTGAACAAACTTCACTTTTTTTCTTTTTCATTTTTCTTTTATCTTTTACTTAAGAAACTAATTTTTTCTTCTATTTTATTATTTTGTATTATTATCATTTTTAACCTTTATTTTTTTAGATTAGTATTCTACATTCTATTTTTTATTTTTTATCATTATTTTACTCCATCTCATTTTTTCCTTTATGCCAACCCTTTCTTCCTCACTTCTTCCTTTTTCATCCTGTTTCTCTTCTGTTCCTGCTTTAGTTTTTCTCTCTCCTTTCTTTTTACTCCTTGTTAAAAATTGATCTTTATTGCTCTATTGATGCATTACTAATATAGTGGTCTCTGTTGGCTTACTCATATATCTAATTTCCTCTCCCCTGCTCCAAGTCCATGCACCCTTCTCTTTTCTCTTTCTTCGCTAGCCAATTTATTTTCTTGTTGTTGTTGTTCATTTGATTGTTTGTTAGTATTTTGTTTTTGTTTTTATTTTAAGCTTTTGTTTTTCCTCTCCTTGCTTTTTCTCTTCTTCTACTAATAGCTTAATTAGTTTCACTCACCAAACTCAGGCCTATCTGCTCCCTACTCTAGTCTCCTTTACCAAAAATAGATGAATATATAGGTATATAGAGAGATTAAAGAAAGGAGAAATATTTTTAAAAATTTTATATATTTTTTCACATATATTTTAATATATATTTAATTATTATTTTTAATTATTTTTATTATTTTTTATTGAATATTTTGTTTTTTACTTTTCTTTTTATACACTCATTCCCTTTCTACCTCCTCTATATTGAATCGTGGCCATTCCCCCATTCATTAAATTTCTTTACTTTATCTTCTGGAAATAAGCTCTGCCTCTTCAGATTCAGCTCCAAAATATATGAAGCAAATATTGACTAATGTGAAGGGAGAGATCAACAGTAATACAGCCATTGTAGGGACTTTAACACCCCATTGACTTCACTGGAGAACTAACCCAGAGAGAAAAATCAACAAAGAATCAGTGGCCTTAAATGACACATAAATCAGAAGGACTTAATATTCATAGGACATTGCATCTAAAAGTAGCAGAATATATATTTTTCTCAAGTTTTCCAGAAACATTTTCCAGGATGTTAGGACATGTTAGGACACACAAAAAGTCTCAATAAATGATATCCAATATCATTTTCCATGACAATGGTAAGAAACTAAAAATCAATTATAGGAAGACTATTTATATCCTAAGAAGCCTGAAACACCAATCAGTAAGAATATATGCACCTCTATTTCATAATAGCATTATTTACAATAGCTAAATCTGGAAACAGCCCAAGTGCCCATCAGTAGGTGAATGGATAAAAATCTGTGGTACATTTACAATGGATCTCTTACCCTTTGAGATAGCATGGAGGAAACTAGAGAGTATTATTCTAAGTGACATAAGTCAGTCAGAGAAAGACAAATATCACATGATCTCACTTATGTATGGAATCTAGTGAACAAAATAAACTGACAACATGTCTCATAGTTCTAGAGACATGGAAGCATGCAACAGACTGAGGATCCTAAGAGGAAATAGGGAAAAGGGAAAGAAGAGATCAACTAAAGGACTATGTGCATAGAGGAATAACCCATGGACATAAGCAATAGTGAGGTGAAGGCCTGGGGAGGGGAGGGGAGTTCAGAAGAGGGGTCAATAGGGGAAAAAAGGGACATCTGTAATATTTTCAATAATAAAAATAAATTAAAAAAACATAAACATGTGAAGGACAAATAACATATTACTAAATAACAAATATGTTAACAATAAGATAAATAAAGAAATCAAGAGATACCTCAAGATAAATATAAATGAAAACCCACATCGATGGGGCACAGTCAACACAGTTTTATGAGAAAAATTTATAGCAATACAGGCCTATATTAGGAAGCCAAATAAGTATCAAATAAATAATCTAAATGCAACACCAAAAATAACTAGAAAAAGAAGAAGAAATGAAGTCCCAAGTGAACAGAGGGAAGGACATAATAAAGATCATAGCAGGAATAAATGAAATAGAGTATACAAAACAATACAAAAGATCCATAGAACTAGGAGCTGGTTCCTTGAAAAGGTAAACAAAATTACTAAATCTTTAGCCACACTCATCAATAGAAAAATAAAAAGTGTCCAAATAAATAAAATCAGAAATGAAAACAGAGAAGTGATAACCAACCCCATGGAAATGCAAAGAATTATAAGGGAATATGATGAACAATTATGATAACAAACTGAACAACATGGAAGAAATGGGTAAATTCCCAGAAACATACAATCTTTTAAGGCTAAATCAGGAAGAAACAGAAAATCTTAAGACAAATAGCTACTAACAAATGAAATCATTAATCAATGAATTTCCAACAAACAAAAGCCCTGGCTTCACAAGTGAATTTTACCAAGCATTCAAATAATTCATACCTAACCTCCTCAAACTATTGCACATATTGAAGAAAAGGGAAAGATCCCAAACTCATTTAACAATGCCAGAATTACCCTGATACTAAAGCCAGACAAGATACTACACAAAAAGAAAACTATAGGCCAATATCTCTAGTAAGCATAGATGCAAAAATACTCACAAATATATTAGTAACGCAATTCAGCAATACATTAAAAGAATTATACCCTATGCACTATGATCAAGTGGCATTTGTCCCTGAGACACAAGGCTGGTTCAATATCTGCAAATCAATTGATGAGGTATACCACATAAACAAAATAAAAATTATATGATCATATCAATAGATGCAGAAAAGGCATTTGACAAAACTCAGCACATATTGATGACAACAACTCTCAGCCATGTAGGCATAGAGGAAACATTTATACTAACAAAAGGGTAATATGCTAATTAGACTGGGTCGACCAGACATCTTCCAGTTGTCCTGTCCTCCTTCCAGACAAAGCCATGATGGCAGGGGCCGAGGCAGAGGCGGTTAGGGGTGATCAGGCTACAGGGGAGCAGTTAGGGGTGATCAGGCTGGCAGGGGAGGGCGATTAGGGGCAATCAGGCTGGGAGGGGAGGGCATTTAGGAGCAATCAGGCAGGCAGGCAGAGGCAGTTAGGGGCGATCAGGCCAGCAGGCAGAGGGGTAAGGGGTGATCAGGCAGGCAGATGTGGTTAGGAGCAATCAGGCTGGTAGGCAGAGGGCTTAAGGATGATCAGGTGGGCAGAGTGGTTAGTGGTGATCAGGCAGGCAGGCAGAGTGTTTAGGGGCTATCAGGCAGGCAGGCAGGTGAGCGGTTAGGAACCAGTCATTCCAGATTGTGAGAGGGATCCTGGTTTGGAGAGGGTGCAGGACAGGCTGAGGGACCCCCTCCCATGCACGAATTTTGTGCTCTGGGCCTCTAGTCTATATATATAAAAGCCTAAGTGAACGAATGACCGAACAACTGAATGACTGAACTACTGGTTGACCAGTTGCTATGACGCACACTGACCACCAGGAGGCAGACGCTCAATGCAGGAGCTGCACCCTGGTGATCAGTGCACTCCCACAGCCAACCTCCCATGGCTGGCCAACCTCCTGTGGCCAGCCGCCCCCCTCCACCTCCAATCGGCCTTGATCGGGTGGGAGGCGGGCTGGCTAACCTCTCCTGGTCCCTCCCCCCAGCCAGCTGGCCCCCCTGATTGGCTTCAATGGGGGGGGGGCCTGCCAACTTCCCGTGTCCATTTCCCCATCTGGCTGGCCTCCCAATCAGCCCCGATCGCTGGCCAGGCCGAGGGACCCCGCCCATGCACGAATTTGTGCACCGGGCCTGTAGTAACATAATAAAGACTATAAATGGCAAACACACAGCTAACATCATATTCAACAATGAAAAGCTGAAAGTGTTTTCCTTAAAAACAGAAACAATTGCCCTGGCCAGTATGGCTCAGTTGATTGAGCACTGTCCTATGCACCCAAAAGATCACTGGTTTGATTCCCAGTTAGAGCATATGCCTAGGTTGGGACTTTATTCCCAGTAAAGGGGTGCAGGAAGCAGCCAATGGATGTTTCTCTCTCACATGGATGCTTCTCTCTTTCCCTCTGTTTCCTCTCTCTCTCAAGTCAATAAAACATACGTTTTAAAAACACACACAGAAATAATGCATAGAGCTGTCAACACTTACCACTTCTATTTAAAATATTGAAAGTATTGGAAGTTTTACCACAGCAATAGGGCAAGAAAATGATATAAATCTTATCCAAATTTGAAAGGAAGAAGTAGAACTGTCATTATTATAGATATCATGATACTATATATAGAGAACTCCAAAGAATCTATCAAAAATTATTAGAACTAATAAATGAATTCAGTAAAGTAGTGGGATACAAACTAAATATACAGAAATTGATTGAATTTTTAAGTATCAATAACAAGCTATGAGAAAGACAAATTAAGAAACAATCCCATTTACAACTGCATCAATCAATCAATCAATCAATCAATCAATCAATAAAGTACCTAGGAGTAAATATAGCCAAGGAAGTAAAATACCTATACTCAGAAAACTCTAAGACATTGAAGAAAGAAACTGAAGAAGATACAAATAAATGAAAGCATATATTGTGCTCATGGCTAGAAATAATTAACATTAATAAAATGTCCATACTATCAAAAATAGTCTACAGATTCAATGCAATTATATAAAAACTAGAGGTGTGGTGCACGAAATTCATGCACGGGGGAGAGGGTGGCCCTCAGCCCAGCCTACGCCCTCTCCAATGTGGGACCCCTCGAGGGATGTCTGACATCCCTCTCACAATCCAGGACTTCTGGCTCCCAACTGCTCGCCTGCCTGCCTGCCTGATTGCCCATAACCGCTTCTGCCTGCCAGCCTGATCACCCCCTAACCACTCCTCTGCCAAACTGATTGATGCCTAACTGCTCCCCTGCTGGCCCGATTGCCCCTAACTGCCCTCCCCTGCTGGCCCAGTTACCTCTAACTGTCCTCCATTGCCAGTCTGGTCGCACATAACTGCTCTGCCCTGCCAGCCTGGTCACCCCTATCTTCCCTCCCCTGCTGGCCTGGTCACCCCTAACTTCCCTCCCTTGCCAGCCTGGTCAGTCCTAACTATCCTCCCCTGCTGGCCCAGTCACCCCTAATTGTCCTCCCTTGCCAGCCTGGTCGCACCTAACTGCTCTCCCCTGCCAGCCTGTTCACTCCTATCTGCCCTCCCCTGCAGGCCTGGTTTCCCCCAACTGCCCTCTCCTACAGGCCTTGTTCCTCCCAACTGCCCTCTTCTGTAGGCCTGGTCACCCCCAATTGCCCTCCCCTGCAGGTCTTGTCCCTCCCAACTGACTTCCTCTGCAGGCCTGATCACCCACAACTGCCCTCCCCTGCTGGCCATCCTGTGGTGGCCATCTTGTGTCCACATGGGGGCAGCCATCTTGTGTGTTGGAGTGATGGTCAATTTGCATATTAGGCTTTTATTATATAGGATACCAAAGCCATTTTTCACAGAACTAGAACAAATAACACTACAATTTGTGTGGAATCACAAAAGATAGCCAAAGCAATTTAAATAGACTAAAATTGGAGATATAACATTTTATAGTAATCTATATCACAAGTATATGGTAATTAAATAGCATGGTACTTGCATAAAAACAGACTATAGATCAATAGAACATAATAGACAATCAAGAAATAAGCCCATGTTTACATGGTAATTTAGTCAAAGACAATGAATGTGAGAATATACATAGGAGTAAGACTTTCTTTTTAATAATGGTATTGAGAAAACTGAATAAAGATATGAAGATGAATGGAATTGCATTACTTTATTACACCATATACAAGAATAAACTCAAAATGGATCAAAGACTAAAAGTAAGATCTGAAATCATCAAACTCCTTGAACAAAATATAGGTAGTAAACTCTTTGAAACTGGTCTTTCTATTATCATTTTGGCACATATCTCTTCATGAAAGGGAAACAAAATAAAAAATAAACAAATTGGACAATATCAAACTAAAGAATTTTTGCACAGTGAAGGAAACCATCAACAAAATGAAAAGAAAACTGACTGATTGGAAGAAGATATTTGCCAATGATACAGCAATAAGAGGTTCATATGGAAGATATATAAGAAACTTGTACAACTTAACACACATACAACCCCCCCAAAATGGGCACATGACCTAAGTAAACATTTTAGAAAGAGGATATATAGAAGGCTAACAGAATTTGAAAAGATGCTCAACATCACTAATCAGGTAAATGAAAACAATGAAATATTACCTCAAACTTGTCAGGCTGGCTATCATCATTAAAACAATAAGTAATGAGTGGTGGCCAGGATGTGGATAAAAGGGAACTCTTGTGTACTGTTGGTAGAATTATAAATTTATGCAGTAATTATGAAAAACAGTATAGAGTTTCCTCATAAAATTAAAAATATAACTACCATGTGACCCAACAATTCTACTTCTTGGTATTTATCTAAGGAAATCTATAACACCAGTTCAAAAAGAAATATACACCCCTATGTTTATTGCAGCATTATTTACAATAGCCAAGATATGGTTCATATAAATCTTTGATACTTAGGATATTTCAAAACACTTTTTAAAAACATGATATACTTAAAGCTGTATGTATTTATATATTACTTTCAATAAAATTAATTAAGCATAATTATAAAAAGCATAGGTGATATGAATTTAAAAAAATACCTTGAGCTTTGATGTTTCATATTATAATATGAACATACAGAATGAAAATATGAGTTAGGATTCCTTAAATAATCTTTTGAGTACTTTCAAAATTATCAGAAAGATGACCTTGATATTTTTTTATCATTTAATTTTATAGTAAAGCCTTTTTATTTGCTAAAAAGACATATTATTTGTGTTGCTTTTAGGGATTTTATAGATTTAATTTAGTTATGATAGGTAAGTTATGGAAATTCTAGTCCTATGAAAATTGGAATGAAATAAGGGGAAACAATCAGGAACAAGAATATTACAAAGGCAGAGTGAGAGAAACGTTCATAATTTTAGTAAGCAAGTAAAAATACTTGTGAAATAAATGAATGATGAAGAAACAAAAAAAAAAGAAAGGTTAAATAGAATAGGCATATTTGTTTAGGTTAATTTTCCCTGTTGTAAAGGATGATAAACCAAAGAAATCTAGGGACTTTGGAGAACCCAAGCCTCCATAATAGAAGAGTGAATGTGTTTTGCATCAACCAGTTTACTATCTTCCATTTTTATCATCTTTTATCCCATTGGACTGTACAATTTGTGAGGGTAAAGAATGGAAACAAGAGTTTCCTATGTTAACTAACAAATGTAATAGTAGGTCTAGAGACTTTGTCACTGCTCAGGAAAGTAGACAGGAATAAGGTACTCTTTTTCCTAGCCAGGAAGAATGTATAGTAACCTTCTGGATTTTTATATTCCTGGGATGCCCTGTGGAGTTTGTCTCCTTGAATCTACCATGTGCAATATTTGAATTATCTACTAAAATTTTTAGTTTATCTTTACTGAATGAGTTATAGTCCACAACAGTGAAATTACATTGAATCTTATTTAGAAGGATCACACTTTAAGAGGTATATGCAAACTGAATGTATACAAGAAAAATAGTTTTATATATATATATATATATAGATAGATAGATAGATAGATAGATAGATAGTGTGTGTGTGTGTGTGTGTGTGTGTGTGTGTGTGTGTGTGTGTGTGTTAAACGCTGAGTTTGCTAGCCTAAAGATGAAATGACCCAAGATGGCAAACAGTAGAAAATGGTTGCTTTCAAATATTTAGAAAGTAGACTAATAAGAGGAGTGGGATCAGATACAATGGTCCCCACAGATATGATTAGGTTTAAACTAAAGGGCTAATGATTTCCCTCAAAGAGAAGGGGGTACTTTCCAATTGCCTGCCCCAGAGAGTAGTACATTCTCGTCATTGATGGTCTCAAAGCATAGCCTGACAAAATGGGCATTTGCAGAGGAATTAACATTAGAAGTTAATTTTTTTTTTTTTTACAATCTCAACTAACCCTGCCTGATATACTATAAATCTTACATTGTGGTTAGTCTCTGAAAAATAGGTCTAGGCATTAAAAAAGAAAGTAATATTACTTCTTTTAAAATGTTCTGCTCATTCATTCCTGTCAAATTAGAAATAAGCTTGTTTCTTACTTTGTATTACTCGTAAATAAAATTTCTTGAGGTTAAAGTTACTAATCTTTTCAGCATTGCTATAAACTTGTCATCTCAGAAGAGTTCTTTCATTTTGGCAGAATTTGTAATTCATCTACTACATTGAAAAATGAATTCTCTATCACATTTTGAAATCTGTAGTTTTAACAATTCATCAAATATGAGCCAGCCAATGGATCTTTTGAACCTTCACTTTTGCCTCGACTTAAATGCTTTTTTGGCCTTTGTTCTGTATCATAAAAAAGATCTTCACATGTGGAAGAAATCATCAGAAACTTAAACAGGCTTTTATTTTAGACATATAAACTTGAACATATTCTTGACAATGACAAGTCTATCAAAGGAGTATGGCATCCATCTGGGCAGGTTTCCCGGGGATCCCCCATCAGGCAAGTCAAAGGACACCAATATAAGATAGCAGTATCTGGCCAGTCACTTTCTATAGTGCAATCAGCCAAGGATCCATATGTTGCCACTGCTGTTGTTACTCTTGCTAAAAAAAAAAAAAAAAAGTGTGTCAACCAAATAACCAGGACCTGCAGCTGGTACTAATCCCTAAATTGCCACTGTACTTATCATTTTATTTCTAAGGAAACAAACGAACAAACAAACAAAAAAACTAGAATAAAGAAGTCCACAGATTGTATGTCATGTGGAAAACATTGGGAATTCAAAAGTACATTGACCTAGCAATTACATTTCTTAGCTTAAAAAATTACACTAAGCCCTTGCTAGTGTTCAGCATATTTGACTAGTGTGCATGATACTCTTTTATTGTTGTGAAAGTGGTATTTTTTTTTCATGTGGCCTTAACAGCATTAGCCAACCTAAATTTATATTTAATGATATACAAAGACATGCCCAATACATCTGGTCACATCAAAACATAAATCCTCTTGCTGTACATGATGTTAACACACATTAAGTTATATCTTCATCAGTAACATTAAGGAAAGTGGTTTATTATAAGAGTTTGTTAAAAAGTGTTCTATGTACTCTAGGCTGCTTAAAAAAGTCTGGTGATAAACTTTCAAATGATTAAATATTAAAATACATTAAATTTGCCTGGAGATCTACTCCAGAATACTAATTTTAAAAATCCCATGCAAGAAGATAAGATATAAACTACTTTTAGTGTATGATTTAATATGGATGGTTAATTTTCCCTCTTATTGGGGAAATTGGTTGCAAGTTAAGTGAATTTTCAAATTTTGTGTACATGTGTATTTTCATACATATACAATGTAATCCTGCCATTTTTACATTATATAAATGAATTTCATTTTAATCTTCCTTGAAATGGATGGTTTTGTCACTAATAGTTATTCTTCAATAATTTAAATTTTATTGAATTATATATATATATTTCAATAGTTTTATAAATATTTAAAAATGATTAGCTGTATTATGCCTCATAGAAAATTGGTAGGATGCCTGATACTATTTTTCTTTCTATATTAAGTTATTTTAGAACTACACTTGGCAACTCTATATTATTAGCATTCACATGAATATCTATTATGCAGAGGGAAAAAGAGTGCCATACTTATTTTTTCTTCTTGAGAAGTTAACATTTAACTTTATAAAATAAAATTTTATTTAAATTTATTTACTTAAATAATTTTACTTATTAAATACATTATTTGTATTTTTAAAATGTTTTAATTCCAAAGAGAAACTCTCTGTTCATTACTTGTTGACTATTAACAAATAGTCAACCAGATTTTTCTCTAATGAAATAGGTATATTTGAGAATAACAAAAAAATTGCAATTCTGGACATGTGGTTCAATGGAAAACCACAAGCAAATCCAGAGAAACAAGGGAGAGGAATGCTCTTTTGTGAACTTGGGAGGGGCTGTTGTAAACAAAGAGTCTATTCTAAAGAAATGAAAGATCAAAGTATAGGGACTTTTTATTGGCTGATATATGGATACTAGCGACCCAGCGAGCAAAATTGCGAGACCCAGACCCACGGGAAATAGCACGCAACCCGCGACCCCGGACCCCTCCATGCTGCGGAGTCCCGGCTGACCCACGCATGCCTCGCGGCGCACGCAGCCTCCTGGTGACTAGTCTTTGGTCGTTACAGTGTTATATAGATTTCCTATTAGCTGTGCTGTTACTGAGCAAAGAGGAATCCTTTCTTCTCTTGTTGAGGTAGTAATGCAGTATGCAATGAAGATACATCTCTTCATGTTGGGGACAGTACTATGTGTTGAGTGATATGCATGACAGTTCTCTCTTCTAGCTTTCTGACTCCATTTTAAATAAGATTTATGTTTATTAATTTTCACACCCAAATGATATTAATTTCTTCAATATTAAAGTCTAAAACCCTTTGAGGAATATACTCAATATGTAAAGGTCTATTTTATATAACCAGTCCAATCTCTGTGTACTCTTTCCATTTTAATTCAATCTCTACCCTTCATTTCCCAAGAGTGTGTCCCAGGTTAAGTATATTTAGGTTTTAAAAATTAAACCTAACTGCTAATAAATTAATGCATTTTTGTGAAATCTTTAAGGGGAGAAGATATAACATGCAGTTTTTCTTAAGTTTATTTGAGCATAGACACCTTTCATTGCTGAACATATCTCTGGAACAAGAATTTTAGGAACACATTCTGCAAAATGCTTCAATGGCATTTATGTCTTTTTTTTTTTTTTAACAGGTGCTGTCATGCCTTTATATGTGTTACATGGATAACAGTTTATACATTTCTCCTACTTGTAAAACCTAGTGTATTTTTCAAGGCTGGATTTCATTGTTACTTCTTTTTTAAATATCCCGCTGACTTCTACAGACTATGCTAATTCATTACTCTCACTCCATGTTATATAGACCTTGTGTTTTTCTCTATTTTAGTTGTTTTCATATCACATCGCCATTGTCATATTTCATCAAATCTAAGGCATATTTGTGTATCATGTACAGCATTTTTATCCTCTAATAAACAAAAACTCACCACTGATATAATTAACATACAGGTTTTAAGTAACACAAAAAAAAAATACAATACAATCTCTCTATATAAAAGCCTAAGCGACCAAACGACCGGTCAGCTGGTCACTATGACGTGGACGGACCACCAAGGGGCAGACGCTCAATGCAAGGATTCTGAAATCCACCCCTGAACTCACATTATCTGGTTAGTAGATTTAGCTTTAATTTGTTTTTGCTTCCTATTTTTCCCCTTTACTGTTTTTTTATTTTCAGAGAAAAAGGAAAAACATATACATTACTATTACTCCAACAATTCTTCAAACTATTTGGTTGGGAGGTAGTATTGCATTAACAACTCATTTGTTTATTATACTTTCCCTTATCAATTGAATATTCTCCCTCCTTTATTTATAATTTAGCCACAAATCAGTTGACTTATAGGAGAGACTTGTCTCCCATAATCATTATGTTAATTGAGTATCTGCACAGATTTACGGCTTAGAACAAGCTAGTTTATTTTCAGTTCACTGCCATCTATATATATAAAACTCTAAGTGGCTGGTCAACCATTTGACCAGTTGACCATTTGATTGAAGTTATCTGCACTGACCACCAGGGGGCAGACACTCAATGCAGGAGCTGCCCCTGGTGGCCAGTGCACTCCCACAGTGGGAGCACTGCTCAGCTGACTGACTGGCACCAGATGCCAGGCTCACGGCTGGCGAGCGCAGCTGTGGCAGTGCAAGCCTGTCCTACCTCTGTGGCAGCACTCTTGAGCGATGGCAGCAGCAGGCACAGTGAGGCCAGGATGAGTGGGAGCAGGGCGATACCCGGCCCAGTCTTGGGCTCCTCCCCAGCTGCCTGCCGCTTCACACACTACTACATCCCTCAGGGGATGTTGGACTGCCAGTTTCAGCCCGATCCCCACAGGCCTGCAAGGATCAGGCCGAAACCAGCAGTCGGACATCCCCTGAAGGTTCCAGGATAGCAAGAGGGTGCAGGCCAGGCTGAGGGACCCCACCAGTGCACGAATCCATGCACCAGGCCTCTAGTAATTAATAAGTAAAAAATACTACAAGAATAAATTGTTTTATGTACTCACAACCTTAAACCTACTTTTGCCAACCCTTACTTAGAATTATCTTATAGTAATTAAAAGAACTATTTTTATTTCAAGTAATGAGATATTTAACACCTAACAATTTTGCAAACACTTTTTTCATTTGTACTAAGCACTAAAATTATTTAATTTAATTGTATAATTTTTACATTGTATGATGGAGTAATATATATTGCATAAATTTTTCTGAAGAGTTTTTGGAAGTAGTCATAGATATAACTAAGACTTAATAAAGTAATCATAATTTCTGTCATTCTTAGAAGCTAAATCTTAGAAGAGATTGAATCAAATGTTTTAAACATGAAGTAACCACATTCTGTAACTATATCCCTATGTCCTATAGGCACCAGAAAATAATAAAATTTAAATATTTGATTTATTTAATTAAAATATTTGTAGTATATGAAAATATCATGATGTTAAGAGAAATTATGAATCCTGATTATATTCTGGATTTCTATTATTATATACTGGAGGCCCGGTGCATGAAAATTCATGCATTGGAGGGGGGGGGTGCGTCCCTCAGCCTGGCCTGCGCCCTCTCACAGTCTGGGAGCCCTCAGGGGTGGGAGGTGACCCAGCGATCAGGGGAAGGTGATGCCCCCATCACACCTCTGCTGCTGCCACTACTGGCAGTGCAAGCCTTGGCTGGCCCTGGTTACCTGAGCAATGGGCGGCCCTGGACAGCTGGGCAGCCACCATCTGAGGCTTGCCTGCACCTCGGGCTGGCCCTGGGCAGCTGAGCAGCCATCATCTGAGGCTTGCCTGTGCCTCGGGCTGGCCCTGGGTGGCTGGGGGGCTGAAGAAACTGGGGGACTCTGGAGGCAGGCCTGTGCACCTGCCACTGCACATCTGTCACCCCAGCAGGGCTGAGAGGACTGGGTGCCGCCATCTTGTGGCTGTGAGTGCCACCATCTTTGAGGGCGTGGCAATCAATTAGCATATTCCTTCCTTATTGGCTGTAGGTGCCGCCATCTTTGAGGGCATGGCAGTCAATTAGCACAGTCCCTCCTTATTGGCTGTGGGCGCCACCATCTTTGAGGGCATGGCAGTCAATTAGCACAGTCCCTCCTTATTGGCTGTGGGCGCCACCATCTTTGAGGGCGGGGCAGTCAATTAGTATATTCCCTCCTTATTGGCTGTGGGCACCGCCATCTTTGCAATGGTGTGAGGCTCAATTAGCATATTGCCTCTTTACTAGATAGAATTTTAAGTATGACAAAAACCTAAAGGTAAAGTCCTTATATTTGTTTAATTGCACAAATTATTTTTTGATGGAACTGAGCTGTTTCAATGAACAAATCCAAAGCTAACATTTGAAGGAGTTGTCATGTAAAGATTGGTTTATTTATTGACCATTTCAATCTCTTTACAATTAATTTTTTGAGCTAAAAAGCTAAAAAGCAGCCCTAGCTGGTTTTGCTCAGTGGTTAGAGCATCAGCCCATGAACTGAATGGCCCTGGGTTTGATTCTGGTTAAGGGCACATACCTGAGTTTCAGTCTCAATCTGCAGCCCTGGTGAGGGCATGAGTGGGAGGCAACTAATGGATGTGTCTCTCTCAGATCTATGTTTATTTCTCTCCGTTTCTTCCCCTCCCTTCCACTCTCTCTAAAGATCAATGGAAAAAATATTCTTGGGTGAGGATTAACAACACCAACAAAAAAAAAGTAAAGAAAGGTAGAACACACACACACACACACACACACACACACACACACACACACACACAAACTACCAAACAAACAAGCAACCAAATAAAAACTTAGCAAGATAGACCTATACAAAATGAAAATTTACACATTTCCAAACTCCTTTGCAGCTTGGCTGTTTCTGAGTGATGTACATTCTACAAACTGATACATATCTGTCATTTTAATTCAGAAATGAATTAAATGGGGGAGAGAAGCATGGTGCAGAGCATCCATTTATTGATGCAAATTATAGCAAGCTTCCTTAGGTGGCCGCTTACTGATACCTCAGTTACAGTTTTGTCAATCATGGCAGTAAAAACATAACCCTGGAAGACTGAGAATTGTTTCAGAAGCTTGGCCTAGAATCTTCTACCTGATGTCTCCAATTGATCTGTAAGCTATCTATGACCTGGTTACAGTCATTCATATAAGACAAGAGCATTTTTTCTTGTCTATATATATAACCAGTTAAAAATATATATATACTAGTAGCCCTGTGCATGAATCCGTGCGCCAGTAGCTGGCCAGTAGCTCGCTGCTGCCCTCCAGTAGCTCTCAGCCCACTGCCCCACCCTCCTGCTGATCCGTGATCCAATCGTTCTGTGGTCGGTCATTACGCTTCAGGGCATAATGACCACTTGCATATTAAATCTTTATTATATAGGATATACATACATATTTTTTCTTTTTTAAATATTTTAAAATATTTATTGTTGAAAGTATTACATATGTCCCCGTTTTCCCCCCAGTGATCCCTTCTAAACTGATGTACAAAATAGACCCAGAGGCACAGAAGCATGGAAGAGACTGTCAAATCTCAGAGGGAAAGTGGGGATGGGTTGGTGGTTGGGAGGAGATCAACAAAAGAACTTGTATGCATATATGCATAACACAGACATGGACACAGACAATAGGGTGATGAAATCCTGGGGTGAGGATTGAGGGGCAGGGCAGGGCTAGAAGGGTTCAATGGGTGAAAAAAGGAGACATATGTAATACTTGCAACAATAAAGATTAAAAAAAAAGAAAAATAACCAAAATATCTTATTAATACATGCAGAAAAAGCACTTGTCAAAATTCATCAGCAATGTAAATTAAATGAACTTTCTAAAAATATGAAGGAAATGCTTCCATTTTTAAAAGGCACATACACAGAAGTCTTCTCTTATCCACCATTTTGCTTTCTGCAATTTCAATTACATGTGGTCAACCAAGATCTAAATATATTAAATGGAAAATTCCAGTTATAAACAATTAATGTCTTACATTGTATGCCATTCTGAATAGCATAACAAAATCTTATGACATCCTGCTCTGTCCTGACCTGGAAATAAATCACCCATTTTCCATATTGTATACTTTTCCCACTTATTAGTTACTTATAGCCTTTTTGGTTATCATATTGACTGCTGTGGTATTGCAGGGCTTCTGTTCAAGTAACCCTGACTTTACTTAATAATAGCCCACTAGTGCAAGAGTAATCATACCAGCAATTTTGATATGACAAAGAGAACCCATAAAGGCTTCCCTTTAAATAAAAAGGTGAGTATAGTACAATAAGATATTTTGAGAGAGACTACATTTAATAATTATTGTTAATCTTTTACTGTGTCTAATTTATAATTTAAACTTCATCATAGGTATGATGTATATATAGGGTTTGGTACTATCTAGCCATCCACTGGGGGTCTTGGAATGCATCACCTAATAACTGGAGGCGGCGGGGTGGTGGAGTCTGTAAAATAGGTTCATCTTCAATGTCCGCCACTTGAAAGCAAAACAATAGAGTGGGTTACCCAAAGAAACTACACCAAATTAGAAGAGAAGATGCAGGTATAAATCTTCTGTTCTAAATTTAAAATCATCCAAATTGAAATAAACTAAAAAGAAAATGTATAAAGGCCAAGTTCATTAGAAGAGAACCACGTCAATGTTATTATTATTATTTTTTTTATGGTGAGGGGTTGATCTAATCTTTTTTGCATTCAATTTTTTTTATTGTTAAATTTTTTATTGTTAAAAGTGTTACATATGCCTCCTTTTGCCCCGATTGACTTCCCCCGGCTACCCCCTCCCCCTAGCACATGCCCTCACCCCTTTACTGTCTGTATTAATTGGTTATGCTTATATGCATTGCATAGAAGTCCTTTGGTTGATCTCTTACGCCCCCCATCCTCCCCTACCTTTCCTCTGAGGTTTGACAGTCTGTTCCATGCTTCTAAGTCTCTGTATCTATTTTTGTTTATCAGTTTCATATGTTGTTCATTATATTCCACAAATGAGTGAGATCATGTGGTATTAGTCTTTCTCCAACTGGCTTATTTCCCTTAGCATAATGCTCTCTATGTCCATCCATGCTATTGTCAATGGTAAGAGTTCTTTGTTTTTTACAGCAGTGTAGTATTCCATTGTGTAGATGTACCACCATTTTTTAAATCCATTCATCTGCTAATGGGCACTTAGGCTGTTTCCAAATCTTAGCTATTGTAAATTTTGCTGATATGAACATAGGGATGCATATATTCTTTCTGATTAGTGTTTCTGATGTCTTGGTATATATTCCTAGAAGTGGGATTACTGGGTCAGATGGGAGTTTCATTTTTAAGTTTTTTGAGGAAACGCCATACTGTTTTTCAGAGTGGCTGCACCAGCAGTGCAAGAGGGTTCCTTTTTCTCCGCATCCTCTCCAGCACTCCTGATTTGTTGATTTGTTGATGATAGCCATTCTGACAGGTGTGAGATGGTACCTCATTATCATTTTGATATGCATCTCTTAGATGATTAGTGACTTTGAGCTGGTTTTCATATGTCTCTTGGCCTTCTGTATGTCCTCTTTCGAAAAGTGTCTACTAGTGTTTAGGTTCTTTGCCCATTTTTTGATTTAGTGTTTTATCTTCCTTTTCTTAAGTTGTATATGTTCCCTATAAATTTTGGAGATTAACCCCTTATTGGATGTAACATTGGCAAATATGTTCTCACATGCAGTGTTCTCTCTTGTTGTTTTGTTGATGGTATTTTTTGTGGTTTGCCGACCACTGTTAGGAGTTGTGTTGATAAATATATTGCTACGAGATATGTCTGATATTTTGCTGCCTATGGCTTCTTCTAAGGGTTTTTATGGTTTCCCATCTTACATTTAAGTCTTTACCCATTTTGAGTTTGTTTTTGTGTGTGGTGTAAGTTGGTGTTCTAGTTTCATTTTTTTGCATGTACCTGTCCAAGTTTCCCTAACACCATTTATTGAAGAGACTGTCTTAACTCCATTGTATGCTCTTATCTCCTTTGTCAAATATTAATTGGCCATAATGGCTTGGTAGATTTCTGGGTTCTCTGTTCTGTTTCATTGGTCTATATGTCTGTTCTTGTGCCAGTACCAGGCAGTTTTGAGAACATTGGCATTGTAATATAGCTTGATACCTGATACTGTGAGTCCTCCAACTTTGTTCTTGTTTCTCAAGATTGCTGCCACTATTTAGGGTCTTATATTATTCAATATAAATTTTTGGAGAGTTCTTTCTAGATCTGTGAAATATGCCATTGGTAATTTAATGGGGATTGCTTTGAATATATAGATTGCTTTGGGTAGTATGGACATTTAATGATGTTGATTCTACCAATCCATGAACATGGTATATTATTCCACTTGTTTATATATTCCTCTATCTCTTTTTTTCAACATCCTCTGGTTTTTCGAGTACAGGTCTTTTACCTCCTTAGTTAAGTTTATTCCTAGGAATCTTAACTTTTTTAAGATTCCTAGGAATAAAATCCCATTCCAGTGGTAAATGGGATTGTTTTTTAGTTTCACTTTCTGTGAGTTCATTACTGGTGTATAAAAATGCCACTGATTTCTGGGTGTTAATTTTGTATCTTGCTACATTAGCGAATTCATGTGTTAAGTCTTGTAGTTTTTTGATGGAGGCTTTAGGGTTTTCTATGTACAATATCATGTCATCTGTGAGTAAGGACAGTTTTACTTCTTCTTTTCCAGTTTGGATGCTTTTTATTTCTTCTTCTTGTCTCATTGCTATGGCTATCACTTCCAATACTATGTCAAACAGGAGTGGTGAAAGTGGGCAACCCTGTCTTGTTCCTGTTTTTAAGGGAAAATGGTTTTAGTATTTTCTCACTGAGTATGATGTTGGCTATAGGTTTGTCATATAAGGCTTTTATTATATTGAGGTATGATAACATTATTCCCACTTTGCTGAGAGTTTTATTCAAAAAAGGGTGTTGGATTTTGTCAAATGCTTTTTCTGCATCAATTGAGATAATCATGTGGTTTTTGTCTTTCAATTTGTTTATGTGATATATCATACTTATTAATTTTCGGATATTGTACCAGCCTTGCATCCCCGGAATAAATCCCCAAACAAAACTTGGTCATGTTGTATAATCTTTTAAAGTATTGCTGGATGTGATTTGCTAACATTTTGTTGAAGATTTTAGCATCTATGTTCATCTGTGATATTGGACTGTAATTCTCTTTCTTTGTAGTATCTTTATCTAGTTTTGGGTTTAAAGTAATGCTGGCTTCATTAAAAGAGCTTGGAAGTGTTCCTTCCTCTTAAATTTTTTGGAATAGTCTGAGGAGGATTGGTGTTCAATGGGGTATTAAAGACCCCTACTGCCCTTGCTGGTTTGGCTCAGTGGATAGAGCATCGGCCTGTGGACAAAAGGGCCCCAGGTTCGATTCCAGACAAGGGCACATGTCCAGGTTGTGGGCTCGATCCCCCCCAGTGGGGAACATGCAGGAGGCAGCCAATCAATGATTCTCTCTCATCATTGATGTTTCTATTTCTCTAGCTCTCTCCCTTCATCTCTGAAATCAATAAAAATATATATTAAAAAAATAAATAAAGACCACTACTATGATTTTATTGCTGTTGCTCCCCCCCTTGATATCTTCCAGTTTTTTGTTTGTTTGTTTGTTTTGTTTTGTTTTTTATGTATTTGGGTGCTCCCACAATGGGTGAATATAAGTTTACCAGAGTTATATCCTCTTGTTGATTCAATCCCTTTAGTATTATAGAGTGGCCTTTCTTATCTCTTGTTATGGCCTTCACTTTGAGGTCTATTTTGTCAGATATAAGTATTGCTACCCCAGCTTTATTTTTTTATTTTCCATTTGCATGGAAAATTTTTTTAAAAAATATATTTTATTGATTTTTAGAGAGGAAGGGAGAGGGATAGATAATTAGAAACATCGATGAGAGAGAAACATCGATCAGTTGCCTCCTGTACACTCCCCACTGGGGTGTGCCCGCAACCAAGGTACATGCCCTTGACCGAAATCGAACCTGGGACCCTTGAGACCGCAGGCCGATGCCCTATCCACTGAGCTAAACTGGTCAGGGCTCGAAAAATTTTTTCCATCCCTGCACTTTCAGTCTGTGTGATTCCTTTGTTCTGAGGTGGGTCTCTTGTAGATAGCATATATTTGGATCATGTTTTCATCCATTCAGCTACCCTATGTCTTTTGATTGGAGCCTTTAATCCATTTACATTTAAGGTTATTATTGATAGGTATTTGTTTGTTGCCATTTTAATTATTTATCCCTGAGTTCCTTCTTCCCTTTCTACTTCTTCTTTTTATGTCAGTCCCTTTAACATTTCTTGAATTGCTGGATTGGTGGTAATAAACTCCCTTAGTCTTTTCTTATGTCTGCAAAGCTCCTGATTTCAACTTCAATTTTGAATGATAGCCTAGCCCAGTGGTTGGCAAACTCATTAATCAACAAAGCGGCAAACCGTGGCTCACAAGCCACATGTGGCTCATGAGCCGCAGTTTGCTGCCACTGGCCTAGCCTATTCTTGGATTCAGTCCCTTGCTTTGTATCACTTTGTATACCTCATTCCATTTCCTCTGGCCTGGTGTGTTTTGGTTGAGAAATCAATTGATAGTCTAATGGGAGATCCTTTGTAGGTAACTTTCTGGTTTCTTTGATGGACTGTAAGATTCTTACTTTGTCACTGATGTTTGCCAATTTAATTATGATGTATCTTGGTGCTGGTATTTTTGGATTTATTTGTGACTCTGGGTGCTCTTGGACTTGTGTGACTTTTTTCTTCCCCAAATCAGGGCAGTTTTCTGTCATTACTTCTATAAACAGTTTTTCTATTCTTTGTTCAGCTTCCTCTCCTTCTGGCATCCCTACTATACAGATCTTGTTTCATTTCATGTTTTCCCAAAGCTCCCTTAGGCTGTCCTCCTGCTTTTTTTTTTTTTTAATATATTTTACTGATTTTTTACAGAGAGGAAGAGAGAGGGATAGAGAGTCACATTGATTAGCTGCCTCTTGCACACCCCCCACTGGGGATGTGCCCGCAACCATGACCGGAATCGAACCTGGGACCTTTCAGTCCGCAGGCCGACGCTCTATCCACTGAGCCAAACTGGCCAGGCCTGTCCTCCTGATTTTTAAGTTGTTTTGTTTTGTTTTGTTTTTGTTTTCCAGTTGCTGCTCTGCTTGGGTGATTTTATTCACCTTGTCTTCTAACTCGCTGATTTGGTCCTCAGCTTCTTCTAGTCTACTGTTGAAACCTTCTATTGTGTTATTACCACTATGTAATTCTTCATTTCCTTTTGATTCTTACACATGTTGGTGAATTTGTCATCCAGCCTTTTCAGCATCCTTAAAACCATTGCTCTGAATTCTTTCTCTGACAAATTCCTTGCCTCCATTTCATTTACTTCCTTTTCTGGTGATTCATCCTTTTCTTTTGTATGGGGGTTGTGTCTTTGTCTCCCCTTTTTCACTGTTCCTTTGTGGTGTTTCTATGTATTAGATCAAACTCTTATCCACCCAGATTTTTTGAATTTGTCTTATGTAGTAGATGTTTAGTCAGAGTCAGTGATGCAGTCTCTCAGGTCTTCTGGGCTAGGTATTCTAGGGATGTACCTTACTTGAGATTTTGGGTTCTCTTGATGTAGTTGGGTCTTGAATGTTAGTGTCCATTCATGGATGGAGTCTTCTCTCAGGGTGTCTGGTTATATGGCTCACTCTCTAACATGTCATGCCAACCATTGTAGAGGGGCTGAATGAACAGCACAAAATACAACAGGACATGACATGACACAACACAAAAGGAACAGAGCACGAATGTACAGAAGACACCTATAACCCCAATAAAAGTGACAACCAGAGAAAATAGAGTTGGGAGATAAAAAGAACAAAAATGATAGCAAGAAATGATAACAAGAAAAAAAAAACAGAAAAAAACAAAAGAGAAAGATTATGGGGAGAAAACACAACAAAACAAACAATTAACCCAAAAAGTGCAAACAAAAAACACCCAGAAAAAGGTGTGGGGGGGGTCAGAATCTGTAGAGGTAGAGCTTAATACAGAAAATAAGATCAAGGAATTGGATGAATAGGGAAAGGAGCACAATTTAGTATAGAGGAGGGAGAATAAAAATGAGTGGATAAGAAGAAAAAAATATTTATTTATTTATTTATTTATTTATTTATTGAAAAGGAAAATAGATGAGAGAGTAGATATGCCTGAATTTAAGAAGTGAAACTAATTAAAAGATTAGGAGAAGAAAACATCAAGAGAGGAGAGGGGGAAAAATTGAGTAGTGAAGAAAAGAGAAGAAATGTAGTAGGAGCAGGGGAGAGGAATTTTTATATATGAATAAGCCAACAGAGACTACAATAATAATAACACATCAATAAAGCAAATAAGATCAGGTTTAACAAGGGGTAAAAAGAAATGAAAGAGAAATGCTAATGTGGGGAAAAGGGAAGAAAAACTGGATGAAAAAGGGAGAAGTGAGGAAGAAAAGGTGAAAAAAATAAAAAAATAATAATAATAAAAAAATTTTTTAGAAAATTAAAAAAAAAGTGAAATGCCATTTGCTTCAGCCTCATCTTAATGCCCCATGGGAGCTGGTTTAAGACCCCACTCTTCTGTTCTGTCTGCCAGTTCTGGACTTCCTGTAGGTAGTTAGGTGCTGACCACTGTCAGGCACTGTCTTTGGCATTTAGCACCCTGTTGAAGCTACAATAGATCCACTGCTCCTCTGCTTACTAGGTGTACCAGTTAATAATGCAGATTTTTTTCAATAGATGGAGTTACATATATATTGATATATAAGCGATTTGATATGTATGCTATTTTGTTGTATTGACAGCAAGCTTCAAAACTTCATATGCCAAATTTGCTGAAGGTGCTAACATAATAGATATTTTTACACTTAAAAAATGTCAATTTTGTGCCAAAAAAAAGAGTATTTGCAGTAAGTTTTAATTCATTACTTTGAAGAAAAAGTTATTGTATGCTTCAGGAAGCTTATGGTGAACATGCTCCATCTCAAGATACTTGTGAACGCTGGTTTAAATGCTTTAAAAGTGTTGACTTTGATGTGAAAGACAAAGAGTGTCCAGGTCAACCAAAAAAGTTTGAAGACCAACAATTACAAGCATTATTGGATGAAGATGCATGTCAAACTCAAAAACAACTTGCAGAAAGATTAAATGTTGCTCAGCAAACAAATTCTGATCATTTATAAGCAATGGGAAAGATTTTAAAACAGAATTGAGGGCATAGCAAGTGTTTGTTTTTGACTCTATGCCCCCAAATAAATTCTAGGATTAAAGGTTTAAATGAGAATGAGAAAAGAGCTATGGAGTGGAAGGAATGCGTAGAGAAGGGAGCCTTGGAAAAGAAGAAACGAGGAAAGAAGAGAAAGAAATGGTATTTAAGTTTACTTTTTTTTTTTTTTTTTACTCTGGCTATTTTAAGCAAAAACTGACAGCAAATTATAGAGATATATAGTTGTCTCCAAAAATCTAAGGCCATGGGTACAGATGGGTCTCAGGATCAAACTGAAACCAGGGACAGCAATCCCTGCCACAGCCAGCTTCATGAGCCCAGTATAGTAACACGAATCTTTCACTTAGAAAGACCCATGCTTAAATGTTAATGTTCTGTGGTTGCCATCTTAAAATTACTAAACATTTTTAAAATTGTATTTTATAAGTGAAGTTTGTTAGGACAATGGAACATGTTGTTGTTGCTTCTAGGCACCTGAGTAGTTCTGACTTCACTGCCTCCCCTCCTCTCAGGCTGCCTGCTTCCTGGTCCTTTAGTACTTTGGTCTGCTCAGCATGTACCTCTTCTCAACTGCCCTTGTCCCCTGAGGCCTTGGTCCCCTGAACTGCTACCCATTCCCAGGAACTCTGGGGATCTTGACACAGGTCAGAATTATAAATGCAGCATGGGCAGCAGGCACCCCCACCCACTGGCAATACCACTGCATATTCATCAGGCAACTTGGCAGGTTGAGACTGTCATGTACTCTTAGTCCAAGTGCATTCCAAATGCATCTTGGCATAGAGGTCACAATCCTTTGGTGGGATTGGGGGCTTGGTTGGGATGACATGCATAGATGCTGCTGGAATCTAAATAATAGAAGCTAGGGATGCTACTCAATGTCCTAGTGTGCAGGACAGCCCTCCACAACAAAGAGCTGTCTGGCTCAAAATGTCAGTAGTTGCCAAGGTTGAAAAACCCTGGTCTAAGATAAATGGTGTTTTTATACCTGAGCAAAGAGGGGAAGAAATATGCTGATATATATAAACCTATCTGTGCTTACTTCTGAAGGTGAGAGTGGGTTTAACTCTTCCCATGGTGTAAGGATATGGCTGCAAGAAATACGTACAGTTTAGCCTAAAGTGATAAACACAAATTCAATAGATATGTACAACAGTCTAATTCTACCTCAACATATATATATATATATATATATATATATATATATATATATATATATATGTATGTATATATATGTATATATATATATATATACAATTATTAAAGAACTAAAGGCCCAGTGCACGAATTCGTGCATGGGTGGGGTCCCTAAGCCTGGCCAGTGATTGGTGCCGATCTGGGGGAGGGGAGCTGGCTGGCTGGAGTTAGAGACCTCAGGAGGTTGGCTGGCCAGAGGCAGAGACCATGGGAGGTTGGCCAGCTGGCTGTGGGAGGTTGGCTGTGGGAGCGCACTGACCACCAGGGAGCAGCTCCTGTGTTCAGTGTCTGCCCCCTGGTGGTCAGTGCATGTCATAGCAACTAGTTGACTGGACGTTCTGTTGTTCAGTGGCTTATGCTTTTATATATATAGATAGAATGTAGAATAATTAATATTTATATTATGTTCTGTGATAATGATTTACATAGTTATTTTGGGCTCCACTTCCACTTTTACATGAAGTCAATATTTTCTGTATCATCTCCATTTATCACAACATAGTAATAAAATTCATCCTCGAGTTGTTTCTTCCATAAGAAATCATGAAGAAAAAAAAATCCCTGAGTTCAAGTTTTAAAATAGTATTTTTACCAGAACACTTGTACATTAGTTATCTATTGCTGTACAACAAACCAGATTAAAACTTAATAACTTAAATATAAACTACATATGATTGCTCACAAGTCTGTAGATAAAGTAGGTGTTTCTGCTGACCAGGACCAAGTTTCAGCTTTTTCTCAGTTTCAAACCCATTCTTCTCTGCATTCTGATGTGAAGGCTGGGACTCTGCACGTTTTACTTGGCCCACTGGCTCTCTGTTAGGCTCAGCAAAATGGGTGCTGGAGGGAGTCTGGAAATCTAGAGAAGACTGCTCCCACCGGTTTGCTTCTTGTTCTTGATAGCATCCTCACAGTAACACTTCATCTTGCAGCAGTGATTTATTCTAACCTGTGAAACCAGCTTCCTCTTGCCTCATGAAAACCGTGAAGATTCAGCACCAGTTGAGCAGCACACACTTCTCTGAGCTCTGGGTTGCAGGGCTGCCTAGCATCTGTTCTAAGCTTGTAATAATAAACCTGACCTCTTCACTCAGGGTGGTGGCAGGGCTTTTCAGTTACAACCTCGTGTTACTGTTGTGATTATATTTTCTTCTCAATAATTATACAGAAAAGGTAGTAAATATCCTCTATTAATTTCATTGGTGTGGTACTGTCTTCACAGTTCCTCTCTGTGGTATTAATCTGATTTCTTTCCCACAATTGGTCCCTTTACAGATGTCATGATTGAAGTGCCCTGGAGAGAAATTGGAGGAAAGCAGAAGTACATTCTCATTTCCCTTCAGGGTGAGAAGGCTAAACAGGGCAATCTCATAACCATGACAAAAAGTCCCTATAGTTAAGTTTCTGGTTGAGCCAATCACTTAGAAACAGATAGATGATTAAGTATTTCAAATGCTATCTCTCTATTATTTTCTATATATTTATGCAGCCAACTATCAACTGTTGATACCAAATGCCAAACATTAAATGAGTTGGCCTGCAGAAAGAAATGGACAAGCCACTCGCCAGTTTTGTTGTTGTAAATACTATTTTTTTTTCACATTAGAAGTAAACTCCTTATCTTTCTGATGATATTTTATTTATAACATGATTAAGCAATTGTAGGAGAGCACAGAAAACTTGGTTGGAAAGTTTGTAAGGAGGAAATTCAGACTTAGGGGAGTTGACTGAAGGTGGCTCATTTCTCAGAATTTTGACTTAGGGAAGTTGGCGGAAGGCGGCTGCCCCTAATTGTTCCTTGACCTTTCCAAACAAGTCTGTGTGTGTGCATTCCCTCAGGTGTTTACTGGAATCTTTATGCTTAATCTTTAGGTGTCCTTGCCTAAAGGACACTACAGACAATTGTGTCCTCCCAAGATTACTTACCCTACTGATTGTATCTAAAAGCTAAACTTTATCTCAAACTGCTGTTACAATAAAAGCCTGAAGAAGCAGGCAAATGAGGCTGTCTGGTTCCTTTAGCCACACAGTCCCTTAGCCCTCTCTTTCACAGTGATCCTGTGTCAGAATAATCATTCATCTGTCACTCAGGGTCTGCTGGTCAGCCCTGGCAAGTAACACCTTTACTCTGACTCTTGTCAGAGTCACATCCTAATGCTGTTTTCAAAAGTTCACTTTTCTCTGTTGCTTTAACCTGAGCTATAGAGTTTCAATATTTTATCATGCAGGGAATTGATAAATATTCACAATGACATTTCAGGACTATTGTCAGATTTAAGCAAAGTGAAGACCCACATTGAAGGGTAACACTCTTTAAACAGGTCCTGGGTGTGGTCTTGACATCATCACTGCTCTTTCTAACCCACTTCTTCAGAACTTCTCTTTTTAGCATATTTTTTATTCTCTGAGAAGTAGAATTTTTATTGTCTCTTAATTTGGTAGGGAAAATCTAGCTAACTCAGATCTCCTTTGTGGGTGTAAAAACCTGGAACTATGGTGCTGGTAGCTTTTGTCTTTTTAACTCATTCTTAGTTTATTTTGTTTGGGGGAACCCACATATATGTGGTATCTTAGTCACATCTCCAGTAGTGGGACTACTTTTTCTATTGTAAATTAACTACATTTTTGAGAGAAAAGACTTGATGCTGAATTTTATCAAAGAAGTGAGTCCATTTTTTGACTAGCAGAGATATGAGCAGGATGCTGATGAATGCTTGAAAGGCTCCCCAGAGGAAAACATAGAAAAAGCCTTAATTTATAGTATTTGCAGATTTTCATACCTTGATACTCTCACCATGGCCAATTTCAACTTCACTTTAATCTTAACTTCAACTGAACCTGGATGGAATTGGGACAAAATAGCTCTCAAAGGAAAATACAAGTTGGCTCCAGTGTGTCACTCTGACAAAACATGCAAATATATTTTCATATTTTATGTCTCATAGTGCCTCCATACCCATTGATCATAACTAAGTTCCAGGATAGAAAACTATCCTTGTATATAACTGTAGATGAGAAACTTCAAACTTGTAAATTACATATTTGGTTAAGCCACATATTTTGATTACTTGCTTTTTAAAAAATACTTTGTTCCCAGGAATGTTTTTAAAAAGACATATTACTGTCATGCTTAAACCTATTTAAACAACATCTAATTACTTTGGGTTTTTCTAAAAGCATTATATGGTTACTTTATAATCACCAATTGATCAAAACCTGATTGCAATTACCAAAATATTTTTATTTGAATCTACTAAATTTGTTGACATCAAAAGCCTATAACACCATTTTTAAAATTTAGTTTTTACTATGTAATTACTTGCAAATACATTAAGTGATCAAACCACATATATGTGATATTGGCCAAAAGATTGTGGTAGAGACTCTAGGTAGAGTGTGTTCAACATTTGCTGCTGATTATTGACCAAATAAAACCACCAAATTATATATTTTAGGTTCATTTTCACATTTTTTAAAAATTTTTAATCAAAATTCCATTTTTCCTCACCCCTCCAACTTAACTGTTAATGCATTCTCATGTTATCACAAATTTTTTGTAAGCATTATTTGATCTCTCTATATCAACATCATGTCTTCCTTCATGTTCATAGATCTTGGAATAGTTCCATTTCTCCTTATAGAAGTAGGCAAATTCTTACCTTTTCAAGGCAAAATGATGTAATTTCTGCATAATAAGACAAATATTTTCAAAGATTATACTAGAGAAAAATAGATGAAAAAAATTGATGTCCTAATGAAAACAGAAGACATTTTCTATTTTAAATATGGTGATTATAGGAAACTGCTTTACAACTGTTGGAATTTTGTTGCAACTGCTACTCAATTACAGAGTACAATAGTTATCTGCTTAAATATTTTAGGAGAAAATATTATTTTTCACAATAGAGTTAATTTTAATGTTTATATAACAAATTCCCTGTAAAAATTAACTTGTAATACAGGTAGAAATATATAATCATTTTAAAATAAGACATTACATTTTGTTAGAAAATAGTTATATTTTTAAATGTGAATAATATTGCATATAACTGATTTTATTAACAATGTGTAATAATTTTACACATGAAACACTGTTGTGTTAACTTGTGTGTTTGTAGTCATACTCATTTAATCCCTGAGTTAAGTCCTAAATTAGAGTTGGCTTTTAAATGAAGAAACTGGGCACAAAGAGTTTAAGTCAGCAATGGAAATGATGAAGCTCAGATTGAAGATCAAGCAGTCTCTCTCTGAGCTTGAATTCTTTTTTTATTGAATTTATTAGGGTGACATCCTATATAATGAAAACCTAATATGCAAATTGACCGAATAGCGGAACGACTGATGGAATGATCGGTTGCTATGATGTGCACTGACCATCAGGGGGTAGACACTCAATGCAGGAGCTGCCCCCAGCCCACAGGCTGCAACCAGCGGCTGCCGTGGGGGTGGGGCTGGCGAGCAGGCAGCTCCAGGCCAGCCAAGGTGGGTGCCAGCGGGGATCCCCCTGATCGCCCCGCCAGTTGTCCCATAGAGGGAGGCAACTTGCAGTGGTGGTGGAGGTCGGGGCCGGTGAGTGGGCAGCACCAGGCCAGCCAAAGTAGGTGCCAGTGGAGGCCCCCCGATTGTCCTGCTGGTTGCCCCACAGGGGGAGGTGATCGGCAGCAGTGGCGGGGGCAGGGCCAGCAAGCTGGCAGCCTCAGGCCGGCAAGCTGGCAGTGCCAGGCAAGCTGGCAGCACCAGGCCAGCAAGGGCCCCCTGATTGCCCCACTGGTCATCCCAAAGATCAGCCCTGATCACTGGCCAGGACTAAGGACCCCACCTGTACACAAATTTCATGCACTGGGCCTCTAGTCCTATATAATAAAGAGGTAATATGCAAATTGACCATCACACCCTCACACAAGATGCTGCCTCCATGTGGTCACAAGATGGCCACTCCCATGTCGTCACAAGATGGCCACCCCCATATCATCACAAGATGGCCAGAAAGGGAGGGCAGTTGGGTGCAAACAGGCCAGCAGGGGAGGGCAGTTGGGGGCAATTGGGCCGGCAGGGGAAGGCAGTTAGGGGTGACTGGGCTGGCAGGGGAGGGCAGTTGGGGGGGCCAGGCCTGCAGGGGAGGGCAATTAGGGATGACCAGGCTGGCAGGGGAGTGGTTAGGGGGTAATCAGACTGGCAGGCAGAAGCAGTTAGGGGCAATCAGGCAGGCAGGCAGGTAAGCGGTTGTGAGCCAGCAGTCCCAGATTGTGAGAGGGATGTCCGACTGCCAGTTTAGGCCCGATCTCACAGGACATCCCCCAAGGGGTCCCAGATTGGAGAGGATGCAGGCTGGGCTGAGGGACACCCCCTCGCCCCCAGTGCACGAATTTCATGCACTGGGCCTCTAGTTGGTTAATAAAATTATATAGGGTTCAGGTGTATGATTTTATAATACATAATCTCTGTATTTTATTGGGTGTTCAACACTCTAAGTCAAATCTTCCATTACCGTTTCTCCCACTAAATTTCTTCTACCTCCCCTCACCTACTTTCCCTCTGGTAATCACCATACTGTTGTCTGTGTCTGTGTCTATGAGTTTTGCTTTTGTTTTTGCTTAATTTTTTCACCTTTTGAACCCAGGCCTGCAACCACCCTCCCCTATGACAGTTATCAGTCTGTTCTCTATCTAAGAATCTGTTTCTATTTTGTTTCTTAGTTTGTTTTGTTCATTAGAGACCATATATAATGGAGATCATGTGATACTTGTCTTTCTCTGATTGGCTTATTTCACTCAGCATAATGCTCTCTCCAGGTACCTCCATGCTGGACACTTGGGCTGCTTCCAAACCTTGGCCATTATAAATAACTAGAGGCCTGGTGCACAAAATTTCCCTCAGCCCAACCTGTACCCTCTACAATCCAGAAGCTCTCAGGGCATGTCCTACTGATGGCTTAGGCCCACTCCCGTGGTTCTCTGCTCTCTGCGGGGCCTTGGGGTTTCACTGCAGCCATGGAGATGAAGCCCCCATGCCCTGCTGTCCACTCTCTGCCTGCTACTGCCATGCGCCACGCTAAGGAATCCCCCAAGCCCTGCTGTCCGGGCTCTGTCTGCCATGTCTGGGGACTTCCCCACCACTGCTGTGCTAAGGAAGCCCCCGAGCCCTGCTGTCCAGGCTCTGTCTGCCAAGTCTGGGGGCAGATCCAGCCTCGCTGCTTGGTCCCTGCGAACCCTGGTGGGGCTGACAGGCCCAGACGCTGCAGCAGCAGTGGAGCGGGGAGGCTGGATCCGCCCCCTCCGGCGGTGGATCCAGCCTTGCTGCTCCGGCGGACAGGCCTGGACACTCCAGCAGCAGGGCTGAGGGGACTGGGCACCACCATCTTGTAGCTATGGGGGCCGTCATTTTTGTCGCGGAGTGATGGTTAATTTGCATATTACTCTTTTATTAGATAGGATGCTGCAATGAACATAGGGGTACATATATTCTTTCGAATAGAGTTTGGGGCTCCTTTGGATAAATTTTCAGAAGTGGAATTACTGAAACATAAAGCAGCTAGTTCTATTTTTAATTATTTGAGGTAACTCCATACTGCTTTTAATAGTGGCTGCACTAATCTGTATTCCCACCCACAGTGCACAAGAGTTCCCCTTTTCTTCACAACTTCGCCAAGACTTGTTGTTTATTGATTTATTAATTATAGCCATTCTGACAGGTGTAAGGTAATAACTCATTGTGCTTTTAGAATCTCTCTGATGATTAGTGCAGTTGAACATCTTTTCATATGTCTATTGGCTGCCTCTATGTCCTCTTTAAAGAAGTGTCTATTCAGGTCTTTTGCCCATTTTTAAATTGGATTGTTTGTTTCTTTGGTGTTGAGTTATAAAAGTTCTTTATAAATTTTGGATATTAACCCCTTATCAGATGTATCATTGCCAAATATGTTCTTCCATTCAGTGGGTTGTCTTTTCATTTTGTTGATTATTTCCTTTGCTGTTTAAAAATCTTTTCAGTTTGTATATTCCTATTTGTTTATTTTTCTTTTTTTTCCCCTTGCTTGAGAAGACATATCAGAAAAAATATAGCTACAAGAAATGTCTGATATTTTACTGCCTATGTTTTCTTCTAGGTTTTTTATGGTTTCTCACCTAACATTTAAGTATTTAATCCATTTTGAGTTTATTTTTGTGCATAGTGTAAGGCAGTGGTCTAGTTTTATTTTTTTTTTCATGTCTCTGTCCAATTTTCCCAACACCATTTATTGAATAGACTACTTTACCCCATTGTAAATTTTTAATTCCTTTGTAAATTATTAATTGACCACAAAGGCATGGTTTTATTTCTGTCTTCTCTGTTCTGCTCCATCAATCTATATGTCTGTTTTTATGACAGTACCATGCTGTTTTGATTACTATGGCCTTGTAATAAAGTTTGATATCAGATATTGCAATACCTGTCTTCTCTGTTCTGCTCCATCAATCTATATGTCTGTTTTTATGACAGTACCATGCTGTTTTGATTACTATGGCCTTGTAATAAAGTTTGATATCAGATATTGCAATACCTCTAACTTTGTTCTTCTTTCTCAAGATTGCTGTGGCTATCCATGGTCTTTTGATTCCATAAATTAAATGCATTTGAAAAATCATTTGAATACAAAATATTCAAACCATAAACTTGAGTTCTTTAAACTTTTTCTTCTTTAGTTCTGTGCATTTGTGATAATTCAGTATTTTCTATAATGGTCTTTTCCAAAGATTCAAATGTTCTTATAGATTAATTCCTTGCCTTTTATCTTTAGTGATAATAGAAACACAATAAAAGAGAAAATGACCCAAAACTATTGAAATGTTTATAGGCATTTGTTAGTTGTACTATAATATATCAAGGTTTCATAACTTTATGTCCATTATTTATAAATATATTTATGTAGATTTCTAACTTGAAATAATATAAATGTACTGTTCAGAGAAAACATAAATCTAATCATTGATAATCATTACAACCTATTAAGATTCAGATTAAATTTTTATTAAATTATTTAATTTTCAATATATTTTTTCAAATATATTTTTAACAGAGTAAAACAATTTTATGTTAAAATGTTTAAATTATTTATTGGCTTCTATAAATAAAAGTTAGTTTTAAATGTGTATGAACTTATATTAAATTGAATTTTTTTGCCAATATTAACACTAAAAATATACACAAAAGTACTATGCTCATAGAACTATAAAGCCAGAAATGTATTGCTAAAAACTAAATGCATGTGTGTTTTAAGTACATTTCAGTGATTTTAATGTAAATTAAAACTTCCTCCTAATGTTTAATGTATGTCATTATTAGAAACTAGAGGCCCAATGCACAAAATTCATGCAAGGGGCTTGGCCCTCGCAGCCTTGGCCAGCCCTCACAGATCCTCGCAGCCCTCACAGTCTTGGCCAGCCCTTGCAGACCCTCGCAGCCTCGGGTGGCCCTCGCAGCCCCGGCTTCATCCGGAAGTTCGTCTAGACAGTCGTTCTGTTGTTCAGTCTGATTAACATATTAGCTCTTTATTATATAGCATGTCAACTCAATTGCAACATTTTCCCACCACTAAGAAGCCAGATAGAGAAAGATAAATATCATATGATCTCACTTATATGTAGGTCTAATGAACAAAATAAACTGATGAACAAAACAGATCCAAAGGCATGGATGCATGGAACAGACTGACATCTCTAAAGGGAGAGGGATGGGTGGGGGGGACAGGAAGAGACTGACCAAAGAACACATACACATATATGCATATCCCATGGACACAGACAATAGTATGGTGAAGGCCTGGGGTGGGAGTGGGGCTGGGTGGAGGGAGCAAAGAGGGGAGAAAATGGGTGATATCTGTAATACTGTCAACAATAAATTACAAACAAAAGGAAACTGTTTTTTAAGATACTTTGCATAGTAACATACAATAGAGTTTGTAAAAAAATTATAATTTCTTTTACTTTGGCTTAAAGTTATTTGATACTTTCAGAATTATATATTAACTAGAGGCCCGGTGCATTTAATTCGTGCATGGGTGGAATCACTAGGCCTGGCTGGTGATCAGGTCTGATTGGGGCCTTCTGGCTGCTGCCCAAGGCATTTCCTCCCTGGTTACTGGCTGCCAGCTGGGGCCTTCCTTCATTCCGTGCCACCCTGGTGGTCAGCACATGTCATAGCGAGCGATCAAACTCCTGGTGTCCTGGTCAAACTCCCAAGGGGACACTTTGCATATTGGCCTTTTATATGTATACTAGAGACCTGGTGCACGAAATTTGTACATGGAGGGGGGTGTTGTCCCTCAGCTCAGCCTGCACCCTATCCAATTTGGGACCCCTTGAGGGATGTCGGACCGCCCGTTTAGTCCCGATCCCATTGGATCGGGACTAAACGGGCGGTCCGACATCCCTCTCACAATCCAGGACTGCTGGCTCCCAACCACTCGCCTGCCTCTGCCTGATTGCCCCTAACTGCTTCTGCCTGCCAGCCTGATCATCCCCTAACCACTCCCCTGCCAGCCTGATTGATGCCTAACTGCTCTCCTGCCGGCCCGATTGCCCCTAACAGTCTTCCCCTGCAAGCCTGTCACCCCCAACTGCCCTCCTGTGCTGGCCGGGTCACGCCTGGCTGCACTCCCCTGCTGGCCTGGTCACCCCTAACTGCCCTCCCCTGAAGGCCCGGTCCCTCCCAACTGTCCTGCCCTGCAGGCATAGTCCCCCCACCAACTGTCCTCCACTGCAGGCTTGGCCCACCCCAACTGCCCTCCCCTGCAGACCTGGTCCCCCACAACTGCCCTCCCCTGCTGTCCTGATTACCCCCAACTGCCCTACCCTGCTGCCCTGGTTTCCCCCAACTGCCCACCTCTGCTGGCCTAGTCATCTATAACTGCCCTCCCTGCTGGCCTAATAGCCCACAACTCTCCTCCTCTGCTGGCCTGGTCACCCCTAACTGCCCACAACTGCCCTCTCCTGCTGGCCATCTTGTGGTGGCCATCTTGTTTCCACATGGGGGCAGCCATCTTTGGCCACATGGGTGCAGCCATCTTATGTCTTGGAGTGTTAGTCAATTTGCATATTACTCTTTTATTAGATAGGATAGATGGATAGAATATCTTCTATTCAATTATAACTTTTTAAAAAATAGCACAAATGAATGAAAAACTATAACTTGGCATGAATATTTTGATGTCTTTTCAGTGTTTTGGAGATATTTTGATGTTCAAAGATAAGTCATTTTGTATGATTATTCTAATAACTGAAAAGAATTTTAAAATAAATAATATAGGAGTTCTGGTTTCAATTGGGGTGTATGAAACAATAAAGGCATCTCTCCCAATTTAAAACAAGAAAAAGCAGAGCAGATTACAAGATCAATATGTGTCTGAACCCATCAGATAGCTGAGGTCTTAGGGTGACTCAGTAGCCAGAAATAAAGAATATGGAGCCCGTTCCCCAAAAGCCAGAAAGTGAGTGCTGGTTAACTGTTAAAGAACAAGAGAAAGAAAAAACAGAGACAGACCAGTGGATACAGAAGAATCTGATCAAATGTTTTAAATAATTACTAAATGCCAGGTGTGAGCTAGCATAGAAAAGAGCTTTTGGGAGTTGTGCCCACTAGGTTTCCATACACTCACAGGTATATGCAGACCTTCCTTAGCTCCAATGAAAAAGATTAAGGGACGAGATGCTTTCTCTAAGGGGCTTTTCCTATGGGAAGAAAAGGAAGTTCATACCAGAACCTTGTGCCCCATAGAACAAAAATGAAAGACCTATTATTATCAAGGAGGAAGGGTCAAAGATGCAACCCTCTTTAGCTCAGGAGGGACAAGGCACTCTGTAAATCCTAGATCTACTAAAATATAATTTTTCTGCCACAAGATTGCCTGCCCCAGGATTATAGAATAAGCCCCATTCCCAAAAAGTCAAGGATCTGGGGCCTGCCTAAAACTGACATTGGACTAGCACAACAGATAAAGAGACACTTCTGACCAACAAGGCCTTTCCATTTCCTTCCGCTTGATCACAGTTTAAACAAGTTTCTTCCTGCCTCTAGTCTCCTAACCTCCCTCTTTTTACAGCATTTACTTTCTCTTCTTTTTTCCCCCAATTTATCTTTATTGTTGAAAGTATTATAGATGTCCTCCTTTTTTTCCTTCTCCCCTCTCCCATCCCCTCTCCCATCCCCTCTCCAGCGTTTACTTTAGCAATCTTGTAATTATAAATTACTTCTCTGATATTATGAGATGTAAATATTTTTTTAAAGCCTCTTGCTGGTTTTAAGACCCTAGAATGTGTTTCTCAAGGACCTGAGAGCCATCCCTTTGAAATTCAATTACCAAGGAAAATAGTGTTCCTATCTCCTTGGTCTGTGGAGAGGATAGGGTCCTGACTTGGGTTAGGGTATCTGGCTCCAAGTCGCTCTTTCTGTGATGAAGATGGAAGAAAGTTTACTTTTCCTTAAGGTTAATTAGCAAGCAGAGATGACCTATGATCCCCATAACCCCTTAAAACTCTTGCATTCTTTTTCCTGTGTAGTTGAATTTAGACAGTTTCCTGGTCTCTCTCCCCCTGTTGGAATAGCCTTGAATAAAGACTTCCTTAGCTGTTTAACTTTGTCCAGTACAATTTTTGTTTTGATAGTTCTTATCCACATGGAAAATGGATCTAGAAGAGGGGACAAAGAAAGCATATCTTTTAAAATACCAAAACATCTACAGAACAATAACTTAAAACTTTCTATTATTTCTGTTATTACTCTTTCTGAGTTGGAAATCTTTTATTTCAAACACTTCTGCTTTTCTCAATCAATTGGATTTTTAAATGTATGCTTACAAACTTCCCACTTATAAAATGGGTATGATAAATGAGTATGGGATCTGTTTCAAGCTATAATTAGAACATAAATTGTGAAGCTAATTGACACATATTAATTATTCAACAGTTCCTTTGTTTTTAGCACATAACACTGAGAATGCTATGGGAATGTTACTCAGCAATTTACATAATTTTTTCTTTTCATCTCCCTGACTTTAAGATAAATTCTGACTTAAAACCAAACTCTGACTATATATGTAGACTAATTATAGTGTTTTCCTTTACTTGATCTTTCACATCACTTTTAAAGAGCAGATTGGCAGATCAAATAAACATTATGACTTCCACTATATTCTTGACTTCATGAATATTTGAATATTTACCTATTTTAAGTTCTCCTGCATGGAAATATGAAAGGCTATCTGTGATAGTATTTCCTGCCAAAACCTACATTTCAAGGAATTACTCCCCAGTCCTACAAATTTTCTTTAACGCTCTTAACACAAAATCCTGAAACTAAACGTAGACTGCTGTTTAAAAAAAAAGAAACAAAACCCACCAAAAAAAATTGTTACTGGAGCCACCAACTAAATCCAGATGTGCAAAAAGCCAAGCTGTAATGAAATTATGCCAGAGTTTTATAGGTTATAATGATTTATGTCTATGGACACAGAATCACAAATATTCAAAAATTCCCCCAAATGATTATTTTTTCATAGCATTTTCTTTACTTAAGTTTTTAAACTTATTTCATAGCACTTTCTTGAGTTGATTTTTATTACACCAATGTATGCACATCTAATAACATGAAATGAGACAATAAATAATATAATATGTGCACATATTTCCTGATTATTCTTTTCTACATAGTTAGTGTGTTATACTCACCATTACTGAAATGTATAGGAATCCACTAGGGACAATTTACCATGTTATTATTATAACTGTTTATTAGTGGTTTCCCTGAGCATAATGTTGAGTGCAGTAGACTAATAGCTTTTAAGAGAACAATAAGAATTCCCAAGTGAGATTAAACATTTTTTGGAAAATCTTTTATTTAAAAATTTTCTGCTTTTTCTCCAATTGAATTTTTAAATCCATGTTTAAATATGTGACATTAACATCTGTTTCACCAGAAGTAAAAGATTAAATAAAGCAGATTTATTTTCTTCTAATACATAACCTGCTTTTATTCATGGTAATAAAACTGAACAAATTATTACCTGCTAACAACTGAGGCTATTAAAATGATGTGAGTACAGATACCAAAACTTTATGCTTTCATTCTCCTCCCCCAACACCCCTCCAATGTATTTTTTATACTGATATTTGAGTGATATTTTAGAAATATAGGTCTATTATTTTATTTTATTTTTATAAATGCTGAATGTCTATCACAAATGGGATAAAATCTTGACATTTTATGGTTGAGTGCAGATGTCTTCAGGGCCGGGTTGCTCCTACTTATCTTTCCTTTCTAATAATGCAAGAGGCTCACATGAGTCAGTATGGCTGACACATAAGAAGAGATGAGCCCTAACCGGTTTGGCTCAGTGAATAGAGCGTCGGCCTGCGGACTGAAGGGTCCCGGGTTCGATTCCGGTCAAGGGCATGTGCCTGGGTTGCGGGCACATCCCCAGTAGGGGGCGTGCAGGAGGCAACTGATCGATGTCTCTCTCTCATCGATGTTTCTAACTCTCTATCCCTCTCTCTTCCTCTCTGTAAAAAATCAATAAAATATATTTAAAAAAAAAAAAAAAGAAGAAGAGATGAATATTTCTAAAGTCCCTTTCATTGTTGACCTGAATCAATTTAAAACCTGGGAGTGGGTGGAGGAAGGATAATGGGAAGACTGAGGAGATCTTGAGGCTCATTCTTTCAACCTAGCAGGCTTCATAATTGCCACCATGTATTGTTTCCTCAACCTCTCCTCCCAACCACATCCATCTATACTCACATTTTATTCTCCAGAGTTACACATACATTTTGAGCAGTAACACAAATATATGAAGTTCCTTTATGAAATTTCTTCCACTCAAAATACCCTTCATTCTCTGGATTCCTTTGCAAATCTCCTATTCAGCCTTCAACATTTCCTGCTGATTTCAATTTGTTCCTCAAGCTTTCCTTTGCATCTATCTTTCTGGTACACTAGAATCACTCTGCCACTGTACACTGAACCTTATTCTATCTTTTTTTATTTTATTCTCATTATCCCATTGACTTATGTTCTAAGTCTATCTTTCCTAATAGTCTGTAAAAATCTTGAGGGTAGGATCATTATATATATTTTTCCCCAAAAAATGTATATATACACTTTGAATAATTATAATGGCAGCATTTATTAAAATATATTTCATTTTCAAAATTTCATCTTCTGATTTAAGTATCAGAAAACTAAGGCCAAAATGTTAATTGTATCTAACCTATAAAATTAAATTCGCCCTCATTTAGATTCAATTTCCTTAACTCAGGGAATGCATACTTATGCTTCTTACAAAGTTGTGGGGATCAAATGGGCCAATACACCAAAAAGTGCTTTGGAGTCATGGGCAATTCTATCATTTCTGTCATTTGAGCTCTAAAAATTTCTTAGAAATATCTAGTCACAGAGTTTTAGACCAATAGTTTGCCTTCAAATTGAGTTCAGTCATCTTTGTTTTATATGTTAGAAAACAGAGACTTGAAAACATTATTTAAAGCAATATTTTGAATTATTATATTTACTTCACACCCACAATAAATTATAACTGTGTACTTTAATGAAGTTCTCCATATAAAAAATACAAACTCATATATGCCAAAATCATATCTATTAAATTGCCTTCCATATTTCAGGTGCTTTTTTACTCTTTTTCATTATGTTAAGCAATCAAACAAAACCAGACCAATATGTACAACCAATTTATTTCTAAATTTAAAATATGTGTAAATGTGAAACAGGTGACAGATTACTTCCAAAATTGAAAATGCAAAAAGTTGATCAAAATAGCCAGAAATTAGCTTTAAATGTTTGCTCCTTATTTTACAGTTTACTTCTAGTGTTATAAAATAATTGAAATAGCTAAATGTTTTGCTTTATTTCACAACTTTCCAAAAACTACTAGAATCTACTTGCTATCTCTATTTCTCACCTCCCATTTCCACTTTAATAATTTGGTTTTTCTTCTCATCACTCTAACAAGTTGCTGTCTGGATGATTTGCAATGAATAACCTTGTGATTGATTAGTCAATTTCATCTTCTCTGTCATCATTACTCTTAATTTCTCTACAGCATTTGTCAGTACAGTCCTTGTTCTCTGTGACATTTTCCTCTCTAGGCATCTATGATATTAAGCATTTACACCCTTTACACTCAAAAATAAGAAAGAAAAATAGCTCATTATTTTCCTTATCAGCCCATTCTTCCTTTTCCCCCCAAAAAATAAAATCCCAATTCAGATTAGACAGCCTCAAAACACTAAAGACATCATCTACTGTTCATTTCACCTCATTATGACCCATTTTCAACCAGACAGCTTGACTAAGAGTTTAAGATGTTAAAATCTATCACTTTCCTACTTAATGTCCTCCAGGCCCAATTGAAAATATAGCAAAATTATTTTTGGTGCCTTGCAAAGCTCTATTTTATCTTGTTTCTCTTTCTCTTACCAGTCTCTCTTGCTACTCCAGCTCCAAGGATAGAAACCTTCCTCCTGTCCTTTGAAAACACCAATTCTTCTGCATTTTCTCCTCAGTAGTCCTTTGCTCTAGCTCTACCCTCTATCTGGAATGTTCTGGCTTTTTACTGTTGCATAATTGGCTATTTCTTTTCTATCAAATTACATCTTAAATGTCAAATATGACCTTTGTGATCACATTACTTCTATTCTCAACAATTTGCATTGACTCTCCATTTCTTCAAAATGAGGCTTGCCCTGGACAGTGTGTCTAAGTTTGTTTGAGTGTGGTCCTGTACACCAAACTGTCACAGGTTCCATTCCCGGTCAGGGCACAAACCCAGGTTGTGAGTTTGATCCCCAGTTGGGGCGTGTGAGGGAGGCAACTGATCGATGTTCACTGGCATGTCAATGTTTCACTCTCTCTCCCTTTCCCTTCCTTTCTCTCTCAACTGAATAAAAGCATATCCTTGGGAAAGGGTTAAAAAAAATAAGCCTCACCCCAGCCTTTTATGACTGGGCCCATGGTTGCCTGCCTCATGCAGTCCCACTTACAATTTCCTAGCTCTTATCTTTCCTGAAACTACTCTTTGCTGAAGATAAGCTCTTTCATTCACTCCTTATCTCTCTCTTGAACATATCTTTTCCATTTGTTAACTGTGATTTTTATATTTTACTTCTTAAGCTCAGACCATTTTAAAAATCTTACCAGCTACAGCCATACATTTTCTGGTAAATCTCACTTCAAATTTCATTTAAAATACATCATTGTTCCTTTGAATAGAATTTACATCTTTCCTCTGTGAAGAATATAAGAAGCACTTTCCCATAAGTACACAGTGAATGTCTTACTTCAGTTGCCACTTACTTATCCTTACAGAAAATTGCCAGCTTTGTTAGGCCAGGAGTGAGCTCCTAGTACAGAATTATAATCTTTCACTTCATCTAACACAATGTCTTGCATAGAACAATGCTCAATAAATACACACTAAATGAATGTTTGTGTGTTTTAAATTTCATAATAGTAGTATAATCTAGCATTTTGATTTATTATTTTCAACAATTACTTCATAAAGTATAAATTAAAAATTGCTAAATTTAGATAAATTACTTAAAATTTTATCTGCCTTTAAACTTTATCTGCATGTGCCCTGACCCAGGCCAGGGATTAAGCCTGAAACCCAGGTATGTGCCCTTGACCAGGATAGAAACTACAGCCCTTTTAACCATTGAGCAACTGGCTAGGGCTTCTGCTTATTTTAGATGTTAACTGATGTTTTTATGTTCCTTTAAAAATTTTATTTAAATTATTTGGTTTGCTTGTTTATTTACATCATTCTCATTAGGACACAAAGCTGATTGAACTTGCCCATCTAAGATCTTTGTACTTTAATTATAATTACAGATTTATTTTGAAAGTATTTCTATCATTACTAGCTCTGATAGATCCTGCTGTTTCTGAGATATAAGCTGCCAAAAAAAAAAAAACAAAAAAAAAAACCAAACCCACTAATTTATCAGCAATTCAAAATTTGTTATCCTAAAGACTGTATCTGTATTTCATACCTTGGGTTCCATAAAATAAGTGAAAAAAAGTATTCCTCTTATCTCAAAAATTACAATATTACATTTCACACACATCCATTTTTTAGGCCTGATAATGAATACTTTGGAATTATTTATTATAAATACTTAAATATAATACTTATTTTAATTAATTTTTAAATGCAGAAATGAAAACTATGCAACCTCAAATAAGTACATAGATTACACTTGGCAGTAATTCTATCAAAGTTTTATACAATGATTCTTTTTTTAAAAAATGTATCTTTATTGATTTCAGAGAGGAAGGGAGAGGGAAAGAGAGGTAGAAACATCAATGATGAGAGAGAATCACTGATTGGCTGTCTCTTGCAAGTCCCCCACTGGGGATCAAGCCTGCAACTCAGGCATGTGCTCTTGACCGGAATTGAAACTGGGACCCTTCAGTCCCCAGGCTGATGCTCTATCCACTGAGACAAACCAGCTAGGGCCATAATGATTCTGATCCCAGTGAACAAAATACTTTTTTTTTTCTTAAAAAATAAGTCAACTTTTCTTGTCAATTCTAGAATTTAAAAGCATTGTCTGGTTGTCCTTATAGGATGTGTCATTCTTTAAGTGAGACTTGAAAGTTTTATATATTGAGAACTACAAAGCATTCAGTGTCTAATTTCCTTATCTTCTCACTCTGAAATGAATTTCCTGATATCACATCTCTAAGTAGTCACAACAAAATGTGACAAAGCAGGCACCATTTAATGGTACTTTACAACACAGATTATTCCATTTTATTTTTTCTAATTTTATATGGGAAATGTACTAGTATTATGTAGAATAAATTAAGTGTCAAGCAATTCATCAGACATTTTGAAATAAACATTTTAGTTTAAATTACTCTGAAGTCTTTAAGGTAGTGTTTTCTTTAAGAATTATAAAATACAAATGTTAGGAAAAGTGATAGTTCCTTCAGATTCTCCATGAAGTTTTTTCCCCCTCTCATGGAAATATCACATTTAATTCCTAATTTACTTGAAAATGTCTCATTTGGATAATGCCAGTTGTGAAACAGTCTTTTCCATTTGTTGTCCCTGAAGAGGACATTATATGGTAGAAAATGGAATGTCTGGTTGCTATGATGCACACTGCAGCTGGCCAACTGGCCCAATCTGGGGCGGGGCGGTGAGCCAACCTCCTGCAGCGCCTACCCCCGATGGCCCGGCCCCCAATCACCCCCCCAATCCCAAACAGGGATGGGGCCGGCTGTCCAACCTCCTGCAGCCCCTCCCCCCAGCTGGCCCAGCCCTGATCGGGACAGGCCAGTGGGACTCCCCCCCCCCCCCCGTGCATGAATTCATGCACCGGGCCTCTAGTAATTAAATATTATTCAACCATACAAAAGAATGAAATCTTATCATTTGAGCCAGCATGGATGTACCTAAGGGGTATTACGCTAAGTGAAATAATTCAGGGAGAGGAAGACAAATACCATATGATTTCACTTATATGTGGAATCTAAAGAACAATATAAATAAATAAAATAGAAACAGATTCATAGATGAAGAGAAGAGACTGACAGTTGTCAGAAGGGAGAGGGTTTGGGAGACTGGGTGAAAAAGTTGAAGGGTTTAAAAAGTACAAATTGGTAGTTACAAAATAGTCACAGGAATATTAAAGTATAGCATAGGGAATATAGTCAATATTGTAATTACTCTGGTTCAGTGCCAGGTGGGTACTGAAATATCTGGGGGAATACTTTGTGTAGTATGTGATTAGTTTAACTACTATACTGCACACCTGAAACTAATACAAAGTAATATTAAATGCAAAGTGTAATGAAAATTAAAAACAAAAAGGAATGAGGTGCTATAGCTGTTTTCCTATCCATGTCATTATTTATTTGATATATGTATTGAATGTGCAGCATGCCAAAATGTGTTTCAAGGAAATTTAATATGGACAATAATTTTATAATTTAGTTAGGAGGCAGATTTTTAAAAATATATTTTTATTGATTTCAGAGAGGAAGGGAGGAGAGAGTGATATAGAAACATCAATGATGAGAGAGAATCACTGATTGGCTGCCTCCTGCATGCTCCCTACTGGGGCTTGAGCCTGCAAGCTGGGAATGTGCCCTTGAACGGAACCAAACCTAGGACCCTTCAGTCAGCAGGCCGACACTCTATGCACTGAGCCAAACCATCCAGGGGCAGGAGGAGATTTTATTTAAAGTCATTATTTTCTCAAAGTCTGTTTTTTTCTCAGCTTTGTTTTTTTTGCGTAATGTTTGTGATATTTATAATAGGAAATATGTAAGTTCTAGATATTTTTTAGGATATTAGCTGTTTTTTATGAAATTTTAATAAATTTATTTATAGATTATTTTTCTTTATACTATATGTTTTTGAGGCAGTATATAAGAAGTAAATGTAGTGTCTGCCAAGGTGGTACACACTAAAACACATGCATGGGGAGGAGGGCTTAGAATATGATGCAATCTTTTAAAATCTTCTAGATACCAAAAAAAAAATGTGAAAAGATGTCAAAGATAGAAAAGGCTTAATGGAGACTCTGAATAGTGCAAGGACAGTGCAAGGAGATCATACCTGCTCCCCACATTTGCCTCTACACAGACTGAACCGGGCCATGGATGTGCACAGACATTGAAAAAACTGTGATTAGAGAGAGCAAGAGAAACAGGGGGGAAAAATACATAAGGAATGGTAAATTGCTACTAACATGGAACCTGTGGGCCTATGAATGGAATGCAGGAGAGAAAGAAAATATTTTTCTTGTATCATTCATCATAAAATGACAGACTTATTTGCTGTTATCTGTTCCTCTTGCCTCATATTTTGCCTTATAGATATATGCACAGCTGTTGTTTCTGACCCAAGAGATTTTATATTCAGCCAATTAGTCTATGGTTTTAAGGGATTTTTTTTTTTTTTTGTAGTTGTCATTTGTCAAGCTTTTAAAGTAATTAGTTGAGTAAGAAACACATGTTTTTTTATTCCTCATGGGATAATTTCTTAGGTAAATAAATATTGTATTGCAAAGATCTATAATATAACATTTATTATTAAAAACTTTAGGACATTTAAAAATCATTACCTTTCTATTTCTTAAGTAATGTATTTTAAATTCTTACCTAAGGTTTTGCCTAGATTTCAGAAAAATGACAAGAGAATTTTATTTTAACAAATTGTTTTAAATTGTATTATACTACCACTTAGACATTATTTAATAGAAATGATGGCTTGGACTATTAGGGGTTTTGGTTTAGACATTAAATATGTCCTATAGTTTTAATGAAATACTCGAAAATCACAATCAGATGAAGGTCCAGTATAAAGAGAGTTTGGGCCTGGCTGGTGTGTCTCAGTGGTCAACCTAGGAACCAAGATATCATGGTTCAATTCCTAGTCAGGGCTCATGCCCAGGTTGCAGGCTCTGTCCCCAGTGGGGGGCATGCAGGAGGCAGGCAATGGATGATGTTTAGAAAAGTTTGCTATCTCAACGAGGCAAATTTTCTTACCTGGTTCTTATTTCTTAGCCTTCCCACATGCCTCTCCCCAACCTTATTCCCATTGCATGTCAATTTTTGGTCACATCATACATATACCTATACTAAAACTCAGAGAAAGTATTATTGAAAGTTTGAGTTCAAGCTAACTCACAGTAATATGAGTTTGAATTTGTAACCAAATTTTATTATTCATTAGCTCTTTGAATTTGTACGTTACTTTAAAAATTGTTTCATTTTATTTAACTTTAAAGAGGCATTTATAAAAGTCTAACTTAAAGTAAGATTGATAATTACAGGTGATAATTTAATGAGTTAGCATATATAATATCTTAGTTCCTGCTTCATACATAGTAAATTGTCCAGGAATAATGATATTAACTATTTTACTACTAGTATGGTTTAAAAATTAGTCCATAATTAATTTAAGTTTTTAAAAATGTATTTGAGAAAATGAATATGGTAAGTAGAAATTGGTGGTAACTAATTCAAAAATTGAATCTTGAGGATATCTGTAAGGTAGCAAGAAAGTGCATCATTTGACTATACCTGATATTTGGTTGAAAAATTGATTATATTGTTAGAAAAACACTGATTCTTTAAAGCATGGATATTAAAGTGAATATTATTTCTAAGCCTCATTAGTAAAAAGGAAAACAGTGGGCAATATATGAAAGTTCAGTCAATAAATCTTAATTTTGCAAATCTCCAAATATCTAAGATTGAAATAGAAATACTTTATTCCAACTTTGATAATAATTAGTTGGTTATTTCATTATGTGGTTGTAAAGTGACTATATACCTGCCTATATATATGGTATTTTCAGAAATGTGTTTGATTGCCCATAACTCAATACAACCACCACTCCTTTTTAAAGCTAATAACAATGCTTCCCAGAATCTCATTTCACAACTGGCCATAGGTTAAAGTTTTCCAATGAGGATGAGAAACCAAGATGGCGGCATAGGTAAGCACCTAAACTGCTGCCTCGCACAACAATTTCAAAACTACAACTAAAAGACAGAACGGACACCATCCAGAACCACAGGAAAGTTGGCTGAGTGAAAATTCTACAACTAGAAGGAAAGAGAAAAGCTCACAGAGAATTGGAGGTATGGCAAAGGGTCTTTGTGTGCGCAGAGAGGAAGGGTGGCTGAGAGCCTGGCTGACTTTCTCTGGCGGAAGGGGGAAGGAAGCCCCCGACCGCACTGAACCCCAGTTCTGACTGCACTGAACCCCAGTTCCAGGCGAGCCCCTGGGGACCCATGCTCTTACGGGGGGAATCTGGACTCTCGGGTGGAGACTCGGGAGCCGGGGAAGGCAGAGGTCTGAAGGCGCGCGCGTGCCAGTGCGCACAAAGGCTGCAGAGGTTGCCACAGGCTTTCCCTAGTGGAAGGGAGTCAGAAGCTCCTGACTGCACTGAGCCCCAGTTCTACTGCACTGAACCCCAGTTCCAGGCGAGCCCCTGGGGACCCACACTCTTGTGGGGGGAATCTGGACTCTCAGGCAGAGACTCAGGAGCCGGGGAAGGCAGAGGTCTGAAGGCGCACACTTGTGCGCAAGGGCAAGGCTGACGGGAAGCCAAGACTGTCTGCTCCGCCCTGAGACTCCACCCCATCCAAGCTGAGCACAGAGGCTATTGCAATTTGGCAAGTCTAATCCTATAAGGCTGTCTCCAGCACCGAACTTCTCCCAGCGTAGACACAGCTGATCCTTACAGCCAACTGGCCTGGAGGTCAATTCCTCCCAGTGATACCAACAACAATCAAGACTTAACTACAACAAGGCTGTACACACAGTCCACAAAGGGGTGCACCAAGAGTGTCCATCTCAGGTTAACTGGGGAGGCCGACCCACTGGGCCATATAGGAAACCTAGCACACAAATCTACCCTACCAAATCAGGGAAGCAGTGAAAATGCGGCGTCAAAGAAACAGATCACAAACGAAAGAAATGGAGGAAAACAAATGACTGGATATAGAATTCAAAACCACGGTTACAAGGCTTTTCAAGAATATCCTAGAAAAGGCCGATAAATATAACGAGACCCTCGAAGATATGAAAAAGGACCAACTAGAAATTAAACATACACTGACTGAAATAAAAAATATTATACAGAGACCCAAAAACAGACTAGAGGAACACAAGAATCAAGTCAAAGAATTGAAATACAAAGAAGCAAAAAACACTCAACCAAAAAAGCAAAAAGCAAAAAAAAAAAATCCAAAAAGTTGAAGATAGTGTAAGAAGACTCTGGGACATCTTCAAGCGTACCAACATCAGAATTATGGGGGTGCCAGAAGAAGAGAGAGAGCAAGATACTGAAAACCTATTTGAAGAAATAATGACCGAAAACTTCCCCCACCTGGTGAAAGAAATAGACTTACAAGTCCAGGAAGCGCACAGAACCCCAAACAAAAGGAACTCAAAGAGGACCACACCAAGACACATCATAATTAAAATGCCAAGAGCAAAAGACAAAGAGAGAATATTAAAAGCAGCAAGAGAAAAACAGTTAGTTACCTACAAGGGAGCACCCATAGGACTGTCAGCTGACTTCTCAACAGAAACTATGCAGGCCAGACGGGAGTGGCAAGAAATTTTCAATGTGATGAATAGCAAGAACCTACAACCAAGACTACTCTACCCAGCAAAGCTATCATTCAGAATTGAAGGGCAGATAAAGAGCTTCACAGATAAGAAAAAGCTAAAGGAGTTCATCACCACCAAACCAGTATTATATGAAATGCTGAAAGATATTCTTAAAGAAGAGGAAGAAGAAAAAAGTAAAGATAAAAATTATGAACAACAAATACATATCTATCAACAAGTGTACCTAAAAATCAAGTGAATTAAAAACCTGAGGAACAGAATAATCTGGTGAATAAAATAGAATCAGGGGCATAGAAAGGGAGTGGACTGATAATTCTCAGGGGGAAAGGGATATGGGGGGTTCAGGAAGAGACTGGACAAAAATCATACACCTATGGATGAGGACAGTGGTGGGGAGATAAGGGCAGAAGGTGGGGTGGGAACCGGGTGGAGGGGAGCTATGGGGGGAAAAAGGAGAAACAATTGTAATAATCTGAATAAAGATTTATTAAAAAAAAAGTTTGCAAATGAAAGTGAAGTTGTGCAGATTTGGGAAACAAGAAGCCATTCTGCTCAAAAGGACATGGCAACCATATGTGAGGGCAGAGCTCAGAACTTTAAAAATTCCCTTCCATGATGGTGGTGGATAAGGGAGCAGCATTTTGCCTACTTCTCTGTGAGTTCCAGCTTCCATACTATTCCCTGTTCTTCTATCTGAGTTTTTGGGGAGTCATTGTGGCCTTTCAGACCTTCATTAATGCAAGCTCATCTCACATTCTTATAATTCAAATTCCTATATTAAATACCTCCTTTTTAAAATTCTAGTAGGGGTTCAAATTTTCTGAAAAGCCAAACAGATGCATTTTCCCAACAAATGTTGCATTTACCTGTGAATATCTCCATAACATTCAATGATGGTTAAGTATGATTGGAATTTTAGACTGCCTATATCATGTAAATAGTTTTGTATATAATTTGAATAACAATAATGACCCCAATAAGATTTATTACATGCACTCTTCAGAAATATATAAGTACCTGAAATAGTCCTCAATTTATATTAAGTAGGGATTATGGATATCATTAATTCACATATACTTCAGGCAACTACCAGATACACTTGTCTTTATCACTACAATTATGTCTAATGTCATCTGTCTTTCACTTAACAACTAAATATCTTCCTAAAAATCCTGCCAGTAAGAGAAAAGATCTTAAGTGAAAATGACATTTCTATTATTTTAGTGTGAAAAATTATATGTTCTATTCCAATCTAAGATAATCAAGCCAATTTTCAAAAACCTGGTATGCAATTTGCTCAATTTAGACATTAGGCATTGGAGGATGTAAGTAATAAAAAGTTGGACATCACATTATATAGATAATAAAAAGGTACTGAAATTAATAATATGTTTGTTTATAAATATAATGCAATGAAAGCTTATTTGCTTTCCAGTATGTTGGAAGCTGCCCATTGTCCTCACTAGCAGAGAGGTGTGGACAAGGAACCTGAAAGGCTGGTCAACCTTGAAGCTCTGAAAGGTCAGAGCCAACCACCCACTGTTTAGTTGAGACAATGGTAGCTAAAGCAACTTCCACCTTTTAGTTTTATGTAAATCCTTGCTGATTGGCTATTATTGGAATTGCCTGCCTAAGGGCTATGGGTGTATCCCGCAATCTGAATAAAAGGGATAGCAAGGCCAGAGCGGGATGGAGTCCTTCCTCTTGAGCTGGGCTCCTGCCTGGCCCCCTATATTTCCAAATTAATATTTTCTAGTCTCTTTCATTTGCGTGCAGCCTCCTCCAGAGCCCGAACCCTGGACCTGAACCCTGAACCACGTGGGACATGGGCAGGACACTCACACCAGTATAGAAGAGAGGAGAGAGATGGTGGTGGTTAGTGGAGGAAGGATGCAAGGAGGAAATTTTTTGAAAGATGGTAGAATTCCTTCTTTTTTACCAAAGCGTAGTATTCCATTGTGTAGATGTACCACAGTTTTCTAATCCACTCATCTGCTGATGGGCACTTAGGCTGTTTCCAAATCTTAGCTATGGTGAATTGTGCCACTATGAACATAGGTGTGCATATATCCTTTCTGATTGGTGTTTCTGGTTTCTTGGGATATATTCCTAGAAGTGGGATCATTGGGTCAAATGGGAGTTCCATTTTTAACTTTTTGAGGAAACACCATACTGTTCTCCACAGTGGCTGCACCAGTCTGCATTCCCACAAGCAGTACAGGAGGGTTCCTTTTTCTCCACATCCTCACCAGCACTTGTCGTTTGTTGATTTGTTGATGATAGCCATTCTGACAGGTGTGAGATGGTATCTCGTTGTTTTGATTTGCATCTCTTGGATGATTAGTGACTTCGAGCATGTTTTCATATGTCTCTGGGCCTTCTGTATGTCCTCTTTCAAAAAGTGTCTATTTAGATCCTTTGCCCATTTTTTTATTGGATTGTTTATCTTCCTTTTGTTAAGTTGTATGAGTTCTCTGTAAATTTTGGAGATTAAACCCTTATTGGAAATATCATTGGCAAATATATTCTCCCATGCAGTGGGCTTCCTTGTTTTGTTGATGGTTTCTTTTACTGTGCAGAAGCTTTTAATTTTGATATAGTCCCATTTGTTTATTTTCTCCTTAGTCTCTATTGCCCTAGGAGCTGTGTCTGTAAAGATATTGCTACGACATATGTCTGCTATTTTGCTGACTATGGAGTCTTGTAGGATGTCTTCTAATGAAAGCAATAATAAAATCTCAATTCAAACTGACTTCTTAAGATCATAAAAGTATATTAATACCTCATAGAGCTGGAGAGTACAGAGGCAAAGGCATATCTATATTCATTAATTCACCAATGTCATAATGTTTCTAATTATCCCCATTTGTACTCCCTTTCTGCTCAGCTGTCTTCAGTGTCAAGGCTAGAATACAATGATAGGAGCAGATGGGAGAGTGTGCTGTTACAAAAAAGGAACAAATGTGCCTGGTTTAGTTCTGATTGACCTTGCCCTATTTAATGACTCCAGGGAAATACAGAGCTCTGATAAGCCTTTGGTGTATTAGTGCATCCTTGAATGGAACCCTGTGTCAGGGTAGAAGGGATTTTCCAAATTGGTCCAGATTATTAAAGGCCCATCCAGAAAGCTGGAGGTGGCCTTGGCCCCCTTAAGTCACATGAACCTTGCAGAGAAATAATAGGCACCAAATCAGGGTACCCTAAGGAAAGAAAGTGGTAAAGCTGCACAGAAATCAACTAGCAAATACTTTCAGTGTTTTATGCTGTAAATAAAAGTTTAACTGTATCTGTAAAGTAAAAATAGATAATATATACCATTATTTTAAAAATGATAATCATGAGAAAATTAAATAGATCTAGGCTGATGCGAAATATACTAGTACTAGGGAACATTTACTAGTATAGATAAAATGCATACATAAAAATGAATGACTTTGAGGCATTGAATCAAATAAACTATAGGATGCAAACATTGCACTACAGGTGTTGAAGGCTCCTGGAAAATACTACTCACATATTAGGAAATATCAATCTAAATCTCTTTTGAAAACAGAATAACAATGAAGGAGCAATAATTAATATCATATAGATTTGTTAAAAATGTCAAAGTAAGTAGTAATCTATGCATAAAATTGAAAGAACTATTGAGATCATAACTCAGAACAAGCCATATTTTTTCACCACTTTAAACTATACTTATTAAGAGTAAATGAATCATTTTTTAATATAACTTAATGCAATTTACATAATTATATATATTCTCAATGCATATTTCAAATTTAAATATATGGACTTGTATCAAATATTTTATATAAATATAGAAAGTATATTATTTTAACTATAATAGAATAAATGAATATTGATTTAGTCTTCCCTAAGAATGCTAATTTAAAGAAGCTTAAGAAAGATGCAGTTGATGGCACTAACATTAATAAAAAAGGCAAGATTAATAAAGATTTTAAAATAATTCCAAAAACTAAATTTTCTGAAATTCAATTATCTGAAACCTGATGCCATTGCCAAAGCTCAACTCTAATATCATGCTGACAGCACTATCCCAGCACACACATAAACCCACACAAACACACACACAAATGCGTGCACAGGCAAATACACTTTCTCTTTCTTCAAACTCTATCTTATACATTTTTTTCTGTTCAACTCTTGTCTGTCCTCTATATAATAATACCACATACTTTTAGGTATTTGGAGCATGCTTGTGATGAAAGAATGGAAAGTAGATAAAACTAACATGAGATAAAAACATCATTGTTAGATACAAGAATGTTTAATATATATAGTATATACTAGAGGACCAGCTCATGAATTTGTGCATGGGTAGGGTCCCTAGGCCTAGCCTGTGATCAGGGCCATCTTCTGCCTGTTTGCCAGTCCCCAGTCCTGCCCCACCACCACCATGGATAGATCAGAGCCTGCAGGCCAGGGGGAGGAACCAAGAAGTCTGCCTTCTGGCCCGCTCATCAGTCCCCAGTCCCGCCCCGCTGCGCCACCCACCCTGGTTCCCCCATTCGCCATCCACTGATCCATCGGAGCCTGCGGACTGGGGGGAGGGACCAAGAGGTCTGCCTTCTGCCCACTGGCCAGTTCCCAGTCCTACCCTGCCACCACCCACCTGGTGTGCTGTGGTTACCCTTTCACCATGCTGTGATCAGAGTCTGTGGGCTGGGGGGAGGGACCGAGAGGTGATCAATGTACCTCATAGCAACTGGTTGAGCAGTTGTTCCAGTTGTTATGGTCACTGGGCTATTATTATATAAGATTATGAATTTTCAAAACTTAATTATGACAAAAGGTAATAAAACTAGAAGAATGCTAAACATTATATTAGAGTCTTCATTCATTGAGTTATTTAAAAGTTGAAGTTAGAAAAATAGTTTAGTATATTTCATATTTTGAATAGCTTTAAATAATGTTAACAATATATCTATCTCAAATTTCTATTAATTCTCTCTCTCTCTCTCTTTTTTTTTCTCTCTCTCTCCCCCTACCTCTTACTCTATCAGTCAATTCAGGTTTTTTAATCCATTCACTCCAAAAATATTTAAGGAACACTAGCTATGTTCCAGGACTATTCCATATTCCTAAGATATTTAAAAAATGACAATGGGCCTGATTTCTGCTGACAGTCTAGTATCAAAAGTAGTTAAGTAGACAACTAAAATAAAATATGCTGAAACAAACTCATTGGGATATGTAAATAAATAATAGGGTACCCTGACTTAGTCTATAAGTGAGAAGATGTTTTTCACACAAGATTGAATATTTAAGATTAAAGAAGAGATATTATTTGACTTGAAGAAGTAAATAAACAACAACAAAAATAAATGGAAGAAGTATTACTGGTTTAACTATCCAGAAACTAAAATCCAGGAACTTCTAGATATATGTAGGCCCTGAAGTAAGATTGCAGAGGATATAAATTTTGTGCAAATCCCTTACTCTGTATCTTTGCCTTTGTAATGATGAAAATGACATTATCAACCCCATAGAATTTTTATAAGAACTAAATAATATAATGCATACATATACAGCACAGAGAAGTATGCTTGGCAGGTTAAGTGTCCAATAAACTTTAGTATTATCAATTATTACTAGTGTATTTAACTACATATCCTTTTCAAGCTAGATGGGCTAAAATGGATTAGAAAAATAGATTCACACTCCAGCCCAAATTTTATGAGTGAACAAGGATAGGAGACTTATTCTATATATTGAAGATTGTACATACTAAAAGTTTTCACAGATAAAGAAGTACATTTCCAGGAAAATAACAGAAGTGAATACCTTGCTTAGCAAGGTAAGAATAGGGGGTTCTGATGTGATATCCCATACACACCTCCATCCAAATCATTCCCCTAGGGCATTAGTGTGTAAGCTTTTCCCTAAATTTCAACTCCACGCAGAACCCAGCATATACCAGTAGACACAAGTAACTTGGGATGAAATCTAAACCATACCTTGGGACTACCTATTTCTTTATTCCACTTTCCCCCCTCCTTCCTCTCAAACTGACTCTCACCCTTAGCAACTAGGTTGTATATTTCTTGAGGAAAGGAACTTTATGAGTTATTTTTATGCTGTACCTAGTGAACCTGAAATAGTGTCTGACATATGGTGACTGCTCAATAAATATTTTTTTAGTGAACCAAGTGTTACAGAATAGAACAAGTATATCGCATAAGCTTAATAAAGCTATTAGTGCATTTAAGACAATTAAGGTTATTGTATTTGGACAATACAAGGTCTAAATTGTACCACTGAACTGCACTACTGACAATGTCTTCATGTTTGTTAATTTAATTAATTTCACATATAAAGGAAAATTGACTAATTTAAAATAATTGTAAATCAAATGGTACAGCACATTTAAAATACGTGGAAGAATGATCTCATTCATTTATGGATAATAAAAAACATTATAAACTGACGAACAAAAATAGATACAGAGGCAGAGAAGCATCGAACAGACTGTCAAACTACAGTGGGTAGGCTGGGGAGAGTTGAGGGGGGAGGTAAAAGATCAACTGAAGGACTTGTATGCATGCATATAAGCATAACCAATAGACACAAGACACTGGGGGAAGGGGAAGGCATGTGCAGGGCGGGGAGGAGGGGAAGCTGGGGGAAAGTCAATGGGGGAAAAAAGGAGACATATGTACTACTATTTATAATACTTTAAATAATAAAATTAAAAATAAATAAATAAATAAATATAAATAAATAAAATACATGGAAGAAACTTATTATGCTTTATATTACAGAGATAATTCACAGAGCAGGAACACTTAACATTTATTCCTGTACTGATCTATTACGTCCAACTAGGTAAACACACCTATTTTTGAATATGAGGGAATTATATGTATTGTCCTTCAAAAAATATGGCATAAATTATGTGTTTTTGGATAGATTTTACTTCCTTTATTTATAATTTATAATCTAAAGCCATATAGCTAGACTATGAAATATGATTCAAATAAAAATATGAATAGTTTATGGCCTTTTACTTTCTATGCAGTACTAATAGTAAGATGTTATATTTGGCAGAATTCTGTGTTTGACAGTTCTGGTTATATGTTTGATGTTTTATTGATATTAAATTAATGTAGATATCAAGCTAGGAGCCAAATCCTTTTAGGTAACAAGAATATTGCCAAGGAAAACTGAAGATAGCAGTTTTCTTTTTGCTGTAAAATCAGGATGTCCTGATAATGCCACAACGGGATCTTTGACCAGTTATTAACTCTTCTACCCAACTGGCTAGATGTTGTTTCTTCTCTCTCTCTCACCAATTCACAAACACCTAACAAGGCACGTAATATTGCTTGGAATGTAGTTGATATTCAATATGTATTTTTGAAGGAAAGTTATGTTAAGAAAAAAGAAAGAAAGTAAAGAAGAAAGAAAATGAAGGAAAGTGGGAGGAAGGGAGAAAAGGAGGCAAGGTGGGAGGAAAGGAAAGGGAAGGGAAGGATCAAGAAAGGAAATCTTTTGTGGGTTATAAAAATAGGTGCCAATGCCATTAAATCTAACCCTATAGTGATGACTTTGCTCCTCAAGCAGTCTTGTTTATATTACATCTAGTTTCCCATATGGACCATATTTCATACATCAGAACATGGGACTTAACATTATACCATAACAAAAATGTTTTACTGATTAAGGGATCAACCCCTGTTAATGTGTTTTATGGTTAATTCTAAATATACCAACCCAAAAGAAAAGTATTTTTCATGAATTTTTGGGAAGCAATATATACCTCTACTTTAAAAGAAAGTAGGCATATACACATTACCTACTGATTTTTTTGTGTGTTTTAGAATCTATAAATGAAGCCAAAGTGCAAGAATTTCTCAAGTAGAATTTCATTATAAACATGTTATTGTTCCTTGAGAGTATGTACCATTATTTTAAGATTTCCATTATTTACTATTTACACAAGACATAAAAGCTCTTTAGATTATAGTTTTTGCATTCCCTTATAAAACACTGTATTCTTAGAACATTCACTTTTCTTTGCTTAACAAAATTCAATAATGCAAGGTAAGCTAATGGGCAGTAAAATATTTAGTATCTATTGTCCCTTGAAAATGTGTAGCAAATAATCAGAGAAAACTTTTTTGAAATATTTTTAACATCTTGTATTATATAATACAACCTATTTACTCCCCTTTGTTTAAGGATGAGAAAAGCATCATAGAAGAAGACCAATAATTTGTAACAAATTTTACCCTTTACTTCACTTTAAAAAGGAAAAATTTTGACTCTGGGTCTTTACTAATAATAACTCGACAATATTGCCGGCTTGTAGTCCCATTATTCAAATGAATAAGTAGAATAACACCCACCTGAATCATGCTTGATTGCCAGCTATTTTCAAGTAGGCATTTGGGTAGTGTGTAGTCTGCATAAAACTGGCCAAATTTATGTGACTTATGGGGACTCCAGGTGTGGAGAAAATACTGTGGCTCAAGAAATAGTATCAAATGATGTTTCTTTAGAATTGGAAGAAACTTCATAGAACATTTGTTCAACAAGAAAACTTTAATGAATTCTAAATAAAATTTAAAATGATCTAATGGTCTAATTATTTATTTTCTTATCTATTTTTCCATACCTTCTTAATATATAAAACAATATTTTTATTTCTGTCTATAGTAGCTACCATATATAATTAGTGGTTTTAAAAGTTAGATAATATAAGTTTATATTCAGTTTTCTAAAAAAATGACTAAGAAATAATTTAATATATTACTCTTCCACACAATCTCAAAGGGTCTGAAAATCAATTTATCCAGAGAAAAGTACCATAACAGTTTATTAGTGACTTCAGTATGATAACATCTTAAAACTAAAATTCTATTTTTTGGTGTCATCTCAAATTCTTCTCAAACTTGTTTTTAATATGGTATTCTATGTTTAAAACAAGATTTTCGAATGTGTGGGGGAACAAACCTTCTCTGTAACTAGTTCTCAGGAATCCTTGAAATATTCATTGAAATCAAAACTGATAATATTATCTCAAGTGATGCAAGTTTTGGAATAAAGATCTCATCATTGCTTAAAAAATAGGATTAATATTTTTTTAAAATATATTTTTATCGATTTCAGAGAGGAAGGAAGAGGGAGAGAGAGATAGGAACATCAATGATGAGAGAGAATCATTGATAGGCTGCCTCCTACATGCCCCACACTGGGGATGCCTGACGGCGAATCAAACTTTGTCCTCCTGGTTCATAGGTCCAAGTTCAATCACTGAGCAACACCAGCCAGGCTAGAATTAATATTCTTATGGGCAATTTTAAATGTCCAGGTTCAACTTTATAATAATGTAACATGATCTGTGTGAAGAATTCTGCTTTTATGGAATTGTGTGGTTTTCTTAGTACTCACTACCCAGTGAGAAGGTCTAGAAGTTCTCTGAAAAAAATCCAGCTTTCCCATTCAGATACTGCACAAGTCCTGTTGCCTTCTCATTCTCTCCTTTGTTCATCAGTAGGGATTTATTTATTACTAGAGGCCCAGTGCACAAATTCGTGCACCAGTGGGGTCCCTCGGCCTGGCCTGCAGGATCGGGAAGAAACCTGCTCTCTGACATCCCCCGAGGGGTCCTGGATTGTGAGAGGGTTTAGGCTAGGCCAAGGGACCCCACTGGTACCTTCTCTATAACTAGTTCTCAGGAATCCTTGAAATATTCATTGAAATCAATCCTGACAATATTATCTCAAGTGATGAAAGTTTTGGAATAAAGATCTCATCATTGCTTAAAAAATAGAATTAATATTTTTTTAAAATTTATTTTTATTAGGGGCTGGGGAGGGATGAGGGAGGTTGGCCAGCCTGAGAGGGGCCACAGGAGGGCTCCAAGGCATGTCCAGCCCATCTTGCTCAGTCCCAACCAGCAGGATCCCAGCAGCAAGATAACCTACCAGTTGGAGCGTCTGTCCCCTGGTGGTCAGTGCACGTCATAGCGAGCAGTTGAATGGCCTTAGCATAGCATTAGCATATTATGCTTTGATTGGTTGAATGGATGACCAGACACTTAGCATATTAGGTTTTTATTATATAGGATTTATTTTTGCTCTTTTCCTGGCCCTTCAAGTCTTTTCTGCACTTTGTAGAAATATCCAGACTATCTCCTTCCTATCAGTCTTGTCACTTTGCTTGACCTCCCCACACCTAGTATGTACTTCAATCTTTGAGAATACTCCTTATTTTTAGCTTCTTAAACAGACTAGCTCCATCTACTCATTTAAATTGATTCCAGATACTTTGCTTTACAAACTATATATATATATATATATATATATATATATATATATATATATATAATCTTTTTACTCAACTGTTTCCTCCATACTTTAAATCTTCAGTTGCTAAGATGGCTGTCATTTAGAAAATACCTTTTATTGTCACACCTATATCAGTCAGAAGCCCATGAGGAAACATATATACTGAAATTGGTTAGCAAAATTGTTATAATCAATGAAAACAAACTGCCATAAGATAATGAGAAAAAGTTTGATGACCTTGGCATTGGAAATGACTTTTTAGACACTATTGCAAAAGACATGCTCTATGAGAGAAAGAATTGATAATTTGGACTTCATTAAAAATTAAAAAAACTATACTCTGTAAGAGAAAGAAAAGTCATGCCACAGACTGGGAAAAAGTTATTTATATAACACATATCTTATATAAGGATATTTTGTAAGCAAAAGATATAAATAATACTTGAAATTCAATAATAAAAAATTAAAAATGGGCAATGAAGAGGTACCTCACCAAAGAAAATATATAGAGACCAAATAAGCATATAAAAAATATGTTCAGCATAACATGTCATTATTAAATTTCAAATTAAAACAATAATGAGATATCATTATTAACCTATTAAAATGGTTAAAATTAAAAAAAAAAACACCTGACAACACTAATTTCTGGTGAGGTTGTGGAGCAACAGAAACTTTCATTTATTGCTGATGGAAATGAAAAATGATAAAGCCACTTTGAAAGGCAGTTTAGAAGTTTCCTACAAAGCTATGTATATCCTTGACTTATAATCTAGCCATCACACTCCAAAGTATTTACCAAAATGAGTTCAAAGTCATATCCATACAAAAACATTAACACTCAGACCAGGTTTATTCATAGTTTCCCCAAATTGGAAACAACTAAGATGTGCTTTAGTAGTTGAAAAGATGAAAAAAAAATTGTGGTACATCCATACTTGGAGAATTATTCTGTGATAATAAAATAAATGAACTATTAAGCCACATGGGAAATTCTTAAATGCATATTGCTTCGTAATAAAAGCTAGTCTGAAAATCACTGTATGATATCAACTTGATGACATCTGAAAAGGCAAAACTATAGAGACAATAAAATGATCAATGGTTAACAAGGGTTCAAGGGGAGACAGGAAGAGATGAGGTGGAGCATAGGACATTTTTAGGCCAGTGAAGTTATTCTGTATGATCTTGTTATGGTGGTCACATGATACTATGAATTTCCAAAATGTCATATATATAATACACAAGAATAAACTAATTTAAACTGTGGAGTTTAATTAACAATTATGTGTCAATATTGGTTTTACAGTTATAACTATACTAATGCAAGATGTTAATAATAAACAAATCTATGTGTGTGGGGAGAAGCAGTACGGGAACTCATATACTTCTTTTTTACTATAAAAACTATTTATTTATTTTTTTCCTAGAGTTTGGGATGTTTTGTCCTTCTTTTATTGATTTTTTCAGGTGACATAGGTCACATAACCATAAAAATAGACTCATAAATCAATTATCTATGACATAAAATACTGAATGAACTAAAAGAAATTAAAATGACTTTATATTGATTTTTGCTTAATTTGCAAACCACTTAAGATAATTAGAGACATTGAAGTTTCACAAACCTTGAGGTTGCATTTTCTAATCTACATGATCTGTTGTTCATCAAATTTAGGTTGATGGGAAATAGTTTACATTAAATTTGTTATATCGGGTTTTTGTCACTTTTACAAAAAAGTACTAATGAAATATCAGTAATAACTATAATAACACAGATAAACACGTTCAATAAATGTTTTGAATACTTTAAAATAGAAAATAAGTTCACTTGGAGGGATTTCCAAGTGCCTGAACAGAGTATAAAAATACTGTAAGATATACTGATATAAAACATTGGAAACAGGCAAATAATATACTGTAATCCTGAGACTTAGAGACAAGAATTATAGGTTGTGAGTAAAATACTCAGCTAATAAGTAGTTGCTTGTACTTTGATAACTTCTAATCTCTGGGCCTCATTTTCTGATTTGCATAATGAGAATATTTGCACCTATGATCTTTAATTATCTTTCTAAGTTTAAATTGTTTGCATGTGTCTACATGTGTGTATTCATAACATAGTATTATTGATTTGAGATAGACATCAGTTATAATCACCCTTCGTGAAATGATAGTTGTTTCCTACTTTTCAAGTTCCCTAATTATGCAAAGGAAGATTGCTGGAGTGACATAATATTCCACTTATTTACTTTATGGGTCTTTTTTGAACTTTACTAGTCTTAGACAATTATTGTTTGAGATTTTGGCACAGAGATTTCTCATTAACTTCATATTCAGTATGTTTATGGTGATTTTAAATAGTAAGAGACAGTTGGTTTATATCTTACTAGCTAAGGAAAAAACATTGTAAGCACTCTGAACTAAGCATTAACACTTGTCCTTGACTCCAAAACTTGACCTAGTGAAGGGTCTGGTACTTTAATGACAAAACACATAGTAGTGTCTTGCCTCTGTTCTTCCATGACCTTTCAATGAAAAGCAAAACATCTTACATGTTTTGGTGCAAAAAGCCATGTAGTTGGCTCTTTGACAGATTTAAAATGTCAACTATTTTTGAAAAATAAGCATTTGACTACACCATACAGATTTTGATATTATGCAGCTTTTGGCATCCAGTACATCTGTGCTACTAAGTGGGTTATTAACCTTTCTCAACACTTTTATTGCTACTTTATCCTATGCAGTATATATAAGTTCTTTCTTTTAGTAGAATATTGAAATCATTTTCTCTACATCTACATGTTTTTAAAATTAATTATATATATATAATTTCAGAGAGGAAGAGAGAGGGAGAGAGAGATAGAAACATCAATGGTGAGAGAGAATCATTGATTGGCTGCCTCCTGCATGCTCCCTATTGGGGATTGAGCCTACAACACAGGCATGTGCCCTTGACTGGAATCGAACCAGGACCCTTCAGTCCACAGGCCAATGCTCTAGCCACAGAGTCAAACCAGGTAGGGCTACATCTATATTTTAATATATAGTTTTATCACTTGATCCCATCCCTCCCTTTTGTATTCCTCCTATAATTGCTTTTCAATCTACTTAGTTACCAAGTATGTACATCACTTGAAACACTCTCTTGACAACATTCCCAACCACTTTGTCCCATTCTCTTCCCACTTCTTCTAAGTAGTATCCCTTATCTTTTAACCCATCCTACATTCCCCCCACCCCACAACCTTGCCCAGGATTCTGGATGACTGGACTTGCTGAAAGGGTGTTGGTTATTTTAAAGAATATATGGTCTCTAAATTCATATGGACTCATTTATTCAGCAAACCTTTTACTTGTGTTTAATCATCCCCTATTCACACTCTATTTCTTTTCTCTATGGGCTCTCATATGTAGCAATCTAGTTCCCCAGATTTCAGTTCAACACTATCTTTACACAAAAACACACACAAGTTAAGAGAAAATTTTGTCATTGAGTATAACCATATAACATTTAAAAATATTCCCACAATAACCCTAAATGAGAATGATATCACATTTGCTTTATTACATAATTACTTTAATTTCATTTATATACACCTTAATGCTTCCCTAGTCTCCTACAAATTGTTACAGTTCCTCAGTCTTACCTTGTGTTCTATGATCATGGCATTTTAAGATTACTTATCAATTCATTTTGTAAAATATACTTCAATTTGATTTGGCCTGATATGTTCTGATAATTAGGGTGGTGATTTTTATTGTTTTGTCTCTCTTTCTTTTTGTGAAGAATACCATGCAAGTGTTATTCCTTTTCAGAGTATTGTATCTGAGAGTCCATGATATCTACATGTTTTACTACTGGTGCTCTTAATCTCAAATACTTGGTTTTGGTGGTATCTGCACTGTTTCTCCACCTTAAAGTTACTATTTTTATATAACTAATATATATTTTAAGGGAGATTTTTTTGAAATTATTTAAATGTTCTGTTTCTCTCAAAAGTATTCTCTCATTAATTTTATCTGCCATCAGTGATCTTATCTGCAACAATTATCACTGTGGTGTCCCAATGATGATTCTTAAAAATTATCATCTTGCCCTAACTGGTTTGGCTCAGTGGATAGAGCGTCTGCCTGGGGACTGAAGAGTCCTGGGTTCGATTCCGGTCAAGGGCATGTACCTTGGTTGCGGGCACATCCCCAGTAGGGGCTGTGTGGGAGGCAGCTGATCCATGTCTCTCCCTGATCGATGTTTCTAACTCTCCATCCCTCTCCCTTCCTCTCTGTAAAAAATCGATAAAATATATTTAAAAAAAAATTATCATCTTTATTTTCCCTATACTATCCCTTTCAATCAACTTTCTCAATGAATCATTATTTCTTTTACTAAAGAATAATATTTAGGAGACAATATCTAGCTTTGTTCATTGCTTATGGCATACCATTTTGTCTAGGCACTCTCAGCAGATAGAACTTGTGAATAATAATGTGTAGATTAGAGGGATTATGTTTACCCATCTATAACTATATTTTTGCATATGATCAGTTCATTTGTAATAAAGTAGGGTTATCACCATTGTAGGATTCTCCCACATTCTGTTTGATTTTTATTAATTTATATGTATATAGCAAAATCATTCTTTGTAATGTATCATTTTGTGGGTTTTGAAAAGTTTACAAAATCATATATCCACTACCCCAGTCCTGGTACAGAACAAACAGAGCTATCATGCCAAAATATCCTTGTGCTGCCTCTTTATACTGGTTTGGTGGTGATGAACTCCTTTAGCTTTTACTTGTCTGTGAATCTCTTTATCTGACCTTCAATTCTAAATAATAGCTTTGCTGGGTAGAGTAATCTTAGTTATAGGTCCTTGCTATTGATCACTTTGAATATTTCTTGCCATTCTTTTCTGGCATGCCTAGTTTCTCTTGAGAAATCAGCTGACAGTTGTATGGGAATTCCCTTGTAGGTAACAACTGCTTTTTTCTTGCTGCTTTTAAGATTCACTCTTTGTCTTTAGCCCCTGGCATTTTAATTATGATGTGTCTTGGTGTGGTTCTCTTTGGTTTCCTCTTGTTTGGGACTCTCTGTGCTTCCTGGACTTGTAAGTCTATTTCACCAGGTAGGGCAAATTTTCTGTCATATTTCTTCAAATAGGTTTTCAATATTTTGCTCTCTCTCTTCTTCTGGCACCCCCATAATTCGGATGTTGGTAAGCTTGAAGTTGTACCAGATGCTCCTTACACTATCTTAGTATTTTTGGATTCTTATTTCCTTTTGCTCTTCTGGTTGGGTGTTTTTTGCTTCCTCGTATTTCAAATCATTGATTTGATTCTCATAATCCTCTACTCTACTGTTGAATTCCTGTATATTATTCTTTATTTTAGTCAGTGTATGCTTAATTTCTGACTGGTCCTTTTCCATTTTTTTGGCATTCTCACTAAGATCCTTGAAAGTCTCATTAAGCTCGTTGGAGGTTTCTAGAAGATTATTGAGTAATCTTATAACTGTGGTTTTGAATTCTATATCCAGTAGTTTGCTTTATTCTATTTCTTTCATTTGTGATATGTTTCTTTGCCTCCACATTTTGGCTGCTTCCCCGTGTTTTTTTCTATGTATTGGGTAGAGCTGCTATGTTTCCTTGAGTAGGAAGAGTGGCCTTGTGTGTAGTAGGTGTCTTATAGGGCCAAGTGGTTCAGCCTCCCCAGTCACCTCAGCTGGGAACTCTAGGTGCACCCCTTTGAGGGCTTGTGATCACAGTCTTGTTGTAGTTGAGACTTGACTGCTGTTGATGTCACTGGGAGGAATTGACCTTCAGACCAACTGGCTATGAAGACCAGCTGCAACTACAGTGGGAGAGCTGCTGTGCAGGAGATACCCTTATGGAGCAGGACTTGCTTCAGTGGGGCTTTGGTGCTCACTGAGTCTGCCCCTTGAGTGTGTTGCTTATAGATGTGTAGAGTTGTAATCTGGTATGGCTGACACTGACCATTGGGTACACTGGCTCTTGGGTTTCCAGGGAGGTGCAAAGTTAGCCATTGCCTGGGGCCACCCAGCAGGAGCTACAGAGAGATCTGCAGATTCCTCCTCTTTGTATCAGGCTTGAAGGGCTCAGAGGAAACCCAGCTATGAAGCAAGGCAGGCTGGTGCTTGTGCCAATTCTTGGGCCTTTTATTAATAGGGTTGGGACTCGCTGACGCTCACCCAGCTGCATCTTGTTTGAGATTTTCAAGGAGGGGCCATTCATATGCAAAAGCCAATGCACACAGCTTGGGTGGAGTTGTAAATTGGAGGAGGCGGGGTCTTAGCAAATCACCAGGGCTGAGCAAACAGAAATGGCTGCCAGTCAGCCCTGTGACCAGGAAGGTCCCGGCACAGGAACAATGATCCCTGCCAGTACCTCCATCTGGGAAAAAGCCACCCCCAAGTTCCTGCCTTGATGCCAGACAAATGTGTACCCCAGAGCCTCGCCCTGGTGCTGGAGCTCAGAGAAAGCAGGATCTTGTAAGTTCAGTTCATGGTGCCAGGCTTTTAAGAGGAATATCTGGGTCTCCAGCAGCCTCTGTGTCGCTGAGCCCCAATCTGCACTGGTTTTTATAGCCCGCAGTTATGTGGACTTCTTTTCCCAGATCTGTGACCCCGAGCTGGGGGTCTGATGTGGGGCTGGAACCCCTTGCTTCTCCGGGCAGCCTCTGCAGAGACATCTCCATCCCAATTAAAAAAGCATGATTGTTCTGTATTTTAGTTGTAATTTTTTAAAATATATATTTTATTGATTTTTTACAGAGAGGAAGGGAGAGGGATAGAGAGTTAGAAACATCGATGAGAGAGAAACATCGATCAGCTGCCTCCTGCACACTCCCCACTGGGTATGTGCCCGCAACCAAGGTACATGCCCTTGACCAGAATCGAACCTGGGACCTTTCAGTCCGCAGGCTGACGCTCTATCCACTGAGCCAAACCAGTTAGGGCTTTAGTTGTAATTTTGATGTGGTTTTGGGAGGCAGCAAGTACAGGCATTTACTTACACCACCACCTTAGTTTCTGTATCTTAAAGTCTTCTGACAAAATAGACCTCGTCTAACCATGGTAATCAATTTCACCAAATCTGTGTTGTTCACTCAAATCTCTAGCAAATGTTTTACTCTAAGGTGTTCTTAGGTTTGTAATAACCCGTAAGTCTGGCACAAACAAAAGCGAATCTTAGAAGGTCTCAAAGATTTTCACAGGAAACATCACAGTGAGAAAAAGCAAATCAGAAGGCATACACAGAACCAAAGGCACTATAACTAAGAGCTAGCAGTCAGCAAAATCAGATTTATAGAGATGTTGGAACTATCATCCAGAGAGTATTACATAAATATATGAAATATACATTTAAAAAGGGTGGCTTAAATTCTCCTGAATATTTTAAAATAAAAATAATAGGACTATAGAAAGAAAATTAGAGATTTAAAGGATAGTAATGCTTTTATACCAACAAGTTAAGGAATTTAACTTACAAATTTACAGAATAAAGTGAAATTACTATTAGTGAGCTAATTATAATATTAGTGGATATAGTCAACCTTCGATGAAAAATATAGTTTACAATTTTAAGTGAACAAATACCTTGAAGTTATCTATAACCAAATATTAATGAATTCAATTTTTCTTAATAAAGATTTATATTTCCAAACTATATGTAAAATTAATAGTCCATTGAGTTATGAAAATCAACCTATCAATATCGTACAATTTTGGTCTACCCTTTTTTTCCAAAAAGGTACAAACAGAAAAATTTTATGATGGTGAGATATAAAGTAAGCATTTATAAGTATGACTGCTCTTTTTAATGTATGTACAAGAATGTGCAAACTGTACCTCTATTATTGCATTCTTTTCAAATTAGCTTAGTAAATGACCAACTGAGGGACATTTATTAAACATTGTGGAAGAAAAAATATTAATTTGATTTTACAGAAGTGGACTCTGAGGTTTAGAAAGACTAAATTAAATTGTACAAAGCCTAATACAAATTAATTAGCTGAGTGTAGATTTCACAAAGGTCTCTTTTACTTTCTTAATGATTAAAAGAGCAATGTTTGATGCCATTCATAATGAACAAGTGGGGATTTGTTAGTGATGATAAAAGCAATATTTGATGCCATACATTTCATTACATAAATTGCTGTACAAATGTACCAAAGAGTAATAGTAGTATTAGTATCAGCATGTCTTTAAAATGTATTTTTCCCCCAATTTAACTCCTTCCAACTAAAATAACAGTTTAGATTTTTATCTTCAATTTAAATAAACACTATACAATTTCTAATTCCTATTTAAGAAATTTATATTAGGTTTATTTCACATTTTAAAATAACAGATTTCTACAAATACTATATTTTTTTAACTGAGAAAAGGACTAATAAACTGTTAGTTTAATCCTCAAAGAATTTTGTTTAAACGCTCAGATTTCAGAGACAAAAATGAGTTTATGATTTCATTCTATTCTTCACATTTTCAAAGCACAGAACACACATTGCTCAGTTTGACAGTCCCTTCCAACACACAGGTGTTTCAAGGTCACAGGTAAGGATCGTTGGCAGAAATGTGAGGGCAGTCCACAGAACACCAGCCAACACTTGGCTTCCATCCCTAGGGTTTACCAGCACTAATTTCATTCACTGATAATTTTTAAAGGTAAAATTATTACTGCCTCTAAAAATCTTTCATGAATGATTTAAGTAAGTTGATTTCTTCTCCTTTTCCATTTGATGCTCTAACATTGCCAATGGGGTTTTCTTCTAAGTGAACAGCCTTTCAAAGCATATGAATCAGTGACTAAACTTACTAAGAATTTTATAATTCATTTCTGCCAGATCCTTTGCAGGTTTTCTGGTCTCCAGTTAAAAGCAATTCTCCTTAAAATGGCTTTTAAACTATAATTCTACCTAAAAATGTACCATTTATATTACTTTGTCATTTAAAAACTTTTTATTAGCTAGAACGAGATCAGTGTGCTAAAATGTCTAAAAAGGCTCAAAGGAAATATAGTCAATAATAGAGATAATTTGAATTTTGTTTTCTTTGATTCTGGGTTAATTAAATCTGTTAAGAAAAGACCCATATATTTAATTATCAGAAGCCACATTTTACACGAGAATTGTTTTTCATGAAAAATTGAAAATCCTGCCTGTGCATGTGATTAAATATAATTGACAAGTAATAATTCTTCTCAATATTTGATTATCTAGCTTTTTGCTATATTCGTTGATATTCTTAATGTTTAAACATTTTCTATTTTAATGTATGTGCATACTGTTATTTTATTTTGTACTTTAATCAACATATTATATGTTGTTTATATTGACTTTCTCATTCTTATTTTTAATATTTCTGTTTTGTTGTAATTAGTTTTAACAGAATTTATCTATTTTTTAAGAAAGGCTGATTTCTGCATTAACTTCACTGGAATTAATTATGATTTATCTTTGTTTGTTTTACTCCCTAACACTGAGTTTTTTTTTAAAAAAAAATTACTTAAGAACCTATGGTCACTCATTTTATTAATTTTAGGGCATATCAAGTTAAAACACAGCTGTTCTCATTTTTGCATTCCAACAATCATTTAGCAAAACACTAAGTCAACAATATGCTTAGAAACTTATGATCTAATAATAAATTTTTACTCTAGTAATGAACAAAATTAACATATATTAAAACACTTTTATTTCTAATAATGCATATAAAGTTTATTTATATGTAAGTATATTGTCCAACATTTTACCTACAAAATTATAGTCTACATTAATAGAATGTAATTACTAACAAGGCGATAATTCTCATTCCTTGTGGTTTTGAGTCTGGTCTCCATCATCCTTATCCTTTTGTGCTTTCTCTGACAGCCAGTAAAACAAGGTAACTTTAGCATCCTGTTTTAAACTTCTGGAATGTATTCTTCTAAGCATAAGAACCAGCAGCTATGTCTGCCACCCCAGCAAATTCTTTCAAGTTCTTTAATTGCTTGGCTGACAGGTTGATTGGTGCAATGCTATCCTCTGCTACAGATATTCTAGGTTATTTACATGGCATCCTAATAAATTGTTTATTTCCTTTATATATTTATTTTTAAGGTTCCTGTTTACCACCACCATTTATATACTAGAGGCCCAGTGCATGAAATTTGTGGATGGGTAGGGTCCCTAGGCATGGCCAGCGATCAGGGCCTTCCTTCCCCCAGCTGCCGGCTGCTGGCCAGGGCCTTCCTTCATTCCGCGTCACCCCCTGGTGGTCAGTGCCCATCATAGACAGTGATTGAGCTCCCAGTCCACTGAACTCCCGAGGGGACAATTTGCAATTAGCCTTTTATTATATAGGACTAGAGGCCCACACATACCCCTTACCTGTGCACAAAATTCATGCACAGGTAAGGGGTATGTGTGTGGGGGCTGGGCGAAGATGGTGCTCAAGGTGGGCAGTGCGAGGAAGGTGCAGAGGCAGGCTGCGGGGAGGGGGCAGTCTAGGGACCTGGGTCCCTAATGCCATTTGTGGTGCTGTGGTGCCCACCTGCCTTACCTGTGGATGCAGTTTCCATGACAATGGGCAGCAGCCTGGCAGGGTTCAAGCCCAGTTCCTGGAGTGCCACTTCCCTGGCCCCCATGCCCAGCCCCCTGGCCGGACTCCCCTGGCCTGCAGCGCCGGCCATGAGCATCACTGCTTCATCCTCCCCTTCCTCCCGGTCCCCAAACCACTGGGACCTGGGGCTGGCCAGCTGCAGCAGCTCTTCTTGGGGATTGGGTGGTGTGGCCATGGCTGGCAGTCCTTAGGCATGGCAACAACAGCTGGGGGAATGGAGGTGCAGTGGCTGAACCAGCCAGTGCTCCCTGCTGCTGCCCCCTGCTAGGACACAGGGCTTGGGAGGCTGCGGTATATGCACTGCTGCTGCTGCCACCGCTGCTGCCACTCTGGCTGAGCTGCTGCCTGCCGTGATCCCTGCTTCAGCTCCTCCTCCTGTTGGGGGCTGATTGGGGGTCAGGCCGGCCTGACCCCTGTTTCCCCGCTGCCGCCGCTGGTCACCTCCCTCTGCCTGCTGGCACCTGCCTTGGCTAGCCTGGCACTGCCCACTCTCTGGTGGCGCTGCCCACTCTTCGGCCTCGCCCCCCACAGACCGATCTTTCTGCCGTTCAGTTGATTTGCATATTAGGCTTTTATTATATAGGATAGTAAGGTATTTTCAATGAATTAGATATATTAATTATTGATTAATTGGTACTTATATTTTTTTGTTGTTTAAATTTGTCTTTATTGTTGAAAGTATGACAGATACCCTATTTTTCCCCATTGACCCCTCCACCATGCACCCATATTTTTAAAATAATGTTGTTAATAAAAAAATATCTAAGAATATAAATACATGATCATTTATCCTTACACATATTTATTTGTGTGTGTATTCATATTTATTTTAATTTTCTCTAAGATATACTTTACAGTTATTATTTTGTCAGATATTTTAAATATATCTCATGGAATTTTTACTGTGTTAAATATAGATATTTAAATATATTTGGGTTGTTACTTCAAGAACAAATTATTAAATTTCTTAAACTCAATTTTGTAATTAGTAATTTGTTGCTAAGACCAGAGAAGCAAATAATCCTAAACAACCACCTAAGTTTAAGGTGGCATTTTATCATATAAATGAATAATAAGAATATTTAAAATCTTTAAGTTTCCATTGTCATCTATTTTTATTCCTTTAAATAATTAAAACAATTTTCTGTGTTTAAGTTGTTTAAATATGTCTTCCATATTTATTTGTTATGCATTTCTTAAAATTTTACATTACTATTTTCCTTGTTGTGTTATATAATAAGGGCAACATATCTAATTTCTATTCACCAAATGAGGGATTATGGGACTTCCTGGGAAATGACTGGAAATCTAACCCCATATCTTATTCATCATTGTCCTCTATAATAACATTGTCCAGGAAAAGTTCTGTGATAATGGTGCTGTGCTATGCCTTCCCTGTACGTTAAAGCAGTCACTACCTATATATAACTATTGAACACTTGGACTGTTCCTAATGTGACTAAAAAATGTTTTAATTATATTTAACTTTAATTAATTTAAATGTTAATAGCCACTGTGGCTAGTGGCTATCATACTGAAAAGTACTGTCTAGCAATCTGTGAGTTGATGCAACATTACTTCTACATTAATTTCTTTACTGTTCTGATACTTTGCACATTTTATCATCCAAAATTTGATATGTAGCAAGTTAATAACTGTGAGCTAGTCATTATAATGATTGGTTATAAGGATTATTTGTTATGAATAGTAATTTTGGAGGAGGTAGATACATATATGCTAACATTTAAATATTGATGATAGGGAATGATATCCACAATATAGTATTAAGACATTATTTCAAATTGTCCCACAGTATAAATATTACAATTCTATGTCTGTAAATGACAAGCATTTATATGCATACATCCTTGTGTCTCTATTTTTCTGTGAAGTTTTCTCCATATTGAAAAAGAAAAAAAAATTAAAGGAAACTTTGTTTTGTAATTTGAAAGTTTTGAATAGAAGACAGTGTGTGACAGATTTAAGGTGGCCCCCATGATTCTTGTGTCCTGGTATCCATACCCTTGTATAATCCCCTCACCTTAAGTGTTAGTGAGACCTGTGACTTTCTTATAACCAATAGAATATGGCAAAGGTGTCCAGATGCATGTGATTATGTGCCTGTCTTTCTCTTTATAATCTCTTATTTGTTCACAGTTCTATCTTTCGAACACAGAGGTGCAGAATAGTAGGTTCTCAATAAATAATTGTCAAATCAATTTATAAATAACACAATTTTTGACTGAATAAATATGTTATTTTTTTTGTTTGAGTTTTTAGCTTTGTGAGGAAAACCTTTTCCTTGCTGGCTTTGAAGATGCACACTGCCCCATGAAAGCTTCGCTATGAGCAAGGCCAGGCGTCAAAGAACCAAGGGCAGCACACAGACTCAGTCAGCAAGAAATTGAGGCAGGCAATCTGCCAGCCTGTAGGAAACTACAAGTAGTGGCTCAAAACCATGTGAGCATCAGAGCAGATCATAAAATAGACAAAGAGATGATGTGTCCGAAAAGTTATGCTACAATTAGTTATAAACTCAAGAATAATAAATTTTGAATTCATCATATTGGCAATAGGTAAAAACATGTCTCCTAGTTGAGAGTGTCTTTTTAGGATGATTCACTTAATAAAAGGGAGACAAACAATCCAATTAAAAAATGAGCAAAGGACGTAAATAGACACTTCTCCAAAGTGAGTATACAGATGGCCAAGAGACATTTGAAAAGTGCTCAAAGTCACTAATCATCAGAGACATGCAAATTAAAATGACAATGAGGTATCACCTCACACCTGTCAGAATGGCTACCATCAACAAATGACAAACGCTGGTGAGGATGTGGAGAAAAGGGAAACCTAGTACACTGCTTGTGGGGATGCAGACTGGTGCAGCCACTATGGAAAACAATATGGAGTTTCCTCAAAAAGTTAAGTTTGGAACTGCCATTTGTCCCAGTGACCCCACTTTATATATCCTAAGGAACATGAAACACCAATCAGAAAGAATATATGTACCTCTATGTTCAAAGCAGTGCAATTTACAATAGCTAAGATCTGGAAACAGCCCAAGTGCCCATTAGTAGATGAGTAAATAAAAAAGCTGTGGTACATTTACCCCCATGGAATACTATGCAGCAGTAAAAAAGAAGGATCTTGTATCCTTTGGAATAAACCACATGTAATCATGATGTATTAATTTTTAATGTCTTATTATATTTTATTTGCTAGTATTTTGTTTAGAATTTTTGCATCTGTATTCATCAGAGATTTTGAACTTCAGATTTCTTTTTTTGTGTTATCCTTGCCAGCTTTTGGTATCAGGGTTATGTTGGCCTCATAAAATGTGTTAGGAAGTATTGCCTCTTCTTCAATTTTTTGGAAGACTTTGAGAAGGATAGGTATCAAATATTTGAACATATGGTAGATAGAATTCACTAATGAAGCCATCCATTCCTGTACTTTTACTTTTTGGGAGGTTTTTGATGGTTGTTTCAATTTCCTCACTGTTGATTGGTTTATTTATATTTTCCATTTCTTTATGATTAAGTCTAGGAATCTATACATATAAAAGGCTAATATGCAAAGTGTCTCCTTGGGAGTTTGACCAGGAGACTGGGAATTTGATTGCTCTGTATGACGTGTGCTGACCACCAGTGGTGGCGCAGAATGAACGAAGACCTCAGCAGGCAGCCAGAAGTCCCTGATTGGCCCTGATCACCAGCCAGGCCTAGGGACCCTACCCATGCATGAATTTTGTGCACTGGACCTCTAGTGTTATATATTTCTGGGAAGTTTTCCATTTCTTCTAGATTATTGAATTTGGTGCCATATAGTCTTTCATAGTATTCTAGAATTATCCTTTGAATGTCTGTAAAGTCTGTGGTGATGTCTCCTCTTTCATTTCTGATTTTGTTTATGACTCTTTTTTTCCCTTGGTGAGTACAGCCAGGAGTTTGGCAATTTTATTAATCTTTTCAAAGAACCAGCTCTTTGTTACATTATTTTTTTGAATAGTCTTTTTGTTCTCTATTTTATTCAATTTGGCTCTAAATTTTATTCTTCTGCTGACTTTGGCCTGCTTTTGTTATTCTTTTTCTAGATCTTTAAGATATAATGTTAGAATTTGTACTTGGGGTTTCTCTTGTTTCTTATAGCTGTAATGATATAAACTTCCCTCTTATTACTGCTTTCACTGCATTCCAGAAGTTTTGACATATTGTATTGTCATTCTCATTTTTTCTTATATATCTTTTGATCTCACTTTTATTTCTTCTTTGACCCAGCCATCTTTTACTAGTAGTAGTATGTTGTTTAATCTCCACAAATTTGTGGGTTTCTTTATTTTTGTTGTTGATTTTTAATTTGAAAGCATTGTGGTCAGAAAATATGTTTGGTATAATTTCAATCTTCTTGAATTTGTTGAGGCTAATTTTCTGACCCAACATATTGTGTATTCTTGAGAATGTTCTATGTGAATGGAGAAGAATGGATAATCTGATGTTCTTGGATGAAAGACTGAAAATCTCAATTATGTCCATGTGGTCTCATGTGTCACTTAAAGTCAATATTTCTTTATTGATTTTCTGTTTGAATGATTTCTGTATAGCTGTCAATGGAATATTAAGGTCTCCAACTATGATTATGTTTCCGTCTGCTTCTCCCTTTATTTTTGTTAGTAGTTGCTTTATATATTTTGGTTCTCCCTGATTGGGTGTATATATATTAAAAAGTGTTATGTCTTCTTGCCCAACCACGGTGGCTCAGTGGTTTCATTTGTGAGCTTCCTAATTCTTCCTTCTTTCATAAATTAAGTCATCAAATAAAGTTTTGAAGACCTCAGTTAGAAACTGACAGCTTTATAACATTGCAATGTGATGAAAAGCTTGCTCACATACTCTGACACCTTCACACTTCTAATCAATTTGTTTAGAGTAAAAGTAAAGAATTTTTGTTAGAGAACATATGGCTTTGTGTAAAGAGTGTGCTGCAACTACTTAGTAAAGATATTCTGTGGTTTTGGCATCTGATGACATAGCATTTTTTCTAGTCTAACTTCAGTCCTTACTGAAAATACTGCATTTTAGTTTCTGTTCTACTAAGTTAAATTTCTTCCGACATAACTTTGTAACAAATGTTAGTCACATTGGTTTTATGGCTTAATATTAGTGTAATGACATTCTTACTGTTTAGTCTAAAAATAATATTTACTAAGATGGATAATCAGTTCTGGCAGTAAAATACTTTTGTATATAAGGAAAGTACTTCTTAAAAATTAAACATATTTAAAAGTAATCGAAAATTTTCTAGTCCTCAATTTTTATATTTATACTTCTTGACATAGAAGCCTCCGGGAGAATATGTGCAGACTTTAGTTCTGCCAATATGGGAAAGCTATTCTGAAAATACTCCAGCTCTCCAACACCAAATATGCTTGACAAGATCCAACAAACTTCTTACAAAATGCACACCTGAGCCTGTAATAAAATAAGAAAAAATATCACAGATCCTAGGGTGTAGAAAGCTCAGATCTACTGTATTAAACCATTGCTGAAAACATGGTGGACGTGAGGGCATTTGATTATTTCAGAAACCTGTAGACTTGAATTTTAAATGCTGTCCAGGTACCCGGGAACCTTTGGTCAACCCCAAATGGGAAACTGGCACACCAATTTCCTCATAGAATATCTTGAATTTTAACAATGACGACAATAACAATAACTAAACTTAAAAGGTTAAAAGATACGGTTAAATAGCATATAATACAGAGGACAAAAGGTATAAAAGGAAACTATCAAAGATTAGTTAAGAGGTGATATAATGAGTCCAACATACAGTTTTTGAGGTTCTAAAAGAAATGAGGGATGAGGGACATGAAGCAGGGTAAATATAAAAAATTCCACACACACGCGCGCGCGCACACACACACACACACACACACACACGCTTCATAATGAAAATTTAAAACACATACAGGACATATAAAAACAGCCCAAAGGGGTGGTGAGGGCCTGGGGGGGGGGGCAGGGAGGGAGGAAGGGAGACGGCTGGAAGAGGATAATGGGAAAAAAGGAGGACCTATGTAATACTTTCAACAACAAAGAATTTTAAAAAAAGACACAAAAAAAAAACTGTAGCAGAAAAGAGATCTTATAGGCCAATCTAATAAGGCAAAACAAACAAACAAAACAGAAAAACTCAATAAAATGCTCTGAAAATGAGAACACCACCACCAACAACAAAACAGCTCAAAAGACCATGCTTTATTTGAATGTTCTTTTTCTGTCCTAAATTTCATCTAGGATACCATATTACATCATTTTTTAAAAATTCTCACCTGAGGGTATGTTTTTATTGATTTGAGAGAGAGAAGAGGAGAGAGAGAGAGAGAGAGAGAGAGAGAGAGAGAGAGAGAGAGAGATGAGAGAGGAACATTGATTAAGGTTGCCTCCTGTATGTGTCCCAACTGCAAATCAAACCTGCAACTTTTTGGTGTACAGAATAATATTAAATGTATTGGAGTGACATTGATTAATAAGATTATACAGTTTTACGTATACAGTTCTATGATATAGAACATATTGTGTGGAACTAAGAAAATCTGAATAAAGCATGAACTTCAACTAATAATAATGTATCAGTATTAGTTCATTAATTATAATAAACACACCACAGTAATATAAGACCATAACTATAGAGGAAAACTATGTACAGGATATGTGGGAACTCTATGTATTATCTTCACAATTTTTCTTTTAGTGTAAAACTTTTCTGGAAAATAAAGTCTATTTTAAAAAAATATAAGCAGGAATTATATGGGCCACAGACTAGATGTAAATCCAAGGTATGGTAATTCACAGGAAGATTATCAACATTAATTTGCTTTTTAATAGCAAATGTATTTAATTCTCTGAAAATATTTTCAATTGACTCACTTAAAAAGGTTTCATTCTCCAAGTATATTCTACTCAGTTTGAAAAACATAACAGTAATTGATATCATATTTCAACAATGCAATAATCACCTTGGCCCTTAAAAAAATTACAGCCAAAAATAATTTTTAAAAGGTAACCAATAGAAGAATGGCAACATATTTTCAAAAGAGATAGAAAAAAATTTCAATTAGTAGAAATAAAACAGAAGATGAAAAAGTATTGTAAAAGAAAGATGAAAAACATAAATTAATGTGATAAATATAATTTAAAATAATCATTGATAATGAAAATCGTATATATAAATACATATATATATGTAATTTTAAATTAAGCATTTATCATATGGAAAATATAAACTAAAAACATAAAAACACAGAAAGGTTTATTTAGAAAGGTGAAAATGTTTACTTGGCAATTGCTAATAATTATACAGATGAATTTTCTTAGTAAATTAATTTTGATAAAATTAGTTTTATCCAAACACAATTAATGGCAAAGAGGGATGCTTAAAAAGAGGGTATACATATTCCAAACATTGGTTAATTGAAATATATATGCAAAGTAAAAATGATGTAAGCATAAGTAGGGGTAAAACACCATTATAGTGGGAGTTTTCATCATGTTTTAAAAATGAGTAGAATTGACAAAAATCAGTAATGCTATAGATAATTTTGAACAGTGAACAATATTGATTTAATGGACATCTGACAAACATTTCACAATGGCTGTGGAAATATTTTCTGATATCTATTTAACATTATTTTCTGATAGGTATTTAGCATTTAAAATTAACTGTATAACTAGCTCCAAAAACTTTTATCAAAAACCAGTGTCATACAGATTAAGATTAACAAAAGAATTAACCTAAATAGTTAAATATAATTTAGACATTTAAAAATGCTCTTCTAAGTAAAAATAGGATCAACAAAATTAAAATGGAATTTGTGATAATAAACAGGCATTTAAAGAAAAACTTATAGACCCTTGTTTACAAAGTAGTAGAAAAATACTTCACAGAAATATATGAGATACAGAAATGTATGAGTTCACTTATCTCAGAGTCTGAGAATAATAATTGAAAATAACCAAACTTAAAGAAAGTAGAATAAAGGTAATTACTGTTTAAAACAATAAATAAATAGATAAATCAAAGCAAAGGGATAAAATATATCAAATAAACAACTTTATCTTTAAGATATGTAAACCCACAAATGATCACTTTAACTGAGCAAAAGAGAAACACCAGGTAATCATTTTTACATGTTCAAGAAAAATTAGTATTGGAGAATTTCAACATTCACTTAAGATAAAAACACTTAGCAAATCAAAAGAGAAATCACTTAAGTTACTAAAGAATCATTAAAATATATATATATATATATATATATATATATATATATAGCTAAATAAATATCTGATAAAAAGTGGGAAATGTCTCTTAAAATTAATTAAGTATAGTCTTTGGCACTGATTTTATACAGCAATGTATAATTGTTGACTGATGCTAAACCTACACACACACACACACACACACACACACACACTAATAAAAAAGTAATATGCTAATTAGACTGGATAGACTGAACGTCTTCCCGTCGTCCTTCTGGACAAAGCCACAGTGGCAGGGGCTGAGGCAGAGGTGGTTAGGGGTGATCAGGCAGGCTGACAGAGTGGTTAGGGGAGATCAGGCCGTCAGGGGAGCATGGTTAGTGGCGATCAGGCAGGCAGACAAAGGCAGTTAGGGGGGATCAGGCAGGCAGGCAGAGAGGTTAGGGGTGATCAGGCAGGCAGGCAGGTGAGTGGTTAGGAGCCAGTGGTCCCAGATTGTGAGAGGGATGTCCAACTGCTGGTTTAGGCCTGAGGGGTCCCGGATTGGAGAGGGTGCAAGCCGGGATTAGGGGCCCCTCCACCCCCTGTGCACAAATTTCATGCATTGGGCCTCTAATATATATATATATATATATATATATATATAATGTAATTTTTCAGAAAAAAGCATTAGCAAACTATTCATTACTGTATGTGCAGAAATCTCAATGTGCTTATAATGGTCTTACATATTTTGTTGCAATTATGATGTCTTTCTAAATTATACTCTTTGTTTTATGAAAATATATAAGAATGCTATTAATTTCCAAAAGTTTTATATTTTTTCACCAACTTTCTCATAGTTTTCTATATCTCTTCAGATTTCTAACTAGACAGTGTAAATCATAGAAAAATATAAAGATATAAATTATCCTCAAAATAATCTATTAGGTTTTTCTTGAAAATAAACCTTATGGAGATTATTCCAAAGTGCACCAGGAAGAGTTTGTCAAGGAACTTGACATGGCTAAAGAAAATTAAATTGAGAGCTGTTGAAGAAAATAGTAATTGACTCTCATTATCTATTTTAATATTTTTCTTCAGCCAAGCAAAAATATCTCTGAAAGTAAAGGAATATTTTTCTGGGTTCTCTTGTAAATATAAGTGGTTAAGAGATCTGTTAAATGGGACATATCATGAAAGTGATAGTGGTGTACTTTACCTCAAGTAATTGTCCTTAAAGACAGAGATCAACCAAAGGACTTGTATGCATGCATATGAGCATAACTAATGGACACAGATGGGGTTGGGGGAGGTGAGGGCATGTGCTGGTGGGTGGGTGGGGGCAGGCAGGGAGGGAGAGGTCAAGGGAGGAAAAAGCAGACATATGTAATACTTCAAACAATAAATAATTTAAATTTTAAAAAAGGGGGAAAAAAAGACAGTATTACTTTTACCCTTTTTTTTTCTTCTTCTCTGTGGCTTGAATTTGGATTCAGTAGCTGGAACTAAACCACAGAGCAGAAGCCAGGTATTGAGTATGGTAGAACTAGGTGGTAAGTCCAAATCCTGGTGAAGCTGATGTGAGTCTTGGCCCATTTACTATACATTTATGTGAAAGAAAAATAAATATATACTTTGTTTAATGCACATTTATTGTGGAAATTTTTTCTTTACTCATAGCTGAATTATATTCTATATAAATGACTTATCTTATAAGATACCTAGAGCTATTATAAAGCAATCTTAATGAAGACTGCATAGTTAGTGCTAAAGCAGGAAAAAAGAACTTTGCTAATGTATACCTGAATCAAATAGGTTCTTAAAGTAGACCTAGGATAAAAACAAAAATATATGTATATTTGAGCTGACATATTGCATAAACAGTGTTATCTATGTATTTAGAAACTGAAACAAATAGCGAATGGGAGGCGTGAAATTATTTGTTAAACACCTTGAAGATATAAAGAATTTTTTAAGTGGGAACTCTCCAAGTTCAGACAACAGCATTTTATTCCTGTTGCTTTGTTATTGCTCTGTTTAGTTATTTAGAGCAGCCCATTTCTCTCATGTAAGCGTTATGACTTATAGAGTGTTGATTTGTCTATCCTTTACTAGCACTATATTTTGTACAAAATATTGATACTCAATAAATATTGACAAAATAGGATTTTTTTCTTTATATGCTGCAGTTCAATAATTATTTTGAGGATGTATTATGATATTTTGTACTAGTATATGTCATCCTTATTGGCTTGTTGACTTGATTAATGTGAATTGTCCTTGAGAGATGACTTATTTCTTCATTTTTGAGTCTTGAAGCCCAAGGACTAGGCTTTGAATTTTAGGAGATGCACTAATGTAATAAAGGATATCCTATGAACCCTCATTTGAGACAGCTTCCTAGGCCTTTAAGCCTCACTCTGTCATATAGTTCTAGATAAACATTTATAATCTACTAAGGGCCACAATGATCCCAAATTTCAATTCTATTTTCAAAGAATAGTAAGGATAAGATGAGAGAAGGATGTTATATTCATGCAAAATAACTGCAGGGGTTTATAATATAGAAACATATAAGTAAAGTGCCAAAATTCTCAATAAATGTAGGGGACATTCGAAGGAATAAGTAGACATGTATATTTATAAATATACTAGAGGTCCACTGCACAAAAATCGTCCACTCGGGGGGGCGGAGTGTCCCTCAGCCTGGATTGCAAGAGGGCGCAGGCCAGGCCAAGGGACCTCACAAGTGCACGATCAGGGCCAGGGAGGGGCATGGGAGGTTGGCCAGCTGGGGAGGACCACAGGAGGGCTCCAGGGAATGTCCAGCCTGTCTTGCTCAGTCCCAATTGGCCCGACCCCAGTAGCAAGCTAACCTACCAGTCAGAGCATCTGCCCCCTGGTGGTCAGTGCATGTCATGGCGAGCAGTTGAGTGACCTTAGCATATCATTAGCATATTACACTTTGATTGATTGAATGGCCGACAGGATGACCAGACACTTAACATATTAGGCTTTTATTATATAGGATTTGATAGAATTTAATAGATAATTATAATTATGAATAACGCAATGAAAAGTTACCACAAACTACTTATTTTCATACATATTTAGAATGTTTGGTACATTGGAAATTATGAAACATTTTATCAAAATTGGAAATAAATGATGAAATACAAAATAGCTTTTAAGTTAAAAATATGAAATTGTGAGTAAAACTATTATTTAATTTCCCCTAATAATATTTTAAGCATATAGCTTATAAACATTATAAAAGTAAGATCTATAACTCTAAAAACTAAAAGTATATGTAAGAAAATTATAGTTGAGATATAATATCTTGTGGCTAACTACTAGGTGTCACCAATATCAGGTCTACCTCATTCTGTTGACATGACTCATCTGTTCATCTATATATTACATCTTCAGCCTTTTGCAGCTATATATAGCCCTGAAACTAAGTTCGGGTCACCCTATGTCTGTTGAGCTTAAGTAATAATTGCCACTTTCAAGACTTGACTTGAACAGTTTTTGTCATGCATTCATGTGATACTGTCTCCCTTTCCACTGTCTCCCATTCCACTGTCTGGATGGTTACAAGAACTAGATTAGCATCTTTTGACTCAAACATGGAATTCAAGTGTTGAGGGTACCAGAACTTACAAATCAATCCCAGACCCTATTCATCAGGATTGTTGAAAGTAACTTTCCATATTGTTTTAATTCACAATATTTTGTGGTCTCTGTCTCCTCTCTTGTTAAAAGAAACTTATTTATACCCAAATTAATACATAACTCAGAGACTATTGCTTACTTTTTCCAATCATTAATAATCACTTAATCTGAAATTTATGCTTTAATTTTGATTCAGAAATACAGTCTCTACATTTTTTCATTCACTTACTTAGAGGCCCAGTGTGTGAAATTGCGCGAGACCCAGAGTCCTGCTGCTGCTGCTGCGGTACCCAGAGTCCCACCACCGCTGCATGTGAAATCGTGAGAGACCCAGAGTCCCTCCCACCACTACCATGGAGCCCAGAGTCCCTCCCACCACTGCTGTGGGACCCAGAGTCCCTCCCACCACTGCTGTGGGACCCAGAGTCCCTCCCACCACTACCATGGAGCCCAGAGTCCCTCCCACCACTGCTGTGGGACCCAGAGTCCCTCCCACCACTACCATGGAGCCCAGAGTCACTCCCGCCACTGCTGTGGGACCCAGAGTCCCTCCCACCACTGCTGTGGGACCCAGCAATGCACCTCCTGGTGACCAGTCATTCGGTCATTCCAGCCACTGGCTTTTTATAATATAGATTTAAAACTTAAACCTGAAATATTGCTTTGTAATGTTTTACCTGAAAAAAAAAATGTAGTTAAATGGGTGAACATGCAAAATGGGTTAAAACAAAGCTAAAATGGGCTGTAAACATTCATCATAAATTCTTTAAGCTGACAGTAGAAAAAGGACAGATATCTCTCATCAACACATGGCTATTAACCACATTACTATTTGTTTATATTGGACTAGAGGCCCAGTGAACAAAATTCGTGCACAGGGGTATGTGTCCCTCAGCCCAGCCTGCACCCTCTCCAATCTGAGACCCCTTGAGGGATGTCCGACTGCCCGTTTAGGCCCAATTCTACTGGGATTGGGCCTAAACGGGCAGTCGGACATCCCTCTCACAATCCAGGACTGCTGGCTCCCAACTGCTCGCCTGCCTGCCTTCCTGATTGCCCCTAACCACTTCTGCCTGCCAGCCTGATCACCCCCTAACCACTCCCCTGCCAGCCTGATTGATGCCTAACTGCTCCCCTGCCAGCCTGTTTGCCCCTAACTGCCCTCCCCTGCAGGCCTGGTCACCCCTAACTGCCCTCCCCTGCAGGCCTGGTCACCCCTAACTGCCCTCCCTTGCAGGCCTGGTCCCTCCCAACTGTCCTCCCCTGCTGGCTTGATCATCCACAACTGCCCTCACTTGCAGGCCTGGTACCTCCCAACTGCCCTCCCCTGCTGGCCATCTTGTGGTGGCCATCTTGTGTCCACATGGAGGCAGCCATCTTGTGTGTTGGAGTGATGGTCAATTTGCATATTACTCTTGTATTAGATAGGATTATTAGATTGGATAGAGGCCTGGTGCATGGGTGGAGGCCAGCTGGTTTGCCCTGAAGGGTGTCCAGGATCAGGGTGGGGGTTCCCTTGGGGTGTGGGGTGGCCTGGGTGAGGGGCCTGTAGTGGTTTGCAGGCTGGCGATGCCTCCTGGCGACCCAAGCAAAGACCCCGGTATCTGGGATTTATTTATCTTCTATAATTGAAACTTTGTAGCCTTGAGCGGAGCCAAGCCTCCTGCTCGCTCCGTGGCTGCAGCCATTTTTGTTGGGATTTATTTATCTTCTATAATTGAAACTTTGTAGCCTTAAGTGGAGGCCTGGTCCTGCCAGGGTGTGCGGAAAGCTTGGCTGCCTTCATTGCCGAGGAAACCCAAGCTTCCTGCTCTCTCCATGGCGGCAGCCATCTTGGTTGGGTTAATTTGCATACTCGTTCCTCATTGGTTGGTGGGCGTGGCTTGTGGGTGTAGCAGAGTAATGGTTAATTTGCATATTACCTTTTATTAGATAGGATAACCCTTAAAAATCTCTTTTTCTAAAACAATTTTCCACTTCTGTTAGCAGTTCCTGTAATTTTCTTAGAAACTGAGCAATGTGGTATATATGAAAAATCCACATAATTAAGGGAAGAAATAAAAATTCATTTCTGATAGAGCTCCCATAACTAAACCTAAAATCACTGATATACCTCAATGTAATTCAACAACTGGGTTGTGGTCGATGTTGGAAGGTATAAAAATGTTAAAGAAAATATACTCTGGCTTTATCCAATTCCTAATTTTTGATTGAGGCCAAAGTACTTTTAAATATTGTTTAAAAGTAATATATATAGACACATATATATGTGTGTATATATATATATATACATATATATATATATACACACTAATAAAAGAGAAAAATGCAAATTGACTGTTCCTTCACGACACCCACCAGCCAATCAGAAGTGAGTACGCAAATTATCCCAACAAAGATGGCAGGTTAATTTGCATGCACAGGCGCCCAGTGGCTGGGGGCAGGATGCTTACGTCGTCTCCATGGCGATGACACAGGTGTTTTGCACCGCCCCAGCTGCTCCGGGCCTCTGGGCAGTATGGGTAGGTGGAAAGGCGGCTCCGGGCCAGAGCAAAGGCTGTGCCAGCAGCCGGGGTAAGGAAGGCCCATTCTGCATGAATCTTTGTGCAACAGGCATCTAGTGTGTGTGTGTGTGTGTGTGTGTGTGTGTGTGTGTGTATTTTGGAGGCCCAGTGCATGAAATTCATGCACGGAGAGGGGTTCCTCTGCCCGGCCTGCAACCTCTCCAATCTGCCAATCTGGGACCCCTCGGGGGCTCTTCGACTGCCGGTTTAGGACCGATCCCTGTGGACATCCTTCTCACAATCCGGGATGACTGGCTCCTAACCCAGTGGTTGGCAAACTCATTAGTCAACAGAGCGGCAAACTGCGGCTCGCGAGCCGCGGTTTGTCGACTACTGTCCTAACCACTTGCCTGGCTGCCTGTCTGATCACCCCTAACCCCTCTGCCTGCCTGCCTGATCACCCATAACCCCTCTTTCTGCCAGCCTGATCGCCCCTATCTTGCTCCCCTGCCAGCCTGATCACCTCTACCTTGCCCTCCGGCCTGCCTGATCACCACTAACCTCTTTGCCTGCCTGCCTGATTGCCCCTAACTGCCTCTGCCTACCTGCCTGATCACCCCTAACTGCCTCTTCCTGCCTGATTGCCCCCAACTTCCCTCCCCTACAGGCCTGATCTCGTCCCCTACTGCCCTCCCCTGCCAGGCTGGTTACCCCCAACTGCCCTCCCCTGCTGGCCTGATCTCACCCCCAACTTCCCTCCCCTGCCAGCCTGATCGCCCCTAACTGCCTCTGCCTCGGCCCCCACTACCATGGCTTTGTCCAGAAGGAAGTCTGACATCCAGAAGATGGCTGGTCAACCCGGTCTAATTAGCATTTTACCCTTTTATTAGTATAGATAGATTATATATGATAGGATTGCTTAAATGTGGGGGGAAAAGCCTTTTTCAGAAGGAGGAGATGCTCTTGGCAGACAAAAACACATAATCCCTATATTTGTACTGATAGCCAGCCATATGCACTATAGTGCCAAACCGGTCATTAAAAAATTGAATCACCTTCTTACACCTTACACCAAACAACTGTTGACCTTAAAACCTCTCCTCAGCCCCCACCTTAGGTTCTGCCTTCTCAGTTCACCCAGATTTGGTTCTGATTGGTTGGTTTCTGTGCCAGTCAGCAACTTCAGGCCTATCTTGGGCCTGATCATAGAGGCGGGGCTGATCAGCAGCCACCACAAGCTGCTGGTAAGCGGGCTGAACTGCTGACCTCTGGGAAAGAGAGAGAGGCTTGGCTGCTGGTGAGGCCCAGAGAGAGAAGCAGGGTCTGATCACCCTCATACTCTCTCTGGGCCTCACCAGCAGCTGCTGCTGCTGCTGATCAGCCCTGCCTCTCTCTATCTTTAAGAGCTCAGCAGTTCAGCCCGCTTGCCAGTTTGATGCGCATCCTGGCATTCGGTCCAGGCTGCTGGTGAGTGGGCTGTACTGCTGACCTCTGGCAGAGAGAGAGGCTTGGCTGCTGTCTGATCACCCTGCTTCTATCTCCGGGCCTCACCAGCAGCTGCTGCCGCTGTTGATAAGCTCTCTCTCTCTCTCTCTCTCTGAGAGGTCAGCAGTTCAGCCGGCTTGCCTGCTGTGCACACAATCTGGTGTTCGGTCAAGCAACCAAATGACTGAACCACTGGTTGACTGGTTGCTATGATGCGCACTGACCACCAGGGGACAGACACTCAACACACAGGATTGGGCTCCCTCCTGTCTGGATCGGGCCTGCAAGAATTGGGCCTAAGCCAGCTATCCGACATTCCCCGAGGTTGACTGACTGCCACCTGGTGGTCAGTACATGTCATAGTGATTGGTCAACCAGTCGACTATCTGCCTCCTGGTGGTCAGTGCACATCATAGCAAGTGGTTGAGCGGCCTTAGCATATCATTAGCATATTATGGTTTGATTGGTTGAACAGCTGACCAGTCGACAGAACACTTAGCATATTAGGATTTTATTATATAGGATTCAAAAACAGAGTTCTATCATGTTCTTCATATGGTGAAAGCTTAAGACAATTTACAAGTGGTAGATTGCACAATTTGCCATATTTCTCTTATGCAAACTCCTTTGCAATGAGACACTGCAGCTCTACCCACTAAAAATAAATTCTACCGCTCCACATATTGAATCTGGGTGGCCTTGCAATTTGTTTTGCCAATAGAATGTAACAAAATCAAAATTACTCATGTTCTGCATTCAGTCCTCAACATCTGAACACTTTTTCTTCTAGAACTCAGCTGAGACAGCATTTGAACAAGCATGGACTATCCTGATAGATGATGAGAGTTATAGGACTGGTTACTCCTATTGCTGTGGTTGATATAATACCAACTAACATATGAATGGGGGCATCTTTGGCCTGCCTCTCTCAGCCATCCTGCACCTGGATGGCAGCTGACCACATACATAAAACAATTCAGCCAAGAATAAAACAATTTATTTTCTGAATCCAGCCAAAATTGCCAAACCACAAAATTGTGAGTAAAATTAATGGTGATTATTTTAAGCTGCTATGTTTGGGCTGGTCTGTTAGGCTGCAATAGATAACTAATACACCACATATTGATATTCCTTTCAAATCATTATTAATCTGCCTCAACTGTTGTTAGTAATTTTTTCAGGTTAGAACTGTATTTTTTTTAATAAATTTTTTCTAAACAAGTGTATAGTGTAATCCTTGACTGGACCCAGATTTGAAAAAAAATCACTGAGCATGACATTACTGAGATCCTCAAACAAGAAAAAAAATGGTTTTATGAGGAATATCAACAATATTCTGATTATGTAGGCAGTTTTCTTGGATATGTCCACTGCACTAATCCTGAATAATTAAGATATTTATATTTACTTTAAAATAATTATTTTTAAAATGTAAGAAAAGCAAATATAGAAAATATTTATAATTGTTAAATCTGGATGTTGTACAGTGTTAAACCATTTTAAATATTTTTCATGTTTGAATTTTTTTACTAAAATGTCTTTTTAATAGGTTGCTCTTCTCTCTATTGACAATGATGTTTATTGCTAATAAGTCCTGATTCACATGCCAGCTTCCGAATTTCCAAACTGGAACATATAAGTCGACTCTATCTAGACTCATATCCAAATGGTTGAATGAGAAATGCCAATAACCAGGGAGTGATTAAAATGACATATTCAACTTCCGTTTGTTTATGCTAGCAAAATCTCTCTATATTAAATTTCAATTGCTTATGTTCAAATGACAGATAGAAGGAAATCAAACATCTAAATTTTGTAGGTATAATTCATTGTATTTCTTTCTTCCCCAATTACAAATAATCCTCATGATCCAATCAGATCTAGTGGACCTTACTCTCAATGCTTTTAAAACACCAAGTAACTACAAAAATCTTAGTATACCTTGCATTTGGATTAAAGAATGTAATGAGAAGGGAATACTCTTTGTCTCATACACTTACTAGAACTTATTTTAAGCATGAAATGTAATATGTGTTAAATGTTTAGCCAAGTGATTGGAATATTAAGCAAACACTAAACAAAGCAAAGTCATTACTTTCAAAATTAAGTCTATATCATGTGATCACTTGATTCATTTAAACATATTCTTTAAAAACTATGATGTGTAGGAACTATTTAAGAGTTTGCTAGAAAATTCTGGAGTAATAAAAAGCTTTTGTCCTTAGAATTTTCTCACAAATATCTAATACTAAACAGGATTCGATAATTTTAGAATAACATGCCAATAAAATACCATCAGGTTGTATTTGAAGAGACATCCCCAAAGCCCCATTCTGAACCAATTGCTTTTTTACCTTCCTTTCTTCACCGCTTTGCTAAAGTACCTCAGGTCTAAAAACTATTTTGTCATTTATGTATGTATTAGTCTTCTTTGATTCTCTAAAGGCTTGCACACAGAGCATAGCTGTTTCAAAGCCAGGTGAAAAAACTGTTTAATTTCTTATATATTAAGTAAAATGGTTAGACTGAGTAATTGTTAAGGTATTTCTCTGATGCAAAATTCCAACATTTTCAGAAAATTGAAAAAAGCTGTGGTAAATGGAATTATCTTAAATAGTGAAGAGGTGAATGCAAAACTTGGCTCTGCTTTTTGATATATGGGTCATATTTTGAGAGTCCCGTGTGCCTTATCAATAAAATGAAGATGGCACCCTAAAAGTTTGAATTAAATGAGAGGTATTTGTAGCAACAGTTTGTAAACTATATGATGTCAAGCAGATAAGAAATCATATACTGTTGTTATCATGATATGTAAGAAATGAATAAAAATAGGCACAGAAATTGTGGGATTAGTAAGGAAACCATGAGCTTGGCCAAGCCAACACTGTGATTAGCATAACTCGGGGAAGGAGACCTATAAAGTATTATATATTATAGAAAGCTTTAAATTCTGGGGTATATAATTTTATGTGAGTAAAAAGTGATAACTTTTGTTTGGTTTAGTGGAGAAATAATCAGAGTTGAACATAAGAATTATTAAGCTAGCAGCAATAAACTTAGTATGTTTGTTTGGAAAAAGGAAAAAAATAACTTTAAGGAACTTTGCAGAAGTAGAAATTTTCAGGCTTGGCGGGCAAATCCATGCAGAAGCATTAAAAATGTAAATAAAACTTTTAAAGCTAGATATGTTTGAAATTATTTGTACAATCTGACAATGAAAAATATCCTGGCCATTGCAGAACAGAGTAAGTGAAAGAATATACAAAGATTATAAATTGCCATAATTATTACTGAATCTATATAAACAGGTTGTTAATTTTGTACAAATTCATAGAAATCTATAATTTAAGTTTATAAATTAATGGAAATAATCTCTGAAGTAATGTTTGTATTCAATAAATGTAGTAATTATATGTAACTTAGTTAAATACAGATAATGAATAATAACTCCATAAAATATTTACAGACCCAATAGTTTGCCTTTCTTTGAATTCTCTATTATAATGAATACAATGTTACATAGCTAAAGAGAAATTGAAATATATACATCCAAAAGTGATAATTATAAATTTTTATAAAATTGAGAGAGTAGCTCACAGGTGTGGCTCAGTGGTTGAGTGTCAACCTATGAACCACGAGGTTGCGGTTTGATTCCCGTCAGGGCACATACCTGGGTTGCAGGTAGGATCCCCAGTAGGGCACATGCAGGAGGTAGACAATTGACAATTCCCTCGTATCATTGACTAGAGGCCCAATTCATGAATTTGTGCACCAGTGGGGTCTCTTGGCCTGGCCTGCAGGACTGGGCCGAAACCCACTCTCTGACATCCCCCGAGGGGTCCCAGATTGCAAGAGGGTGCAGGCCAAAGGACCTGCACCCTCTTGCAGGTCTGATTGGCCAAAGGACCCCACCAGTGCACAATCGGGGCTGGGGAGAGAAGCAGAAAGTTGGCCAGCTGGGGAGGGACTGTGGGAGGGCTCCAGGGTGTGTCCAGCCCTTCTCTCTCAGTCCCGATCAGCCAGACCCCAGCAACAAGCTAACCTACCAGTCAAAGCGTCTGCCCCCTGGTGGTCAGTGCATGTCATAGTGAGAGGTGAGTGGCCTTAGCATATCATTATCATATTATGCTTTGATTGGTTGAATGGATAACTGGACACTTTAGCATATTAGGCTTTTATTATGTAGGACTAGAAGCTTGCTGCATGAAAATTTGTGCACTGGGGTGGGGCGTTTCTCAGCCTGGCCTGCCCACTCTCACAGTCTGGGAGCCCTCAGGGGATGTCCTCTGCAGGAGGCTACCGGACCGATCAGAGGAAGGCACCACTGCCCCCCTCACCCCACTGCTGCTGCCACTGCTGGCCGCTGCGACTGCCAGCCCTCTCGGCCCTCACTTCTTAGTGCTGGCCCCACCCCCTGCCCACTGGTGGGTGGGGGTTGATCTGGGCCAGGCCGGCTGTGGGAGGGGCTGTGAGAGGTTGAGGCACAGCAGGTTGCAACTCGTCCATCTTCTGCAGAGACATGGTGCCTGGACCAGGCCCGTGCAGCTGCCTCTGTGGCTGCCTCTGCAGAAGGGGTCATGGTGGTGGACTGGACTGCGCCGCCACCTTTCCTTTCCTGCACCACTGGCCCTCAGCTCTCACTGCTGCCGTGGCTTTGCGTGGAAGGTTTATCAGGTCTAATTAGCATATTACCCTTTTATTAGTATAGACTAGAGGACCAGTGCATGAATTTGTTCATGGGTGGTGTCTGGCTGGCCCATCCCAATTAGGGCAGATTGGGTCCAGGCCTGTCAGGAGGAGGAGACGGCCGGAAGTTGGCCAGCCGGCGTGCCGCAATCAGGGCCCAATCAGATGCCGGGCTGGCTTGGGGAGGGACCAAATGTGATTGGCCATGGGCCCTGCCCCCAACTAGGGGGGGGGCTGATTGGGGGCCAGAGGCCTGGGGGAGGGGCCATGGGTGATTAGCCAGCTGGCCCTGCCCCTTTTCCCGATTGGGGGGGAGCTGGTTGAGGAGAGGGGCTGCAGGCCGATTGGGGTGGTGGGGACCTATCGGGGGTGGGGCTGGCTGGAGTGGGGAGAGACCACAGGCAATTGGCCGGCTGGCCCTGCACCTGATTAGGGTGGGGAGGCTGATCTGGGAGTGGGGCTGGGCAGGAAGAGGGGCTGCAGAAGGTTAGCCTGCTGGCCCTGCCCCCTATTGGGGTGAGGGGCAATCAGGGGCAGGGCTGGCTGTGGGCCAATTGGGGTGTTGGGGGCCCATCAGGGGCAGGGCCGGCTGGGTGAGGAGCTGAAGGAGGTTGGCCGTGGGCCCCACCCCTGATCGAGACGATTCGCTGGCCACAGTGGGCATCATAGCAACCAGTCATTCTGGTCATTACAGCGTTATGGTCACTGGCTTTTTATATATATAGATGTTTCTATCTCTCTCCCTTCCTCTCTGAGATCAATAAAATCAGTAAAATATTTTTTAAAGAAATTGAGAGACAATACTTATGAAAGTGAGAAAGTAGATAACAAATTACTGAAAATTACAGAAAATTGATAAACAGTAAAAATGTTTCATAAAGTCTAATTCATAATCATAAAATCATGTGCATTATTGATTAACATGAAAAGTGAAAATGAAGTAAAGCCGTGATTTTATAGTCCTGGAATATAATAGTACACCTGAAAAATTTGTTAATTACTTTACCTCAAATATTAACTACTGAAATATGCTATATTTTTCTTTTTCTTGTCTACATAAAAATCAACTTCATTCATATTCCACTTTTTCTCTGTGAAAAAGAAAATAAAACATTTTTGTACAATATATTATTGAAATTTCCATACAAAAAGTGATACATTTTATGTTATATAACCAAAAGTTCCATATGTCTGTTTATTGAAAATTTGTCCAAATAAAATTCTCCACTCACTGTGGCACTAAAATAAGTAAGTAAATAAATAAATAAAGGCAATTAACTCACATTCATTATTTTCCCTCACAAATTGTAAATATTTCCATGATCAAATCACAGTGCCATTTCATGATTTAGAATAAAAGAAATATTCTGTTAGTAATGACTAGAGTTGTCATATACTAGTCTGACTGTTGTGCTCTAGTCAAACTGTTGTGCATGATTGGTAATAAAAAATGGAAAATTTTTCTAGTACTCTCCTACCCTCCCTCCAACTTTTTCCCTCCTCACTATGTGTTCTGAATTCTACATTCATAAAAATATTAAGAATTTCCAAAATCATAGCACAGAAAAAAATCTTTCCATTATTTTCTAAATTGAAGATGTCACCCTGTTCAATAAATATATTTGATGTAAATAAAGAATATCCTTTCAAGTACAACTCATGGAGATGTGTAACATTAAAATGTGCTGTGTATGGCAGTGTCTGTCCATACATTACTGAGTAAAGCACTACTGCACAATGTATAGATTTTGATTTGAAAAAGCATAGAATGATCTGTGTCTCCTAGATAAAACTTCAGCAGCTTAATAACTGACAGCATGTTGCTAAACTTGGCTAATCATCAAATTTCTTAGTTTTTAACCTGGTATAATGATAGTTGTCACATTACAAAGTAATTGTGAGATTTAAATTAATGATCTATAACACCACAGTTTGAACATACTAAATATTCAGTGATTATTTGGTATATTTTTAAGTACTAAAATGGCCTTTTATCCCACACACTACAAAGCAATAGCACTCCATATATATTAACTGAATAACACTATTATTCAATTAAATTCAATGTCAGGCATTGTCTATTTAAACCCAAAATACCTTTATGTAATATTTGGAAACTTCTTCCTCACAGATTATCACCTAATACGATCCATCTGTAAAATGAATATAACCTCTCTGAAATTTTGTATTTCCCTCTATGTTATAGTTTAATTAAGAAAACATGAAATTTGTGTATGACTTTGGTGTGCAAAATGCCCCTTCCTTCAGGCTACAAAAACCTAGGATAAGCATCAAATAATTGCAGATATCTTTCTTCTGGTCAACCTTCCTTGTTGACTTTTTATTGAATCCAGCAATGTCAATATTCCCTTTTTAAGTTTACCTCAAAGGGATGTATCAAGAATTATCATCCCCGAACAAGTGTCCCCATAAGTCACCTCTATTTCAGATTGCTGGGGTGACCAGCTTCATCATCTAATGTGTACACGTGCAAAATAGTGCAAATGAACCAGAGAATTCTACTGTGTTTCTGCCAGCTCCATCCATCAAAATATTTCCATTTGAATTTTCCACCTGCTGAACTGATTGCTCTCCTCCCACTGCTGTTCCCAGAAGAAACCTTGCATTTAAGCCAAAGCTGAAAGAATCCATCTGGCATCCTAATTTCTTCATTTCTTTTTTGATCCCCATGACCTACTTTGTTTCAGGGCCACACTCCAACTACAGTAATTTGTTTTCTAGTTCTCACAGATTTTTTTTTAAATGTCAATGAGGAGCAATAGAGAAAATATGCCCTTCCCAGGGGAGGGGGTCCAAACTTTTCTGGAACAGATTGCATTTGCCATCGGTGCATCCTTCCATTGATCTATCCACCCATTTATTCATCTATCAGTTCATCACAGGGGACTCCATTCATCAACAAATTAACTCCCCAATACTTAGCAAATCTTATTCTCTCAGTATACAATATTGTCTTAGTTTCTGAGGGGTTGGGGGTGGGGGGGGATACAGGAACCAAACTATTAACCACATTAATTAACAATATCTGAAAACATTTATTATTCCATTATGAAGATGGATAAGCCCTGCCTAATAATGACCAAATAGAACCTATGGTGTTATGTGACTTAAAAATGTGGGCAAGGGAAAGTAAATTTTATGTGAGATTAACCAGTGGGTTTGACACTTCTGAGAACATTCTCTAAAGAACAGATCAAAATGATTAGTATGAATAAATGAGTATTTAAGTTCCAAGGCACAGTGAGAAGAACAAGATCTATTGGTTTAATTTGAAAAACCATGAACTTATATCTCCTATTCTTCTCTTCTATGTATTCAGTTAGTAATTGGGCATTCCCTGGCATGTATTAAAACTCAGCAAAGAGCCAACAAAATCAGGCTTAGCTATTCTTAGAAAATAAAAACATCACCTAAAGTAATTATAAAATTGAAATAGAGAAACTTCTTACTATTTACAAAATGCAAATGAGCACTGTAAGAATTATTCAGTTAATTATGCAAAAGTATTTATTTTGTATATTCTCATAAAATTCTGCTATTTAAATATCCTTGACTCTAGCAAATATTATTTTTTAAATACCTTTTCAAGTGACAAGATATTTCCATAGCACAACTTTATGTCACAGCTTTTTAGTGATTTAAAAAATATATTTCTTATCTCTCATCAAACAACCCACAGTTTGGCTATTCATTGCTTGTATTGCCTTGAAGTTTTTTTTTTTTTTTTTTTTTTTTTTTTGAGTTGCCTCAAAATGCCTTATGAAGATGTTAAACATTTTATCTATATTCATGGTCTTTAAAAATAAATAAATAAAGTTAGATATTAGATATGAGCTGTGAAATGTTATTTAAGAACGTTTTCTTTTCATAAAGGTATGCTAATTTATTTTTCATTATTTGGTGACTCAGAATGGTTTTGAAGTGTACAACTTGTACATTATATTTTAAAAATTATACCTGCAAATTTTTTTCAGTATTTCTTCATAATTTATTCAGTTTATTGTATGGCTAATTTTTACTGGGTTATTATAGTCTATGCAGTTAAAGATTATTCAGAGCCACTATATTTTGGAAATTCAATATTTGTCAACAACTGCTCAGTCAGTATACTCCTGCCTTCCATGTGGTTTGTGTGGTTGTTTTTATCTTCTTCTCAGGTAATATTCTAATTTAGGGATGGTCTAAATAATACCAAGGAATTTGGAATATATGTTGTGTTATTTTTGCTCACTGACCCTATCAGAACTCATGTTTTCTACTCTTGCCACTTCATTGTCCTCCTTACACCCTAGACATATTCTTCTTTTAAGGCCTTTGCACTTGCTGTTTCCATACTCCTGTCCACAGGTATGCAAGTGACTTATTCTCCCACTACCCTAGGTTTCTTCTCGATATTCATTTCGTCAATAAGTCTTTTCCTGAGCAAAGTATAAAATACAATAGTAAATGCCCTTTCCCCCAGCACTCATTCATTATGATTCATTTTGCTTCATAGCAATTAATGACATCTGGTATTTTATCTATTTACTTCCCTGTTTATGGCCAGTCTTTCCCCAAAGTAAGAAATGAGGCAGGAAACGTTAGTTATATTCTTTGCTACAGCCTTAGCACCTAGAAGAGTATCTGGCACATAGTATGTGCTCAATAAATATATGTTGAAAAAGTAAATGAAAAAGAAAGAAATTAATGGTATTGGACAAAAAGCTGTTCCTAAAGTGTTAACTAAAATTTTTATTGGTAGTTCATCTCATGGTAAAATTGCGTAACATGTAATGAACCTAAAGTAGTCATATTTTAGTGCAAAAAATTAAAATTTAAAAGCTATCAAGACTACATTATAAAATTTCCAAAAGCCTCCTAATATTTAAATCCAAAAAGGGGGGATAGTAGAAGAATATCATGTAAGGAAAAATATCCTGTAAGTAAATTACATCTAGAAAATGTTTACTTTAGAAAATTAACTTTCATTTGTAATGCTAACAGCAAGACACCCATGAAAAACACACATGGTGTCAAAACAAGCCAAAGGAAAATCGTTTGGGCAAAAAAATGAAAAAGGATCCCAAGTCAAATTTATAGAAAAGATTCCTTTATTAACTTTTGGTCGAGAATATGTTTGTATATTTTCAGAAAACAACTCCAAGACCATGTGGATTCCTGTAACAGAGAGGAATTGCTCCAGCCATGAAGACAGAAGAGAAACAGTCCAGAGATGGAAGACGCTGACAACGCCTTGCCATACTAGCAGTCAGCAGCTGTGCATCCCTGCAGGTTGCCCAGGACCAAACCAGAGAGGGTCGGACCTGCATTACCACCATCTGTCCACCATCCAGAACTGAAATATCATTGCTGACATGTACACATAAGGAACTGTTTGACATTGAAATTGGGACTCAAAAGAACTGTTGGCCCAGAAAGAAACTCACTACATACTGATTCATTTACCTCTCAGCATAACCATTATTGCTTGTCTCATTTTCGGTTCTTGTAAGTGTATTTCTAGTATCACATGATCTCCCTCATCTGGGGGAAATAATGAACAACATAAACTGATAAACAAAAACAGACCCGGAGACAGGGAAGCATTGATCAGACTGTCAAACCTCAGAGGGAAGGTAGGGGAGGGTGGGGGTAAGGGGGAGAGATCAACCAAAGGACTTGTACGCATGCATATAAGCCTAACCCGTGGTCACGGACAACAGGGGGGTGGGGCATCTGTGGGGAGGGGTTTGGGATGGGAATGGGGGAATGAGGACAAATATGTGATACCTTAATCAATAAAGAAATTTAAAAATAAATAAATACATAATAAAAGTGAAAAGGATTTGACATGAATCTAGTTTCTGATTCATCTGCTGTTTGTATCCACAGTCTTGGCCTCTTTATTTCTTCTTCCATAACATTTGCTCTCAACTGGGCTTCTGTCCCTTTCAGTTGCTCCTGGACTGTATCATATGTGCTCCCATAATGTTCTGGGGAGGCAAAAGTTTGTACTGCTAATTTCCAGACCTATGCAGGGCCAGCATTTCAGGAAAAGTCTTGCTCTCTTTTGAGGATAAGTTTTTGCAATTGATACACAATCTCCTTCTCACTGATGTTTTCCCTGCAATTATGCTCCCAGAGATTTTTGTCTTTTGCAGCCTAGGATACAAGGTATCAAGATCTAACAGAAATTGATTACATTAAACTTCAAAACCATGCAAGCCAATTATGAGTGTTTCTGCCTGGTGGCAGGTTTAAAAGCAACTACTTTACTTATTTTGTGTTTAGTAACCCCTGGGGTCAACTGTCTCATTCTTACTACAACTCTATAAATGGGTATCTTGGGCAAATTCTTTGTGCTCTGATTTGCACATCTATAAAAATTGGATTCTTATGCTAATTCCCAGAGCTTCTTCAAAGATTAATTGATAAATATGTGTGAAGCTCTTAAAATAATACCTGTCACATAATACATGCAATAAATGTCAGTTATTACTAATAACTGAATTTATTTATTTATGAAAAAGTTCAGACATTTTACGGTATAATTCTTATTCTGCTTTAAGTTGAAGCACCTGTCACTGGGTAATCTTTAGGGAAACAGAGTCTGAGCCACATTTTTCTTGGTCTTCTTGCCACTCAGGCACCAGTAGTATGTGGATTTAAATAAACAGGGATTATAAGAGGTAAGATAAATAAAAATTTTTTTGTCACATAAATGTAATAAAAATGGAAGATTAAGAAATAACTATATATAGAGGTCCTTGATGCTTTTTTAGTACCAAATATTTAAACTACCAAATTACCCCCAACTCCATTGCTTCTTCAAGGATTGGGGGCCTAAATATATCATCTACATGAGCTGTATCATCTGCTATTCTGTGCATTATTTTATTGGTAAAAATACATGGTTTGTAAAAACTTGTAAAATGCCATGACTAAAATCTGTAAAAATTCCCCAGTTGTATATCTTACACAATCATTCTACCCAGTTTACTATGTGGTAGGCATGGCAGAGGATAGGAAAAAGGTTGATTGCTTGTAATTTTGTAATGGGGCATTTAGAACAGCAGAGAATTCACTGAATCTAGAGCATTCTTCAGTTATCTTATATTAGGAATATGAATAAATTAACTACTATTAAGTTCCTTGTACCAAAAACAAACAAAAACACACACACAAAAACAAAACAAACAAACAAACAAAAAAAACACAGTGTTCTTGTTTATGTATTGTAAGCATTGCTGCCACTGAAGGCCATTAATAGAAAACCTACCTCCCCGTATTATTTTCTAAAACTGGCCCCATGTAAATATCAGAAAAGTGTGGCAAGGCATCAGTAGGAAGCAAATTTCAGCAAATGGTGCTCCAGAAATCCCAAAATCTCCACTTAGTGTGAGCTTCACCCAAATCAAACAGTTAACAGGAGGGCCATCCGTGCGTCCTCTCGGAGCCAAGCAGTCCCGCCTTAGCAATGACAGCTGCGTGTGTTCAGGCGAGGGGTGGCATCGGTGCTGTGCGTGTAGTGTATATTTTCTCTGGAAATGCTGAGTGTGGTCCGTTCAGGCTGTTATGTTTTCTGATGTGGCACTATATCGACACTAGAGTACAATATTTGGAAAGCTATTGCTTCCACAGCTTGCACTGATTTATTCTTCTTTCTGTTTGGAGGCCTTTGTACTAGCTCAAACCTGAATGTCACATGTAGCAACGTAGTGGAGGACTGTTTATCACTACTTTAAGCCACATGCTATTGTAGCATTTAAGGTTGTTTTGTTAACTGGAATTGGATTATGGTTTACAAAAAGACATTTCAAGAGATTCAAATAAATGAAATAATTCCATGAAAAGCTTCAGTCATGGTTATATCTAACCTTCTCAGAACCGTGAAAATAATAATAATCATTAAAAAAAAAATTCGGAGGAAGATTGTAAAACTTAATACTATGTTCTTTGGGCCCTAGCTGGTTTGGCTCAATGGATAGAGCGTCGGCCTGCAGACTGAGGGGTCCTGGGTTTGATTCTGGCCAAGGGCACCTGCCTGTGTTGCGGGCTCGATCCCCAGTAAGGAGCGTGCAGGAGGCAGCCAATCAATGACTCTCTCATCATTGATGTTTCTATCTCTCTCTCTCCCTCTCCCTTCCTCTCTAAAATCAATAACATATATTTAAAAAAATATGTTCTTTGGGCAGGGTTTAATAAAGTATATGATTTCAAAAACTCTTTTTATCCAAAATAAAGTAGACTTCTGTATAATGTTAGACAATTTCCTTTTTCTTTAAAATATAAAATTACTTTAAAAAATAGAAAGAAATCCACGAACCATTCCTTTTGGAAGCAAATAAGACATTTTCTAAAAATTAAGAAAAGAAATGTGGCTAGGAGGGAGTCTAGGCACCATCCAGTCCTCAATTTCCAAAGCTCCATATTTTACAGAATCTACCTGTGTGAAAATTACATCCTCTCAATAATCCCTGAATCCAGGGAGTAAAATAAAATAATTCATTTTACTAATATAATTGACTTTGATTAAAATTATTTCCATGAACCAGGATAATTAACCCATAATTATCAATGCCTTCCCTAAAAAAGTGTTTATTTTATCAATACCTGCAGTTCTCTTTAGAGGGTTTTGCATGCAGAAAGAGGAGTTTTTAGGGACAAATTCAGATAATTGCTATAGTCAGCTAAATTATTAGCTTTCAATTTTAGCTTTCCAAATATATATTTTTATCAAGCTGGTTATATAATTCAATATTAAAATTGATTATTGCTTTATGATCACACATTTTTCATTATGTATGAAGCATTTGGCAGGTGAGTAATTATTATGTTTTGATTTAATAAAATCAGATGCATGTGTGGGTAGTCAATTCATTATGGTCTCATGATTTATCTTATTATAAGGTTACATTTAAAACATTACATTCAAATCAAACTGCCTTCAGATTCAGTTTTACTGAATCAGGATAAATGCTATTCATGGAAACAGTAGGATTAGATGGTCATGAGAGAAAATCATAAAAAAGCAACAACTATGCATCAGTAAATAGCATACAGTCAATAGGTGAGTTTCATTTCATGTGGTTCTAACTTTAAATTATGAAGTGGTTGCAATTTCAGCTTTGTTCTTAAACAGAAACAGATGTCATCATTTTAATTCATTAATATTTTTAAAGTGAACTTATTGTCAGCGTACTTATCAGTAAGTTAATGTGTGTGTGAAATAATGTAAAAATAATTGATGTTCTAGCCTGTTTTGCTCAGCGATTAGAACATTGAATACAGACTGAAGGGTTACTGGTTGGATTCTGCTCAGGGGCACATACCACATACCTCGGTTGCAGGCTCAATTCCTGGCCCAGGCTGGGCATGTGCGGGAGGCAATCAGTAGATATATCTCTCTGGCAATGATGTTTCTCTGTGTGTGCGTCTCTTCTCCTTCCTTCTATTCTCTCTAAAAAAATTAATGGAAAAAATATCCTTGGGTGAGGAATAATAAAAATAATAAATAAAAGTAATCACTACTAAACATGTCACAGTATACTTAACAATGTGATAACACATAAAATTAAAATTTTTATTTTTATTTTTATTTTTATTTTTTTTTAAGCCCAAGAGAGGACTACACCCCACTCTGGCCTTGCTATCCCTTTTATTAAGATTATGGGATACACCCATAGCCTTTAGGCAGGCAATTCCAATAATAGCCAATCAGCAAGAATTTATATAAGACTAACAGGTGGAGGCTGCTTCAGCTACCAATGTCTCAACTAAACAGTGGGTGATTAGCTCTGACCTTTCAGAGCCTTCCAGGTTCCCTGTCCATATCTTTAGTGAGGACAATGGGCAGCTTCCAGCATCTCCCCAGTTTCTTTTCTTTAAAAAATCTTGCATCTGAAGACTAGAAATAAACATATAAGAACAAAAAATGAGACAAGCAATAATGGTTATGCTGAGAAGCAAATGAATCAGTCTGTAGTAAGTTTCTTTCTGGGCCAACAGTTTTTTGAGTCCCAATTTCAATGTCCAACAGTTTTGAGTCCCAGTTTCAATGTCAAACAGTTCCTTATGTGTACATGTCAGCACTAATATCTGGATGGTGGACAAATGGTAGCAATGCAGGTCCGACCCTCTCTGGTTTGGTCCTGGGCAACCTGCAGCGATGCACAGCTGCTGACTGCTAGCGTGGCAAGGCATCGTCAGCGTCTTCCATCTCTGGACTGTTTCTCCTCTTGTCTTCGTGGTTGGAGCAGTCCTGTCAATTCCTCTCTGTTGCAGGAATCCATATGGTCTTGGAGCTGTTTTCTGAAAATATACAAACATATTCTTGACCAAAAGTTAATAAAGGAATCTTTTCTATAAATTTGACTTGGGATCCTTTTTATTTTTGCCCAAACGATTTTCCTTTGGCTTATTTTGACACCATGTGTTTTTTTCCATGGGTGTCTTGCTGTTAGCATTACAAACTTACAAACTAATTCTTTGAATGTTTGGCAGCAATTTAAAAAGGACATGAAATGATTTAATCCCTTCCACTGTGTAGAGGGCCCCCTGGGAAGGCACTTGAGCATTCTATATTGGCCCCTCTTGCCCTTTTTGCCAAGAGGGACCCTCTTCTCACAATCCAATTGCCCACAGCTGTTGCCTGAGCTTTCTGTTCATGCTGAGCATGAAGCCTCGTGGTGGCTGGTACCATGGATCTGTCTCTCGCCCAATGGTCTGAGCTGGGCCCTCCCTGGAGAAGAAACCTGGGTTCCCCAAGATATATGATCAGTGCCGGGGCCCCTCCAGCAGGCGAGGGGATCCCAAGGCAGATGCTGGGCGTGGAGGCCACGGGGGCATAGGCTACCAAGGAGACAGAACTGAACCTCACATCACCCTGCTTGGCCCCGGAGGATGACTGGTTAGCCAGAGATAAGTAAGATGCCTCAAGGAAGGAACAACCTATGACAGGCACAGTCGTAGAGGGGCCATCAGGAGAGAACTTGGGGGTCAACAGAGGTGGGGCACAGACCCTCACACCCCCCAACTTTGCAGGGGCCTGAACCCTCACCTCTTCTGAGGGAGGTCTCCTGCCCCCATGGCTGCTTCGCTTCCCACGCCCAGCTCAGATCCGGACCCAGGTAACAGACAGAGACTTGGCTGACCACAGCTGCCCTATATCTAAATCCAGCCTAGCACCAGGAATGCTCAGGGCCTACTCAAGAATGCAAATAATCCTTTCCACTAATATTTACAAGGTAAACTAAGATTGTTGTTAGAATATTAAATTTGACAGTAAAATAGTAGTCAAGTTTTCAGATTAATTTAAATTGGCTAATTGAAATAAGTAAATATTCAAGAAAATTTAATTGTACTGGACAAAAAGCTGTTCATAAAGTATTAACTAAAATTTCTATTGGTAGTTCATCTCATGGTAAAATTGCTTAACATGCAATGAACCTAAAACAGTCATATTTTTGTGCAAAAAATTAAAATTTAAAGTTATCAAGACTGCATTATAAAATTTCCAAAAGCCTCCATTAATCAAAAAAGGGGGGATAGTAGAATAATATCATGTAAGGAAAAATATCCTGTAAGTAAATTACATCTGGAAAATTTTTACTTTAGAAAATTAAAATTAAAATTTTAAAATGGTATGTCTTTACTTTTCAAAAGTGATCAGTATTAACATCTTAAAGTTTTTTTAAGGACCCATAATATGCATAGAACACCAGAAAATATTAAGTACTTAATGTTTCATGGCTTTGTCCATCCTTCTTACACAGGTCAGGGAGAAAATCATGACTTATATATTACAATGTCCAATCACAAGTCAGGGGATATGAACTTGGAGATATATTGAACTAAAACAGAAGAAGCAGAAGCCATGATACATCAGTTTTACAACAACAGTTAAAACATGTTTTTAAATCCTTACGAGGCTTAAAAATAAATCTCTGTAAAAACACTCCCACCATCACAGACTGCGAAGTCTTTTAAGAAATATGATCTGTACTTGAGGGGTCAGAAACAATCAAACAAGTTTAAAATTGCCTTTACCTTATAATCCTTTGGTCCTAATCTTGCCTTAATGCCTTTCACCTGCCCCATATGTTAGGTGGAGCTTAGGCCTATGTTTGAAAACAATGAAGCTTGATTTTTATGTTTTTCTCCTATAATTTTTTTAAGCCTCTTATCTCATGATAAACAAGTGAATCTCTCTATGCTGCACTTTCTTTGACTAACAAATGCATTTAAGTTGTATGAAATATTTAGTTCACCTGAAAAGAAATAAAGTGATTTTATTATGAGCATATTTTCATTTACTTTTCAATATTTTCAAGGTTTTCATATTTTCTATAATAAATAATAAATAGTATTGTTTTCATAATTAAAAGTCAACCCTAACTGCTCTAAAAAATAAAGGCTTTTTAAAATGTCAATCCAATTTTAAATTGAAACAAAATTTTAAATTAAAATTATGAAAAAACTTAGTGTAGTATTGAAATCTGGCACAATAAATGCTTATGTATGACTCAAGAGAAGGGAATTTACTTTCTGCTCTGATCTCTATTAAACTCTCAGTCTCTGAACATGAGTATGTTTGAACAAAAAATGTGTGGAGCATCCTGGGTTGGTTATAAGTTGACCAAATGTTGAGAATAGAATATTTATTTACTGACTAAAGACTAATATGTCTTATTTTATTAGTCAAGTATAAATTCTAATGCATTATCCCAAAATCTAAATGTCCATGAATCTTACCTTTGTTAGGTGACAATGCTACAATAATGAAGTATTTGAAAAGAGAAAAAAAATAATTGCTTAGAGAACATTCTTTATGTTATTGATCATTCCTAAAGTATATATTGTCCTATCATATAATATTTTTATTCTATTTGGGTATATCAATGCCACTGCATATGCTTAGATGTAAAAACATACTTATGCATAAAATCCAATTATATGAAGAAATGATTTGTAAATTGAGAATGAGACAGAGATACTGACTTTCTCTCCTATGCTTCTGTCAAGAAGAACATGACTGGCTAAGCCTTAATCCTAGGAGAAGGATGAAAGATATGTGGAATAGAAATGTATCAGTTGAGCTGTCCAGACGGATTAGCTCATATCAGCAGACATTCAGGTGGCCCAAAGACATATGAGTAATTACCAAAAAATAAATTGTTTAAGCAACTGGTTTGTTATATAATAAAAACACACTAATGTAAAGAAACATACTTTAAAGAACCCCAAACTCCCAATATTTGACTTTTAAAGTGATAAATCTAGCAGAAATTATCCTATAATATAATACAGGTAATATGCAAATTGACCATCATGCCCTCGCACAAGATGGCCGCCCCCACATGGTCACAAGATGGCCACTCCCATGTCATCACAAGATGGGTGCCACAAGATGGCTGGCAGGGGAGGGCATTTGGGGGCGACATGGCTTGCAGGGAAGGAAGGGCAGTTGGGGGGGACCAGGTCTGCAGGGGAGGGCAGTTAGGGGCAACTGGGCTGGCAGGAGAGGGCAGTTAGGGGCGATTGGGCTGGCAGGGGAGCAGTTCCAGGGGTGGGCAAACTTTTTGACTCGAGGGCCACAATGGGTTCTTAAACTGGACCGGAGGGCTGGAACAAAAGCATGGATGGAGTGTTTGTGTGAACTAATATAAATTCAAAGTAAAGGAGTGGAGTGGAGAGCAAGAGAACCGGATAGAACAGCCGGATCCGGCCCGCGGGCCATAGTTTGCCCATGGCTGAGTTAGGTGTTGATCAGGTTGGCAGGGGAGTGGTTAGGGGGTGGTCAGGCTGGCAGGCAGAAGCGATTAGGGGTAATAAGGCAGGCAGGCGAGCAGTTGGGAGCCAGCAGTCACGGACTGTGAGAAGGATGTCCAACTGCTGGTTTAGGCCCGATCCCTGTGGGCCCTATCCCTAAACCGGCAGTGGGACATCCCCGGAGGGGTTCCAGATTGGAGAGGGTGCAGGCTGGGCTGAGGGACACACCCTAGCATACAAATTTTGTGTACCAGGCCTCTAGTTTTATAAAAGACATCATCATATAATTTTTCGTTATTGTATTTTATAAAATATATCAATTCACCTATCATTTTTAACTATATATGCTACAACTGTCCTAACCCCTATAAGAAAGTAAAAAATAAGTTACATATTATTTTACACCAGAGGCCCGGTGCGCGAAATTCATGCACGAGGGATGTGTGTCCCTCAGCCCAGCCTGCACCGTCTCCAATATGGGACCCCTTGAGGGATGTCTGACTGTCCGTTTAGGCCCGATCCTGGTAGGATCGGGCCTAAACGGGCAGTCAGACATCCCTCTCATAATCCAGGACTGCTGGCTCCCAACTGCTCGCCTGCCTGCCTTCCTGATTGCCCCTAACCACTTCTGCCTGCCAGCCTGATCACCCCCTAACCAGTCCCCTGCCAGCCTGGTCACCCCTAACTGCCCTCCCCTACAGGCTTGATCACCCCCAACTGCCCTCCCTTGCAGGCCTTGTCCCTCCCAACTGCTCTCCCCTGCTGGCCATCTTGTGGCGGCCATCTTGTGTCCACATGGGGGCAGGATCTTTCACCACATAGGGGCAGCCATCTTGTGTTGGAGTGATGGTCAATTTGCATATTACTCTTTTATTAGATAGGATAAAGAAGGCTTGCAATAGAGCAAAAATATGAATAGTGATTCCTCATTTATATGCATTCCTTTATACAGATACACACACTTTCTTCAACAATAGAGACTGTAAAAATAGTAGAAATGAAGTTGAAATATGCATTGGAACTTTCATGTTACACATGATAGTTTAAATATGTGAAATTATCTCTAGTTAATCCTAACTTAAATGTCCTTAAAATAAATCTTTAAAGAATACACTCACAAGATAAATAAAAGAGGTGTATATATGTAGTATCTGAAATACATTAGAAACATTTTCAGGATAGAAGGCATATGCATGAGTGGCAACTTATTTGGTACATGAACAGGTTGATGTTTTATTAAATTCTAGGTAATAAAAATGCAAATACCCCTGAGTAGCAAGTTGGACTACCCAAATAATGACTAATACAAAGAAGCTTCAGGCCCCAATTATCTTTGGTGACAAAAGAGAAGAATGAATCTAGAAACAAGATAATTTATCAACTTAATGTAAAGAGCAGGCATATACTCATATCTCATCCCCCAACAAAAGTCAAGTGAGCATGCATATCCCAGTCTTGGAAACATAAAAGTGTTATTTCCTGATGAAATTGAAGTCAAGGGGTCCTTAATACTTGAATAACAGATATAGTAGAGGGCTGGCTCAGTTATCAATATGGAAACAGAAATTTTTTGAAAGTCTACAACCCCCCTGTGCTAAAAAAGTAATTTCTCTGGAGAACTTGATCGAAGAGAAAAGCCTTTTAAGAGATATTAAGTTTGTCATGCCATTGCTTGGCCACCTCCAAGAGAAGTTAAAGAGGCACAGAGAATGCCCACATGGAAATTTATTCAAATGCTTCTTAGTTCTTTTCATTTACCTGTGATATAGAAAAGATCAGCTGACATTTCAAGAAAGCTACTCACAAAAACAGAGACAAATCAATCAAACAATAAAAAAAGAAGGGTCAGCCATCTTGTGCAAGGGCGTGATGGTCAATAAAAAAAAAGGAGCAGATAAACACACACATTTTATAATTAATAATATGAAAACTCAAATTAAATTTTAACTCGAAAGTTAAAATTTACAAATAAATTTAAAGGTTGAAAATTAAGAAAGTTGTTCAGAATAAAAAATATAACAGGACAAATATGTTTGAAAGTAAAAGATCAGAATAAGACCAGGAGATTTTAATGTCTTAACTCTGGGATTATCTGGGTAAAAACATCACGAAAAAGAAGGGAGAATTTATCAAATAGTGTTTTGTTTTTAATATTGGCAACTGAAAAATATTATTTTCTAGACTGAAATAGCCAACTGAGATTCCTGTGAAGTAAATGAACACACAAAAAGACACACACACACACACACACACACACACTCCAAGCAGAAAATTATGAAATGAAAAAACATCAAGTGAAAGGGGAAATAGATACAAATTTGATAAATTTTCATCTTGCAATAGGAAAACAGATAATTAGTAAGTTAAATATAGATGTAGCAATATAAGTGAACATTTTAATAGATGGAGCTAACAACTACAAAAAGAACAAAATAAAAACCATTAAAAATGGAACTCAGAATGAGAGTAAAAAGGTGGTATTGGAGCCTGCTTTATGTGATATAAAACTTTTACATTTTTACTTTAAAATTAAATAAATATATCCCTTCACTTAAAATCAAATTGGTAAAACAAATAAAATAATAAGTAGATTGGAACTATTTTCTTAGAAAGCTTTGAAAGCCAGGCTAGCCAGGTCAGAATTATGTTAGGTGTTGGTGGAGAAACTGGAGTTTTCTTCATTATTTTTTTACTTGAATTTATTAGGGTGACATTAGTTTGCAAAACCATACAGGTTTCAAGTGTACAACTCAATAAAACATCATCTGCACTCTGCATCATTCTTTCCATCCCCAATATCTCCCCTTTTCCCCACTTCCACCTACTCCCAAACCCCCTTTCCCTCGGGCTATTACCACATTGTCAGTACCCATGTGCTATTTTTATGTGTTTTTTTTGTTAATCCCTTCTTCTTTTATTCATGCTTTGTATCCCCCTTCCCCTCTGACAGTCTGTATCATGTACCCATGACTCTGTTTCTATTTTGTTCATCCATTTATTTTGTTCATTAAATCCCACATATAAGTGAGACTGTATTTGTCTTTCTCTGACTGGCTTATTTCACTTAGCATAATAATATCCAGGCCCATCCATGCTGCCTCAAAAGGTAAAATTTCCTCTTTTTGACAGCTGTATAGTATTCCATCATATAAATGTACTAGCATGTTTATATCTACTCATCTCCTGATGGGCATTTGGGCTGTTTCCAGATCTTGACTATTGTAAATGATGCTGCAGTAAACATAAGGGTGCATATATTCTTGGAATTAGTGTTTTGGGTTTTTTAGGATATGTTCCCAGAAGTGGGATTGCTAGGTTCAGAGGCAGCTCCATTTTTAATTGTTTGAGGAAACTCTATACTGTTTTCCACAGTGGCTGCACCAGTCTGAATTCCCACCAACAGTACATGAGGGTTCCCTTTTTTCCACATCCTCACCAGTACTTACTGTTTATTGATTTATTGATGGTGGACATTCTGGCAGGTGGAAGATATCTCATTGCAGTTTTAATTTGCATTTCTCTGATGATTAGTGACACTGAGCATTTTTTTATATGTCTATTGGCCACCTGTTTGTCTACTTTGGAGAAGTATCTATTCAGGTCCTTGCCCATTTTTTAATTGGATTGCTATTTTTTTTTTTTGTGTGTGTGTGTGTGTGGAGTTGTATAAGTTCTCTATATATTTTAAAAACAAACCCCTGTGTGATATGTCATTGGCAAATATGTGTCCCATTCTGTGGATTCCCTTTTCATTTTCTTGATGGTTTCTTTTGCTTTGCATAAGCTTTTTACTTTGATGAAAACTAGTCTAAATGTTATATCATAAAAAATTCAGATGCATATGTAAAAATATTGTGTTATTCTCTATCATATGAGAAATCCAAACATTCATAATACATTTTTTAAAAGCCTTTACTATTGAAAATTTTAAAATACTGCATTATTAAGATTCAAGACTTAAGGTAAAAAATATAAACAAAAGTACATTATTTTAAAAAGAAAACCTGATACATTATACAAAAACCAATTTATAATGGATCATGGATTTAAATGTAAAATATAAAACTGTGCAACTTTTGGGAAAAAAAGAATAAAATCTTTCAGGACTTAGAACTAAGAGAAGAGGTCCTAAATGACGCCAAAAGCATGATTCATAAAAGGCAAAATTGATAAACTGGATCTCTTCAAGATTAAAAGCTTACTCTACAAAGACCCTTTTAAAAGGATTAAAGGACAAATCATACATTGAAAGAAAGTATTTTTAAATCATACAGCTGACAAAGGAATAGTTTATGTAAACAACTGTCACATTCAACAACTATAAAACAATGAATCCAATTAGAAAATAGGCATAAGACACAAAATGACATTTTACTGAAGAAGATATATGATGAAAAATAAATACATAAAACTATTTTTGACATCATTGATTGGGGAAAGGTAACTTAGCCACAATAGCATATTACTACACATCTATCAGAATGGCTAAAATTTAAAACGATCATAGTATCAAATGCTTGTTATAAATTTGGAAAATTGTATCACTCCTCTATAACAGGTGGGAAAAGAGATTTATACAGCTACTCTGGAAAAATAATATAATAGTTTCTTATAAAAGTAAACACATGTTTACCAAGTCTCATCGTTTGCATCATTGGGCACTTATCCCAGATAATGACAACTTATGCTACAAACTTCAACTTGGGACTACCCATAGCTTTATTTATAATAGCCCCAAAATGGACATAACTGAAATATCTTACAACAGGTGAATGATTCAACAAGTTGTGGTACAACATCAATTCTACTCAATAATATAAAATAACAAATTACTAACATACGCAATTTTGATGGATCATAAGTGAATTATGATGAACGGAAAGAGTACAATCTCCAAAGATTATATAGTGTATAATTCCATTCATATAGCATTCTCAAAATTACAAGGAAGGTGGTACCTGTGTATTTAAATTATGGTATGAAGGATCCTTTTGACAGGACTATTCTGTTTCTTGACTGTGATGATAGATAAAATAAGCAACATAGAATAAAATGCATGCAACTCACTTACACATCAGTGCATATAAAACTGGTGAAATTTGAGTAAGTTTGGAATATTATATCAATGTCAATCTTTTGCTTTTCATGTTGTTGTACAAGATACTTCCATTGGGGAAACTGAGTGCAGTTTATATGGGACCTCTTTGTATTATTTATTACAACTGCATATTAATCTATAATGATCTCAAAGTAATGTTTCTAAAGACATGTAATTAAAACACTGCATAATATCAGAATTCATATAAAACTAGAGACCTGGTGTACAAAATTCATGCATGGGTAGGGTTCTTAAGCCTGGCCGGTGATCAGGGCTGATCAGGGCCTTCCAGGTGCCAGCCTGGGCCTCCCTCCCCTGGCTGCCAGCTGCCAGCCCGGGCCTTCCTTCATTCCATGCCACCCCCTAGTGGTCAGTGCACGTCATTGTTTCCTATTGTTGTCCTCTCTTGTCCCGGTCTCCTGGTCGAACTCCCAATGGGACACTTTGCATATTAGTCTTTTATATATATAGACTAGAGGCCCGAATTTCTTGTGCTGGTATGGTCCCTAGGCTTGGCCTGTGATCAGGGCAATCTTCCCCGGCTGCCGGCAGCTGGCCCCGTCCCCCACTTCCACCTACCCCCGGTTCCCCTTTAGCCATCAGATGATTGGAGCCTTCGGCTGGGAGGAGGGATGGAGAGGTGGTCAGTGTGCCTCATAGGGACTGGTTGAGTGGTCGTTCTGGTAGTACCGCCATTTGGTTGATTTGCATATTACTCATATATATATATATATATATATATATATATATATATATATGATAGATAAAATAAGCAACACAATAAAATATATATATGTGTTCCAATCCTTCCACTTCCTTAGCTTTCTATTATCTTGGCCTCCTGAGAATTCCCATCTCTGAGAAGATTGGAGACAGGGCTCTCCTTGTATCCTGCCATAGGGAGTGCCTGTCTGGAGCTGAGGCCACAGGATGAGGAAGAGACAGAGTCTGGTGCTTGGCTTTTGGTGATCAGTTTGTCTGCCTGGATGTGCCACAGAACCTCAAAAGAGTGACTTTTCTGAGCTTTCATTTGCACTCCATACCATGCATGCCTCCTCTGAGATGCGGAGTCCTAGGGAAAGGAGAAAGGTGCCAATTCCTTATGTTTGAAAGAAGCTTTACACTTTGAACTGCTAGCCTGAATCAGTGATATAATTTTGTTGTTTCAGGAACCTTTGGCAAGTTGGGTTGGAGTGGTGGTGGGGTAGGGTTTTATATTTCTACTAGAGGCCCAGTGCACAAAATTCGTGCATGGGGGTGTGTGTCCCTCAGCCCTGCCTGCACCCTCTCCAATCTGGGATTGCTGGCTCCCAACTGCTCACCTGCCTGCCTTCCTGATTGCCCCTAACCGCTTCTGCCTGCAAGCTTGATCACCCCCTAAACACTCCCCTGACAGCCTGATTGATGCCTAACTGCTCCCCTGCCAGCCTGTTTGGCCCTAACTACCCTCCCCTGCAGGCCTGGTCCCCCCCCCCCAACTGCTTTCCCCTGCAGGCCTGGGTCCCCCCCAACTGCCCTTCCCTGCAGGCCCAGTCTCCCCCAACTTCCCTCCTCTGCTGGCCTGGTCACCCCTAACTGCCCTCCCCTACTGGCCATCTTGGAGTGAGGGCCAAAGCTCAACCACAGAGCCACACTGGCCTGGAAAGAAAATATATAAATATATATTAGTTGAACTTTAGGAGACAAGGCTTAATGAATTTATAGCCAATTCTACTAGGTTTTATTTAAAAAAAAAAAAAATTAAACCAAAACCTGAAAGTCATAGAGCCCTAGTCTCCTTTTTAATATTTTCTAAAAATCATCCCAAGGTTTCAAATGAAAAGCTTTATATAATGTAACCATTTATATCTAACCTCCTTTTCCTGTTATTTGTCATCAGCTAGATATTTTTTTATTCCATAGATCTACATCACTACTAACTAAATAATGCTGTAAGTGGGCATTGCAGTGATATTTTGTCTTGTTAAAACGTTAAACTACAAGCCACAAATAAATCAAATAGTATCATCAACCATGCTGGAATGGTTTTAATATACCCAAAATACTCTTCATGATTTTTTTCATTACACTGACATAAACCCTAATACAAAATTTTCTAGAACTATGATACAGTCCTGCTCCCCATACTCAAGGTTCTTTTAAGGCAGAACAAATCCAAGGTATGGCTTAAACAATAAAATCTGATTATTAATTGTACTTGTTATAAAAATGACAAAATTTTTATGTCACAGGCTACATTAATATTGCTTTATGTGTCTTAAAGGTGATCATAGAGATAAAATTTATATTTGTGCTTTCAAAAGTAATATGAGTCAGTTTTCTCTCTTTTACAAAGATAATTCATGTTTAATGTTTAGTTTTATATTTATGGCCAGAGATTTAGAATACTTCAGGAAACACCATTTACATTCAATTTGGTATTATGATATCCTCTGGAGTTCAGGCTTAAAGTCAGATTTAAGCAGGAGATATGATCCTATCTAATAAAAGAGTAATATGCAAATTGACCATCACTCCAACACACAAGATGGCTGCCCCATGTGGTCAAAGATGGCCACCTCCATGTGGATACAAGATGGCCACCACAAGATGGCTGGCAGGGGAGGACAGTTGTGGGCAATCAGTCCAGCAGGGGAGGGCAGTTGGGGGAGATCAGGCCAGAAAGGGAGGACAGTTTGGGGGGACCAGGCCTGCAGGGGAAGGCAGTTGGGGGGTGACCAGGCCAGCAGGGTAGGGCAGTGAGGAGCAATTGGGCCAGCAGTTGGGTGTCAATCAGGCTGGCAGGGGAGTGGTTAGGGGTGATTAGGCTGGCAGGCAGGTGAGTAGTTGGGAGCCAGCATTCCTGGATTGTGAGAGGGATGTCTGACTGCCCGTTTAGGCCTGATCCCTGTGGACCTGATCCCTAAACTGGCAGTCAGACATCCCCCGAGGGCTCCCAGATTGGAGGGGGTTCAGGCTGGGCTGAGAGACACACCGCCCCCGCCGTGCACGAATTTTGTGCACTGGGCCTCTAGTATATATATACTAATAAAAGGGTAATATGCTAATTAGACCAGACATCTTCTAGATGACCTTCAGGACATCTTTCCAGACAAAGCTACAGTGGTGGGGCTGAGGCAGAGGCAGTTAGGGGCAATCAGGCTGGCAGGGGAGAACAGTTAAGGTGATCAGGTCGGCAGGGGAGAACAGTTAAGGGGATCAGGATTGCAGGGGAGAGCAGTTATGGGGATGAAGACAGCAGACGAGAGCAATTAGGACGATCAGGCCGAGGCTGGCAGGGGAGCAGTTAGGGGTATTAGGTAGGCAGGCAGAGTGGTTAGAGGCAATCATGGAGGCAGGCAGGTTAGGAGCCAGCGGTCCCAGATTGCAAGTGGGATGTCTGACTGCCAGTTTAGGGCCGATCCCTGTGGGATCGGCCCTAAACTGGCAGTCAGACATCCCCTGAGTGGTCCCAGATTGGAGAGGGTGCAGCCTGGGCTGAGGGACCCCCATGCATGAATTTTGTGCACCAGGCCCCTAATATATACATATATATATATGTGTGTCTACCTAATAAAAGAGTAACATGCTAATTAACCGTACCTTCGCAATGCCCACCAGCCAATCAGGAGTGAGTATGCAAATTAACCCAACAAAGATGGCAGGTTAATTTGCATACACAGGTGCTGAGCAGCCAGGGGCATTCTACACCACCCCTGCAGGGGAGGACACTGCGGGCCTCTGGGCAGCATGGGAAGGTGGAAATGCGGCTCCAGGCTGGAGTGGAAAGGCCTCTGGCCAGAGCGAAGGCGGTGCCAGCAGCAAGGGAAAGGAAGGCCCATTCTGGCATGAATCTTTGTGCATCGGGCTTCTAGTAAGTACATACACAAACACACACACACACATATATATATATATATATATATATATATATATATATATATATATATACACACACATATATATATATATGATATTATAATTAGGATTTGTATCTGTCAATATATTTGCTCATATCATCATTTTTAACTCAAAAAGTGTTATCTCACTTTATAATCATTTATTATTTATTTCTGATCTACATCTTAGTCTCTTATGCTTTTTAATATTTTAATCAGATTGGCATTGATATTGTTAACATATAAGTTGAAGTAAGGATATAAATTTTATTTGTTTGCTTTTAATATTAAATGAATTACAGTTTGAAGTAGTTTCTCTAAAACTTAAAGACCACTGCAATACCATGGCACAGCACCTTTTCTTCAGAAGGTAGTTGACATGTATAGGTTCTCTGGATTTTCTACACAAAAGTTCTTAGAAGTATAATGATTCTCCCCCTCTCCCTCTCCTTCTTCCTCTCTCTCTCCCTTTCCCTCTTCCTCTCCCTCCCCCTCTCCTTCTCTCTCTCCTTCTTCCTATTCCTCTCCCTCTCCCTTTTCCTCTTCCTCTCCCTCCCCCTTTCCTCTACCCACCCCTCTTCCTTTTCCCCTTCCTTCCTTGTATCTTTCTCTTCTTTTTTTCTTATTTGGATCATGTAATCCATGGCAATTTTCTTATTTTTCAAACATTTTTGCAGATTGTTCCAATGATCTCCCTGGTATATCACAGTCACTCTGTTCTATAGGACAGTTCAATACCTATTAAATAATTAAACATGTGGGTATTTTTTTAAACTTTATCTTTTGTAAATTTTCAATTTATGGATGAGTTGCAAGGAAAGTTCAGATAGTCCCCACATACCATTCATCCAGCTTCTCCTAATATTAACTTTTCATATAACCATCCTGTATTTATCAAACTAAGAGAGTAATGGTGGTACAATAGTTTGGATTAAACTCTAAAATTTATGGCTTTCCACAGTTATTTCACTGTTTTTTTTTTTTTTTCTGTTTTAGTATCCAAACCTGGATTCCACATTGCACTGTTCATGACACTGTCCTCCAACCTGTGACAGCTTTCTGTCTTTCTTTGTCTTTCATGATCTTTCTTTTTCTGTTTATTTGTTTGTTTGTTTTTTCTATATTTTACTTACTTTTATGGTAGCTAGGGATTTTAACTTCTCTGCTCATAATGCAATCTGTAAATAAATATAAACTAAATTCCTCTCAGTATGAGAACTAATAAATGAATTTAAAATTCATACATTTTCATAACTTTTGACTAATATCATGTTGTTTATTTTAATCATTGTTAGCATATAAGTAGCTTTTCCCCCATTTTTTGCCTCTCTATTTCCTTATACTCAGTTTCAGTATCTTTAACTAGCTTAGGTTTTCTGTATGGTTTTACAATATTATATGCTTGATGTTTTTATTATATGTAACTTCAAACACTTTTGAAAGCAGGTAAAGTATAAACACACAATTAATATAGAAAATCTCCAATAATGAAAAATTAGTGAATAAGAAGTTGAAAAAGGTTGAAAGAAATAAAAGGTATCTTTTATTTCTACACCCACCCCCCCCCCCCAAAAAAAAGCTAGGTAGTTGTGTTGCTGTACATGCAGCTCTAGTTTATAAGTTTACATAAAAGTATACCATATTCACAAGAAGCAAGAAGATTATTTTCATTTTCCCTAAACTCATTTTTCTATATAGCATATTGACTGATGTAACCATACTTAAAGTATATTTCTCTTTTATTCAGAAAGTGTAAATATAAAAATAATCTAATCTGCTTTATTAAAGGTATTTTATCAAAATATAAAACAAAATTCTATATATTTTAATATACAGTATATACTTACAAATGCAAAGTTCTTAAGTCATTTTTATTTCTCTTTTATTTAATATTAAAATATAGACAGTAGATTGTAAGGAAATAATAAAACATACATAAGCACAGTTTTAATATTCAAAGTCTTACAAAGTAAATTTTAAATAGCAGTGAAGGATATGTCAAAAAAGTAAATTAATATTAGACATTTGCATTTGTGGTTAAAGAGGAGAAAAATACTAACTCAATGTGGACTGCTAGATGGCATTAAATAAAATGTTTAAACAATTCTTAAAATTCTTTATGATTTACAGCTGTGCATATATTTTTTCTGATTGGTGTTTCTGATTTCTTGGAATATATTTCTAGAAGTGGGATTACTGGGTCAAATGGGAGTTCCATTTTTAAGTTTTTGAGGAAACTCCATACTGTTTTCCACAGAAGCTACCCTTATGTTCATAGCAGCAGAATTTATAATAGCTAAGATTTGGAAACAGCCTAAGTGTCCACCAGCAGATGAGTGGATTAAAAAACTGGTACATCTACACAATGGAATACTACACAGCTATAAGAAAAAAAAAAAAAAAAAGAATTCTTACCATTTGCAATAGCATGGGTGGACCTGGAGAACATTATGCTAAGTGAAATAAGCCAGTCAGAGAAAGATAAATATCATATGATCTCACTCATTTGTGGAATCTAATGAAGAACAAAAATAGGTCCAGAGACATAGAAGCATAGGACAGACCATCAAATCTCAAATCTCAGAGGGAAGGCAGGAGAGATTCAGTGGGGGTGGGCCTTAGAGATCAAGCAAAGAAATTGTATGCATATAAGCACAACCAAAGGGCACAGACAATAGGGGGGTGAAGGCCTGGCCTGGGCTGGGAGAGGTCAATGGGAGAAAAAAGGGACATATGTAATACTTTCAACAATAAAGAATTTTAAAAAATTTAAAGCTGTGTTTGCTATATGTGCAATCTTTGAAAGAATTTGTAAACTTCCTGCCCCCAGAATTAAAGGATTAAGAACACTTAAAAATTATTTCTTAAAATACAAAAATAAAAGTGAAGAATACTAATGAGGTAAGTCTGAAACTGACACAGAGATTGAACTCTTCCAACTCACCTGCATTGTTTTTTCTGAATCCTATCTAATAAAGAGGGAATATGCTAATTGACCATCACTCTGTCACAAAGATGGCTGCACCCACAGCTGAAGCCAAGTTCCCATAAGGAGCCTTAATGAGCAATCAGCAGGAACCTGAGGCTACACCCTCCCCCACCCCTGGAAGGGCTTGACAGGGGACCTCAGGCCACGCCCCCCATCCCGGCACTGGGCCAGGGGACCTGAGTCCACATCTCCTGCCTGGCGGGGCTTGACAAGGGTGGGACTGGCCAGATCTGGATCTAGCCCAATGGGGGCAGGGGCCAGCCGGGTCTGGGTCTCACGTGATTTTGAGGTGCATGTGGGTGGGCAGGGACTTGACTCTGGGTCCCATGGTGCGCCCCAGACTCTAACAGGAGGAAGGTTTTCATATACATTTTACTAATTTTCTTTCATTTCTGACACTTCTATTATAGAGAAAGGGCAAATAGCAATATTAAATTATTTCCTCTAATTAATCCCCTTTTAATGTGCATGAATTTTGTGCGCCAGGCCACTAGTTATAAATATAATAGTCTATCAATTTATCTTTAATAAAAAAACATTACATTTTAAAAAGTATATAAAATATAAAATCAGTTTCCTAATTTTAATACTTATATGCCAGATGTAAAAACAAATGCAGTGCTTGAAAGTGCTATTATATATTTCTATATACCTACATATCCATATGTGTATATCTATATCTTTATCAATACTGATATCTATATCTATGGAGAGAGAAGGTGAGATTAATTTATTTCTAGGAATTAGCTCACACAATTGTCTGACAAGTGGCAGGATAGAGACTCAGGGAAGAGTTGATGCTGCAGTAGGAGTGAAAAAGCAGCTAGCTAACAGCTAGCAGCATTCCCTCCTCCTTGGGAAACTGCAAGTTTTCTACTAAGGCCTTCAGTTGATTGGATGAGGTCCACCCCTATTATGGAGGGCAATCAGCTTTACTAAAAGTCTACTATTAGAGTGTTAATCTCCTCTAAATATACTTTAACAGCAATATCCAGGTGTTTGATCAAATATGTGGGTAGTGGGGCCTAGTGAAGTTAAGACATAAAATTCACCATCACAAAACATCAACCTCAAATTGTTCTTTAGCATTTTCCCCTTGTCGTCCTTAAAAGGGCCAATACTCTTTCATTGCCTAAACTAGGAAATCTCTTCTTTATTCTTTTCCCATTAATTCATCCTTTCCTTTCTCCATCCTTTCCCTTTACCCATAATATCCAAGAAATCAGTAAGTCCCCCACACTGTCAACTCTCCCAAAAAGATGACCAGAAAAATATTTTTATTAAGCCAAAATGAATGTATTGGATTTACTAATAAATTTCATTAGCTACTTACTCATTAAATACTGCAAGAGAGAACTCTACCTTGAAAAAATCTCAATAGTGTCTCAGAAGAGGCAAGTTAGGGAAAGGTATTTATATATTCTGTAGTCTAGGTCCAAATGGTGTTAGGTGAGTTTTTGAAGATGAGGAATTGGTTGGAATTTGGCACAATTCATGATGTAATACTTTAGAGATTGGTAGACTCAATATAGAAAACTTTGGAGGAGTTTTGGAAAGCAAATTGGTGTCTGAGAAGCAGGATGTTTGCCCAGGGAAGCCAGATACTATCCTAATGAGAGGGCTGTTTGCCCAGATGAGCAAACTGCTAATAAATTTATTTGCAGGGACTTTGCAAACAGTGAAAGTAATTATTGGTCTATAGCATTACCTTCCTGGTAAAGAATATCCTGGAATAAATGGTTAAGTCATGTTGACACAATGGGTCTTGGTTCTCAGTTCATTTGTGTCCTCTTTGCACTCTCTTTCTTTTTAGCCCTTTAAACATTATCTGCGTTACTTCTTTCTCTTCCCTGGATGCTTAAAAATGTTTATGTTTATACATAGTCTTCTAACCTCCTATTCAAACATACTTTCACAATATTTTCTCTAATTTGTTAGAATACAAGCTAAATTACAAATTTTATACTGCAGTTATCATAGTAAAAATCCTAATGTTTCTGGCTTCAAAGTCACATAATAGTATAAAAGTCCAAGCTCATCGCTTCACCTTGGTTTATTTCTTCAATGTCTTCCCTAGCTAAACATCTACATATAATCTTTCCCCTAAACATAACAAATTTAGAATATCCCCAATCTCTCCTTGATAATTTCAGGCAGATTTGATTTTGGGATCCCCTTAGTTTTCCCTGAAATAATGCCTTCTTTTTTCACCTCAATCACTGCTAATTCCTCAAAATCTAGTGTAAGCATGTCATTTCTTTTTAAGCATTTTCAATTAAGACTATCAGAGTTGATCAACCCACTGTTCTACATTGCAACTAGACTCTAGCTCTTACATGCTATTATTTATGTTTATATTTATTTTACCCTTTTAGACTGAGAGCATCCTGAAGGCAGGATGGGCACATTTCTCTCAATGTGCTCATTCTAGCATGTAACTTGTCAAAGAGGAGGCACAAAATATTTTTTGAATAAAATTTCATTGGGATAATTATAAAAAAGGAATTACTTTAATAGAATCAATAATTTTACTTTTGGGAAGTCTCTATAAAACATTTATCAGTAACAAAATAGTGTAGATATCTGTGATTATATCCTAGGATTTAAAGTGATCAAATCTATTCATGACACTCACTTCTCAAGGTCTATATTTTTATGATGTCATAATTCAGATTTCCATTTCATATTGGAACATAAAATAGAAAACAGGTGTTTCAATATGTTGCATAACACAGTATTCTTCCCTAAAGAAAAATCTCCCTAGGTATAGAAGAGGTTTAGCCTGTTATTTCAAGAAATAAAAACTAAGTTCTTAAGCATACTCATAAAGTTTGATGTAAACTTCAAATATTTTTATTAATTATAGTGTTAGATTTCTAATTGCATGTTCATGTAATCTAAAAATATAAATTACATTCATACACAATTGTTCAATCTATATCATGTAGCATTTACTACATTTCAGGGCTATGACTCTGTGGTTTGCAAAATTTGTCTATTAAGAAAACACCACAACAGTGAGATACCATCTCACACCTGTCAGAATGGCTATCATCAACAAATCAACAAACGACAAGTGCTGGAGAGGATGCGGAGAAAAAGGAACCCTACTGCAAGGCTGGTGGGAATGCAGACTGGTGCAGCCACTGTGGAAGACAGTATGGAGTTTCCTCAAAAAGTTAAAAATGGAACTCACATTTGACCCAGTAATCCCACTTCTAGGACTATATCCCAAGAAACCAGAAACACCAATCAGAAAGGATATATGCACCCCTATGTTCATAGCAGCACAATTCACCATAGCTAAGATTTGGAAACAGCCTAAGTGCCCATCAGCAGATGAGTGGATTAAAAAACTGTGGTACATCTACACAATGGAATACTATGCCGCTATAAAAAAGAAGGAACTTTTACCATTTGCAACAGCATGGATGGAGCTGGAGAGCATTATGCTAAGTGAAATAAGCCAGTTGGAGAAAGATAAACATCACATGATCTCACTCTTATGTGGCATATAATGATCAACATAATTTGATGAACAAGAATAGAGCCAGAGACAAATGGCAGGGCAGGTGGGGGTTAGAGAGAAACCAAAGGTCTTGTATGCATGCATATTAGCATAACCAATGGACACAGACACTGGGGTAGTGGGGGCTTGCCTGGGGTGGGAATGGCTGGGGGGGTCTATTGGGAAAAAAGGAGACATAAGTTAAACTTTAGGCAATAAATAAATAAATAAATAAATAAATAAATAAATAAATAAATAATACCTAAAAAGCTTTTACATAAGTAATCCTTGGATACATTTACTTGGTGTGTGTGTGTATGTGTGTGTGTCTGTGTGTGTGTGTATCTATATGTGTATGTGTATTGATGTTGGATGTAGGCTAGCGAATATTTGTGAGTTAGAAACATGCAAAAAATGTTTGACCTAAAATGAGAAAATTAAACCTGGTCATAATCCTTTTGAAATATTAGGGATTTCTTCGTGTATATGTTAGCCTTAAACTTTCTTCACTGCTTTCTCACATTTTAAAACATATTTTGAAAAACACACCCCGGTTATTTACCAGGCATCAGAGAACTGAATTCATTTAAAGGAAAGAAAGGGAAGGGTCTAAAAAGATTAGTTGTAAGGTTTTCCAGCAATTCAGTCCTACTTTCATTGGGATCTGCATGAGAGTAATGAAAGTCAGATGGGAAAAGAAGTAATGCATTTTATTCCTTGGAGATTGCAAGAGAAGGATGTGTTAACTATGAATTTCAGTTTTTGATTTGTAATACTGTCATAACAGCTACAGCATTCACCAAAATTTTTAAAAAAAGAATTTAACTTTGAGGGAAAACAATAACTTTATTTTATATAATATGAATCTGAAATGGCAAGCATTCTGCATTAGAGATTTTCTATTATCAGAAGTGAAAATAAGATTTAAGGAAAATAAGATTTAATGTGCTAGTAATAATAGCACATTCAGAAATTTTGCTAAAAATGGAAAGTTTGAAAGAATGGTAGATTATTTCTCACAAGAAGTAGAACAGACCAGGGCTTTAGTCTTACAAGATGTCCAGGACTGGAATCAAGATGAAGAGTAATAACTGAAGAAATAAAGAAGCGTTCAGGTGAGTGAAGAAACAGGATAGTGCATTGAAATATTAATATATTAATATTTAGGAATTAAGACAAACTCAGTGCAGAATTATGTGAATTAAGGAATATGTGTAAATTTTATAGCACTTAAGACTTCTATTTCATATTTCTATGAGATGAGACCTTGAAAACTGATCCACATTAGGAAACACAGGATAAAGATAAATCACTAAGCTCTTATAAATCACGCCATTTCCCAATATTCTACAAAAACAGAAACTAAATTTAAAGCCAATTAGATGGAAAATGTTATAGAAGGGTAAAAGTGTTAATGTGTAATAATAAAAAATAGTCAATTCTGATATCGTATTATCTCAGGAACATAGTGAATTTCTATACTACGTGAAGCCAATGTTTTCTGGCTGAACTATTTTACTAAAAACATGATATTCATATTTGTATATTGAATAAAATGGGTTATTTAAAATGTGATAGGATATGGAACTGGAGAACATTATGCTGAGTAAAATAAGCCAGTCAGAGAAAGATAAATATCACATTATTTCACTCATTTGTGGATTATAATGAACAACATAAACTGATGAACAAAAACAGATCCAGAGACAGACAAGCATCGATCAATCAGACCATCAAACCTCAGAGGGAAGGTAGGGGAGGGTGGGGTAAGGGGGAGAGATCAACCAAAGGACTTGTGTGCATGCATATAAGCCTAACCAATGGACACAGACACCAGGGGGGTGAGGACATGAGTGTGTGTGTGGGGGGGGGCGTGGTGTGGGAGGCAATGGGGGGATAAGGACACATGTAATACCTTAATCAATAAAGAAAAAAAATAAAATGAAAAAAAAATGTGATAGAGTGGAAGAAAAACTCATGGACTTTCTTCTCTAAGTCTGACCAAATTATTATTATAATTATTATTTTAATATAGAACACCACAAATTTGCCTGTCATCATTGTGCAGGAGCCACGTTACTCTTCTCTGTTTCATTCCAATTTTAGTATATGTGCTGCCGAAGTGAGCACTGACCAAAATATTGACAAGCAATCAGAAATTGTTGGTCTAAAAATGATTTGTCAATAAAAGAGAAAGTGATCTGAAAATCAAAGAAGTATAAAATTGACAAAGTTGACAACTGCTACATAAAAATTCTGCTCTAAAAAGTTAGTTAATTTCATAACTATATCAACTATTATTTATTGAGCACTTACTGTATATAAGACACTGCTAGGCACAGCATTTCTTACAGTGACGTTAAATTCACAAACTGTCACTAAGATATTTATAATCATGTAGAAAAATAAGTCAAAAACATTTATAAATCTCAAGTTTTAAAGGAAGCTTAGTGAATGAACACCTATTAAAATTATTTTTGGAGTCTCAATAATATGAAGTAGACCCTTAATTACTAGCATAATTTGGCTTATTTTTTTATATGTTCTATTCCTCATTAAGAGCTTTTGAAAATAAATTATGAGACAATGGTATTAATAATACTAAAAATAGCAATATAATATCTATTCCTAGATGACACATGTTAATTCCTAAGGCAATGATAGAAAAAAATAGTGTTATTAATTTTGGAAAGGAAAGCATAATAAAAAACAACAACTTCAGTGCACTGATGGAGATATTGTTTTGGGTCATAGTTAACTTGGCTAAAATGAAAAATTGTACCTTTCAAATTTATTACTGTTTGTTGTTAAATTTTGAATAAAGCTAAGATGAAAAATTAAATCAACACATAAAATGGAATTGAAGATAAAGAGTCTATCATTAAGTCAGTTCCACCTTTCACCATGAATACAAAGATTTTTATGCAGACAGAGGTTTCATACAACAGTATCTGAAACAGTCTTTCACACACAAAAGCAAACATCGCCATTCAAGATGTTCCTTTTGCCCCAAAAAATTAGATAGTAAGCCTCGCCACATGCCTTATGACTCTCTATACTTGCTATATACCAAACACTATTTGGTATTTAAGGAGGTTTTTGTGATGAATGAAATGTGTTTATCAATTTTCATTCATTTTAGTGAAGTAGATTCCATTTCTGGAAGGTTTTTGCAAAGCTCACAATCTTCTTAGGCATCTGGAGAGAGTGACTCATGGAGAAATTGAAAAATATGATAGAAGTATTACCAAACATTTTGTCTCACTGGGGTCAGAACTTTTTTTCTAACCTGCACAGTACATACCAAACAGATGGAGTGTGAAAACAAATCTTTACTGTGGGTAGCCTTATCTTTTCAGCCATAACAATTCATATATACCAACCAAAAATATGTATCCAATAAATCCTCTGAAAAAAATTGCAGGATTTTCTCAAAAGATTTGTCTAATTTCTTTCTAGTATTCAATCCCTTTTCAAAATAATCTAATTTCTGAAAATTAATTTTTGTTTTAAAAAAGAAATGATTGTGGAAACAATTGAATGTTATTATATTATTGAACGCACTTTCATCTAAGTGTTCAATGATAGGGGAATGATTAAGGAATTTATAATTAATTAAATGGATAAACTCTTACTCAGGCAACTGTCAGAATTAGGATCATGTAGAAAAATGGAAAAGTGTTTGCCATGTAACATTTGGTGGGGAGAAGAAAATATACGTCTCTGTATGTTGTGATTAATAACTGAAAAATATGCATGGAATTACAGGAAGGTTAGTATTGAGTATAAAGAAAACATGCTCTGTTGCTTGGGTTCAGCATAATTGTCTTCTTTAGAAACCTAGTTTATGTTCCCATAATCAAAACTTCAGCTAAATTGCTTTTTGTTATTTTAGAAAGTACTTGTCTTTTGCCTCAACTCTCTTGTTCTTTTTCTGGTCTCAGCTGCTGTATCACAGTGAGATGACCTCAGTAAACTGAATAACATGTGAGAGGATTGTATAAGTCTGTTAACACTTGTCTTAAAACTGAACGTTTTGATTACTGAGTTGTCTTTTTTAAGAGCTCTAGTTCATCAAAATGTTTTGCAAAGACTACTTGTCAAAAACAATTAAAATATTTAATACCTCAGGAAATTTCATTGTAATTTGCAAAAGGCAGTTACAAGAAAGAACAGATCTCATATGAATTTTTTATTATAAGACTGATAAATGTCTATGAAAATATCATCTCTTTATGGCCTTCAGATATAGCAATTCAATAATTTATTTAGTGAATGATGTTTGCAAAATTCTGTGATATACATTAAATGGGATTTGAAATAATATCTTTCTTTCTGCTCACTCTGGGCTTTTCTTGTTGCTCTCTTTCTAATTTTTTAAGTTGTAGCGTTAGATGATTTACTACCATTTTTTCTTGTTTTTTTGAGGTAGGCCTGTAGAGCTATAAACTTCCCTCTCGGACTGCTTTCATTGTGTCCCATAGATTTTGGATTGTTTTGTTTTCATTGTCATTAGTTTCCAGGATGTTTTTAATTTCTTCTTTGATCTCTTTGGTAACCCAATCATTGTTTAATAGCATGCTATTCAGCTTCCAAGTGTTTGCATTTTTTGGATTGTTTTTTGTGTTTCTGCCCATAGTGATTTTATTCTGAATGTTCCCCAGAGGCTGGGGTTTAACAAAAAAGTGTAGTGGTACTTAGGATAAATTTTCTTTGTTCAAAGATTCATCTTGCTTCACCCATTATTTTAAATCAGTTAAACCTAAAAAGGAGTGAAAATTAAGTAAGTTAACAGCTGCTAATGTGTATTTACATTTTTGGAATACACCCTATAGAATAGTGAGTCATCTCCAATGTGCCTTAAAATACCCATGGACCTGCAAGATCAGGAGCATCTTGAATTGTGTTAGAAATGCAGAATCCCAGTCTCCCTCCCAGAACTACAAAATCAGAATCTACATTTGAACAAGATCATCAGGTCATGCCTAATAAAATTTGAGAATATCTGCCTTATATTGTACTAAATGGATGAATATTCCTTCAAAATTTAGGAGACTGCCCCTGCTAATAGTATCCTCTCAACAAAGCAAGGATATGCAGAGAATTAGGAGACCCACTCAGGTTCAATTTCAGACTTATTGTTTACATATTGAGCATTTATTTTGTGGTAGACATTGTTTTACAGGTTTGTATCATTTATGCCATTTATATTTCATGACTAATATGAGGTAAATATTGGTATCCATATTTAACCTAGAGATAAACTAAATTTTGAAGTAAGAGATCAATTGTTTGTCTGTGTCCACTTGGGATAAGGCAGGCTGACATCTTAGCACTTGGATAATTGCAGTTAGCCACTATAACATGGCATGTTTTATTAAGCTTTCAAGTAAATTCTAAATTATCAAACTAGCAAATGTATCAAAAGCTAAAATTTCATTTTTCAATTTCAATCCTATACCATCTGAAAATCCAAACAAAAGTAAAATTGTAAATAGTCCAAAATCCTTTACATATAATTTTTACATGAATCATTACAACGAACAAACAAACAAAAGATTTTGTGGTTTCATGTAAATGGCCCTGCTGTCCTGGTTTAAATAAATTCTTTAGGTAAACATTTTTTTTTATCTGAAGGAAAAGAAAAAATATAGTCCATGAAATAATTTAAATGTATTAATTGAGTCGCATATTAAGTTAAGGATTTTTTGGTTATATATAAGATGACTGATATTTTTATTAAGCACGTATGCACCAGATTTTTTAAAAAACTTCATATGCATTGAATTATTGAATTATTTCTGCACACTGGTGAATTGTTAGCTATGATTGTCCCCATTTTACTGATAAGTAAATTGAGACTTATAATTTTTTATTTTTATTTTCCAAAGAGGACATTTTAATGCCAGAATTTCAAATCATGCTTGTCTGACAATGAAAATTATTCATGGAGCAATCCATGTTTCAATATTTGACTTCACAATGATTTAATCAAGTAGAGGCCATGACTCTTAAAATCTCAGTTATAAAATGAAGGAAGTCTTTTGGGAATTAAAAAAGCAATGCTTACTTTTTTCAGATAAAAGCACAATCCTTAAAAAAATGAACAGAACAAAAAATGGAAGGAAAATAAAATATAAGAAGAAGTTAATCATCCTAAATTCATAGGCTAATTATGAGAAAAAATATTTAATGCATGCAAAACATTTACATTAGTAACTGGAATGTTGTAAGCCTTTTATACATAATTTATCTTTGTTCTGTTATTATTACTACCAATGTACCATCCTCAGTATATCTACTATACCAGTCTCATTACTGATTAAATGTACATCATCCCTCCCTGTTATATAGTAAATATTCTAAACTAGAGGCCCAGTGCACGAAATTTGTACACGAAAAGGGGGGTGTCCCTCAGCCCAGCATGCACCCTCTCCAATCTGAGACCCCTCGAGGGATGTCGGGCCTAAACGGGCAGTCGGACATCCCTCTCACAATCCAGGACTGCTGGCTCCCAACTGCTTGCCTGCCTGCCTTCCTGATTGCCCCTAACCACTTCTGCCTGCCAGCCTGATCACCCCCTAACCACTCCCCTGCCAGCTTGATTGATGCCTAACTGCTCCCCTGCCAGCCTGTTTGCCCCTAACTGCCCTCCCCTGAAGGCCTGGTCACCCCTAACTGCCCTCCCCTGCAGGCCTGGGTCCCCCCCCCCAACTGCTCTCCCCTGCAGGACTGGGTCCCTCCCAACTGCCTTTTTCTGCAGGCCTGGTTGCCCCCAAGTGCCCTCCCCTGCAGGCCTGGTCCCCCCCAACTGCCTTTCCTTGCAGGCCTGGTCACCCCCAACTTCCCTCCTCTGCCAGCTTGGTCACCCCTAACTGCCCTCCCCTGCAGGCTTGATCACCCCCAACTACCTTCTCTTGAAGGCCTAGCCCCTCCCAACTTCCCTCCCCTGCTGGCCTGGTCCCCCACAACTGCCCTCCCTTGCAGGCCTGGTCCCTCCCAACTGCCCTCCCCTGCTGGCCATCTTGTGGTGGCCATCTTGTGTCCACATGGGGGCAGGATCTTTGACCACATGGGGGCAGCCATCTTGTGTGTTGGAGTGATGGTCAATCTGCATATTACTCTTTTATTAGATAGGATAGAGGCCTGGTGCATGGGTGGGGGCCAGCTGGTTTGCTCTGAAGGGTGTCCCGGATCAGGGTGGGGTTCCCTTGGGGTGTGGGGTGGCCTGGGTGAGGGGCCTGTGGTGGTTTGCAGGCTGACCATGCTCCCTGGCGACCCAAGCGGAGACCCTGGTATCTGGGGTTTATTTATCTTCTACAATTGAAACTTTGTAGCCTGGAGTGGAGCCAAGCCTTCTGCTTGCTCCGTGGCAGCAGCCATTTCTGTTGGGATTTATGTATCTTCTATCATTGAAACTTTGTAGCCTTAAGCGGAGGCCTGGGCTGGCCAGGGTGTGCGGAAAGCTTGGCTTCCTCCATCACCTGGGGCAACCCTAGCCTCCTGCTCTTTCCAGCTCCGTGGCTGCCGCCATTTTTGTTTGGATTTATGTATCTTCTATCATTGAAACTTTGTAGCCTTGAGTGGAGGCCTAGGCCGGCAAGGGCAGGCGGAAAGCTTGGCTTCCTCCATTGCCGGGGAAACCCAAGCCTCCCTTCTGCTCTCTGTGGCTGTAACCATCTTGGTTGGGTTTATTTGCATATTCGCTCCTGATTGGCTGATGGGCATGGCTTGTGGGTGTAGCCGAGTGATGGTTAATTTGCATATTACTCTTTTATTATATAGGATTAGATAATTTCCTTCTCCGCTACTTAAATAAAAATTTGAATAGATATAAATAATAACTTCATCCAAAACCGGTTTGGCTCAGTGGATAGAGCGTCGGCCTGCGGACTGAAAGGTCCCGGGTTTGATTCAGGTCAAGGGCATGTACCTTGGTTGCGGGCACATCCTCAGTGGGAGGTGTGCAGGAGGCGGCTGATCGATGTTTCTCTCTCATCGATGTTTCTAGCTCTCTATCCCTCTCCCTTCCTATCTGTGAAATATCAATAAAATATATATAAAAAAAAAAATAATAATAACTTCAGCATGTGTTTAAATAACAAAATAAATAATGTGGTATCTAAATGTCTCCCTGACTATTTACATCATTTTAATCTTTAAGTAAATTCTTATCTATCTAATAATCTATCTAATAATAGAGGAATATGCAAATTAGCCAGGAAACGATAACATCACAACCGAACAGCAGGGACCTGAGGCTGCCTGGCGCCTGGCTGGGGGTGTGGGACTTCAGGCCGCACCCCCGCCCAGCGGGGCTTGAAAGTGGACCTCAGGCCATGACCTCCCCCACAGTGCCAGGCCGATGGACCTGAGGCTGTGCCCCCGACCTGGAGAGGCTTGATGAGGGTGGGGCCAGCTGGATCTGGGTCTCACCCAAAGGGCGTGGGGCTGGCTGGGACTGGGTCTCCTGAGTTTTCGAAGCATGTGCAGGTGGTGGGTGGGGACTTGACTCTAGGTCCCATGGTGTGCCCCAGACTGACAGGAGGGAGATTTTCATATACATTTTACTAATTTTCTTTAATCTCTGACACTTCTATTATAGAGAAAGGGAAAATAGCAATATTAAAATATTTCCTCTAATTAATTCCCTTTTCATGTGCATGAATTTTTGTGCACCAGGCTACTAGTTTATTATATATGTGATTTTTAGGCAAATAACAATGAGAAAATATAAATAATATTATTAATATAATGCCAGTGATTATTTCCTGCATCTGTAAAATAAATTAGTTTTTATAAGACATATTTCCAAAAATAATAATAAAAATGAATAAATGCATTTAAAACTCTAAGATACTTGTAATGTCCTCTATCTTGAGCATTTAATTCTTTTTATTGAAAGGAAAATCCGAAAATGTAATTCAATAATGACGATCATTTTAGGTTAATGTGAGTTTCTGAGTGATTTATTTAGTTTTGTGTTTGAAGGCAGCAAAAAAAGAGTTAAAGAAAAGTTATAGTGGATTGAAATACAACAGCTCTGTGGAAAAATGCATATTTACATGATGGAATGTAATATGTTTTCATGTAGCCCTACACAAATAAAAACTCCCCGAGAGGACATTACTAACCTTCCTTTATACACTAATACTTGGAGGCGGCTTTCTTTTCCTTACCATTTTAAATTACCAACAGGGGTCTTAATGGGTTTTTTTTGCCTTAGCTCTCTGGATAGGACAGACATTTGTTAGTGTAAGTTAATGTTTACATAGGTATTTAATTTTTTTAAATGAATACATTTAATGACAGATATTAATAATACCATTAGCAACATGAAAATTTTGAGTGTCATATGCAAAAACTGAAATTTGAAAAAATAACAAATTTTGACAGGGCTTATATGTAAGTCCATATGAAACTATCATTTCACACCCACAGATAACTGAATTTGGATAAAGGGGGAATTTTAAGTGGCAGGCATTTCTATGGTTCCAGCAAATGATCCTGAAATAGTCACTTTATTATTTTTTATTTTTAAATATGTTTTTATTGATTTCAGAGAGAGGAAGGGAATGTTAGAGATATCAATAATGAGAGAGAATCCTGGATTGGCAGCCTAATGCAAGGCCCCTACTGGAGATTTAGCCTGAAACAGAGGCATGTGCCCTGACTGGGAATCGAATCGTGGCCTCCTGGTTCATGGGTCATTGCCCAACCATTGAGCGACACCAGCTGGGATAGAAATAGTCACTTTAAATATAAGTTTTTAACAACTAAAATCTCTGAAAACAAAGCAAAACATTTTATTAATATTTCCAAAGTATTAGAGAAATAAAAATGCACTTAAATAACAAAAGACCAATATAAGTCATCAGCTTCTTAAAGGCATTTAATCAGGCTTTCAAAAAAGAATATTCCAGTTGACCAATTATGTGTCCATTATATGTTCAATACTATACTAAATATTATAAGCCATTCCTGCCATCAAAATTATATAACATGAATGGAGAGAAGAATGAGTGAAAGTGAGAGATGCTTGAGCTGACAGAAGTGAGGAATTTGGCACCTAACTCTTAACAAAATTATTTAGCTTTGTGTGCATTCCTCCCAAATTTCTTCCATCCATACCATCTAGTAGATCAATACCCCAGATACATTAGGGGTCAATACAATGCAATTTGAATACCACTGGAGATGGAGTAAGTCAATATTGGAACTGAGAATCAGAGTAATTAGGGATAGAAAAGAGTAATAAAATGTACGAGACAAAGAAGAATGGAGTTTGTTTTGATGGAGAATACACTTAGGAAATTTCACTCAATAGGACAGTACGAAATTACAAAAATATATTCAAAGCTACCAGGAGGTTTTATGCTATTGGAAAAGGACTAGGTTGGAAGATCTTAGGTAGAAAGTAGCATAAGATTGGGCCTGTTTAACTACCTGACTTACGTTTCTGATAACCTCAATCTACTCAGGAAGATTTTACTCATCTTACAAACTACTTCTCTGGAAGTGTCAATGGCTAACTACGTAAATTAGTTTTTTAAATATTTAGTTAAGTTATGTCTTTGTTATGAAGTATATACACAGTTAAAACACATTGCATATTTTCTATTAGAGACCATACAAAAAAACACAATGAAATGGAGAAAAATATATCCTACATGAGAAACACACTAATGTGGGAATGTATAATACATACAATTAAAACATGATCTTTCTCTTATTGTGGGCATCTTAAATTTAAAAATATTCAATATGTTGCTGAGCTTAATGATACTTCAACTTTATTTATTTCCTGTCAAATAAGCAGTGGAATTTACAGTCACGTATTTAATTTAAATCATAATTACTTTAAAAAATAAAACCAGACTGTCAAACTACAGTGGGAAGGTAGGGGAGAATTGGGGGTGGGGGTGGGTAAGAGATCAACCGAAGGATTTGTTTGCATGCATATAAGCACAACCAACAGACACAAGGCACTGGGGTGGGGGGGGAGAGAGGGGTGATGAGGGCAAGTGCGGGGCGGGGGTAGGGGGAGGTCAATGGGGGAAAAAGAGAGATATGTACTACTATTTGTAATACCTTAAACAATAAAATTAAATTAAAAAAATAAAAGTAAAATAAATACTCCCCCCCCAAATAAATAAAAAATAAATAAAACCATAAGAAAGCTGAGTAATAATGCCAAATCTTGGAGATAAAATGAGCTTTCACTTATGACTGTGTTATAGGATGCTCAAGTTTACATTGCAGCTTCCCACCTGGGCTTCACCAAATCCCGGTAAGGGTTTCCTGTGGAAAAAGTTGACTCACCCTCCCAGTGTAGTAATTCTTGGTGTCGTCTAGGCTCAAAAACTAGTGACACCAAATGTAAGCTTTATTGTGTATATTTCTCCTTGCTTCATAACATTTCAGAAGAAAATTAAATACTTTACAGCAAGAAAATAAAAACTATTTAGATAGATGCAGCCGTTTCTTTTTCTCTGTCTTCAATTTCAAAACAATAAGCTATTTACTTTTTAAATAGTTAAAATGATTCTAATGTAGCTCTTTAAATTTTATAATGGCTTAAAATTAACTTATTCTATGATAGGAACCCTGCTTGTGGTTTTTAAAATGTATAAAGGCAGGAATCTAGATGCTTAGATGTAAAAGAATAGATGTAGAGTGAGGCTAGTATGAGAGTGAATGGATATAAATACTGGACATATGAGTTATGTCAAACTACTTGCCCTCTGTAGTTCTACTAGCATCCCACACTTGCATGAATTATAGAGGGATATTAATTCAAGATTGAATTTTTTACAAGCCTAAAACAGAAGTGGCTTATAAAAATTTAGGGTGTTAGAATAAGTTGATTGAAAGTTGAAGAAGACTAAGAGTTCATAAATAATAAGATAAAATTAATCACTAATAACAACAACAAAAATGTAACGTGTTTTGTTTGGTACATATTTGGAAGACTACTATGGTAAATATATAGGGAGGCTGAATATATAGATGGCTTTAGAATATCCAGTCAGAATTTACTTTATGACAGTTAAATTAGTAAAAATCCACAGACATTGAGTTTGGATATTTAAAGACATTCTACTAGAGACATTATTAGAAATTATTAGAAACAATTCCTTAAATATGTTTTATTAATTACTTATTGATAGTGCAAATAAAAATCATAAAATATGATAAAAATGCTTATTATATCTGTAAGACTACTATTTTAAAACTTTGAGTATAAATGAATAAATTATGTTATAATCTCTTTTAAGAATGGCATTAACCAAAAGACTGTGTGTACATAGCCATAGTGGCAGGCATTACAGCCAAGTATATAGGTCTCTTTATCCTTATAATCCTATATTGCAGGTAAGGAAATTGCTCTCATTTTATAAAATGGAAACAGTGGTTTAGAGTAAGTAACTTGTCTAAGGAAAATGCAGACACTAGCTATTAGAACAGGTGTTAAAATTCAGGAACCGAATTCCAATGCCTTCATATCAAATACACTGCTATTTTGCCCTGTTAAGCAGTTATTCATGAAGACTTTCTTATACATATCTTTAATATAAAATCATGTATAATAGTCTATAGTCCTTTTTAACATTATTTTATAGTCTGTAAACATATAAATGTGTAACAGTGTTTTGGATGCAGAGAAAACCAAACTCAAACAGACCAAATAAGAAAGGAATTTAATCCCATAGAAGGTCAGACTGCAGATCAGTTGGGTCCATGTCTCTGATTTTATATGTTCTCTCTCATGAGTGTTCTATATATTTGTGTTTTCTCCCAAGGTTTTGCAGTTCTTATGATCCCCAAGTTTACTTTCAAATATTAAAGGCAGATTCCTTCTCATGCAAATCTAGGGAGAGAGAAAATATTTTTCACTCATCCTCATCTAACAGAATGTCCTGCATATTCAACTGATGGACCTCCCACGAGCACATCTTTTGGTTTGGGAAATGTCCTGCACTGATTTATTTAGACCACTGCCTATCCCTTATCCTTGTGATAGAGGTGTGGGTGTGGGAAGATTACTGTTGCAGGCTTACACAATTCAAGCCCCACACCTGCAAGTGTCAGTGAGACCAATAGATGAAACACTGTGAGGGAAATATTTAGCAAAGGTGCAATCTAGTCAACCACCCTTCCCAATCTTCTAGGAAAAATTGAGAAATGTAGTGAATCATCTTACTCTTGAACTTATCATCATCCATACAAAAATATCTTCTGATTTTTACTGAATTTGCTCTTTCAGATCACAAACACAGTTTTCCATTAGTAGTAAAAATGTTTACTCTAAATTATCAATCAAACCTCTGAGCTTTCTTGAAATATACTCTCCTTGTGTAGCTTGGACTAGGTGTTGGCTGTAAACTCACCATAGGAAAAGGGTGTACGTGGTTGGTGTCCTCTCTAAATTTTTCTGAAGAAAGAAGAATGGTCTTATTTAAATTGGTAACATCTTAAGCTGGGATTGTATCCTGTTAAGCTAGTAAGTGTTTCAAGATGATTTTCTTATGGAAAATCATCAAGTGATCCTCAGAAGTTCCCCACTAGGCCTCTGTATTGTGAAATTCTTTTAACCCTGGAATGCTTTTATTTTCTTCTGGTACTCATTTATTTGGCTCCTTTCTCAGGCTCTAGTAGTTCACATCTAGGTTTTTGCTGGTAGAGTGCCTTCACCTTTCCAGGAAGCCTGAGTGATCCAAGACCATCCACAGAGTCACATGGGACTAGTATATCTTCCAGAAAACATAGTCATACATACCAGTATGCTACAACTTTTGGGAGTTCAGCCCAATTGATCCCAGCAAAACAGAACTCTAAAGGCCCCAAATTCAAAGTAATTCTCCAGGTTGTCTCTGGTCCAGTTAAAATTATTTAGCAGGGGTGATATCTTCAATGCAGTGCATGCTCAAACTACATGGGTCTCTTAAGTATTCTGAGTAGGTTAACAAAAGTCCCATTCTCACTACCCCAATGTATCGGAATGGAAGAGAAGCTTCCATCAAAGATAAACAGTCCTGCTTTCCTCAAAGACAAACTACTCACAAAAACATACTCTATGTATCTCTCTCAGCCTTTTTATACTCTCAAAATGAATGGTGGGTGGGAAGGATGTGTTCGAAGATGCTGGAGTCATGGAACATATATTAGAATATATCCTTAAATCTGCACTTTGCAACTTACACATGGCACTGAACATTGAAATGTCAACTTGTATGTCTTATTATATTTACAATGATTAAAATTTTTTCTGATTTATTCATTTTTAATATTTTATTGTAAAATATATTTAGGGAGAGAGGAAGTAGAAAGAGACATTGATGTGAGAGAGAAACACTGATTGGGATTGGTTGCCTTGCCTGACCTGGGATCAAATCTGACCGTTTTGTTCCATTTATTTTTCTATAGAGAGGAGAGAAGATGGGGGAAAGAGAGAGGAAACATCCATTTGAGAGAGACACATAGATTGGTTGCCTTCCGGTCGCACCCCTACTGGGACCTGGGATCAGGCCTACAACCAAGGTACATGCCCTGATGGGGAACTGAACCTACGCCCTTCTGTCTGCAGGCCCATGTTCTATCTACTGCTCCAAACTGATCAGGGGGAACATCCTTTTGGTGTACAGGATGATGCGCCAACCAACTTAACCACCCGGCGAGGGTTCTGTATAAGATTTCTAAAAGACATTTGTTGATAGTTTAAAAACATTTCAAGAAGTAAATTCCAGTTTTTTCATGGGCAGTTTTGGAGTTTTATTATGGAGGCAGTTGTTGTTGTTGTTGTTGTTGTTGTTTAATTCAATATCTACTATCATATTAATATAAAATAAGCTTTGTATTAAATTGCCTGTAACAGAACAACTATATTAACAATATATTCATTGGCAGCATTGAGTTGTTAGCACTTTTTATTTTCATGGGCATTTGAGAATAATGGGACTAGTGATTTAAAAAGTTATAGAATAACACTGATTTAGTTATTCTTTTCTAATACTTCTGGCACAGAGTAGGTGCTAAATACATTTTTTAACACAATGAGGTAAAAAATATCTTAAAGGTGTAACAAATTTCTGGCTCAACCTATTTCAATAGACTCTTTCTTTTCTCCTTCTCCTTCTCATCTTTTTGTCCCTTCTTAAAAGCAACCAATAATTTCTTCAGGTCTGTGGTTCACCAGAAAAAAAAAATCTGAATCGATTAAGAATATTAGTCTAAATATATTCAGCTCACTTTTAACTGACACTAGCCAAATTCATTCAGAATATAAATTCTGTAGGCATACATGAAAAAGGACAGGAAATCATTGCTTTAAAAATGCTGAATATTCACATCCATTTTAATGAAACTAGTATTAGATGAGTACAATTAAGAAAGAGACTGACTCTTAAACAGGTTAGAACTTCATAAACAATTCTGAAACTTAAAAAAAAAAAAAAAAAAAAGGAATTTGCTTTACAACCAAGTTCTTCCCTGGCAGCTTCTCTATCGGTTCTTAGCTGCACATTCAATGTAGTCAATGAGCCAATTCCAAAGATATTTCAGGAACCTAGTTTGTGCTTAGGGGCAGCATTTTGCTAATTAGGACTTCTGTTGTACAGAAGTGGAACTTATTAGGGAGAGCACTTTAAGTGGCTTAAGCAGGTAGGACTATTTGTACTTATTTTCTGAGCTGCCAATATGTTAATCTAGCATTTGGTGGGAACGGGTAGCTTCCTTCGCTGTGCCTCTAAACTTAGATTTTGTTTTTCTTATAGAACGCATTGTTTTTACATAACTATACTGCTAATGCATATACTTCCTGATATAATATTTGCTTTCACTTTGATAACCACAGTGCATAACAATTATGCCAGGCCTTGCACATGGCACCTGTTTTACAAATGTTTGTAGAATTGAATTATTTTTCTGAATTTTATTACTCTAAAGAAGACATGGATATATGCTAACTTCTTTATTTTAAACACCAAAAAACAAAAGCAATAGTAATAACAATAATAGCTACTACAGTATTGAACTTTTAAAATAAGCCAGTCACTACTTCAAGCACTTTCTATGTATTAACTAATCCTCATAACAAACCTATCAGTATGTAGATTTATTTTTACTGTGCAATTAGGAATTAAAAAGATATTAGATTAAATAAATGACTTTGTCTTGGTCATATATACACTAATGCATGAATTCAAGATTCAAAACTAGGCATTCTAGCTTTACATAATTTATATATGGAAATAAATAAATATTAATAAAGTAAGAGGCATTTCTGCTTATGTGTAGATTGGAATAATTTGCAACAGGTTAATGCTCACAGGTACACCAACTATAAAAGCCATGTAAAACAAAGAAACAATTTACTTAAAAGCATTAGAGAACTACAGAAACAGGGAAGACCACAGAGGCTAAGATTTCTGAGAAGAGAGAAACATGAAAGGATAGCTTACCTGTAGTTGCTATTTTCCAAGAGTATTTGCTGCTTCTGGACATGGGCAAGACGCCAAGAATGCAGGGTGTGCCTGGACAGAGGTCTGTTGCTGTGGATTAGAGAAATGAGGGATTTTTCATCAGCCAGGTGCTGCTAGAGCAATATGGCTGCAACATCAGACATCTAACACACATGAGTAGTTTCCCATGGAAACATTTGACAAATTCTGATGTGTATGCAGCAAGATGCTAAAAAATCTAAATGAATGAATGAATAAATAAATAAATAAAATAACATAATATTCAATGCTTATGATGCAAAATATATAGACTCAACAGAGGAGAATACTCTGGTTTAGAAAACAAGTAAGAAGATAACAAATATAGGCCTTTATGTAAAAACTCAGGATGACCACAACTTTAAAAAGGTGATAAATAGAAATACAGATACACCAAACCACACCCTGGTTTGACTAGCATCCAGTCTTTGATTGGATGCAGAGTTCAGCTAACACTACGTAATTTCCTAAAAGATGTACCTTTAATATATGCAAACATTTAAGCATAAATAAAATTATATAGAGGGAAATTATGTAGTTCTATCTTAATAAATGTGGGGATGCCAATACTATAAGTTCATTAGTGACCATTACACATGATATCAAGTACACTCCACAGCTAAAATTACAAATATTCATAAATAAGTAAAATTATTTACTTGATAATATGGTCAGTTGGTTCAAGGGTACAGATTGACCTTTTGTTAGATTCCAGCCAGTTAGTTTATCAGAAAAAAAGAAAAGAGTAGTATTCCATTGTGTAAATGTACCACAGCTTTTTACCCACTCACTCACCTATGATGGACACTCAGGCTACTTCCAAATATTGGCTATTGTAAATTATGCTGCAATGATCATAGCAGTACATAAATTCTTTCAAATTAGTGTTTGATAAAATCCAACACATATTTATGATAAAAACTTGAGCAAAGTGGGGATAGAGGGAATATACCTCAATATAACAAAAGCCTTACATGAGAAACAGACAGTCAACGTTATACTCAGTGGGCAAAAATACAAGCATTCCCCTTAAGATTGGGAACAAGACAGGGATGTCCACTTTCACCACTCTTATTCAACACTAGAAGCCTGATGCATAAAAATTCGTGCAAGAGTAGGCCTTGGCACCCTGGACCCAGGCTGGCTTCCCCCGGGCCGCCCACAGGCACCCGGGATCCAGCTAGCTTCCCTCTGACCCATGCTTCATCAGGAAGGATGTCCAGAATGACGTCTGGAAGACGTCCAATCTAATTAGCATATTATCCTTTTATTATTGTAGATACTACTGGGGGTCCTACCACAGCAATCAGACAAGAAGTAGAAATAAGAGCATCCAAATAGAAAAGGAAGAAGTAAAATTGCCATTCTTTGCAGATATTGTATATAGAGAACCCTAGAGATTCCACCAAAAAACTACTAGAACTGATAAATGAATTCAGTAAAATAACAGAATACAAAATAAATATATAAAGCTATTTTTAAAGAGGGCTTTAACTTGAGTTTTAATTAAATGTTTGAACAAATACACAGTTTTTCTATGAGAAATAAGCAGGAATTTTTTTGTGTTAGTGAAAGTATGCCTAAATATGTAAGCATAATGCATACCTATATACTGGGAGTAACACAAATAAATAAGTGTACATAAGTTATGAAAAAAGGGGTATCTGTTAAAATTTTTCCCATGCAACTTTTCATTATATTTTGGTGTACATCTATGGCTGGGTGAGAAAGTTATCTTTAAGTTTAAGTTATTTCTCAGGGCCCAACGTCTGGAGAAAATTAGTAACACATTTGTTCCATAAACACATACATCTAAAGGAAAGTTATATAATATTTTTAAAAACAATTATTTTATAGGATGGAATTTTAAGATTGTTTTATTGTTAGATTTTGAGAAATAATCCCACTTATAAATAGAAATATAATTATGTGAATGTTTAAAGGGAGGTCTGGGGAAAATTATGATTGATCATTTCCTGATTTGGACTATTTTTCAATGTTATTATTTATTTCAGAGAGAGGAAGGGAGAGGGAGAGAGAGATAGAAATGTCAATGATGAGAGAGAAACATGAAACAGGTGTCCAGCTGCCTCCTGCACACCCCCTACTAAGGATCAAGCCTGCACCTGAGCATGTTTCCTGACCAGGAATCCAACTGGGACATCCTGGTTCATGGGTCGATGCTAACCCACTGAGCAACACTGGCCAGGCTGGACTATTTTTAAGTCTAGAAATCCACCTATACTTCTCATTAATATACTCTTTCCTCAGGCAAAATCATTCATTCCCAGGGCTTCTAATTTCAGCCATGTACAAATGGCAGCCAAGTATATCTCTAGACTTGACTATTCCTGTTGCCTACTTTGCAACTCCCTTTGAATGTTTTGATCTTTCAAAGACACCAAAAATTTAACTTTTCAAAACAAAACAAATCCCCATCTATTTCCTCACAAAACCTGGTCCTCATGGAACATAGTTTCTAAGCAGTTGCACAAATATCTATCCTATCTAATAAAAGAGTAATATGCAAATGAACCACCACTCCACTACACCCACAAGCCACACCCACCAGCCACACCCACCAGCCACAATCAGGAGCGGGTATGCAAATTAACCCAACCAAGATGGCTGCGACCATGGAGAGAGCAGGAGGGAGGCTTGGGTTTCCCCGGCGATGGAGGAAGCCAAGCTTTCCACACACCCTGGCCGACTCAGGCCTCCGCTTAAGGCTAGAAGATAAATAAATTCTAGATACCAGGGCCTCTGCTTGGGTTGCCGGGGGGCGTGGCCAGCCTGCAAACCACCACAGGCCCCTCACCCAGGCCGCCCCACACCCCAAGGGAACGCCCACCCTGATCCGGGACACCCTTCAGGGCAAACCAGCTGGCCCCCACCCATGCACCAGGCCTCTATCCTATCTAATAAAAGAGTAATATGCAGATTGACCATCACTCCAACACACAAGATGGCTGCCCCCATGTGGTCAAAGATCCTGCTCCTATGTGGACATAAGATGGCCACCATAAAATGGCCAGCAGGGGAGGGCAGTTGGGAGGGACCAGGCCTGCAAGGGAGGGCAGTTGGGGGCAATCAAGCCTGCAGCGAATGGCAGTTAGGGGTGACTAGGCTGGCAGAGATGGGAAGTTGGGGGCAAACAGGCTGGCAGGGGAGCAGTTAGACATCAATCAGGCTTGCAGGGGAGTGGTTAGGGGGTGATCAGGCTGGCAGGCAGAAGCAGTTAGGGGCAATCAAGAAGGCAGGCAGGTGAGCAGTTGGGAGCCAGCAGTCCTGGATTGCGAGAGGGATGTCCAACTGCCCGTTTTGACCCGATCCCAGTGGGTCTATCCACCAGGATCGGGTCTAAACGGGCAGTCGGACATCCCTCGAGGGGTCCCAGATTGGAGAAGGTGCAGGCTGGGATGAGGGACCCGCCCCCCCGTGCACGAATTTCATGCACCAGGCCTCTAGTCCATTAATAAAAGGTCTCTCTCCTCTCCTCAACCAACTTTTCATAGTCAGTCAAACATCAAGAATGTCTGTATTACCTCATATGTGTATCTTTTAACTTGTTAGACTGAGTTTCATAAGGACAGAGACTATGCTTCACTTTTTTCACTGTTGTATAACCCAAATCCCATGCAGTACCTCACCCCAAAGGAGGTACTTAGTAAATGTTTGCTGGATGAATAAATGAATATACACTGAGTGGCCAGATTATTATGATCTCTGAACACATAGTAGTCTGGCAACTTAGTGTATATCCTATATAATAAAAGGCTAATATGCAAATTGTCCCCTCGACCAGGAGTTCGACCAGCAGGCAGGCCAGCCAACCACCCATGTCCCCTCCCCCTGGCCAGGCTGGCCAGACCCCACCCATGCACAAATTCATGCACCGGGCCTCTAGTATATATACTTCCCCCAGCTGCTGGCACTGGCTTCCCTCTGGCCTCTGGCACCCGGGACCTGGGCTTCCCTTGCAGCCCTGGCTCTGTTGGGTCTAATTAGCATATTACGCTTTTATTATTATAGATATATACACTGAGTTGCCAGATTATTATGCATTCAGAGATCATAATAATCTGGCAACTCAGTGTATATGTATATGCATATAATGGTCTACAAAAATCAATGAAACATAATATTTCTCTATCATTCAGGGTCAAGCAAGGAAAATAGAAATCAATATTCAAAATGGAGGAATATTATTATAGTAAATCGATTACACAGTTGACAGAAAACTTGTAAAGCAAACTAGGGACATTAAGAAAAACTATATCAATTAGTATTGACATCCATAATATATTATTGGAAAACAAAGTAACACATATTTTTACACTAAGATTCATCAGATAGTCGAGGGTGTAAAAAGTACTGTCTTTCACTCAGTTTGTTGGGCATCAAACTTCATACTTAGAAGAGAAAGACAAATACCATATGGAATCACTTATATGTAGAATCCAAAGTCATACACATAGAAACAGAGAGTAGAATGGTGATTATTAGGGACTTTGGGGTGGGGAAATGGGAAGATGTTGGCCAAGGGGTACAAACTTTCAGATGACTGTATTCTGGAGATCTAATGTACAGAATCTATATACATACAAGCCTAAGTGACTGTTCACCTGTTCGACCATTAGACCATTTGACCGTTCAGCCAGTAGCTATGATGCGCACTGACCACCAAGAGGCAGACACTTAATGCACAGGCATGGAAACATAGAATAGACTGATGAATCTCAGAGGGAAGGGGAGAGGGGAGGGTGGGAAGAGATTAACCAAAGATCTTATATGCATACTAGAGGCCTGGTGCAAGGATTTGTGCACAGGCGGGGTCCCTCGGCTTGGCCTGCAGGGATCAGACTGAAACCGGCAGTCAGTCCGAAATCCCCCAAGGGATCCCAGATTGCGAGAGGGCACAGGCCAGGCTGAGGGACCCCACTGGTGCATGAATCTGTGCAACAGGCCTCTAGTGGTGAAATAATTAATTAAACTATATTATACACTTCAGATTTCCTAAGAGAGTAGATCTTAAGTGTTCTCACCACATATATACACAAAATGGTGGCCATGTGAGGTGATAGATATGATTGTTATAATTTAACATACATATATGTTGTACAACTCATAAAGTGGAGGGGGAGATCTCTTTGATGCCTTTGACAAAACAATAATTTATAACTTTAAATTTATTTTATATTAAGGTAAGTACACATTTTCCAATAACCTATATACAAGGCCCAAGTGACCTTACTTTTGAGCATGCTACCTAGCAGATTCCATGTTGCCTATCAGGAAATAGACCTGATTTCAGAGTTCATGTTTTTCATTAAAAAATAAAAATAAAAAATAAAAATATATATATATATCACCACTATGCACAAGACAGTAGATCCTAAACAGATATCTCAACCAAAGTCAATTTTTTCTTGAAGTTTTGTTTTCACAAATCACTTTTTAATCACAAGTTACAATACAACACAGTGTACATATTTCTTTTTGATGTTGTTTAAAATGGTTGCCAAAATAGTTGTGAAGATCATCTGGTTGTACATATTTCTTATATATAGCATACACAGGGAGGATGGGAATATTTTTACTTTGTCTAGTCATTTTATCCTTCTTTCTCCCCTTCTTATATAATTTATATTCCATAATCACCTTGTACAGTATTTTGTTTGTACCTTTACCTGCTTTCATTTCTCCCACCAGTTATTCTGATGATGATACCTTGACTATATTTACTTCATATATTTGCAATGGCTGAAGCAAAATGCAATGGCTTTAACTGGTCTAACTAGACTCTTTAAAGTCATGACAACCAACAATGTTCAAGTGGATTCTTAATGATGGCCAGCAACCGTACTTTCCCACTCCCTCATATCAGATGTAACTAGTTAATCTCTTCTCTTTCTTGAAATCTCCAACCACCCCTTCTCAATACAAATGCTCAATTATTTAACTGCCACCTACTTTATTAAGAACAAAGAAGCAAAGTCAATCTTGAACAGACTCCAATCATATATAGCCACACTCTGCCTTCCTTTCTGTTAACATTTGTGAATTATTAATGCTCATATCTAATTGCAATCTATATGTTTACTACACAGTTTTCTAACTATGAAGCAGAGTTTACCACCATGTTTCTGCTATATCATAAATCTAAATATAACTAGCCATTCCATTTAAAACCGTTGCCTAAGATACCATATTTCAGAAGAAAGTGATATTTTTTGTATCCTTTCATTAATTTTAAGTGTTATAATAATCACTTAAAAACTCAGTTTAATTTTAAATTAAAGAAAATCATTGAAATTTAATGTTTTGTAAACAGAAATAAAACTTAATGTATATACAGAACTCCAGTTTTTGTACATAGGAAAAAATAATAAAACTCTAAACATGTCTGTCTGCCTACATGGAACCCCTGATTGTTTCTAGATATGTCTAAGGGAGAATAAAATAAATTCTTCTCCAACCATACTTGACTGGGTCATAATTATGAGCCCAAAATGGTCACTAATAAAAGTGCCATCAAATGGAAAATTATATTTTAAGAGTCACAGAGAATTGTAAAATATTTCATAAATATAATTATATAAGAGCACACTTCCATACCTCAGTCAATCCTTTTTTGGATGGCATGTAATCCAAATGCACTTTTAAATCCATGCAGTGTTATTATTATTTCAATTTAACATCTCTTCACTTTTAGGAAATATACAATTGGGACTCATGCAAAATCAAACTCTCTGTCTATGAAATTCTTCTGAGTTTATCTAGCATGAGTAACTAGGAAATTTTCTATAAATATTCAAGAGCTGGCAGTTATCCATAGCTGAAAGATATTTGAGGTATAAAAGTAAAATCTCATAGAAAAGTTTAACCTGATTATTTTATATTGAGGTAGGAACTTTTCTCAAAGGCTCATGCATGGTCAATATGTTTACTCTATTTTAAACAGGTGCTTTATTTTGATACTTTCCATGTTGTATCTAGTATTAATGTAAATTTATCTCATATAACAGATGTTATTCCCTTCATTTGGAACTCTGCTATATTAGTGTTTTTGCTTGTAGATTATCATAAATAGGAAGATATTTTTTATATACCTGGCAGTACTTCACAGTACCTCCACATTCTAATTTATTACTCTCATTTCTTTATGTGATGTCTGCGAATTTTCTACTTCCACCTAAACTTCTGATTTATGGTATTTATTATGGAGTTAGCAAAACTATTTTTTCTATATATATAAAATAAATACCTATTTAATTTTAAGTATTAAATTATAAATAAAGGATTTATAATTTTATAAGTATACCTATACAAGGTAATTGATAGGATGATCAATTTTGTGAAAAACACTGAGAGATATTACCATAATTATTATATTTAGATTACTGCACTCTCTTTGAATTTATTCCTATTGACTCAAAAGAAAGTTATATAAATGATAAAAATAAAGGTTGCCCATTCCCCAATTAAACTAAGTAGTATAAAAAGATTTTTATCATAAAAATAACAAATTTCATAGTTTAGATATAATTTAAATAAAACATATGCACACTATCATATATTAAGGCTTTTAAATCTATATCAATAAATACAATATATGACCAATATATGTGCTTTCTATTATATCAAAGCTATTCTGAAGACAAGTAATATTATCTTTGGTTCTTACTTAATAATTATCACAATCTCACAATTTTTTATAACTTATAAAATGAGTGAAATTTGTTACACAAGATAATATTTTCTGTGAGAAAATTTTCAAATCAGTATGCATATATTATACTAATGCTTTGGAGTGGAATAGTTGAGAAATGGGACTATTTTGCCTCACTAAACTTCTAGGAAAATAAAAGACCATGTCTATACTATAATGTTCAAAATGAATCAGGTAAAACCTTCGGTTATTATTCATGATTGTACATTAAATGTAGCCCAGAAGCACTGGACAAATTTTACAATTCCTTTAAAGTGGTTTCAGGGAAATTAGACCATTTAAAAATGTTCCTCCCTATTCAATCCAGTCCCACTATATAGACTTAGTAATAATCTCATATATCTAAGTCACAGGCCAGAGCAAATAGGTTTGTAGTTATTGGTATGGAAAATAATACAATAATTATTATTAATAATATTATTGTATTATTTTAACTCTGTGTTTCACATACTCATAACTGTAAACCCACTTTTGCCCCACTCTGTAGTTTTAAATTGAAGAAACTTTTCTATACAGACAATAAGTATACAATTCAAGTGTTGATGTATGTGTATATTTGTACATATGTATGTGTACAAATATATTTATATCTGTGTATATGTATATATATATATATATATGTTACATGTGTGTAACAACTGCTATATCTATCTATATCTATCCAAAATATAGATAACTTACATCACCTTGAAAGATACTTGTGCCGTTCAGTCAAATTCAAGCCCCATCAGTAAGTACTCTACTGAGTTCTACCACCACAAATTAGATTTGCCTATTTTTGAAGTCCATATAAATTAAATTATACATCAGCTACTCTTTTCTCTCTGATTATTTTCACTTAGTAAAATGTTTTGATACAACCAAATTGTAACATACCCTAGCAATTTATTACTGTTGTGTTTGTGTATTGAAAAATAAAACTCTAGTCTTTGCCTTCCTCTACTAGGAGGTAATGCCTAGGCCCTTGGATGCCAGATCAGTTAGGACTAGCTTTGTTTGTGTTAGATCTTTGGACAGCCTAAAAACATGATTTATAACGGAAGCTTTGCGTCATGCAGTATCAGTTTTTCCTTCAGAGTCATTTAGTATTACTAAATGTATTAGCCAGACTCCTGGAAGGGCTAAAGACTGGCAGAACATGATCAAGCCCCAGTAAAAAATCTGGCACCAAGGCTTGGCTGAACGTCTCTGCTGGACAAGACTCTGTTTGATCACACATCAGTAGCAGTAAGGTGTCCGCGATGGTGCAGGGAGAGGACAATGGAAGCGTGGTGTTTAGTACCTCTTGAACTCTAATTCTATGCACTTTTTCTTTTAGCTGTTTTTTCAGCTTTATTGGAGCAGATTTGACAAATATAAATTTTATACATTGAAAGTATACAACTTGACATTTTGGTATATGTATATATTGTGAAATGATTACCACATTCAAGCTAGTTAATATATCCATCAGCTCAGTTATTTTGTGGGTATATATATGTGTGTGTTTGTGTGAGAGAGAGAGAGAACACTTAAGTTCTATCTCTTAGCAAGTTTCAAGTACACAATACAGTATTGTTAATTATAGTTGCCTTTCTATACATTAGATCTCCAGAACTATTTATCTTGCAAAACTGAAACTTTGCATCCCTTTACCATTATTTCCTCATTTTTTTACACTCCCTAGTGCCTGCAACCACCATTCTGTGCACTGTTTCTATGACTTTTACTATTTTACTTTTTTAAGTTTTTTATTAAATTTAATAAGGTGACACTGGTTAATAAGATTATATATATTTCAAGTGTACAACTCTATGGTACATCATCTCTATAGATTTCACATATAAGTGAAATTATGTACTGGTTCTCAATATCTGGAAATAGAAAAATAGAAAAATAGTGAGAAATACAAAAATAGTAAGAAATATACTACCTTTTTATTTATAACACTATTCCCAGTACCTAAATCACAGCATCCAACAGCAGCCTCTCAATAAATTCAGTAAAGTAAATCATTATTTAAATGAAAATTCAGAAGGATCAACTATCCTTGCCCTCATTCCTCACAGGACTCTCTTTGGGTGCAAATATGGGATGAGGAAATAGTATTAAACACTGATCTTTGAGGTTAAATATTAACTTAGGATCTTAAATTTTCAGCAAAGTAGGTTATAGTACCCGATATTATTCTGTTTTTGCATAAAGGATCCCTATATGGTCCCTATATATCATTTATCTCTCAAAAGATAAAGGATGCCAACATTGATAAAGACGGCTGGTCTTGAGAGCTGTCCTCATCATTGAGCCTACAAATGTGGGCAATTTAGAGAAGTCTTCTTAGTGACTAATGCTAGCCTTGGCTGTCTTTGAGAATTTGGCTCATCTGCAATATTAATATCCAACACTTCATGCTAGATGCATCAACACTAACTCCCACTTCTATGAAATTAGTGACACTAACACATCCTGCTGAAAGTAGCTGTAGGCAGCACTGGTCCATGACACCAGAACCCCTGCACAACTAATTAAATCACAGATGAGCACTTGATCAAAGGACAAACAAGCTGTGTTTTCAGAAGCTGAATGCAAAGTACTCGCCAATTCTGAAAAATGATTTTTAACAAAGCTGGTCAGAATATTTTCAACGGATATTGTAAAACAAACATCCAGTTTATTTTGGGAAAGAAAATAGATACAAAGAGTTTAGTTGATTTATGTTGATGGCACAGCACTAAAATGATATCAACAGCCTGAAGCCTTGAATTCTGAGTGACCTAATGTTTTTATTCCCAGAAAGTTCTGGACCTACTACCTTTTTGCTCTTCCCAAAGCCTGATTGTCTTTTTATGTTTTACGTAAGTCATGACCTTGTCCCCTGTGTAGCTCCATAGCTTTTCTCATATGTAAAATAATTTGAGTGAATCTCTGTTTCTTGTGAACAAAAAGCACTTAATTAAAATTCTCTTTCATGGAGCTCATTTTTACCCGTGTGACCACACTTCCTACATTGCTGATATCTTAGGTTTAATTATGATGAGATTTTACCCTAGTCTTTTTCCTCACTTTATTTTTTTGTGATCCATTATTAAATCTTTTGATATTGAAGAAAACTATTCCAATTGTTCAATGAAGAGCTGGCTCTGTTGTCATCTGCATTTCCTCCTTCGTTCCTGTTCTCCAATGCATCTCCTCTGGAAACTCTATCACTCTTCAATCTTTTTCCTGTTTTCTTTTTTAAAAAATATTTGTATTGATTTCACAGAGGAAGGGAGAGGGAGAGAGAGAGATAGAAACACCAATGGTGAGAGAGAATTATTGATCAGCTGCCACTGCATGCCCTCCACTGAGGATCGAACCCACAACCAGGGCTTGTGCCCTGACCAGGAATCGAAACGTGACCTCTCAATGACTGAGCCCTGCTGGCTGGGCTCTTTCTTGTTTTCTTATCCATTATTACTTTACCTCAGTTTAGAAAAGTGTGTTATATTCTTATACATCCTAAGCCAGAATACTCTATTTTCCAATGTTATTCGCTCATGCTGTTATCTATTTACTATCACATTTCATGAAATAATAACTTGGTTCAGTCTTCTAATTCTTATGGGAGTATTTATGTCTCAATTTTTCTGTAATATAAATTCTCTTTAATATTATGAGGAAACAATTATTCACAAGATAAAATGTCTTCTTATTATACATACGTATATTGAAGCATATGATATAATTGATGATACCATTTGTCTTTTGTATCCATAAATTATCTCTAAGAGCTACAGAAAGGCAAGGGATAGAAGAAGGGCAAGAAAGAAAAGGCTATATAGCATTCTATTGGGACAAATAACAAGCAAAAGATTTCCTTGTCTTTTAATCTTTGGTTTTCTTGTGAATGATCTCTCAGAAATCTTACATTTTTATTTTTCTTGTCTTCTAATAAATGTACATATTTTGTGTGTTAGCCTTGGGAAAACTTTTAAGAGGACAAGTTATTACTAAATACGAGACTTCTATGTGTAATTTTACAAACCTGTATATGTATTCCTTATTTTCCACTTGGCTGTATGCCTCAGGAGGCTGATCTATTTGATCCTCATTAATGAACTCTCTTAATCTATAGTTTACAGTTAGGTTTGGCCAATGAAGACTAGTAACAAGTGGTCAAGGAAAGAAGGAACGTAAAGTTCAATTCTGTATTCTATTGTCTCTCTCTCAGGGGGTTTCCCAAAGGTTGGCAACACTTATACATTAAATGTTACAATTTCTATATGTAGGTTCGTTTTACAAAGTTATTTCACTCTGAATTCTGGTAGCAATCTCCTCCTCTTAATAGTTAGGGGTATTAAAAGCTATTAGAAATGCTAAGGTTTCCATAAACATCTTATTAAATTTTTCTCTAATTACCTAATGTATGCTGTGTGTTTTTTAAGGCACTGACAGATACCGTACTTTTCACATATTTATGAATTTTCACTTTCAGTCTTATTTTTTGCATTGTTTTCTTTTTGTTGTCTATCCCTAAAATACCTCTCAATTTATTTACCATGTCTCAGGGCCATTAAATGCTTCTTAATCACTCAGGCTTCTATTTCTTTTAATATACTTTATTGATTTTTTACAGAGAGGAAGGGAGAGGGATAGAGAGTTAGAAACATCAATGAGAGAGAAACATCAATCAGCTGCCTCCTGCACACCTCCTGCTGGGGATGTGCTGCAACTAAGGTACATGCTCTTGAATGGAATCGAACCTGGGACCTTTCAGTCTGCAGGCCGATGCTCTATCCACTGAGCCAAACCAGTTAGGGCAATCACTCAGGCTTCTTTACATGAGTAGTAGAAATGAGTCAATGGGAGAAACCACCTTCTGTTCTCATCTTGATTTCCATTTACATTCACCTCACTTCTTATACTCACCTGGCTCTGATGTTTCTGGATCACACCTTTGTATAAGGTTTTTGCTTTTGACCACATATAAACACTTTATTTTTTTTCTGTTCAAAACACATACACATACCAAAAAAAAAGAAAGAAAGAAAGAAACAAACAAACAAAAAATTTTCTTCCCTATCAAGCTACTTAGAATTTTGCTGATCGTTTCTAGTGTTTGTCATCTCACCCCTAAACAAGAACAAGAATTTTAGTCAGATTTAATAATCAACCCTCTTTCTCACTGTATACATTTCCTTAGAATTATATTTGTTTAGTTTTGCAGGGCCAACAAGAGAATCACATTCCAGTCGGTTAAGACATAGTCTTATATAATGTGAAATAATTGTGGGAGTGATATCACATCAGCTTTGGTGTATTGTAAGCTACAAGTAAGTCACAGATGCCACTCACTCCCAAGGGGAGACTGTTATACCGTGCATGGCACCACAAACCAGAGATCATCAGACTATCTTAAAAATCTGCCTACCACATTCAGTTCAATTATTTTCTGATTTCCATAGTTTTTTCTTCTTTGACCCATGTGTTTGTGCTTTTGTTTTAAATACTTTTTTGGTGTGACATTGGTTTGCAAAGCCATACTAGTGCATGTTTCAATGGTACAATTCAATAAAACATCATGAGCACACTGCATTGTGCATCCATTGTCCCAAGCAAATTCTCTTTCTGTCCCATTCCCCCTCCCTTTGCCCACCTCCATATAGCCCTTATCCTCCCTTCCTTATGGTTGTTCCCACACTGTTGTCTGTGTCTATGTGTTATGTGTACATGGTTGTTCGCTAATCCTTTCATCTTCTTTCATCCAGTCCCCCAACCCCTCTCCCTTCTTACAGCTCTCAGTCTGTTCCACATACCCATGCCTCTGTTTGTATTTTGTTCCTCAGTTTATTTTGTTCATTAGAGTCCACATAACCAGGTTGTGAACTGCTTACAGAGAGGACCATGTGACAGAACTTTAAGTTGACCCACCAGCTGACAGCCAGCTAATCAATAACACAGTAGCAGTAAGATGAATTCTACCAACAATGACAGAGACTTCGGAGGCAATTTTCGCCCAGTTGAGCTTCTAAATGAGAAAACAGTTTAGCTGACATCATGATTATGGTCTTATGATACTAGACCATTAAATTGTGTCTGGACTTCTGACCTATAGAAATTGTGAAATAATAATTGTGTGTGTTTTTTAACAACAAAAAAGAATTATATTTGTTTACACAAAATGAACTATCATACATTTGTTATAACTTCAAATATATGTGACACGTTTAACTTTTTCTTTTATTTTTTTCATTAAGTTTTAGTTTCCTCATCTATCTTCATAAAGTATTCATCATACACATAATAGATCAATTATTGTAAGGAACATAGTTCCAGTCCTTGTATGAAACTAGCATTTGATGTGTGGTAGCTATTATTATTAGTAGTAGTAATTTTTAAAAAATATATATTTTTATTGATTTCAGAGAGGAAAGGGGAGGGAGAGAGAGAGAGAGAGGCATCAATGATGAGAGAGAATCATGGATTGGCTGCTGCCTGCACGCCCCCTGCACGCCCCTTCCAGGGACGAAGCCCACAACCTGGGCATGTAACCTTGACCAGAATTGAACCTGGGACCCTTTTAGTCCCCAGGCTGATGCTCTATCCACTGAGCCAAACCAGGCAGAGCATTAGCAGTAGTATTTTTAATGGACATGCAAAGAGTGTCTAAATTTTACCATACTCAAAGTTGAATCCATTGACTTCCACAAAGTTACTCTTCCTCAGCGGTGGAACTGAATAAGTTGGACTGGGAAAAAAGCAGAAGTAAAAGTCTTTGAATTTAGCTTCACTAAAACCAACACATAGCTGGATGAACCTTAATACTCTTCTTCTTTTGAATGATCTCTAGACTCTTGGTAAGAATAAAATGGCTTCTATCTGGTAGGGTGGCAAAGAATCTGCCTTAAATTTCAGAAAGAATTACATACGTTTAGATGAGCCAATTTACAAGCTGAAATAGCATATTCATGGCTACACCAGATAGCCACAAAGAGGTATCTTTAGGGTCCATCTCCTCTCCAAAAATAGCTCTTGTTAAATGGTGGACCAAGGTTCTAGTCAAGACAGACAAAACCCATAGGGAAATAGACAATATTTGTTGAATTATTCTGATGTAAAGACCTTCACTGAAGGTTACTAACAATCAGAGAAATGCAAATTAAAACCACAATGAGATATCACCTCACACATGTCAAAATGACTATCATCAATAAATCAACAAAGAACAAGTAAATATTGGCAAGGAGAACAAGTGGAGAAAAGAGAACCCTAAACCACTGTTGCTTGGAATGCAGATTGGTGCAGCCACTGTGGAAAGAAGTATATTTTTATCAAAAAATTAAAAATGGAACTGCCTTATGATCCATCAGTTTCACTCTAGGAATATACCCCCCCCCCTCAAAAGAACCTGAAACACTAATTTGAAAGAATATACCCACCCCTGTGTTCATTGCAGAGATATTTACAACAGCCAAGATTTGGAAGCAGCCCAAGTGCTTACAGAATGAAATATGGAATACTGCTTGGCCATAAAAAATAAGGAAATCTTGCCCTGTCTGTCTGTTTGTTTTTTTTTTTTTTTAAGTGGTTAGAGCATCAGCCCATGGTCAGCAGCGTGGCAGGTTCAATTCTCAGTCAAGGGCACATGCCTTGGTTACAGGTTCAATCCCTGGCCTGGTTGGGGTACTTTCAGGGGGCAACCAATCAATGTGTCTTTCTCTCCTTGATGTTTCTCTCTCTCTCTCTCTCTCTCTCTCTCTCTCTCTCTCTCTCTCTCTCTCTCTCTCTCTCTCCCTGCCCTCCATCCCTCCCTCCCTTCTAATCTCTCTGAGAATCCATGAAAAAAATATCGTCTGGTGAGGATTTAAAGAAGGAGAAGGAGGAGGAGGAGGAGGAGGAGGAGGAGGAGGAGGAAGAGGAGGAGGAGGAGGAAATAGAGTTTTATGCTAAGTTAAATAAGCCAATCAGAGGAAGACAAATATGATTTCACTTGTATGTGGGATCTAATGAACAAAATAAACAAACAAAATAGAAACAGACTCATAGATACAGAGAATAGACTGACAGCTGTTAGAAGGGAAGGGTGTTGGGGGCTGGGTGAAAAAAGTACAAAGGTTAAAAGAAAAAAACAAAAAGCCTCATAAACACAGACAACAGAATGGTGATTACCAGAGGGAAAGGGGAATGGGGAGAGCTGGAAGAGGGGGGATAAATGGTGATGGAAGGAGACTTGACTTTGGGTGTTGAACACACAATACATTATAGAAATGTATAGAATTGTACTCTTGAAACCTATATAATATTATTAAACAACTAGAGGCCGGTGCATGAAAATCTGTTCACTGGGGGGCGGGTCCCTTAAACAGGCCTGTGCCCTCTCACAGTCTGGGACCCCTAGGGGGATGTCCGACTTTGGCAGGAGCAGGCTTAAGCCGAAGTTGGACATCCTTAGTGCTGCCAAGCAGGTGAGAGAGGCTCCCACCACCGCCCCTGCACTCCAAGCCATCAGCCCAGCTTGTGGCTGAGCAGGGCTTCCCCTGTGGGAGCACACTGATCACCAGCAGGCAGCTCTGGCATTGAGCGTCTGCCCCCTGGTGGTCAGTGCATATCATAGTGACCGGTTGTTCTCCGTCGTTCTGCTGTTAGGGTCAATTTGCATATTACCCTTTTATTATATAAGATGTCACTGCAATAAATTCAATAAAATTTTTAAAAAATAAAATAAAATGATTATATATGCTTACATGTTATATGTTATTTCTTTTAAAGTTTACAATGCAGAAGACACTGATATATCAAGAATAGCTTAGCCCTAGCTGGTTTAGCTCTATGGATAGAGTGTTGGCCACAGACTGAGGAGTTCCAAGTTTGACTCTGGTCAAGGGCACATACTTGGGTTGTAGGCTTGATTACTGGCCCTGGAGCAAGTGCGGGAGGCAACCAATTGATGTGTCTCTCTCACATCGATGTTTCTCTCTTTCTCTGTCTATCTCCCTCCCTTCCACTCTCTCTAAAAGTCAATGGAAAAATATCCTTGGATGAGGATTAAAAAAACAACAACTTAAAAATATATTAAGGTATATCAAATTCTTAGTTAACTATAATCCCAAACCCCCAAATTTCTGTAAAAAGTATGAATTTTAAAGTATTGTTTAAAAAGCAACCCTTCTATATGCAAATGATAATGTTTAAAAAGCAATCAAGACATTACATTCTTAGATATTTTAATTAATTAATCTTCTGTGTAGAAGTAAAGGCATACTTTTACTGGACAGGGAATCAGCAAAATTATATTGAGCTTCTACTATGTGCTAGATACTAGGATTAGAATAGTGGACCAAAAACTTGTGGAGTTTATATTGTTATGTGAGAGACTGACATTAAATAGACATCAGATGCACAACAGTATATGGTTTGAGTATTTAAGAAGTCCTTAATATCAACTCTGCAGCCATAGAAGAACATGCACTAAAAATATCAATTATTTTTACTCTGACTTCTCTACCAAGCTATAGACTCATATCAAACTGCCTACTCAAATCTTCATTTCAATGTCAAATAGACCTTTTTTACTGGATACATCAAAAACTAAATTTTGTCTTCTCCCAAAATCTTTCTTATCCACAACTTTCCACATCTCTGCTGATGTACTTGCTGCCAAGATCCCTTGTCAGCACTGACGCAGTCATTCCCCCAGATTCCAGGAGTGTTGGCTGCTTAGACATTACAGCCGAGTCCTTCTCCTAGAATTTCCTGATTCAAATGGACAGCAGCAGATGTGCCAAGATCACTCCCCATCTCCAGAAGTAGTTTATATTCAATGAATATTCAGTACAGGGGTACAAAGGCCCAACCCCCTCACCTGAAATTTGGACCACTTGGAGAATCCATCTTAGTTACAGAGTTCCCAATTACATAAGGCCTCCATTGTCACTGAGTCACATTTCAACTTCTATCTCCATTCTATTCCCCTTTTTCTTACAGTAGTTTGTCTCCCACAATAAACCGCCTGATGACATTTCCATTCAAATTATGTTTCCTGGACATTTTGTATGAAGAGTGTTGATTCTAAGTGTGGTCCTTAAAAGCAGACTTTAAATTGGGATTTTTGAGCTGAATCACCAAATGGCTGACTGGAATGAACATGCTATCAGTGGTGGTAGATAGTACTGACTCTAGTGGTGCTATTGTTATACACTTCACAGATGTGTAAAAATCTTAGTAAAATGAATATAGGACATCAGCATTTGTGAGGTTAGGGAAAATACTAATTATATAGGACAAATGTATGCATTAGAAAAAACAATGAAGGGCTACAGGTAAATAATCAGTCATTATAGATGAAATGTGTAAACAAAAAGGTTTCTCAGCAGTATATAAGATTGTCTTATCCTGGAGCTAAAGGACAGATGAAGCTGGGGATGAGGCACAGGATGTAATTGTAATGGTAGCAGAGTTCCAGGGAAAGTTTAATTCTTAATCCAATGCCTCCAGGAAGGAAGGGAACTCTAGTTTAGGATGTATACATCTGGCTCAATGCACCTGAAAATCTGCGGATGCGACTCACTTCCCAGCTCTTGTTTAAAGATGATGCAGAAGAGGTCTCTTCCTTGCAAGACAACACATGAACCTCTAAGGACACATCGCCTCCTCCCTTCTTGGTCACTAGACCAATAACTACATATGGTCATGTCACAACATATCCCAGTGCCAATATTTCTCTGGTGAAAGGATTACTTCCAAAAGGCGTATAAAGTGGAGGACCTAGTCAGCATGTCTAGCAAGCAAGAGCTTGCTGCCTATTTATGGGAATAGACTGGGAAAATGAGGGTCTAGGGGAAAAGAACATAAAGTTGGACAAAGGAGTGTTTATCAATATGGGAACACTCTTTCATGATTCAGTATTAAATTCTGTGGCAAGGAAAATGAAAGTAATATGCTGCTGCAAGTTTGGGGCTTGGAAACTGAAAGCTTACTAGAAGTGATGGCCAACCTTAAATGAGGTAGAAATGCCAGAATAGCTGTGGCATATGGCAGAGAAAAGAATCAAATGGCTTAGAGAAGTATGTATATTATAGTGTAGATATTATATAACACTGGGAAATTTCAGCCAATTATATTCTATGGAAGGTCCTAGAATATACTATTTCCCAAAGCAATAAGGCTCTCCCTTATAGATAATAGCATCTCTGGGAAAGATGCTATTACTGAACTGAGCTTACTGATCGCAATGTCATAATGGGACCTTAAACTGATAGAGACCAAGTGATAATACTTGGCCTTCAAAACAAGACAGGCACAATGATGATAAAGAGTGAAAAGTTTGAAGGCATCTGGCAGGCCTGACTTCAGAGAACTAGGGAGACAGTTAATATAACATAGGGCTAGGTAGATGGGTAATCAACAAGTATATCATTACAGTATCATAACAAAAAGAAAGAATTAATAATTAGTATTTTGAAGGAAGCTAACTCAACAAAAAGTCAAGGGAAATATTGTATTCCTTTTGTTTTCACCAGTCCTCTTTCTATAAAATGAAAAATAAAGTGACTACTACAAGCTTAACCAATAATAACCCCAATTAAAACTGCTATGGAGACATAGAAAAAAAGAATAAAGATTCAGGTATGTAGTATAGGGTCATTGATCTTCTGAATATTTTATTTTTTCACCTCTCAAGGAAGAGAATTAGAAGCAGTTCACAGTCACTTGGGGCTGAAAATACAGTACGCTTTTATAGGCTTGACCCAGGCTATGCTAACCTGTCTGCCCTCTGTTAACATAATCCAAGTAGACTTAAACCACCTGGACATTTTGTAGAATATTACATTGGCCCACTCTCCATTTTATAAATGCTAGAGTGCTGATAGGATCTAATGAGCAAGAAATGGCAAATAAATTGGAAGCCTTAGTAAGACACATGTACCCCAAAGGAAAGGAGAAAAACACTACTAACATTCCGGGGCCTGCTACAGCAGCGGGATGCTTTGGAATTTAGTGATCTTGAGGATGCTGGGTTCATTACCTCCAACCTAAAGGATCTATCACTACATCTCATACCTTCTAGCATTTAAGGAGAAAGTACACCACCAGATAGGCAATCTTGGGCTCTGAAAGCAGCCTATTCATACTTGGCAATACTTCTCCAACTATTCACTAAATGACAAGAAAAGCTGTGGTCTTTGAGAGTGTTCCATAGCATAAAATATTTCTGCAATCGGTCAAGATAATCCTGTTGGGTCATATTACTTGGAAGAATTTATGGTACAGAGGCACCTCGGGTAGAAAAAAAGGTGTTGTTTGGAGTTTATGGCAAACCCTAACAGGAGGAAAACAAGCCCAGTAAAAGCCTAAATTCTTACAATGTCTTATGAAGTTTTGCATGAGCTGTCCTCTGTCCTCTCTCTGACCTCATTTTCTGTTATTCCCTCAACACTGTTTATTCCAGTCACTCCCTGGCTCTGTGCTGTTCCAGGAATGCTCCCTCAACAGGGCTTTTGCTAATTCCCTGCTGCCTGAAGGCTCTTCTCTCAGATGTCTGCATGACCAGTTACCTCACTGCATTTTAATATTGGCTCCATGCCACCTTGTTAATAAGGTGCATCTTGTATTGCAACCTGTTGTTTTTCTCCATCATCCCTCACAACCAGTACATCAAATCTCGATTATTATACTTTTATTTTAAATAGCGCATTGCAGTTCTAATATCCTTGATATTTATTCATTTAAGTCATTTTTACCTGTTAGTTTGTGTCTCTTCACTTGTAGAATATAAGGCAATCATCTTTGCTTAGTTCACGTATCAGTCTCAAGTCCTTAGAGCAATTCCTGGCATTGAGTAGATACTCACTCAACAAATTTTACATAGTAAGTTGGGAGAAGAGAACAATCACACTTTGATTAAAATAGCCTTTGAAATAATAGTCTTATACTTCAGCAAAGTACTGAAGACAGGGTTAAAAAATAGTTAATATATCTGAATAATTTATAAGGATATTTGTTAACCAGATTAAAGATAACAATTCAAACCTGTGTGAGGTTGTTACTGTTGATAAAACAATATGCTAGATTAATCAGCCCTCTGAAACCTCATTAACATCTAAAGTTTCTTCTCTATTTACAGCACAATCTAAACATTATTGCTCATGGTGATAACTAGAGATTCATAAAGGAAATGCTGCTAAAATACATCCCATGGATACTCTTTAAAAGTTTGGAGAAGATAATGCATTTATTAATTATAATTCATTTTATATAATCCAAACAGTTTTAATGATAAAGAGTATCAATGGTTAATTTATGTTATTTAGAAAATACTAACTTAGATTAGCACTCTTGCCCTTGATTCTAAATAAGAGATGCATATTGTCACACTATAAAATCTCCATTATTAATGTGGAGTTTTTTCCAGCCTATGGATTGTGTACCATGTGTTTCAAATCACAGAGCAACTGCTCTGCTTTACACAGAACATTTCTGACTGTCAGATCCTATCTTCATCTCTAACCACTGCCTATCCAGGTATTGCCACATGTGTGTGTTTCCACCTGCACATTCCGGAATTAGCAAGAGTTTAAGACTAATTCAGTCCCAGCAGAATCCACAGGAGATATTTATATCCTGAGGCAATTCTATACAATAAAAGTGTAATATGCAAATGACCCAACTACTGAATGACTGGTTGCTATGACGTGCACTGACCACCAGGGAGCAGACGCTCAGTGCAGGAGCTGCCCCCTGGTGGTCAGTGTGCTCCCACAGGGGGAGCACTGCTCAGCCACAAGCTGGGCTGATGGCTGGCGAGTGCAGCGGAGGTGGCGGGAGCCTCTTCCACCTCCAAGGCAGCCCTAAGGATGTCCAACTGCTAAAGGGCACAGGCTGGGCTGAGAGTATCCCCTCCCCCCCCAACCCAGTGCATGAATGTTGTGCACTGGGCCTCTAGTAATTTAATAAAATCATAAGTTAGTCCTCAGTACGGGACCTTAGATACAATCTTAGTAAATCTAATCCCATGTCATATAAACAGGGCCCCAATGAACAGCTCTTGGTACCAAAGAGGGCCATAGTGTTGACTTGTAGGCTGAACTCTACAAGTCTCCTTGAAACAGAACATCTCTGCTTTATTTCTGTTTCCTGGGGTTCCACTTGAGGCAGTTTTTCCCCCAAACAAGATTTCTTAAAATTATTTTTTAAAATTGAAAACACTACCAAGTTTTATTCTTTACAGATACAGAATCAATATCCCAGAGTGGAGACTGAGGCACAAATGTTCTTTTGTTTAATTGATGCATGAAACCATTTTTTATATTACAGTCTAAGTAGTGGAAAGGTTCTGTAAATTCCTGAGGTTTATGATACAGAGCCAGTGAAAGTGGTGGAAAGGCCTTTGGAATTCAAAGTTTCAAAACATAAAATCAAGGAAGTTCCATGTTGTGAAAGCCAAAACCAAGGAGCAATGCAAAACCTTGAGGGTTAACACAATGGAGCCGTTAAGATATAGGGGTTTCTCCAAAGTCTACATCTCAGCTTCCGAAGTTTCTTAAGGAATTCTACTGTCTCCTTGACCTTTCCATTGGGTATATAAGAGAATTGAAGACTCTCATTTTTCTCCTTCAAATCCCCTCCCTATTTCTTTCCCAATTCTGTCATTAAAACTGTAGACCCTGAAGCTCAAGGCAAATTTCTAGAGTTTATCCTGGTTTCCCTTTTTTAATTAGTTCCCATATTAATATATGAACGAGTCCTGTCAATAATATCCCCAAACATATCAACAATATTTTTTTTCTCTCCATTCGGATTACCCTGAATCTAGTTCAAAACCACCACCTCTCTAACAAAGCCTTTAGTATCTATCACTGCTTTTCTTCTGCCCCTTATTCTGTCACCTGCTCTTTACATGGTAAGTAAATCTAAGTAACCAGTCAGTTATTCTCAATTGTATCATTTCATTTTAATGTCTTGGATTATACTCATCATTATTTTGCATTTGTTCGTATTTACTTATGTGTTTGTTTAACATTTGCCTGCTTGTATTGCTTATTTAAATAAAGACTACAAGGTCCAGTTCTGTCTCATTCTCACCTGAACATGTAGGTGCTCGATAACTATTCTTTGAAGAAATAAATAACAAAAAGTCAAGTTAGATGATCTATAACGATGGCTTGAGGTTTCTAAAGTCCTATTGTCTCATTCTTTAGTAAACATGTTGAGTTTTTCTTAGCATGACTAAGTTCACCAATATCAACATGAAATGTGTGAGGTTTAAAATACTGCCAGATAGATTACCATTTATTTCAGCCAAACAGTGACAGATTATACAGACACTGATGATTAATGCTTTTATTTATTTATTTTTAACAGAAAGATAATCTCTCCCAGTGACTACTTTATTCTTTCTCAAGTTTCTTTTTGGAAGGGGCAATGTATGATGTAGTAATATAAAACCATGCATATTTGCTTTAGGAATCCACATCCTTTGGTTGTACTTGGTTACTTTTTAAAATTATGTTTTCTATAGTTAGTAGTAATTTTACTTTATTTAAACAGCACATCTAATGATGCCATGAGGCTTCACTGCCAATATGGCATTTGGAAACTAAGCTATTAGTCATTAGGGGTAACATGTGCAGAGTTAAGAAAAAAAGTTAAAGTTAAAAATATCTTTTGTTTATGGCTTAGAGAAATCTGCTACATTCTAAAGATTATTTTACCCAATTAACCATACTTGTTCTAGAGGTTAAATCGTCTGCTCATAGCTATCTGGAGACTTACTTGGAAAGAATTAAAGATATCAATTAAAGCCCAGTGCTTCATTACAGCCTATTTTGTGCTCTATGCATTATTCATTCAACCCATATATTGGTCATTCACTATATTTGGAGCAAGGTACCTAATACTACAGAATATTGCAGAAATATTAAAATTAACAGAGTTGTCAATAGTCACAGAATAAATAAAGTAAAACATATTTCAAAGTCTATTTATTAATTGTCAAACTGTTTGGTATCATGCTGACACCCTGAATTTTGTATCTCACTCATTAAAAAAAAAATCCTTTACTTAATACTCTCTCAGTCTTACTCTACTCCCCAACTCAATGACTGCTTGCAAGACAAATTGCTCCAATTACTAAGATATTTTATGTACTTTATATACACTATTGCATTTAATATTTATATCAAACCAGCATTAGGCATTATAAATCCTACATTTAGGCAATGAACTGAAGTTTATATGTTCTAGTTAGTAAGAAGCTGAGTTAATTTTTTATGTCCTCTCTATATAACTTATACCTATACCCATTGTTATGCCATTCTGTTTTCTGCTTATTTTTCTTGATCTTCAATGTTTCCTGATTTTTAACTTCATCTATTTTTTCACTCTGGAATCTATATATGGATTTTGGTCTCTAGATTTGCACTGCCATTTTCAATATAGGCTATTAAATTTAATTCCCTGTCTGGGGCATTTTTCCAAGTCTATTTTTGTAACCTTTCCCCCAAAACCATAGCCTGTGGCCAAGTGCTGCCAATAAGTTATCCACAAGATATTTTCATATACCTAAATGAAATATTATTTGAGCATTAACATAAAATCATAAAGGTGAATGATATATAAAAAGTTAAGTTATTCTTACAATGCACATACTGGTAAATGACTTGGTTCCACTGATGACAATAATTGAAGATTGCCTTTCTGTTTTAAGATAACCAACTATTGGCCATTCATCTCAATAAAACTCACCTAAAATTCAGTCAAGTTTAAACCCTCATAAAATGGGTATTAAAAATAAATATAGTCCTGACCGGTTTGGCTCAGTGGATAGAGCGTCGGCCTGCAGACTGAAGGGTCCCAGGTTTGATTCCGGTCAAGGGCATGTACCTTGGTTGTGGGCACATCCCCAGTAGGGGTGTGCAGGAGGCAGCTGATCGATGTTTCTCTCTCATCGATGTTTCTAACTCTTTATCCCTCTCCCTTCCTCTCTGTAAAAAAATAAAAAATAAATATATATATATATGTACATGTTCTTCATCAATTTAAATTAATTTATTCTTTCCCATTTGAGTTTGCAATTATTTAGACACACACAGTCAGAGACAAACATAAATGTATTTTCAATAACTAACTTATGAATAATGCAAAGAACAATGTAAGTTTTAGAAAATTATCAAATAAACATGTAAAACCAAACATGCAGGTAACATTATTTTAATAACACTTATATGATATTTATATTGGACATATTATGTCCAGTTTAATATCAAGTGGCTGTATAATTCAACAGTCCACCAGCAGAAGGTTCCTGGCCAGATAAAACTCATACTCAGGACTCATTTTCTATTCACTTTTCAAATCAATTTAAGTATTGATTCTAATGCTGAAAGGAAGCTTGAATTCCAGATACCTAGATACCTAATTCTTACGCTTCATTTTAATAAGAACATGGTTCAGTTTATAACTTTCTATGTTTAATTCCTCCATTTGATTTTTGGAGAAAAGTTGGGAGTCTAGGTATATGTGTATTAATACTTTGTTATCTTGAATTATCTTTTAGTTTAATTCTTTATTGTTTTCTTAACATAAGTAGGTAGTTATTAATAAAGGAAGGGAGCAAATGGAATCAGACATGAAGCCTGATTAACTAGGAAGGGACAGCTTCACAGACACCTCAGGACAGTGGTCGGCAAACTGCGGCTCGCGAGCCACATGCGGCTCTTTGGCCTCTTGAGTGTGGCTCTTCCACGAAATACCATGTGCGGACGCGCATGTACAGTGCGATTGAAACTTTGTGGCCCATGCGCAGAAGTCGGTTTTCAGCTCTCAAAAGAAATTTCAATCGTTGTACTGTTGATATTTGTCTCTGTTGGCTAATGAGTTTGCCGACCACTGCCCCAGGGGATAGCTGCCAAGGGATGTATCATCCCTCTGTTCCCCATTAAGGAGGAAGGACCAGCTTTCCCATGTCCTCAGGAACAACTGGTCTGTTAGCCTGAATCATTATCAGAGGGAGCAAGAAAGCAATAGGGAAAATTTCTTTGCTAGGTGCATGAGCAGTAGAAACCAGATGACAAGGCAGAAATTTGAGGCATGTGCAGTAGGAGAAAAATTAATGACCATAAAGGGGAGTAGTCTAGCCTAGGAAAATCTGGGAAAGGATTTGAATAGGATGAGGGCATGGAATCCCTGGAAGATTCAGGAAAGGGATTAGATAGCGGGAGAGCCCAGCAGATCCCACAAAGAATTAGGAAGAAGGTTGGACAGTTTGAAAGAAAGCCTGCTTGTTCCACCAAATCAAGAAAATGTATGGAGGGTTAACTAGGATGTGGGGGCAATTGCTGATAGAGCCTGCCTGCTCTCTACATTGCTAAGGACATGTTATTTCTTTTAACCTCAATAAATCTTGCCACTAAACTTAAACTTCTCCCATGCATGTATCCTTTGAAATTCCTTTTTTTTTTTTTTCATTGGTTTATGTTATTCATTATATTCCACAAATGAGTGAGATCCTGTGATATTTATCTTTCTCTGACTGGCTTATTTCACTTAGCATGATGTTTTCCAGGTCCATCCATCCTGTTGCAAATGGTAGAAGTTCCTTCTTTTTTACAGCAACGTGTTCTAAATAGATCCAGGGACAGAGAAGCATCGAACAGACCATCCAACCTCAGAGGGAAGGCAGGGAGCAGGGGGAGAGATCAACCAAAGGACTTATATGCGTGCATATAAGCAGAACCCATGGACACAGACAGTAGGGGGGTGAGGGCATGTGCTGGGGGGGGAGGGCTGGGGGGTGATGGGAGCGACCAGGGAGAGGTCAATGGGGGAAAAAGGATACATATGTAACACTTTAAACAATAAAGAATTAAATTTAAAAAAAGAAATTATTTTATCCCTACAGCACAAGAATCCATTTTCTCCAGCAACAATCAGTATGTTACAGCTACCTGCAACTTGTTATTTTGTATTTAATATCTAGACAAGTATATCTACCTAAAGTATTAATAGCACAATACTTAGCAGAAATATCAAAGTTGACTATTTTTATCCTCAAGTTATATGAAGATAATTAGTAGAAGGAAACTTACACTAAAAACAAGGACATCTGTGAAATTGGAAAACAGCAAAAAAAATTGAATTCAATTATAAACATACTATATTTCTACATTAAGGTAATGGAATCTAACTAAAAACCAAAATTTCTATTCCATTAAATTACCTATTGTGGTGTTTCAAGCTGGAAATCATAGCACATTATGATCAATAAAGGAAAGATCCTGTCCTTCTCTCTCATTCAGAGCCTTGGAGACATGAATAGAGACTTGCAAATATAACTATTTTGGACTTCCCATAAAGACAGAGTTTGAATAAATATTGGAATCAATACAGAAGAAGAAGTTTCTAATGTTCTGTATCTACTCTTGAGTAGACATGAAAATCCAATGTTACCTTCTACACTGTAAACAATACTTTGTTTTGTTTTTGAAATATATATGATGAAAACACCAAAGGAAATGTCCATATGTAAAATGGCAATACCTTCCTGCATATGGCAAAAATAATTACTGATTGCTAATTCAAAATTGCCTGAGAGTCAATACACATTCACGGGGGCTATGCGTCTACTGCCAGAACAGTTTTAGCATTTGAGATCACCAATCAATATATTCTTAGGTATATTTGATCTTAGGAATATATGGAGGCTCAACTCTGGGCCCAAACGATTTCTAAATGTAGTAAATTTATTTCATTACATATTGAATTTTATATTTTATAACAGAAGTAAAGACATATGCTACCAACATGGAAATACTATGAGAATAACATTTAGAAAACATGTTTATTTAAATTATTATTTATTTATGGAATTTGATTTATATAATGGCATCTTTTATTTCAACTAGCAAATAGCTATTTCTTCTCTCATTGTCAAGAATATAATGAACAATGTAAACTGATGAACAAAAATAGAACCAGAGACATAGAAGCATTGAACAGACTGTCCAACCTATGAGGGAAAGAGGGGGTGAGGGGGTAAGAGATCAACCAAAGGACTTTATGCACACATATGAGCATAACCAATGGACACAGATAGTAGGGAGGTGAGGACATGTGCTGGGGAGAGGTCAATGGGGGAAAACAGAGACTCATCTAATACTTTAAACAATAAATAATTTAAATGAAAAAAGAAGAGAGATACTAGAACTCTTGTGATAGAAGTAGCACTTGAAAAATATATTTTTTCACTGAAGTTGAAGATTAATAAAATGGTGTCGACATTTAGAAAATGTGTTTGAATAAGCAATGAATGGATAGATGAATTTTCAATATAAATAAAGTTTATGAATTTTTTTAAAAAAGAATCCCAGTGGTCTCTTGTAATTTAAAAGGAATTCAGAAGAAAATAGATATCCCAAAAGTCTTCAACAAGATTATATATGAATCCTATGATAGTCATCTTAACTATTTTGATGATTCCTTTATTCCCATACTGATCCATTTTTCAAACTAGAATACAATGGAATCACCTAAATATCTACAATTTCTTAAACCTGACTAGAATTCATACTAATTTTGGGGTTTCAAAGAATGCTCTCTATCATTCTCTATTAATGTCTCAAGGAAAAATTTGTGAATAGCTCTTCCATCAAGAAAAGGTATTTTCTTATATGATGTTATGTTAAAAAAGATACATTATATACCATGAAAAATTACAATAAAGGTAGTTTTTAAAGTGCTGCCAAAATGAGATAAGATTTGTTGATTTTATAAGAATTAGGCTATAATATTTTGATATAATTAAGACATAAAATAATTATTGATTACTTGTCATATCTTATTTATGTGGTATTATTATATGTGTTACAATGATTCAAAATCATGTATACAATGCAATCCTTGACCCTGAAGAACTGAATTGAAAAGGAAATAGCATATCTCAATAGACAACTTAACATGGTAGTTACTGTCAAATTCCAAATAATATTCTTCATGCTAGAAGTGTTCAGAAATATGAGTAATGCCTTTCACTTGGTGCCATAATACCATTTGGTTTCATCTACAGGAGTAATCTAGAAGTTTACCAGAAGTGATTTATCTTAAAATTGTATTTTTGTTCATGATTTAAGAAAGGCACAAAAGCAGAAGTGGATGAGAGGTGTTAGACAACTAAGTCAGATCTATATATATAAAAGCCTAATATGCTAACTGTCTGACCAATCGATCAGTCAACCTTTCAGTTGACCTCTCAACCAGTCGCTATGACACGCACTGACCACCAGGGGGCAGTCACTTCACCTGATAAGTTAGCTTGCTGCTGGGGTACGGCCGATTAGGACTGGGTGACACAGGCCGGACACACCCTAGAACCCTCCTGCTGTCTCTCCCTGGCCTTTGAAATATTTCTTCTAATTAATTTCCTTTCATGTGCACAAATTTGTGCACTGGGCCTCTAGTAATTATTATAACTGAAGATTGAGTATAACATTGGAATCCAATTGTGAGTATTTCGGATATCAATAAATTGAACTACTTACTTGGTACTTCTATTGGCTGACTCCTGAGATCACAGAAATGAACAAAAATAATGTGGTCAAAGAGATTATAAAATGCCACTTAGGTCATGCTATGAGTTGGGTTTTAAAAACCTAATTATAACAAAGGAGTCTGGATGGAAGCTTTTTATTAAACACTAAAACACTAGAGACCTGGTGCACGAATTCATGCATGGGTGGGGTCTGGCCATCCCTGTCCCTGATTGGTGTGGGGGGCTGATTGGGGATGAGTGTGGCCTTGGGGAGGGGCTGCAGGCAGTTGGCCAGTTGGCCCTGCCCCCTGGTTGAACTCCCAGTTGAAACTTCTGGTTGAGGGGACAATTTGCATATTAGCCGTTTATTATATAAGATAGGCTGGGATAGGAGGAATAGGGTGGTTCTTGGCTTCTAATGCTAATGGGGTGACTGCCAGTGTGGTTTGCCTTTGTCTCTTATCTCCAGATAGCGATTTTTTATTTTAATCCTCACCTGAGGATATTTTTCATTGATTTCAGAGAGAGCAAAAGAGAGATGGAAAGACAGAGAGAAATATCAATGTGAGAGAAACACATTGATTGGTTGCCTTCTGCATGTGCCTTGACCAGGGCCTGGGCCAGGGAGGAGCCAGAAACTGAGGTACATACTCTTGGCCAGAATCAAACTCAGGACTCTTTGGCCCTTTGATCCACAGACAGACACTCTATTCACTGAGCCAAACTGGCTAGGACTCTAGATAACAATTATTTTTGCTACTCCTGGGAATGTCATAGTAATATGAGGTAAAGGGGAGGAGGGAAGGTAGTTCCAAAGTTGTAATGCAAAATTATTATAAATTTATTCTAATAAATGCAAATTTATTATTTATGTCAATATTTCTGTGAATCTGTTTGAGACTGGTTTTGTCTATCTCAGTTACAGGATATTGGGGAGGGTTCATGAGGGAACAGGTGGTTAGTGAAGGTCATGTCTCTGATGTTCCAGCCAAGAGGAAAAGTATAAAGAAGGAGCTTGAAGCCCTTGCTCCTTATTCTAACTTTTCTGCATCGCTCCTATAGACTACTCCCAGCAATCCCCCATAAACTCCAAGTTGGTGAACTTGGACAAGGTATTGTTTATTTGCTTCTTTTTTCTCAGCCATTAAATAGAGGTAATAAATACCACACAGGCTGTTGTGAACATTTAATAAATGAAAGCACATTAAGCTCTTGAACAGTGTTTAAAAGGTAATTATTGCTCACAAAAAGAAGAGCTATTATGAGTATTTTATTATAAGTCTAATTAAAGTAGCATCTTAATAACATGAATGAAAAGATTAAAATTATCACTGAAGTGTTAACTATACATTGGGATTACCACTGATTGTTTTATTTAACATTTATTAACTTTATACTTTTTTAAATGTTTCAAACATTTTTCACAAATAATCCAACATTTTACAATAAAAATTAGAACTGTGAAAATACACTTAACCATTACTCTAAATGATAAAATCCAACCCTACTATGGCCCATCAACTGACCACTGACTCCTAGTTTCTTTGAAAATTTTTGGAAGAAGAATTTCTATAAGGCTATTTCACCCAGAATTAGCTGGGCTAGTCTGTGCTTTAAAAAACAAATAAAACAAAACAAAAACAAAAAAAGCACTATCTCAAGCTACGGGGTTTAAAACAAAACAATAACAACAACATATATATATGTTGGAAAGGGTGCAGACTGAGCTGAGGGACCCCCCCTTCCCATGCACGAATTTTATATATATATATATATATATATATATATATATATATATATATATATATATATATATATAATAGAGGCCCGGTGCAGGAAATTCGTGCATGGGAAGGGGGGGTCCCTCAGCTCAGCCTGCACCCTCTCCAATCCAGGACCCCTCAGGAGATATCCGACTGCTGGTTTAGGCCTGATCCCTGTGTCCCTCTAGCAATCTGAGACCACTGGCTCCTAACTGCTCACCTGCCTGCCTGCCTGATAACCCCAAACTGCCTCTGCCTGCCAGCTTGATGCCCCTAACTACCACCCCCTGCTGACCTGATCGCCTCTAACTGCTCACTCCTACTGGCCTGATCACCCCTAACTGCCTCTGACTTGGCCCCCACCACCATGGCCTTGTCCAGAAGAATGTCTGGTCTAATTACCATATTACCCTTTATTAGTATATATTCTATATAATAAAAAGGTAATATGCAAATTGACCATCACTCCAACACACAAGATGGCTGCCCCCATGTGGTCAAAGATGGCTACCACAAGGTGGCTGGCAGGGGAGGACAGTTGGGAGGGGCCAGGACTGAAAGGGAGGGCAGTTGGGGGCAATCAGGCCTGCAGGGGGGGCAGTTAGGGGTAACCGGGCAGGCAGATGAGGGCAGTTGAGGGCAACCAGGCTGCAGGGGAGGACAGTTGGGGGGGACAAGCCCTTCAGGGGAGGGCAGTTAGGGGCAACCAGGCTGACAGGGGAGGGCAGCTAAGGGCAATTGGGCCAGCAGGGGAGCAGTTAGGCATCAATCAGGCTGGCAGGGGAGTGGTTAGGGGGTGATCAGGCTGGCAGGCAGAAGCGATTGGGGGCAATCAGTCAGGCAGGCAGGCAAGTGGTTTGGAGCCAGCAGTCCTGGATTGTGAGAGGGATGTCTGACTGCCCATTTAGGCCCGATCCCACTGTGGGATCGGGCCTAAATGGGCAGTGAGACATCCCTCAAGGGGTCCCAGATTGGAGAGGGTGCAGGCTGGGCTAAGGGACACACACACACCCGCATGCACGAATTTCGTGCACCGGGCTTTTAATATACATACATATATATATATATATATATATATATATATATATATATATATACACATACATACATATATACACACACACACACACACACACACACACACATATATATATACACACACATATATATATATATATACATATGTATATATATGTGTGTGTGTGTGTGTGTGTGTGTATATATATCTTTTATACTACATGTCTATCACAAGTCACCAGGAAGGGGAGAGTGTGCTTTGCATCACAGTTTTTCAGAAACTCAGGTTGATGGAGCAATCACCATTTCAAATTTCCACTGACATGCAAGAGCAAGGAAAGCTCCAGGCAACCTTGTATTGGCAGTTAAGTGTCATACTTTCTTAACAACTCATTGATCAAAACTAGGCATATGATGACACCAAATAATATGGGAACCTGGGTGTATCCAAAAGGTTTTTAACTTTTTTTCACAAAATTGTGAAAAATTAGGAAATTAAGGAAAGCACCTAGAAGTCTAAGATTGAAATGCCAATTGGGTAAAGATTCTATCATATCATAAAATGCCAGTCATACGTTATGGGGCTCAAGAAAATGGAATAGGAGATATAATGGAGGTCAAATGACTGAAATTGAAATGCCAATTGGGTAAAGATTCTATCATATCATAAAATGCCAGTCATACGTTAAGGGGCTCAAGAAAATGGAATAGGAGATATAATGGAGGTCAAATGACTGAAAGGAGACTGGTGTAACCAACTTAATTACTCGACATTCCCATTGAATGTCTGAAAAGATAACTAAATAAACATACTAAAAACTAGCTCCTAATCACCTTACTCTGACTGCAAATATTTCATCTCTGCAAGAGACATTTTTATTTTTTAAGTTGCTAAGGTTAAAAAAATAAAAGACAATGTGAAGCATAGTAAATTATTTGGTGAGCCACAAAATCTTTCTTTCCAGATAGATCACTCAAATGTCTTAATTTTTTAAAAAATTGAACAAACAAATAAAACATTTGTATTATCTTATCAGGAACAAACCAATAGTACATGAAAAGTTTGCCCTTTTAACAGGGAGAAAAATAAAGTATAATTTTGCATTCGTGTGCTTTTGATATTAAAGCTAATTTTCAAAAATACTTAAATCCATTCCAATTTCACCAGCTTGACCACACATAAAATATTTTCCTCGAAACTTTTACATATATTTTTTTATTGATTTGAGAGAGAGAGAGAGAGAGAGATCACTGATGAGAGAGAGTCATTGATCTGCTGCCTCCTTCATGCCCCACACTGGAGATTGAGCCTGCAACCCAGGTCTGTGGCCTAACTGGGAAGAGAACCGTGACCTCCTGGTTTATAGATCAATGCTCAATCACTGAGCAACCCTGGGGGGGGTCCCCAAAATTCATTTTCCATAAACCTTCTACAACCTTTTTATATGGCTCCAGTTTTTGTCCTTTTTTTTTCAACTCCTCATTCTGGAACAGCCAGTCATTTTCATTTTCTTATCTAGTTTTCATACACAATTATTTTCTTTCAACCTTATTTTTTCTAAGTAGTTTTAATTACACATGTTGATTATAATTCTTAACCCTTAGGATCCTTTATTTCTAGTGAACACTAGGAAGTAAGCTATTGTAAACTGTCCGCTACACTAGAATTCTGTGGATTGGCAAATTTATAAATATATATTTTAATTCCTAGATATGAATTTGTCCTCATAGTAAACTTTTCAGTGTGACACAGAACATGGTTGGTAATGGACCCAACTAACTTTAGTTCCTCTGTTAAAGAAAGCCAAGTAGAGCCATAGCCGGTTTGGCTCAATGGATAGAGCATCGACCTGTGGACTGAAGGGTCCCACGTTCGATTCTAGCCAAGGGCACATGACCGGGTTGCAAACTAGATCGCCAGTAGGGGGCGTGCAGGAGGCAGCTGATCGATGATTCTCTCTCATCATTGATGTTTCTATCTCTCTCTCCCATCCTCTCTGAAATCAATAAAGAAATATATATAAAAAGAAAGAAAGCCAAATCTGTGTTTGGTATTTAATGTTTCAGTATTTTATCTTATTTGGAAATGATCTACATATTCAATGAATAGCCATCATTTAACATATCTCAGTAAAATGCTAAGATTTTAGTTACCAAAAAGATTTTGGAAATTATTTTTATTAGCTATAGCATAAAACATAATTATTCTTGATAAGTTCATTTATAAACTTTTATATCTGCTGTCCACAGAAAACCCACCTCAGAAAAAAAGACCCATACAGACTGAGGGTGAAGGGATGGAAAAAGGTTTTCAGGTGAATGGAAATGAAAAAAAAGTGGGGGTAGCAATACTTATATCTGACAAATTAGACCTCAAAGTGAAGGACATAACAAGAGATAAGGAAGGCCACTTCATAATACTAAAAGGAGCAATCCAACAAGAAGAAATAACTCTGGTAAACATATTACGCACCCAATACAGGAGCACCCAAATACATAAAAAAACTCCTGGAAGATATCAAGGGAGAGATTGATAGCAATACAATCATAGTAGGAGACTTTAATACCCCACTATCACCACTGGACAAATCCTCTAAACAAAAAATCAGCAAAGAAACATCAATCCTAAATGACTCACTAGACCAGATGGAATTAATTGAGATCTTCAGAACATTTCACCCCAAAGCCACAGAATATACATTATTCTCAAGTGCACATGGGTCATTTTCAAAGATAGACCATATGTTGGGTCATAGGCAAAGTCTCTTCAAATTCAAGAAGATAGAAATCATATCAAGCATCTTCTCAGACCACAGTGGCATAAAACTGGAAATCAACTACAATAAAAACAATCTAAAAAATTCAAACACATGGAGACTAAACAGCATGCTATTAAACAATGACTGGGTTACCGGAGAGATCAAGGAAGAAATAAAAAACATCATGGCAACAAATGACAAGGAAAACACAACAATCCAAAATCTATGGGACACGGCGAAAGCAGTCTTGAGTGGGAAATTCATAGCTCTGCAAGCCTACTGCAAAAAACAAGAAACAATTGTAATAAATTACCTAACCCTACAACTCAAAGAGTTAGAAAGAGAGCAACAAGAAAAGCCCAGTGTAAGCAGAAGGAAGGAAATAATAAAGATCAGAGCAGAGATAAATGACATTGAGACCAAAAAAACAATACAAAAGATCAATAAAACCAAGAGCTGATTCTTTGAAAGGATAAACAAGATTGATGAACCTCTAGCCAGGCTCACCAAGAAGCAAAGAGAGAGGACCCAGATAAACAAAATCAGAAATGAAAGAGGTGAAATAACAACAGACCCCACCAAAATACAAAGGATTGTTAAAAAATACTATGAAAAACTCTATTCCAACAAACTGGACAACCTGGAGGAAATGGACACATTCCTCGAAAAATATAACCTTCCAAAACTCAATCAGGAAGAATCTAAACATCTCAATAGGCCAATAACTATGGAAGAACTTGAAGCAGTCATCAAAAAGCTTCTGGCAAACAAAAGCCCGGGGCCAGATGGCTTCACAGGGGAGTTTTACTAAACATTCAAGGAAGAACTAAAACCTATCCTCCTCAGACTATTCCAAAAAATTCTAGAGGAAGGAACACTTTCAAGCTCCTTCTATGAAGCCAGCATCACCCTAATACCAAAACCAGATAAAGAGAACACAGTGAAAGAGAATTACAGGCCAATATCCCTCATGAATGTAGATGCCAAAATCCTCAACAAAATTTTAGCAAATCGGATCCAGCACTACATCAGAAAGATCATACCATGACCAAGTAGGATTTATCCCAGGAATGCAAGGATGGTACAATATCCGCAAATCAATAAATGTGATACATCACATAAACAAATTGAGAGATAAAAATCACATATTCATATCAATTGACGCAGAAAAAAAAAAAACATTTGACAAAATCCAACACCCTTTCTTGATAAAAACTCTCAACACGGTGGGAATAGAAGGATCATACCTCAACATAATAAAAGCTATATATGATAAACCCACAGCTAACATCATACTCAATGGGCAAAAACTAAAACCATTTCCCCTAAGAACAGGAACAAGACAGGGATGTCCACTCTCACCACTCCTGTTCGACATAGTACTGGAAGTATTAGCCACTGCAATTAGACAAGAATAGCCATACATTTTAAAGTTCATGCCTCTCCGGGGCACCCTGCTTCCCACCCCAGTTGGGTGTCCTAGTAACTCCTCCTAGCTGGGTTCCTGGTTTCACTTTCTCCTCCCATGATCCTGTCCCTATCTACCTAACTTTTTTTCTGTCTCATAGGGACACACCAATTTGAATTAATTCAGCACATTTAAATTACCTTTTTTATTTTTATTTTTACCCAAGATTATCTTAGATTGTGTAAAAATTTGGGTTATTTTCTGTATTTCTGAGAGCAAACTTGCTTTATATAAATGCTCGGATGTCTTTAAGCCAATTAAATAGAGCTCTTTATAAATTAATTTTGCAATACTATCTGGAGATAGGAAAAAAACACATTGAAGTTGAACATGTTTATCTGACTCATTGATACCTTTTTTACTCATTATTCTCTGTCCAGTGTAAAACAATTAGCCTATAAATCACCCATTGTGCAGCAGCAGGGGGTGGGAATAGCAGACATGGTTTCTGATTTATTTAGGAATATGCAGCCTACATAAAAAAGGAAAACAGAGTACACCTGCATTTGATACTTATTTTTATTACTAGAGGCCTGGTGCACTAATTCATGCATGGGAGGGGTACCTTGGCCTGGCCGGTGATTGAGGCCTATTGGGGGGATGGCCAGCCAGGGGGAGGGAGCCTGGGAGGTTGGCCAGCAGGTCCTCCGATCAGGGACTATTGGGGTCAGCTGGTGGGGGGAGGGTCCATGGGAGGCCAGCCAGCCAAGGGGAGGGAGAGGCCATGGGAGGTTGGCTATGGGAGCTCACTGACCACCAGGGGGAAGCTCCTGTGTTGAGCATCTGTCCTCCTGTTGGTCAGTGTGTGTCATAGCAACTGGCCGACCCGTCGTTCTGGTCATTCAGTTGTAACAGCCACTTAGGCTTTATATATATAGATAGTATGCATCAGTGTTTTTATATATGTCTATTACATATAAGATACCTTTTTAATATATGTTAGCATATGTAAACAGATATAGATATGTAAGTATAAAGTCAATATTTTTAATATGATTCAAAATTCCTATGTCTGTTTTACATTAACTGCATATTTGTTTGTTTTTTACCTTTGACGTCCTTCTCCCATTTATCCTAACCTTCACCCTCTGCCTCTGGCAACCGCCTATTTCTTTTCTGTATCTACAACCTTATATTTTTTTGTTTATTTGTTTGTTAGATTCTATATAATGAGAGATGATATGGTATTTGTATTATTCTGTCTGACATTTTACTTAGCATAATGTCCTTGAGGTCCATCCATGTTGTGACAAAAGGGAATATCTCATTCTTTTATTGTAACTGGATAACATGTATATGTATATTTATATGCATACCACAATTTTATTATTCATTTATCCACGGATGGTAACAGGTTCCTTCCATACCCTGCTATTGTGAATAATGCTGCAATGAATATGGGGATGCATATGTTAAATATCTACAATTTATACAATAATTGTTGTATCATATGGTAGTTCTATTTTTTAATTTTTTGAGGAACCTTTATGTTATTTCCATACAGGCTGCACTAATTTATATTCCCAAAAATAGCTCATAAGTGTTCCCTATTCTCTACTGCCTTGCCAACACTTGTTATTTTTTTATCATTTTGATAATCACCATTCTAACATGTGTGAAATGATAACTCATTACTGTTTTGAGGATTAACATTTTCCTTATGATTAATACTGTTGAGCATCTTTTCACATACATGTTGGTCATCTGTATGTCTTCTGAAAAAATGTCCATTCAAATATTTTATCCATTAAAAAAATCTTCTAAGTGTTTTGTTTTGTGTGTTTTCCCCCCAGTTGATTTGTGAGGTCTTTATATATTTTGGATATTAGCCCTGTATCAGTTGTATGCAAATATGTTTTCCATTCAATAATTTTCCTTGTTGTTTTGTTAGTTTCTTTTGCTGTGCCAAGCACAGTCTTTTTCCAGTGATTGCAAATGAAACACTGATTTCTGATTCGGTGTTGTGTTTTGTTTTTTTTTGTTTGTTTGTTTGTTTGTTTGTTTTTAATATATTTTATTGATATTTTACAGAGAGGAAGCGAGAGGGATAGAGAGTTAGAAACATCGATGAGAGAGAAACATCGATCAGCTGCCTCCTGCACACTCCCTACTGAGTATGTGCCCACAACCAAGGTACATGCCCTTGACCGAAATCGAATCTGGGACCCTTGAGTCCGCAGGCTGATGTTCTACCCACTGAGCCAAATCGGTTAGGGCTGATTCTGTGCTTTGATATTGGACTCCTAGGAGGGTGCAATAGAGGAGGCCCAAGTATTTTTTTCAGGTTTCCAGCCTTAGAGCTATTGCTCCACTAACTTGATAGACTTTTGTTACAATCTTGTAGTTTCTGCAGAGTGGAGAGAAAATTCAGGTGAAGGATTAGTAAACTGAGTACTGAGAAAAGTAGAATAGAGGGGAGTAATAAGAGTCTCATCAATCTTATAGTCTTTTATTCCAGACTAGAGGCCCGGTGCATGACATTTGTGCACTGTGGGGGAGATCCCTCAGCCCGGCCTGCACCCTCTTGCAGTCCGGCTTCTGGTTGAGCAGCACTCCCCTTGTGGGAGTGCAGTGACCACAGGGGGCAGCTCCTGCATTGAGCACTTGCCCCCTGGTGGTCAGTGCACATCATAGTGACTAGTTGTTCCCCTGTTTGGTTGATTTGCATATTAGCCTTTTATTATATAGGATACTTCTTGTATCTAGAACTTCTTATATCTTTAATTTTTCATTAGCCTTTTGCAATGAATCTTTCAATGAAGCTATTTTGGAATCTTGAAGCTTTTTCGGGCCTTCTGCATACCAGTTAAAATGGGCATCCAATTCTGTTTATTTGATTTGGGAATCCTGGCTTTCAAAGACATTGCTTTAATTAAAAAAAAAAAAAAAACTTGTTTAATTGAAACATTCCTCATAATGGCTTTTGTAATTCTAGATTTCTTAGTAAGATCTCACCATTTTTGTACATATCTACAGCTTCTGGAACCAAAGTTGTTAGGCATAAAATAAGCAGGCATGCCAGAAGTTGGCATGTGCAATTCTGTAAAACCTGGCAATTTCATTTCTTTAGCTACTTGTTGGGTGTCTCAGACTAAATCAGTCCTAAAGAGGGATGTGCTTCTGGGTTGGAGATTTTGTGATTTTTTTTTGACAGTGTACCTTGTTGCACAGAAATTTTCTTGAGGTTGGCAGTTGACTCAGTGTTAATCTAACTATTCCATGACCAACACATCCTAGACAAGAGTCTTAGAGTTAGTTGGTGAGTGTATTAATAATTTTAAGTGCATGACCTATTCCTACCAATTTTATGGCTTAATTTTTGAAATTACCATGCAATAAATCTATTATTCCTTTACCTCATGAACAAATTAGTGGAAACCAAGAGTAATCAAAGAAACAGGACTGTGGACACAAGCAGAAATCAACAAAATGGAACTACAGATTGACCAAGAGAAGGCCTTAGACACAGTACCAACAAAACCAGTGCCATGGACTAAACCAACAGAACCCAACATATTAGGACTGCAGATTAACCAAGGGCTAGGGACTTGGGTTGTAGATGGATCCTCTGCCAGCTCAAACTGACCCAGTAAGGCCCAGATGAAAACCATAGGCTAACCAAGAGCTAAGGACTTAGTATGGTTGGTGACCTGAGACTTAGGATAAGATACTCCATATTGGTCCTGTTGTCTGCTTTTTAACAACTCCTAATACATTTTCTGCTCACTCTGACTTCCTAGATGTTCCGTGCCTCAGGCTATTTGCATTCTGTTTTCTCTCTCTACCTAAAATATATTTTTCTTATATACCAACATGACTTACTCCCTCTCCATTTTCAAATCTTTAATTAAATGTCACTTTCTCAATGAAATATTCCTGACTACACTATTTAAATTTTCCAATTCCAATACTTCCTTTTATGCAACTCCCCAACCTCCTTATCTTAATACATAAAGAGGTAATATGCAAATTAGTCCAGGACGCTGTAACGGGACAACCAGACAGGAAGAGGTTGCACGCACAGGTGAGTCCTGGAGCAGAGATGGAGACAGAGACGGGGGCCTGCCAGAGCCATTGCGGAAGCTCTGGTGGCCCGGAGCGGACACATGAAGGGGGGCCGGGGGGAGGCCTAGGGCTGGCTGAGTCAGGCATGGGTTCTGGCTGCCCGCCATGGCGGTTCGGCCTGATTCCCGCAGCAGCCCGCGGGGTGCCTCGTCACACGGCGGGAGGTGGGGTGCCTCTTCATGTGCGATTTCGATCATGCACTGGGTCTCTAGTCCTATCTAATAAAAGAGTAGTATGCAAATTAACCATCACTCCACTACACCCACAAGCCACACCTACCAGCCAATCAGGAGCGAATATGCAAATAAACCCAACCAGGATGGCTATGGCCACAGAGAGCAGGAGGGAGGCTTGGGTTTCCCTGGCAATGGAGGAAGCCAAGCTTCCACACACCCTGGTCGGCCTAGGCCTTCACGCAAGGCTACAAAGTTTCAATGATAGAAGATACATAAATCCCAACAGAAATGGCGGCAGCCACGGAGCAAGCAAAAGGCTTGGCTCCGCTCCAGGCTACAAAGTTTCAATTGTAGAAGATAAATAAACCCTAGATACCAGGGCCTCCGCTTCGGTCACCAGGGGGCATGGCCAGCCTGCAAACCACCACAGGCCCCTCTCCCAGGCCGCCCCATGCCCCAAGGGAACCCCAACCCTGATCTGGGACACCCTATAGGGCAAACCAGCTGGCACCAACCCATGCACCAGGCCTCCATCCTATCTAATAAAAGAGTAATATGCAGATTGACCATCACTCCAACACACAAGATGGCTGCCCTCATGTGGTCAAAGTTCCTGCCCCCATGTGGACACAAGATGGCCACCACAAGATGGCTATCAAGGGAGGGCAGTTGGGAGGGACCAGGCCTGCAAAGGAGGGCAGTTGGGGCCAATCAAGCCTGCAGAGGAGGGCAGTTAGGGGTGACCAAGCCAGCAGAGCAGGGAAGTTGGGGGAGACCAGGCCTGCATGGAAAGGCAGTTGGGAGAGATCCAGGCCTGCAGGGGAGAGCAGTTAGGGGGGACCAGGCCTGCAGGCGAGGGCAGTTGTGAGTGATCAGGCAAGTAGGGAGGGCAGTTGTGGGGGACCAGGACTGCAGGGGAGGGCAGTTGGGGAGATCAGGCCTGCAGTGGAGGGCAATTGGGGGGGGGGGCAGGCCTGCAGGGGAAGGCAGTTAGGGGCACACAGGCTGGCAGGGGAGCAGTTAGGCATTAATCAGGCTGGCAGGGGAGTAGTTAGGGGGTGATCAGGCTGGCAGGCAGAAGTGGTTAGGGGCAATCAGGAAGGCAGGCAGGCAAGCAGTTGGGAGCCAGCAGTCCTGGATTGTGAGAGAGATGTCTGACTGCCCGTTTAGACCCGAACCCATGGGGATCAGGCTTAAACAGGCAGTCAGACATCCCTCTAGGGGTCCCATATTGGAGAGGGTGAAGGCTGGGCTGAGGGACTGCCCCCTCCATCGTTCACGAATTTCATGCACCGGGCCTCTAGTAAAGGTAATATGCAGATTGACCATCACTCCAACACACAAGATGGCTGTCCCCATGTGGTCAAAGATCCTGCACCCATGTGGACACAAGATGGCCACCACAAGATGGCCAGCAGGGGAGGGCAGTTGGGAGGGACCAGGCCTGCAAGGGAGGGCAGTTGTGGGCGATCAGGCCAGCAGGGGGGGGCAGTTGGGAGGGACCAGGCCTGAAGGGGAGGGCAGTTAGGGGAAAACAGGCTGGCAGGGAGCAGTTAGGCATCTATCAGGCTGGCAGGGGAGTGGTTAGGGGGTGATCAGGCTGGCAGGCAGAATTGGTTAGGGGCAATCAGAAGGCAGGCAGCCAAGCAGTTGGGAGCCAGCAGTCCTGGATTGTGAGAGGGGTGTCCGACTGCCCGTTTAGGCCCGATCCCACCAGGATCGGGCTTGAACGGGCAGTTGGACATCCCTTGAGGGGTCCCAGATTGGAGAGGGTGCAGGCTGGGCTGAGGGACACCAACCCCTGTGCACGAATTTCGTGCACCAGGCCTCTAGTTTTAAAATAAAATCCCTCTTATTTTCCAATTTAGTACATATCACCATTTTCTATACAATATGTTAACTAGTTACCTTGGTTTTTGTCACATTTTCCCACCAAATGAAAGCTCCTATGGGCATTGTTAGTAAAGCTACTGTTTTGTGACTGACTGAACTGATTGTTTATTCTCAACAGAAGCATTTTGAACTATGATGAAAATATGATTTCTTTAAATCATATTCAAATTTTTATGTTTGGTTATAAAATGTTTATTAGTATTTGTTTTAGCAGCTATGATGGTGTTTAATTTTATAGACAAAGAATAATTAGTAAACCCTTTCAATGAGAAGATTGCAATGTTAAATAAATAAGCTTGACCTCAGGTTTTGTACTCTTCAAACAAAAACTATAAAATATCAAAAAGTCACGTACTAAAATATACAATTATAACTTTTTCTTATATGACTGAGAAGTTTTTAATTTTTTGTTTGCAATATAGGCAATTGGGTAAAATGCTGATCAGAAATTATGTTGTTGTACACATATGTTGAATTGAAATCCAGAGTTGCCTGAATTTACTTGTAAGTTAGGTTCTAAAAATGAATGTGTATGGTACATATAGTCAAATTTCTTTATGATTTTATAAACCATCCTTTAACTATATGAAAACTGATGTGTTGACTAATATTCTATATAAATAAATAATATGTAAACTAACTTGTATTATTTTGAAGAATATGCAAATTCTAAGATTTTATATATGTATATATGTATATGCACTGAGTGGCCAGATTATTATGACCACCCCATCAGTACTTCATTGGGCCACCTTTTGCCTTCATTTCTGCAGCAATTCTTCTTGGCATTGACTCCACGAGATGTTGAAAGGTGATGCGAGGAATCTGACACCATGCCTGATGAATAGCACTGTCCAGTTCTGTGAGATTTGATGTTTGTGGAACCAGCTGCCTGATGGCTCTTTTAACTTCATCCCACAAATGCTCAATTGGATTGAGATCTAGTGATTGTGGGGGCCACCTAAGCTAGGTAAAATCTCCCTCATGTTCCTGAAACCACTCCTGCACAATACGAGCACTGTGGCATGGTGCATTGTCTTGTTGGAAGAAGCCACCTCCATTGGGATACACCATCAACATGATAGGATGAACTTGATCAGCAACAATACTTAGGTATGTTGTGCTATACAGACATTGTTCCACATGAATTAAAAGTCCCAAATCATGCCAGGAAAACATGCCCCAAACCATAACACTGCCCCCACCAGCTTGAAAGGTTGTACTCATGCATGTGGGGTGCATGCTTTCATGAAATTCTCACTCTGCCATCTGCATGATGCAACTGAAAACATGATTCATTTGACCACATGACTTTTTGCCAATGCTCGACTGTCCAATCCTTGTGTTCCTGTGCGAATTGGAGACATTTTATCTTGGTAACTGCAGACAGCAAAGATGTTCGAACAGGCCTTCGGCTTCCATAACCCATATGTTGCAGTGTACGGCTAATTTGCCTACAAATGTCAGGTGATCATGTATGTTTGTATGTATACTGAGTGGCCAGATTATTATGATCACCTGACATTTGTAGGCAAATTAGCCGTACACTGCAACATATGGGATATGGAAGCAGAAAGCCTGTTCGAACATCTTTGCTTTCTGCAGTTCATATATATATATATATATATATATATATATATATATATATGTCTGCATATATATATATATATATATATATATATGTATATATATGCCAGTGATTACTTATGATTGATTCAATTAAAGAAATATATGCTGGAATCCCACTGTTCAGATATAGGATATTTATAATCAATACACTTGGATTATTTCCCAAAAATTTTAGGAATGATTCAGATCTCTGGATATGATTCAATGGAACAATAATAAAGTTAAAATAATAAAATATAAATTTATGCTAAATTATATGATCATGAAATGATAGAGTTTGTACTTCATTTTATATAATAATGATGGAAAAATATTTCTATAAAATTATGTAATGTTTTATTTTTATCACCAAATTCCTACAATTGATCACTGAAAGTTGATTCTGGTGTGGCAGATTACATTAATGCTTATTTATACACAATATAGGGCCTTTCTCCAGAGACAAAAAAATAAATAGAGTTTATATTCAATATTAAAGTATTTTAATATAACTGTTTTTAGTTGCATTGAGGTTAGTTTAGTATATTCAAAGTGTTACTTAAAGAAGTCTATTATATTTTAAGGTATTTTCTCTGGCTAAAATTAATTTTAAAGGCTATACTGTGAAAGGTTGTAAAATTTGCATTATTAGACACTAAAAACATAGGTTCTGATTTCATTATGTAATGCTATTAAACTTTTACAAACAGAATTGCCATGTTAGTAGCCAAGTTCCTTTATAACATATTAATTTGAAAAGCCACATAAATTGTACACTTGCAACTTGGCACCTTAGAGTTTCTCTTCCAATCCAAATACTGTTACCCAGAGTGTTCCATATAGATTTAAAAACTCATAAATATTTTAAAACTCAGCTGGTGGTCCCTGCATCTTCAAATGGTTCCATTCCCCATTTATTAAAATTATAGCTAAGGTAAGTCACTCAGAGAAGCGTAAGAAATAAATAAGGTTAAGACCTCACTATATGTCAGATACTATGCTACACTATGAGTTTTAACCTTTACAAAAAAACCTTAGAGGCACTAATCTTGTCTAGTTATACAAATGACTGAAGTAGGAGCAACTCAAACACAGGCTGCTGAAAAAGAGCTTCAATTACTGATTAATTTATTGTCTTCAGAGTTTCTGTTGTTAAGAAAAATAATAATAAAAGTAGTGAAATGCAGGCAATAGGCGATGTGCTTTATATACTTTATTTATTTAATTCAATAACCTCAACAAGTGCTATTATCTGTTAGGGTCGCTGGAGGAGGAACACACGAGGCCAGAAGTGGTAAAGGATTATAAATGTACTAGAGGCCCAGTGCACGAAATTCATGCACGCGGGCGGGGGGTCCCTCAGCCCGACCTGCACCCTCTCCAATCCTGGATCCCTCAGGGATATCCTACTGACGGATTATGCCCACTTCCCCCCGGGGAGCAGGCCTAAGCTGCAGTCTGGCCTCCCTCTGCAGAGGGCTACCAGGCTGATCAGAGAAGGCACCGCCCCATCAACCTGCTGCTGCTGCCACTACTGGCCACCACAGCTGCCTCAAGGTGTTTTCATCAACACAGACTCCAGTCCCTTTACCATGAAAAAATGACAACTTTCTTTAGGCATTTTCAGATGTTTTTTTCATAGGATATGACATTTCTTTCTTTCTTTTTATCCTCACCTGAGGTTATTTTTCAATTGACTTTTAGAGAGCGTGGAAGAGAGAGGGAAAGACAGAGAGAAACATCAATGTGAGAGGGACACTTCTATTGGTTGCCTCCTTCATGAGCCCTGACCTGGGCCCCGGCCAAGAAGGAGCCTGCAACCTAGGTACATGCCCTTGACCAGAATTGAATCCGGACCCTGTGGTCGGCAGGCTGAGGCTCTATCCACTGAAGCAAACCGGCTAGGGTAGGATATGGCATTTCTTAGCCCCTCCAGCAGCAGACCTTTGTTTTTTCCTCCAGGAGTGAGGTGGAATAACCCTAGATCACCTTATTACCTTGAATTCTTATTACCCAAGGTACCAAGAACACTGAGAGTGGTGTATGGGGAGCTTAGCCAATGAGCCGTCAGAAAAGGTGTTTCCTCTGCAGCTCACATGCAGAGGTGGGACTGCCGGCACGCATGGCTAGCCGGCCCTGTTCTCTCTGGGCCTGCATCATCCGTGGCTTACCTCATCATGCACTCAGTCCCCTCCCACCCACCTGCATGCACAGCCTCCTCCTGAGCAGTCGTGACATTACAGTGTCTTGGCTAATTTGCATATTACATATATATACATATATATATATGTATATATATACATATATATACACACACACACACACACACACACACACACACTCACACACACACACACACACACACACACACACACACACACACACACACACACTAGAGGCCCGGTGCACGAATTTGTGCACCAGTAGGGTCCCTTGGCCTGGCCTGCAGGATCAGGCCGAAACTGGCTCTTCGACATTCCCTGGGGGGTCCCAGATTGTGAGAGGGAGCAGGCCAGGCCAAGATTACCCCACTGGTGCAAGAATGGGGCCAGGGAAGGTTGGCCAGCTGGGGAGTGACCATGGGAGAGCTCCAGGGCATGTCCGGCCTGTCTTGTTCAGTCCCGATCGGCCAGATCCCAGCAGCAAGCTAACTTACTGGTTGGAGCGTCTGCCCCCTGGTGGTCAGTGCACGTCATAGCAAGTAGTTGAGTGGCCTTAGCATATCATTAGCATGTTATGCTTTGATTGTTTGAAAGGCTGACTGGTTGACCAGAAACTTAGCATATTAGGCTTTTATTAAATAGGATAGGTTAGATCATCTGGAAACTAGATAGGCTGAGCCCCCAAATGGCACCAGAACTGAAGGACTGGGGAGTCTGAAATTTTAAAGTACTTTAGGTGGGCTTTTTCAGTGGGGAATTTTCTGAGCATCAGGATCTTGGGCAGGTACTGAAGAGAAAGTTACTGGTCTTAGCAAATGGAATGTGGTCTAAGCTAAATGAAATGTTGGTTGCAAAATCATCTAAGAGACAGTTTCTCAGGGGAGGCGATATCTATTAAATTGTTTGATTAGACCAAAGATTCCAACCTTTTGTTTTAGGGAATATGGATGGAGGCCATTTCTTCTGTAGTTACTTCCTTCTGTGGAGTGGGGTGGGGGATTCGTAGAGATCATAAAGGGATGGACTTTGACTGTAGTCCTCTGGAACACTGTCTAGATTCCTCCTGGTTGGACCAGGATGATTTCCCCCAAGAGACTGCTTGGTGAAGGCTTGAAAGTGATCCTGAAAGAAAGATGAAAAATCACACAGAATACATGGGCCAAAAACATGGATGAGGAATAGGAATGTTAAGGGTCCTATGACGGGAAATAGTCAGGTATACCAATTTATTTATTTTAGCCAGTAGTCCCATGAATTTGATGGACATTTTCTAATCTTTGCAGCTCTTTCTGTTAATTTTGGAGTGGCATCCCTGACTAGGTCAGACTGGTTGACATAAAAACAACATTCTTCTTCCAGAAAAGGCATAGAACCCCCTTTTTCCAAAGTCATCTAGGCTTTCTTGTAGGTCCTGAGACAGAAGTTCAAAATATTATAGAACAGTGGTTAAGCCCCTATGCCAGTCCTGACACCTAGTGAGATACCAAGAGTTATGAGGAGAGGGATTATTTGGGCTGACCTTTTGTATTGATATGATGGATTACAAGGACAGGTACAGACTGATTATCGGGGGCTATGTTTATATTGTATAACAAGTTTCCATCCAGTTGATAATTCTATTTTCATTAGAACTCTGTCTCCTGCTAAGAAAGGATATAGAAAAAAAAAATCCCTAGCACATTCCAAATCATAATTACGGTGTTTGATTAAGATGCTGGGTGGAGGCCGAAACCGGTTTGGCTCAGTGGATAGAGAGTCGGCCTGTGGACTGAAGGGTCCCGGGTCCGATTCTGGTCAGGGGCATGTACCTTGGTTGCGGGCACATCCCCAGTGGGGGGTGTGCAGGAGGCAGCTGATCGATGTTTCTCTCTCATTGATGTTTCTAGCTCTCTGTCCCTCTCCCTTCCTCTCTGTAAAATATCAATAAAATATATTTAAAAAAAAAAAAGATGCTGGGTGGAGTTTGTATGTGATACCCAAGGCTAAAGAAACCTGTTGAGTGACTTGGAGGTGAAAGCTGGTCATGAGGCAACCACAGTATCACTTGTCTGATTTTGCTATTTTTCTGGGTCTGGAACTGAAATACAACTGAAGCCTAGATGTTATCTTTAGGGAGAGAAAGGTCAGGGGGTCCAAACCCAATTGCTAGTGGAGGAAATGTCACCCTGGGGGCAAGGCTCTTATTTTCCCAGTTTTGCCCGTTGCTAGGCATCTGGAACTTTCTGCCCTGGTGAGTTTCTGTACCTGACCCATCGTCCTTTCTCTGGAGGTCTAACATTCTGGCAGGGGGAGGGGGGAGAAGGTGGGGCCCTAACATTATCCTCACTTTATAGAAAATAAAACTGAAGCTGAAGAGGGCTATATAAATCTCCCAAGGTCACCCAGATAGAAAATTAAAGTTGTTAGAGCTCCTTTCTGGTCTCTCAAGCTAAAAATGCAACTGGTGGGTCTACTTCCTTTAAAAGCAATGGAGCTTGGTGGCTAACTCAGAAGATCCAACTACATGGACCTGTAAAGTATCAGAGAAAAACAATCCAGTACTCCTCTTAGCTGTATTATCAGAGGAATGCCACTTTCTACATATTTAATAACAAAAGGAAGACTTCATTCCTCAAAAGATTGTTGTGAGGATTAGCACACCATCACTGAAGAACCTTCAGCCTACCCTTCACCAGCAAAGGAGTAATTAAAATGTTTTTCTCATCATGATGAAGCATTAAGTCAAATTTGTGTCTTAAGCTTTGTCAAATATTTATTTCTAAAGGGACTGGGCTTTGAGTTAGTTAATTGTTTAAAAGGCATAAATGTACTGGGGACACACCACAAAAAATAAGAAAACAAAACCACAAAGCAGTAAGATGGTAATTCATCTCAAAATGATTGAAATATCAACCATCTGGCTTTGGAATTTTATTAGAAACTTTACTAAAGAATGTATCTCAAATAATATCTCAACTGCATTTTGTAATTTGAAGATCCATTTTTAGTAATATAATTAACTAAGTGTAATTAAAAATTGAACTTATTGGTTTATTAATTCATAGAACAATTATTTTTGTTTGCTTGTTTGTTAAATACAGAAAATATTTTCCTTTTTTTTTTTGAGAAAGTTAAAGGGAGGGGGAGAGACAGAGAGAAACATCAATATGAGAGAACACATCCATTGGGCCACTAGTTTTAAAATAAAAGCAACAAAGATAAAATATAACCTATTACATCTTGGATTTAAGTGTACAAAGTAACATCCAAAATGTTTTGAGGAGGAAGTGAGATGATGAATCATAAACTCTGCTATAAAATGTTCATCATTCAAACAAGCTTTCTCCTTGTTTTCAGTGAACTAAATTTAATACTGGCCAGGGGAAGAAAAAAAAGTACCGATCATTCTTTCTATACTATGTCATGCAAGTCCTTGAAAAACAATGCTTTTGAAAGCCCCTGATATGAATATCTTAAAATAAAGAAATCTAATGTGTCAGATTTATTTATTTATTAATTTATGTATTTATTTATTTATTGTTAACAATCACCCGAGGATATTATTTCCATTGAATATTAGAGAGTGGAAGGCGGGGAGAGATAGAAGGAAAGAGAGAGAGAGAGAGAATCCAGGAGAAAAATCTGAAACCCAGGCACTTGACAGGGAAATCAAACCAGTGATCCTTCAATCTGTGGACCAACTCTTTTTTTTAATTTCTTTATTAATTAAGGTATTACATATGTGTCCTTATTTCCCCATTCCCCCTACTTGGTCATGGTGTATGATCTTTCTGATGTAGTGCTGGATCCGATTTGCTAGGATTTTGTTGAGGATTTTGGCATCTACGTTCATGAGGGATATTGGCCTGTAATTCTCTTTCACTGTGTTCTCTTTATCTGGTTTTGGTATTAGGGTGATGCTGGCTTCATAGAAGGAGCTTGAAAGTGTTCCTTCCTCTAGAATTTTTTGGAATAGTCTGAGGAGGATAGGTTTTAGTTCTTCCTTGAATGTTTAGTAAAACTCCCCTGTGAAGCCATCTGGCCCCGGGCTTTTGTTTGCCAGAAGCTTTTTGATGACTGCTTCAAGTTCTTCCATAGTTATTGGCCTATTGAGATGTTTAGATTCTTCCTGATTGAGTTTTGGAAGGTTATATTTTTCGAGGAATATGTCCATTTCCTCCAGGTTGTCCAGTTTGTTGAAATAGAGTTTTTCATAGTATTTTTTAACAATCCTTTGTATTTTGGTGGGGTCTGTTGTTATTTCACCTCTTTCATTTCTGATTTTGTTTATCTGGGTCCTCTCTCTTTGCTTCTTGGTGAGCCTGGCTAGAGGTTCATCAATCTTGTTTATCCTTTCAAAGAATCAGCTCTTGGTTTTGTTGATCTTTTGTATTGTTTTTTTGGTCTCAATGTCATTTATCTCTGCTCTGATCTTTATTATTTCCTTCCTTCTGCTTACACTGGGCTTTTCTTGTTGCTCTCTTTCTAACTCTTTGAGTTGTAGGGTTAGGTAATTTACTACCATTGTTTCTTGTTTTTTGCAGTAGGCTTGTAGAGCTATGAATTTCCCTCTCAATACTGCTTTCGCTGTGTCCCATAGATTTTGGATTGTTGTGTTTTCCTTGTCATTTGTTGCCATGATGTTTTTTATTTCTTCCTTGATCTCTCTGGTAACCCAGTCATTGTTTAATAGCATGCTGTTTAGTCTCCATGTGTTTGATTTCTTTGGGTTGTTTTTATTGTAGTTGATTTCCAGTTTTATGCCACTGTGGTCTGAGAAGATGCTTGATATGATTTCTATCTTCTTGAATTTGAAGAGACTTTGCCTATGACCCAACATATGGTCTATCTTTGAAAATGACCCATGTGCACTTGAGAAGAATGTATATTCTGTGGCTTTGGGGTGAAATGTTCTGAAGATCTCAATTAATTCCATCTGGTCTAGTGAGTCATTTAGGATTGATGTTTCTTTGCTGATTTTTTGTTTAGAGGATTTGTCCAGTGGTGATAGTGGGGTATTAAAGTCTCCTACTATGATTGTATTGCTGTCAATCTCTCCCTTGATATCTTCCAGGAGTTTTTTTATGTATTTGGGTGCTCCTGTATTGGGTGCGTAATATGTTTACCAGAGTTATTTCTTCTTGTTGGATTGCTCCCTTTAGTATTATGAAGTGGCCTTCCTTATCTCTTGTTATGTCCTTCACTTTGAGGTCTAATTTGTCAGATATAAGTATTGCTACCCCCACTTTTTTTTCATTTCCATTCACCTGAAAACCTTTTTCCATCCCTTCACCCTCAGTCTGTGTGGGTCTTTTTTTCTGAGGTGGGTTTTCTGTAGACAGCAGATATAAAAGTTTATAAATGAACTTATCAAGAATAATTATGTTTTATGCTATAGCTAATAAAAATAATTTCCAAAATCTTTTTGGTAACTGAAATCTTAGCATTTTACTGAGATACGTTAAATGATGGCTATTCATTGAATATGTAGATCATTTCCAAATAAGATAAAATACTGAAACATTAAATACCAAACACAGATTTGGCTTTCTTTCTTTATATATATATTTCTTTATTGATTTCAGAGAGGATGGGAGAGAGAGATAGAAACATCAATGATGAGAGAGTATCATAAGTATTGCTACCTCAGCTTTTTTTTTTTTTTCATTTCCATTAGCCTGAAAAACCTTATTCCATCCCTTAATCCTCAGTTTGTGTGCATCTTTTTTTATGAGGTGGGTTTCTTGTAGACAGCAGATAAATGGGTCGTGTTTTCTTATCCAATCCATTACCCTATGTCTTTTGATTGAGGCATTTAATCCATTTACATTTGAAGTTATTATTGATAGGTACTTATTTGTTGCCATTTTCATTCTTTACCTCTGTGTTCCTTCTTTGCATCCTATTTCTTACTTTCTTTTTTTTTTTTTTTTTTTATAGCAGACCTTTTAGCATTTCTTGCATTGCTGGTTTGGTGGTAATAAATTCCTGAGTCCTTTTTTGTCTGTGAAGCTCCTGATTCCACCTTCAATTTTGACTTTTAGCATTGTTGAGTAAAGTATTCTTGGATTCAGACCCTTCCTTTGCATGACTTTGTATATTTCATTCCATTCCCTTCTGGCCTGATGAGTTTCTGTTGAGAAATCAGTTGCTAGTCTGATGCGGGCTCCTTTGTAGGTAACTTTCTGTCTCTCTCTGGCCTCAATTAAATTGGTGTTTGCCAATTTAATTATAATGTTTCTTGGCGTCGGTCTTTTGAGGTTCATTTTGCTTGGGACTCTGTGAGCTTCTTGGATTTGTATGGGTTTTTTCTTCCTTATATCAGGGAAGTTTTCTGTCATTATTTCTTCAAACATGTTTTCTATTCCTTGCTCAGTTTCCTCTCCTTCTGGAACCTTTGTTATGCGGATTTTGTTTTGTTTCATGTTGTCCCAAAGTTCCCTTAGGCTCTCCTCCTGCTTTTTATTTTATTTTTTTCTAGAAGCTGCTCTACTTGGGTATTTTTTCCCACCTTGTCTTTTAGCTCACTGATGTGGTCCTCTGCTTCTTCTAGTCTACTCTTGATGCTTTCTATTGAGTTCTTTACAGCAGCAATGCCATTTTTCATTTCTTCTTGGTTCTTCTTCATTTCCTCTTGGTTCTTACTCATATTGTCGAATTTGTCTTCCATTCATTTCAGCCACCTTATGACCATTACTCTGAATTCCTTCTCTGACAGGATGCTTGCATCCATTTCGTTTACTTCCTTTTCTGGTGATGCCTGCTTTTCTTTCATATGCGGGCTGTGTCTTTGTCTCCCCATGGTCTCTCTTCTCTGGGTGTCTGGTTATGTAGTTCTCTCTCTCCTGCATTAATTTAAAGGCACAAAATACAACACAACCAGGTACAACACACAAGGCACTGAACAGAAATCTATTCACAATATTAATAACCCAAATAAAGGTGACCACCAGAGAAAGGCAAATTAGGGGATAGGAAAGAAAGAAGAGAAGAAAAAAGAAAAGAAAGAAAGGAGTGCCAAAATGAAATTGGGAAAAGGAAAAAAATTTAAGAGAGAAAAGAAAGAGAATAAGAAATAAAAGGGGAACAAATTATATATATGGGGAGAAAACTCCAAGAGAATAGCCACTAATCCCAGCAAATGCCAGCAACAAGTACCTGGAGATGAATACAAATTACAAACAACTAATATCAAGCGAGGTGAGGAAAAACAGAAGCAAAAAACAAACAAAACCAAAGCAAACAAAAAAAAAACAAAATAAAAAAAGAATAAGCAAAACAATCTCACAAACAAGCATAAAAAATCAATATAATCAACATTTAAGCCAACAACAACAAAAGGACAGAGAGACAAACAATTTTTTGGGTACTGAAGACAGTGAAGAGAGAGGTGTGTATGAACTCAGAGCAGGGGATTGGAAATTAGATTTATAAGTAGGGTGAAATTTTAACAGGGGGTAAAAAGAAAGAATAGGGACAATCTAAAGCAGGAGAAGGGTAAAAGAAACAGTACAACAAAAGGGGAAAATTTAGGAATAGAGTGATGGCATAAAGGTAGAGTTGAGATAGAGTAGAATGATGCTAAAGGAAAGATGAAAATAGAATGTAGAACACTAATCTCAAAGTCAAATAAAGAGAAAATAAAATGACACTTTTTAAAAAAAAGGTAAAATAGTAGTAGTAATAATACTGATTAAAAATAAAAATGTAATAATTAAAAAGGTAAAATCAAGTGAGGAAAAAAGAAAAAAATAGTTTCTTAAGTAAATGATGAAAAAAATAAAAATAATAATAAAAAATAAAAAAATAAAAAATAAAATGTGCAGTAGTGAAGGTCATTCACTTCCTCTATTGTTCTGTTTGCAACGCCTGTTTCCCAGTCAGGACAGTATCGCAGTTCCCTGCGTTCCTCTGCTCCTCAATGTTGTAAGCCAGTCCTGATTTTTAAGCAGGCAGTGTGTCTTACTCTCTTGTATTCCTTCATTTGTGATTACACAAGAGTCAATTTGTGATTCAACCCCTGGGTGGCAGTGTTTCTGGATTGACCTCCAGGTTTATAGGTCCTCTCTAGCCTGTGCTTAGATTCTGCTTTCCCTGTGGCACTCACTACTGGTTTGTGGGAGTGGGCTGCCCCAGAGCTGGTTCTCTGATGGTCACTCCCCACTCCGATCCCCAGGTTCCAGAAAAACAACTTTCCCCTGCCGTCTCCTAGGGTGTCCCCAACTGAGTGATCCCATCCACTAGGCTCAGCAATCAGAAGCACGAATTTAAAGAGGAGAAAGTGCAAGTGTGCGAACTCCGGGGCTGCGCGCAAGTCTGCGCAGTCCTTCCTTCCTCCCCACCCCCCGTGTCCAAGCAGTCGGCACACTTTTAAAATTTTTAGGCTGTCCTTCTGTGTCAGATAAAAATGGGTTGCTTTTTAGAGATCCCCTCTGTTAGCAGCTCTGAGGACCCCCTTCCACATTCATGGATCATGCCAGCCCCAACAGCCATGGATTTTTCTAGGCACAGACTTCCCCTGGTCCTCCAGCTCCCTCAGTGCATGCGTTTCTCTGTCCTGTGGGGACCCAGAGACCTCACCTTATCCCAGGCAAAATCTGACCTTTCCATGGTGGAGTGTAGAGCTCCTCTGAATCCGCATGTTTGCTCCAAGTGGGGACCGGTGCTCTGGGGTTTGCAGCTGTTCAGTGGTTGCCGCAGTTGTAGATTTTCAGGCTTCTGATAACATCCACTTTCCCCTTCAAGATGGCGTGGTCTCCGCGTCCGATCCTGTGGCTCTGGGAGGGAATCCAGCAGCAGTGGGGGCTGCCCGGTCAAGGGAGCCCCTTACAGCAGTCCCCCACCTTTTCCTGGAGTATAGCTGTCCCTTAACTCACCAACAGATGCTCCCCATGCGACCTTCAGCTGTTCTTTCTATCTGCTCCAGGACAAGGCTCGGGACACAACTTCCTATTCCGCTGCCATTTTTTTTTCTCTGTGGGCCAACTCTTTACCACTGAGCCAGACCAACCAGGGCCTAATTTGTCTGATTATGGGTGAATCAGTTCTCTGTACATTTATTATTCAGTCTCTGTAACATTAAGGTGCACAAAGTAAATTTTAATCATAAAATTTACCACACAAATATTCAATCATTTTACTATTAAAAAAAGATCAATCAAATTATCTACAGGACTCATTTTATTTATGTGTCTTTCACTTGGAAAATATAATTAAACATTGAATGTTCTTGAATTTACTGTGGAATATTTTGCATGAGCGATATTTTTTTAAAAACTTGTTTTGACAGGTGACAGATAAATTGAATGTTATGGTGAGTTTTAGTGTGATGATGTGACTCCTAATTGTTTTTAAATCACCATAAAGTTATTCTTGTTTTGCTAATTTTTTTGTAGGAACAATGCCTTAAATTTATTATTAGTATTTTAAAATTTATTTTTATTGTTAAAAATATTACAGATGCCCCTTTGTTTGTTTGTTTGTTTTTTCCCCAATGAACCCCTCGGCCCAGAACAACTCCTCCCAGGCCTTCACCATTCTATTGTCTGTGTCCATGGGCTATGCATAAATTCATATAAGTTCCCAGGTTAATCACTCCCCACCCACCCACTCTCCCTCTGTAATTCATCAGTGTGTTCCATGCTTCTATGTCCCTGGATCTATTTTGTTCATCACTCTATTTTGTTCATTAGATTCAATATGTGGGTGAGATCATGTGATACTTGTCTTTCTATGGTTTATTTCACTGAGCATAATACTCTCTAGGTTCCTCCATGATGTTGAAAATGGTAACAGTTCTTTCTTTTTTACAGCTGCCTAGTATTCCAGGGTGCAAATGTACCACAGCCTTTATATCCACTCATCTGCTGAGTCCACTTGGGCTATTTCCACATCTCGGCTATTGTAAATTGTGCTGCTATGAACATTGGGGTGCATATCTTCTTTCTGATTGTGTTTTTAGTTTCTAGGGATATATTCCTGGAATGGGATTACTGAGTCAAATGGAAGTTCCATTTTTAAAATTTTGAGGAAACTCCATACTGTTTTCCACAGTGGCTGCACCAGTCTGCATTCCCACCAGCAGTGTACTAGGGTTTCCTTTTCTCCACATCCTTGCCAACACTTGTTTTTTGTTGATTTGTTCATGATAGCCATTCTGACAGGTGTGAGGTGATACTGCATTGTCATTGTAATTTGCAACTCTTGGATGATTAGTGACTTCGATGATTTTTTCATATGTCTCTTGGCCATCTGTATGTCCACTTTAGAGAAGCGTCTATTTAGGTACCTTGCACATTTTTTAATTATATTGTTTGTCTTCCTTTTGTTAAGTTGTGAGAGTTCCTTATATATTTTGGAAATTAACCCCTTGTCAGATGTATCATTTGGTAAATATGTTCTCCCCTACAGTGGGCTCCCTTTTCATTTTATTGATGGTTTATTTTGCTGTGCAGAAGCTTTTTATTTTGATGTAGTCCCATTTGTTTATTTTCTCCTTAGTTTCCTTTGTCCTAGGAGATGTATCAATATACATATTACTATGTGAGATGTCTGATATTTTGCTGCCTATGGTTTCTTCTAAGATTTTTATGGTTTCCCAACTTACATTTAAGTCTTTTATCATTTTTAGTTTATTCTTTTGTATGGTGTAAGTTGGTGGTCTAATTTCACTTTTTTGCATGTGCCTGTCCAATTTTCCCAGCACCATTTATTGAAGAGATTGTTTTGACTCCGTTGTATGCTCTTGCCTCTTTTATCAAATATTATTTGAGCTTGTGTCAATTTCTGAGTTCTCTGTGTTGTTTCTTTGATTTCTATGCCTGTTCTTGTGCCAGCATGGTTTGTCTTATTTATAATCAACTACATTTTGTCTACTCATATTGTCACCTGATATCTTGCAGGCTCAACAAATTTGGCTCACTCCTTTGTGCTGCCATCACATCCTGTGACCTTGATTTTCACCTCAGTTTTCTCATTTTCCTCCAACTTGCTGATTATAAATGTACACAAATAATCCATTCTACAGAAAATCCCAGATGAGAATCCTATATAATAAAAGCCTAATACGTTAAGTGTCCAATGGTTCGTTCGACCATTTGACCAGTGGTTATGACACACACTAACCACCAAGGGGCAGACGCTCTGACCAGTAGTTTAGCTTGCTGCTGGGGTCCGGCAGATCAGTACTGGGCGAGAAGGGCCTGACACGCCCTGAATGAATCCGTGCACCAGCCAGTTTTGGCCCCATCCCTGCAGGCCAGGTAGAGGGACCCCACCGGTGCACGAATCTGGGCCTCAATAAAGAATAGGATGTAAATAAACAAAGAGAAGATGGCCAAAAACCTACCTCTTTGCTAGACTCCTTTCTTAATTCTATTTTGATTGTTCTTTTGTGGAATTCCTCTGGACTTGTTCTTATAAATCTTCTACAACCAATCTTGGAAAGATTAGATACAAGATCAGCTTACTTATACTGTTGGCTGCTATTTTCAATTTGATTTTCTGTGCCTTCATGAGTCAGCTTAAAATGCTTTAATCAGGTAAGAGAGAGCTCTAAAATAACTCTGTAGACCCATTTCCATTTGTGTCCAATTGTCTGCTTCTTGTCCTTCTAGTCTAGATGAAGAAGCATTCCTACTTTATCTAAAATATTATTTCTCTGAACTTTGTGTTAATTTACCTTAGACTTGAAATCAGTTCTTCCCCACCCCTGCCTCATTTTGGAGGTATTTCCAAACAATATTTTCTAAAAATCTCTATTAAACTGAACCATTGCCTCTGGACTAACTTACAGTAGCTCAATAACTTAAAATGTGCAATCTGATACATTTCAGGGTTCACATGCCAAATCTATCACTTATTCCCTTTTAATGTTACCACTTTATTGAGATATAATTACTATACCACAAAATTTACTCATTTAACATACAATCCAATGGCTTTCATATTTTCAGAACTCTGCAATCATTGCCACTAAAGTTTAGAACATTTTTATTACCAAAAAAGAAAACCTAATTTTATCATCTCCTATTCTCTATCCTCCTAGCCATAAGCATCCACTAATCCACATTATGTCTCAATAGATTTGCCTATTTTGGAAGTATATCTTGCTTTTTTCATGAGACAAATCACCCCAGCAGTTTCCCTGCAGCAGTATGTATCTTTCTCATTCCTTCATACAAATATGGAGCCTTCCACTTATGAAAGAACCTTGGCTTATCCAACTAGTCCCTCCTGATTCACATTTATCCTGTTTCTACTCTTTTGGTCTTGCAGAATCCCACTGAATAGCCTTATGCATACATCATTTGGTCTTTTTACCATTGCATCTATGGAATCTGTTCTTAGAAGTGGGATGCTGAGTCATAGGGAAAATGCACAGGTAATTTTGCTAGCTAATCCCAAATTCTCCTCAATGGGGGTCTATACTATTATACATTTCTATCAGAATATGTTTTTTTCTCTCTCTGGAATTGCCTATTCTGGCTATTTCATATGTATGGTCTTATACAATATCTGACCTTTGCATGACTGTTTTTTTTTCACATATGTTTTGAGCTTCATCTACAATTGTAGCATATGTCAGTACTTTATTTATTTTATTGACTGAATAAAATTCTATCGAATGTATATACCATATTTTATTTACCCATTCATCTCTTGATGAAAATTTGGGTTCTTTCCATCTTTTGACCATTATGAATAGTGCTGTTATGAACATTCTTATACAAGTATTTGTTTTAGCATCCTTTGAATTCTTTTGGATCTGTCCCTAGGAATGAAATTACTGGGTCATATAACAATTCTACTTAACTTTTTGAGGAACTGCCAAACTGCTTTCACAGTGCTACATGATTTTATATTCCCACCAGAAATGTATGAAGGTTCCAAATTTTCCACATCCTCATTGGCACTTAATATTTTCCTCCTCCTACTATGCATGAAATAAAAATCTGTTTGTAGAAGACAAGATTATTCATACAGATAATCCTAAAGAAACTCCAAAATGACTAGAACTGATAAATCAATTTAGCAAGATCCCATGATATTAGTTTAACTTATAATAATCCACTTTTATACTCTAGCATCACAATATTAGAAGTTGTTTTTTAAAAAGTCCACTTATAATAGCACCAGGCATAAAAGAAATTCTTTGAAATATGTTTAACAAAGTCACGAGAGGCCTCTAAAAGGAGACATGTGGGACTTTAAAGTAAGCTGGAGAAAGACTATGTGTGTTCATTTTATCATTATTTTTAAAAATGTGCCTATATGTGATAAATATGTTTCAAAGAAAGAACAAAATACTTAGAGGACCTCCCTAGCATGTAGTGTTATTATTCCCTCTAGGTAAAATGAATTTAAGTATTATTCTGAATTAATATTTCATCAGGATCACATTAGTACCTTAGTAAGCTCAAAGGCATGTTCCTGGATCTGTTTTTGTTCATCAGTTTATGTTGTTCATTATATTCCACAAATGAGTGAGATCATGTGATATTTATCTTTCTCTGACTGGCTTATTTCACTTAGCATAATGTACTCCAGTTCCATCCATGCTGTTGCAAATGGTAAGAATTCCTTCTTTTTTAGTGCAGCATAGTATTCCATTATGTAACTGTACCACAATTTTTAAATCCACTCATCTGCTGACGGCACTTAGGCTGTTTCCAAATCTTAGCTATGATGAATTGTGCCGCTATGAACATAGGGGTGCATATATTCTTTCTGATTGGTGTTTCTAGTTTCTTGGGATATATTTCTAGAAGTGGGATCACTGGGTCAAATGGGAGCTCCATTTTTAGTTTTTTGAGGAAACTTTATACTGTTCTCCACAGTGGCTGTACCAGTTTGCATTCCCACCAACAATGCACTAAGGTTCCTTTTTCTCTGCATCCTCGCCAGCACTTGTCATTTGTTGATTTGTTGATGATAGCCATTCTGACAGGTGTGAGATGGTACCACATTGTCATTTTGATTTGCATCTCTCATATGATTAGTGACTTTGAGCATGTTTTCATATGTCTCTTGGCCTTCCTTATCTCCTCTTTCAAAAAGAATCTACTTAGATCTTTAGATCTGTTGCCCATTTTTTGATTGGGTTGTTTATCTTCCTTTTGAGAAGCATTGACAGACCATCAAACCTCAGAGGGAAGGTAGGGGAGGGTGAGGGTAAGGGGAAGAGATCAACCAAAGGACTTGCATGCATGCATATAAGCATAACCAATGGACACAGACACCAGGGGGGTGAGGGCATGAGTGGGGACGTGGGGGGCAATGGGAGGATAAGGACACATATGTAATATCTTAATCAATAAAGAAAAAAATAAAAATGTAAAAAAAAAGGCATGTGCCTATATTGTAGCAAAGTTACTTAAATCTGCGAACTTCCACATTCAGGTATATTTTTTTTCTCTTTTAAATAAGTCAAATCATGTAACTTTCTTGCTAAAAACCTTCTAATGGAATTATATTTAATTTATGTTAAAATCTAAACTATTATATGGCCAATGTGATCTGCTCCATTCTTGCATGATGTGGTCCAGGCCATTGTTTCCCTCCATGAGTTCCTCTGCTTGTTCTGGTTTTATCTGCACCCCCCATTTTGTTGTGTGTGTTTTTTTTGTCTGTTTGTTTGTTTTGTTTGTGTTATTTATTTATTTATTTATTTATTTTGCCTGGAAATCTTTTTCCAAAAGTCACCCATGTTCAGGTCTCTGCTCAGGTCTCCCACAGAGACACCTGCCTTGATCACTCTCTTAAAATGACATTTTAAAAATCTCTATTATTTAAACATTTAAATTTTTCCATAAAATTATGACCCTGGTAATGAATAATATATAGAATATTTTTCATATTACATGTCATGTATAATGTATTATGCTATATATTATTCTAGAGGCCCGTTGTGCGATATTCGTGCAAGAATAGGCCTCTGGCTTCACTTCCAGCCTTCCAGGACCCAGCAAGTCCCCGCTCCCCACCCCAGCCACCCGAGAGCTGGCAAGTCCCCACTCCTCGGCCGCCCAGGAGCCAGCACGTCCCTGCTCCCGGGCTGCCCGGAGCCAGCAAGTCCCTGCTCTCGCTGGGAGCCAGCATGTCCCCGCTCCTACCGGGAGCCGGAAAGTCCCCGCTCCCCGGCCGCCTGGAGCCGGCATGTCCCCACTCCTACCAGGAGCGGGCAAGTCCTTGCTTCTGTCTAGAGCACCACTCCAGTAGCTCCCTCGCCACCCTGCTTCCCCTCATAGCAGGCTTCACACCCCTCTGCATATGCAAATTAACCTCCATCTTTGTTGGGTTAATTTGCATACTCACTCTGATTGGCTGTGGGCGTAGCGGAGTGATGGTTAATTTGCGTGTTTCTCCTTTATTAGGTAAGATATTTTAAACTATGTGTAACCCCTAATAGAATATAAGCTAAATTCCACTAAGTTCTATAGGAACACATATATTGTTTCATGTGTTGCTAGAGTTCTAGAGACTAATATTGTTCCACTTACATAACTTGATGTCAATATGATTGCAAAAATGAAGTAAATAAAGACAGTTTGCATTTTATTGCACAGACTCTCCTGTTAGGTGTCTTTTCAAAAAATATGATTAAATCCATTAATCTCAGATCAATTTTGATGCATAGAAGATTAATACTAAGCCCTGTGAAAAACCCAGCATTTCATGCCTCATGTTGCCAGGTTAATCCATTCTCACAGGACCTCTTTCATGACTCAATACTTTCCCCTTGTGCACACACACTCACACATGCACGCACACACACAATTTTTCACAAACTATCATTAGAGTTTTACAATGTGCTTTAACAATAACAAGCACCACTTTTCCCAAGGGAAATGTAATTTCTTTATAAACATTAGAAGTTATTTCTGGCCAGATTCATTCTAGAAATTACACAATGAGTGACATAAAAATATTCCCTTTCCTATCGGTATAGTGTGATTACATGATATTGCCAGTGGTCATCATAATAACATATCTAACTCACTCTCTTTTCCTGAGTAGTTTTATAATTCAGCTAGCTTTTATTGCATTTCATCACAGTTTTGCATTACTGCATAAATTCCTTAAGGCATTTCACACATTAATAGCTATTTCATCCCAAATTTTAATCTTGAATATCACTTTATTTGGGTTCCCGTGAAAATGGAATCCATCTGTATGTTGAGATGACTTTGACAGAAAACAAGTGGTTGCCAAACATTCTGTAGAATTACACTCAACGCCAATTTGGTTTTGGCAAATATTAATGGAAAATAAAGCACTAATGAACCCTTTGCCTAGAATAATATTTGATGTTTATATAGTTTCTCTCATCAAAAGACATCAAGCATACAACAAGTGAAAATCTCGTTAATGGTCACAAAATTTCTGTGAGAAAAATAGAGGTCATATATTTCTACTCCAGTTTCATGCATGTTCCAGTCTACCTTTCTGGGGACAGAGGTAAAGTTTTAAATAATGACACACACAAAGGTAGAAAGGAAGCTCTCTCTCATACACAGAAAATTTATTTAAACCAGGCTTGCTCAAACATTGGATTCAAATTAAATATTGATAGGATTCTTTAGAGCATTTCACACATGAAGACAGATGTTAATTATTATACAAGTCTTTGAAAATGTATTGCAAATTGATTAAATCTAATATTGGTCGGGAAGTATTTTGTTACACATTTTACGGTCAAATATACTGCAGTGCCTTGACTCTATCTCAAATCATCCATTTTCACAAATAGAAATTTTATTAGTTCATTCATCCATTGTTTTAAAAATTCATACATAAAATGTTCAGTCAAAAAGTAATCTTGGAACTTGGATTACTCTGCCCTCTTGCCTCCTCAGTTGCCAATAACTGGTTTCCTAACCTTCCCCCAGTAAGTCCTCTGTATTACAGTGATTCTCAGTGTGTGGTCCACAGACCAGCACCATCAGTATTAACTGGGCACTTATTACAAAAGCAAAATGGCAGGTCCCATAGTGAATTTGAATGTCTGGGAGTTAAGCACAGCAATCAGTGTTTTGGATTGTGATTCTGATTCATGTGAATGTTTAAGAGTCATTGCTTTATATGACGTTTCTTACCAAACCCATGAGAGTCGTATGCTAGAAGCTTAGATACATATTTTTCAAAATATGTATGTATACAACATTTTATCTGTTGCAGTGCTTAATGCAGATATTTTCCTTACTCCTGACATATGTCTAAGTATTGTTTAATTGTCTAATTGACATTTTCCCAGTGATTATATAACCTGACTTGGGAACCAGCATTCAAAATAAGACAAATTAAAATTATTCCTTATCTTAGAAAAAATGGACTACTTTATACAGGAAAATTTCTTTTTCATAAACCTAATGATAACTACATATAAAAAAACACAAAACTAAGACACATAGATTAAAAGAAAAAGATGAAACAGAGGAAATTAGTTTGGAATACCACTAAACAAAAACAACACACAGAAACACAAAGGAAAAGAACCCATTGAGATACAAAGCTACAATAAAATAAAAGATAAATGGCTATAAGAAATCCTCATTTAGCAATAATTACCCTAAATGTAAATGGACTGAATTCACCTATGAAGAGGCACAGAGTAGCAGATTCAATCAAACAACAAAATGCAATCATATGCTGCCTTCAGGAGACATAGTAAACTGCAAAAAGACAAAGTTAGACTCAAAGTAAATGGGTAGAAAATTATTCTCTAAATATATATAATCCACAGAAAAGCAGGTGTAGCCATACTTACATCTAAAAAATAAAAGATTTCAAAGATAACAAAGGTAACAAGAGACAAAGATGAACATTTTGTAATAAAGGTGACACTACATCTAGAAGACATAGCACTTCTTAGTATATATGCACCCAATCAGGGAGCACTAAAATATGTAAAGCAACATATTAAAAGAAATAAAGATACAGACAAAACACAATAATAGTTGGGGGGAGGGGGGGCTTAATACTCCATTGACAACTCTAGATAGGTCATCCAAACAGAAAATCAGTAAAAAAAAAAATATTGGCCTTAAACGACACATGAGACCAAATGAAGATAATTGAGATTTGCAGACTTTTATCCCATAAATTCACTTTATATATTATTTTTCAATGCAGATGAACATTCTCAAGGATAGACAATATGCTAGGTCATAAAACTAGGCTCAACAAATTCAAGAAGACTGAAACCATACCAAGCATATTCTCTGACCACAATGCTTTGAAATTAGAAATCAACTGCAAAAAAATTAAGTGATACCCACAAATATGTGGAGACTAAACAACATACTACCAAAAAGTGACTGGATCAAAGAAGAAATAAAATGTGCAATCAAAAAATATAGAGAGACAAACAAGAATGACAATGTGACATATCCAAACTTCAAGAACTTATATGCATAACCCATGGACACATACAATAGTGGGGTGAAGGCCTGGGGAGGGGACAGGAGTATGGAAGTGGGGTTCAAAGAGGAAAAGAGAGACATCTTTAATACTTTCAACAATAAAGATTCATGAAAACATTTATGAAATGCAAGGAAACATTAATAACAGAGAAGGTTACAGGCTTATCACCAAAAAAAAGAGACATCCCAAGTAAACAACCTAACATTACATCTTAAAAAACTAGGAAAAGGACAAACAATCCAAAGTCAGCAGAAGAAAGGAAATTATAAAAATTAGAGCAAAATTGAATAAAATAGAGAACAAAAAGACTATACAAAAAAATAATACAGCAAAGAACTGATTCTTCAAAAAAAAGTAATAAAACTGACAAACTCCTTGGTAAACTCACTAAGGTAAAAAGAGAAAAGACTCACATAAACAAAATCAGAAATGAAAAAGGAGAGGTTACCACAGACATCACACATATACAAAGGATCATACTAGAATACTATATAAGCAAATCTACCACTGAATTCAGTAACTTAGAGAAAATTAAAACAACCATCAAAAACCTTACAAAAAATAAAATTCTAGGACCAGATGGCTTCAGTAGTGAATTCTACCAAACATTCAAAGATTTTATGCCTATTTTTCTCAAAAACTCTTAAAAAAAAATGAAGAAGAGACAATATTTCCTAACATGTAGTATGAGGCCAACATAATCCAGATACCAAAACCTGGTAAGGATAACAAATGAAAAAGAAAACTAAAGACCAATATGTCTTATGAATACAGATGCAAAAATCCTAAAGAACATACAAGCTAATTAGATACAGTACATTAAAAAATAGTACATCACAATCAAGTGAAGTTTATTACAGGGGTAGAAAAATTGTTCAACATATACAAATTGATTAATGTAATTCACCACATTAACAAAACAAAGGAAAAAAGGCATATATGATCTTATCAATAGATGCAGAAAAAAGTTTTTGATCAGATACAACATCCATTTATGATTAAAACACTCAATAAAATGGCTATAGAAGAAAAGTACCTCAACATAATAAAAGTCATATATGACAAAATTCAGCCAATGCAATACTGAATGGTGAAAAACTGAAAGATTTTCCTATAAATTCAGGAACGAAACAAGGATGCTCACTCTTATCATTCTTATTCAATTCTAGAGGCCCAGTGCACCTGGTGGTGGCGGTGCAGCAGGAGTGGGGGGGGGGGGCTCCTTCAGCCCAACCTGTGCCCTCTCGCAGTTCGGGAGCTGTGGACAGTCAGACATCCTTAGCACTGCTGTGGAGGTGGGAGAGACTCGCCAGCTGTGAGCCCAGCTTCTGGCTGAGGACACTCCCCCTGTGGAAGTGCATTGACCACCAGGGGGCAGCTCCTGCGTTGAGCATCTGCCCCCTGGAGGTCAGTGCAAGTCATAGCAACCAGTCATTCTGCTGTTTGGTTGATTTGCATATTAGCCTTTTATTATATAGGACTAGAGGCCCGGTTCACGAAATTCGTGCACAGGGGTGTGTGTACCTCAGCCCAGCCTGCACCATCTCCAATATGGGACCCCTTGAGGGATGTCCCACTGCCCGTTTAGGCCCAATCCTACCAGGCAGTCAGACATCCCTCTTACAATCCAGGACTGCTGGCTCCCAACTACTCAACTGCCTGTCTTCCTGATTGCCCCTAACTGCTTCTGCCTGCCAGCCTGATCACCCCCTAACCTCTCCCCTGACAGCCTAACTGATGCCTAATTGCTCCCCTGCCAGCCTGTTTGCCCCTAACTGCCCTCCGCTGCAAGCCTGGTCACCCATAACTGCCCTCCCCTGCAGGCCTGGTCCCCCCCAACTGCTCTCCCCTGTAGGCCTGGGTCTCCCCCAACTGCCCTTCCCTGCAGGCCCAATTGCCCCCAACTTCCCTCCCCTGCTGGCCTGGTGCCCCCCAAATGCTCTCCCCTGATGGCCTGATCTCCCACAACTGCCCTCCCTTGCAGGCCTGGTCCCTCCCAACTTCCCTCCCCTGCAGGCCATCTTGTGGTGGCCATCTTGTGTCCACATGGGGGCAGCCATCTTGTGTGTTGGAGTGATGGTCAATATGCATATTACTCTTTTATTAGATAGGATAGAGGCCTGGTGCACAGGTGGGGGTGGGGGCTAGCTGGTTTGCCCTTGAAGGGTGTCCCAGATCAGGGTGGGGGTTCCCTTGGGGCGTGGGGCAGCCTGGGCGAGGGGCCTGTGGTGGTTTGCAGGTCGGCCACACCCCCTGGTGACCCAAGTGGAGGACCTGGTATCTGGGATTTATTTATCTTCTATTATTGAAACTTAATAGCCTTTAGCGGAGCCAAGCCTCCTGCTTGCTCCGTAGCAGCAGCCATTTTTTGGGGGATTTATTTATATTCTATAATTGAAACTTTGTAGCTGAGGTCAAGGCAGGCCAGGGCTTCCAAAGCTTGTTTTCCTCCATTGCCGGGGGCAACCCAAGCCTCCTGCTCTCTTCAGCTCCGTGGCTGCTGCCATTTTTGTTGGGATTTATTTATCTTCTATAATTGAAAATTTGTAGCCTTGAGTGGAGGCCTGGGCCCACCAGAGTGTGCCGAAAGCTTAGCTTCCTCCATTGCTGGGGAAACCCAAGCTTCCTGCTCTCTCCATGGCCGCAGCCATCTTGGTTGGGTTAATTTGCATACTCGCTCCTAATTGGCTGGTGGGAGTGGCTTGTGGGTGTAGCAGAGTGATGGTTAATTTGCATATCACTCTTTTATTAGATAGGATAGTTCTGGAAGTCCTAGCCAAAGCAGTCAGGCAAGAGAAAGAAATAGAAGGCATTCATATTGGGAAGGAAGAAGTAAAGGTGTTACTTTATTCAGATAACATGATCCTGTCTGTAGAAAACTCTAAAGACTCCACCATAAAACTATTAGAAACATTAAACAAATACAGTAAAGTTGCCGGATACAAAATTAATGTTCCAAAGTACACTGTTTTCCTATAAACTAACAATAAAACTTCAGGGGTAAAAAGAAAAAAACTCATTTTGCAATTGCAACCAAACGAAAAAAATACCCAGAAGTAAACTTTAAGAAAGTGAAGGACCTATATCCTGAAAACTACAAAACATTATTAAAAAAGATTGAAAAAGACAATAAAATGAAAAGATATTCAGTGTTCATAGTTGGGAAGAATTGACATAGTCAAATGGTCATATTTCCCAAAGCAATATACAGATTTAATGCAATCATCATCAAAATTCCAATTTCATTTTTTAAAGAAACAGAACAAAAAAAATCATCAGATTTGTATGGACACACAAAAGAACCCAAATAGAGTAATCCTGAGAAAAAATAACAAAGCTAGAGGGACCACACTACTTAATTTCAAATTATACTACAGAGCTATGATAATCAAAACAGCAAGGTATTGGCAGAAAAATAGACACACAGACCAATAGAACAGAATTGAGAGTCCAGAAATAAAACCATCTGTATATGGGCAAATAATTTTTGACAAAGGAGCCAAAAACACACCATAGAGAAAAGAAAGAGTCTTCAATGAATGGTACTGTGAAAACTGGAAGGCCACATGCAAAAAAAAAAAAAAAAAAGAAAAAGAAAAAAGAAACTAGATTATAATTTGCCCCCATATACAAAAATTAGTTCAAAATGGATCAAATAGATAAATATAAGATCTAAAACATTAAATTACATAGTAGAAAAATAAGTAATAAATTTATGAACCTTGGTCTTAGGGAACATTTTATTAATTTGACACCAAAGGCAAGGGAAGTAAATGCAAAAATAAATAAATGAGACTATATCAAACTAAAAAGCTTCTGCACAGCAAAAGAAACAGATAACAAAACCAAACTGCAACTGACTGAATGGGAGATGATATTTGCAAACAACAGCTCTGACAAATGGCTAATATCCAAAATATATACAGAACTCATTCGACTCCACACCAAACAAACAATCCAATTAATAAATGGACAGAGGATCTGAACAGATACTTCTCCCAAGAAGACATAAAAATGGCCAAAAAAAAAAGAAAAAATGTTCAACTTCAAGCTGTTAGGGAAATGCAAATCAAAACTATGAGATATCACCTCAGACCTGTTAGAATGGCTATTATCAACAACACAGGTATTAACAAGTGTTGGAAAGATCGCAAAGAAAAGAAACCCCAAACACTGCTGTTGGGAATGTAAACTGATGCACCCATTATGAAAAACAGTATGGCAGTTCCTCAAAATATGAAGAATAGAGTTACCATGTGACCCAGCAATTCCTCTTCTGGGTATCTAATAGAACAACTCAAAAACATTTACTCACAAAGATATATGCAGCCTTATGTTCATTGCAGCATTATTCACAGTGGCCAAAATATAGAGACAGTCAAAATGTCTTTTGATACAGAATTGGATAAATAAGATGTGGTACACATATACTGTGGGATACTATTCAGCCATATAAAAGATGTGATACTGCCATTTGTTGAAACATGGATGGACTTTGAGGATGTTATGCTAAGCTAAATAAGTCAGTCAGAAAAAGCTAAGAACCTTATGATTCACTCATATGTGGGATATAAAACTGAAACTCAGAGACACAGACAACAGTATGGTGGTTACCAGAAGAAAGGGGTTAGGTCAGTGATAAAGGGTAAAGGAGGCCAAATATATGGTGATGGCAGATGGTTTGACTTGGGTGATAGGCACAAAATGCAATTTACAGAACATGTATTATAGAAATGTACACTTGAAACGTATGTGATCTTATTGACCAATGTCTCCCCATAAATTTAATTTATAAAAGAACTTATTAATACATCCAACACATGTTTCTTAAAGTAGCTATGTTGATTAAAAAAAAAGACAGACAAAAATAATTCATACATTATTATTCTATTAATATAAAAATCTAGAAAATACAAAATAATCTCTAATAACAAGAAACAAATTAGCGTTTGCCTATGGAAGAGGTTGCAATCGAGAGATAAGTTGGATTAAAAAGTAATGCAAGTAGATTTTAGAGATTTTTCATATATTTATTATCTAAATTGTGGTGATGGATTTATGAGTGTATACATAGGTCAAAACTCAGTAACTTATACATTTTAAATATGCTTAGTTTAGTTTATGTCAGATATACCTCTCTGAAATGTTTAAAAGTCTACATTTAAAAGGAAAATAACAACAGCAAATTTTGAGAAAAATCTCCATTAACAGATTACAAATGCTAAAATTTCTGGACTTTGGATAGAAAATCATGTAGGGAAGTGCACATATTCAGTGTTTATCTCTATTCTTTATGTCATCATTACACTGAAATATTTTAGCTCTATATCTAGTTTGATAAAAAATATAAGGTGCTTACCACTACTTAAAATATCTTCTAGAAAAGTTACAATATATAAGCATTTCTTTATAAATATTCACCATCAATTTTCATCCATGTAGAAAAATTATAACATTTGTAACTTTCTGGATATTTATTTATGTAAGTTAATATTTTATCTTATTTCTTCAATTCTAGTGTAAAAATATCAGTTTTTGGAAGAGCTAAAGAATGCCTGAGGTGTGAGTTTTTATTTGAAAGAAAGCCTGAATCTAGAAGCAGATTTTAGTTTGTGGTAAAAAAAAAAAAATGCAACATTAAAATGAAATTTGTTCTTTGCATGATTCCTCTTGAGAAAATATTCTCTGATAAGTAAAAATTCATGTATTAACTCCTGGCAAAAACAAAGATTTAGCCAAGTTACCAGGAGACATTTGTGATGCCTCATGTCAAAATTAATAAAACTATAAGCAGTCACCTTTTCCCACAGATCTCTTGGATATTCTGTTTTATACTTTTTTGGCTTTCAGTGGTATAACATCTGAATAAACATCCACATCAAGCTTTGCAATAAGCATGCTTAGTCCATCAGTGTACCTTTAAAAGTACTAAAGGTACTTGTTCATGGAAAACAAGTTCCAATTCTGTCTCAGTAGTTTGGAGCAAAACATTCTGGGAAAAATAATATGGCAGAAACAAGCATGATTTCTTATAAAAGCTAGATACTTTGCTTCTCTGGGCATTCATTATAATACTAGAGGCCTGGTGCATGAAATTTGTGCATGGGTAGGGTCCCTAGGCCTGGCTGGTAATCAGGGCCAATCTGTGGGATGACTGGTTGGGTGATCAGGGGGCCCCTGCTGGCACCCATCTTGGCTGGCCTGGGGCCTGTTTGGTCAATTTGCATATTAGGCTTTTATTATAAAGGATGATATCAGGAATATCCCCAATATACCTTCCCTCTGATTATACCCTCATTATTTAAAAAGTCCTATTAGTGACTAAGGACCAATTCTTAAGCTTACTCATCAAGCTCTAGTGTCACTAGGTATAACACTTTGAATTGTAATATTTCCCTTGCTTTCCCAACAATATTAATATTTTAATTTATGTAATATTAGAATATTTCCCTAATCATCCTTGCCCCTGACACCTGTCTAGACTTCATAGCATCAACATTTTATTTTATTCCAAAATATGAAATCTATACTAATAAAAGGGTAATATGCTAATTAGGGCAGACATCTTCCAGACGTCCTTCTGGACAAAGCCGCAGTAGCTGCTCAAGGCTCAGGCAAGCTATAGATGGCGGCTGCCACTGCCAGGGCTGGCCCGAGGGTGGTGGCTGCCACTGCGAGGGCCCAAGGCTCAGGCAATGATGGTGGGGCCGAGGCTCAGGCAAGCTGCAGTGGCTGTGAGGGCCCAGTCTCAGGAAGCTGCAGTGGTTGGCAGTGGCAGCAGCAGAGGCGTGATGGGGGCATTGCCTTCCCCTGATCGGCCAGTTGCCTCCTGCAGAGGGAGGTCAGACTGTGGCTTAGGCCTGCTCTCATAGGACCAGGCCTAAGCCATCAGTAGGACAACCCCTGAGGGCTCCCAGACTGTGAGAGGGGGCAGGCCAGGCTGAGACATCCCCTCCAGTGCACGAATTTTCATGCGCTGGGCCTCTAGTAGTTTTAATATTTTGATATTGTTTTAGAGCCTTTGTGTCTTTATTTTTCCTACATTATATTGCTAATATTGTTTTCTGTTGATTTTATTAGCATTAGCAAATGTTTTTAAATGCCCATCATTAATATTCTACCATTGTTCATCTTCCATTGGGTCAGTTGAAGTATAACCAGTTATAGCAAGGGTGTCTGGGTAAAAGGTATTTTCCAAAAATGCATTCTTTGCTCCATATTTAGCATATTACTGTTATTGTTAAAAGTCAGGACTAATTTAAGTGACAAAATGTAGTGCCACCTTTTCACATACAAAGTTGTATACCCTTAACTTAATGTTCCCACAGACCTTGTGCATTTTTCTCAACCTTTTACTTTCCTTAAGAAACCCTCCGTGGACTTGTAGGTGGTTGTTTGTGTTAATTTTTGTTTAGTTCCTCTTCAAAACAAACTGCCATGAAATACCAGTGGGAAATGATAATGCATCTCTCACTCCCCCCATGTGAGTGTTTCCTGTAGTGACTTTGCTCCACGTGTTTTTGTTCTGAGACCGAGGATGAATTGCAGGGATGCTCAAGGTGTGGTCTCCTACGACAATGGCAAACACCTAGGACAGCAAGGGCAATAGCACAGGCACATTTAAAGTTCTGTGTGGACTGCCTTCACTGACCCAAGCTCAAGGCAAGAGGTGAAGAAGTAAACTCTTCCCATGATGGTGTGTAGGCTGGGGGCTATGTGGTGAGAATTTGCTGAAAAATAATCTGTCACACCAGTAGAGTATTTGCAAACTCTTTTCAACATTCTAAAGTAAAATAGTAACTAGCATAACACTAGTGCTTCAGTGAGAAAGACATATTGATTTATTTTCCCATAAAAATGTACTTACATATGGAGATTAAAATCAATTTTTAAATTACATTTTGGGTTAAGTGAATTTGAAGACTGTCCTGAAACCAAACCACCATGAATAGAATTATTTGTGTTCCAAGACATAAAAGTTCAACCTATCAACACTTTTTTGGGGGGAAATGGTAATTTGGAAATGAACTGCATATGCTGCTATACATTCCATACTTCCCACAGAAGACCTAGATTTTTATTTTTGATTGAAATGATGGAAGCTTAGAATAAAATGTGAGTTTTTCCAGAAGATCTGCATAGAAACAGACTAAAGCATACCATATTTTTGATATATTAATAAAAAGTTGTCTTAGAATATCCTATATATTATCTTCTGTTAGCTTGCATGTTTAACATTAGCTATATGATTATCATTTAAAACTACCATTTGTCTATTTATGTTATTTGATAAAATTTAACAAAACAAACTGGTTAAATATGACTTTAAAAAACAAATAAAAACTCAGGTAGGATATGTAACTGATTATTGCTACAATAGCCACAATATTTAAACTCATCTATTCTCCCTCTTAGGCATTCAGGTGACCTAAAAGTATACTTTTTAAAGAGTAAGTAGGTGGTACTATGAGAGAAACACGCAGGCACTGCACACACACACACGCACACACACACACACACACACACACACACAGGATTATCTCATACATATATGAGCTTCCACATATTTATTGATATTTAATCAGTCTCTAGTCTGAACATGAAAAACTATTTTACTTATCTATGCTTACTATTCATTAAGAGTAAAATTAATATAGTTTTAAATACTCAAAAATCTTAGAAAATCTAACTAATGATTATTTCATATTTTGAGGTATAAATGACATACCACATCGTATTTATTTGAGTGTACAGCAAAAAATTTTATATTTGCAAATATCGTGAAATGACTGCCACAATAACTCTGGTTAGCATACATAAAATATCTATTTCAATATATAACTAGTCCTTTCAGATTATCTAATAGAAGTAGGCAGTTTATTCTCACTATAATAAAAGCTAACATTATGCTTATTATTTATTACTTATCGATCTTTCTTCAAGTAGATTGAGCTAATTTTAATGTTGACATTCCTGGTCCAGAAAAATATTTAAAATGTCATGCCATCTTCCATCATCAGATTTTATTCTAAGTTACTAGTCACTAATAAAGTAATTATAACATAACATTTTATAAACAGTCCATGACATACATGGAGGTTGAATTCCATGGAATACGTTTTCATATTTGATTCAGGATAAGTTGATTTAAGATACTTTAGCACAAACTAAGTGTTATTGAAACATTCTGCATTACTTGGTCTGTAGCATATTTTTATCATTCCATTACATTAACATTGTGGAATGCAATAATTGTGACATAAAAATATATCAATAATGTTTTGATATCTTGTTGTGGGTACCTATGAACTATAGTATATCAGTGTATACCTATCTTTATCCCCACCTTAAGTTTCCTAGTGTCAGCATTTGGGGATCTCTGAAGCCCAAGCAATTGTTTTTTTATGTAACTGTCAAACATGATAGCAATTTGCAGACTAAAAGCTATTACCTTGTAAATAAAAACAAAAATCTATTGGCCTGTTCAAGTTTTATAAATCCTGTACTGTTTCATTGGGCTAGCTTTCAGCGCATGTCAAATGTGATATTTTCTTGTAAATCAGCAGTTGTATAACTAAAATATAGGAGGATTGTCTTAAATACAAGGCAAAATTTAAAATATGCATCCTTTCCCATGTACCCAACTGTCAACTTCTGGTATGTGAGATTCCTAGTATGTCAAATATCCTATCTAATAAAAGAGTAATATGCAAATTGACCATCACTCCAACACACAAGATGGTTGGCCCTATGTGGACAAAGATCCTGCCCCCATGTGGACACAAGATGGCCAACATAAGATGGCCAGCAGGGGAGGGAAGTTGGGAGGGACCAGGCCTGCAAGGGAGGACAGTTGTGGGCAATCAAGCCTGCAGGGGAGGGCAATTGGGGAGGACCAGGCCTGAAGAGGAGAGAATTTGGGGGTGACCAGGCCTACAGGGAAGGGCAGTTGGGGGGTTCCCAGGCCTGCAGGGGAGGACAGTTAGGGGTAACCAGGCCTGCAGGGGAGGGCAGTTAGGGGCAATCAGGCTGGCAGGGGAGCAGTTAAGCATCAATCAGGCTGGCAGGGGAGTGGTTAAGGGGTGATCAGGCTGGCAGGCAGAAGTGGTTAGGGGCAATAAGGAAGGCAGGCAGGTGAGCAGTTGGGAGCCAGCAGTCCTGGATTGTGAGAGGGATGTCCGACTGCCCGTTTAGGCCTACTGGAAGGAACGGGCTTAAAGGGGCAGTCAGACATCCCTCGAAGGGTCCCATATTGGAGAGGGTGCAGGCTGGGCTGAGGGACACACACCCCCGTGCCCGATAAACTGAGTTTTGATATATTGTTAAATTGTAGATTTGTTTATAATATATTATTACTAGAGGCCTGGTGCATGAAATTCGTCCATGGGAGGGAGAGTCCCCTCAACCCAGCCTGCACCTTCTCTAATCTGGGACCCCTTGTGATCAGGCCTAAACCGGCAATCGGACATCTCTCTCAAAATCCAGGACCGCTGGCTCCTAACTGCTCACCTGCCTGCCTGCCTGATTGCCCCTAACTTCCCCCCTGCCAGCCTTATCACCCTTAACTGCCTCCCTGCTGGCCTGATCGCCCCCAAATGTCCCCCCTGCCGGCCTGGTCGCCCTCACTTCCCCCTCTGCCAGCCTGGTTGCCCCTCACTGTCCCCCTTGCCAGCCTGGTTGCCGCCAACTGCCCCCTGCCAACCTGGTCACCCTTCACTGCCCCCCTCTGCCAGCCTGGTCACCCCTCACTGCCCCCCCACCCCCGCCGGCCTGGTTGCCCCATGCAGCCTCCTGTTCAGTTGTTTGGTAGTCCCTCACTAACCCCCCTGCCAACCTGGTTGCCCACGCAGCCTGCTGTTTGGTCGTTACTATGAGGGCATCCTGACCAATTTGCATATTACCCTTTTATTAGTATAGATATTTATAAAAAACACCTTAAAATCCATTATATGTGTGAGTATATACATGTGCATGTGTGTAAACAAGAGGAATTTGGTAAAAGTATGAAATAATGGACATCAAGTTTCCTAAAATTCAGTAACAATTACGATGTGTTCTGAAATTTTATTTTATTTTATTTTATTTTTTTATTTTTTTAAATTGTTTGAAGTATTACAAATAGTAGTACATATGTCTCCTTTTTTTCTTCCCCCATTAACCTCCCCCCTGCCTCCCCTTCCCCCCAGTATATGCCTTTACCTGCCCCCCCACCCCCCCGCAGTGTCTTGTATCCATTAGTTATGCTTATATGCATGCGTACAAGTCCTTCGGTTGATCTCTTACAGCCGCCCCCCCCCCAACCTCCCCTGCTTTGCCACTGTAGTTTGACAGTCTGTTCAATGCTTCTTTGCCTCTGTATCTATTTTTCCCCCATTTCTTTCCTTTAAAAAATCTTGCCTCTGCAGACTAGAAATAAACATATAATAACAAAAAATTTTTGAGTCCCAGTTTCAATGTCCAACAGTTCCTTATGTGTACATGTCAGCAATGATATCTGGATGGTGGGCACATGGTGGCAATGCAGGTCCGACCCTCTCTGGTTTGGTCCTAGGCAACCTGCTGCGTCACACAGCTTCTGACTGCTAGCGTGGCAAGGCATCGTCAGCATCTTCCATCTCTGGACTGTTTCTCCTCTTGTCTTCGTGGTTGGAGCAGACCTGTCAATTCCTCTCTGTTGCAGGATTCCACATGGTCTTGGAGTTGTCTGAAAAAATTTTAAAAGCAATTACTAATGAATTTCATTCTTTCTTCTTTGGTACATTGCGAGAAAAACAAATACAAATGTCACATTTTCCATTAGTATTTGATTGCTTTTTATTTTATTTGCAGAAAATGATAGAAAATAATTCAGAGGTATAACTGCTTAGGCTCTGGTCTATTTTGGGATTAAATATGTTTGAAACAGTTTTTTAGTTTTTCAATGTTACAAAATATTTTGTTCTATTGGGTATTTCCTTATCTTTTTCAATTTTAGTTTTCTGAACTTGGCAATATTTTTTGAGGAACATTAATCTGCATAGAATTTATGTTTTATAAAATAAGTCATCCATTAACCATAAATAATACTATGCCATGCATTTTAAATTCAATTTCAAAATTTCAGTTGTCTGTGACTGCCAAGCACATACTACAGTCAGGCTTGTTTCTGAGTTAGTGATGTGGCTTATTAGTTACAACATGCAACATGAAGACATTGATCCCCTAATACTCAGACATATTGGTCGTCCCCAAGTTTTAAATTGCTACTTTAATTGGAGCAGAAAAAAGCTTAGTTTCTGCCAGCTATGTGAATATGTGCATATGAGAAACTCTATTAACTGGCTTCATATTTTAAATATATTCCAATGATGGCTTATCATGCTTTTAAACTGGTGCCAGGCATCTGCCTTGCTGGCCCACGCCTTAATGAAAGACTACCTCAACAGCAGCTGGCAGTGAGTAGACAGCTCATGGCTATGTACAGACATACACACACACACACATACACACACACACAACTTGTCTGTGTACACACACACACACACACAACCTCCTCCAAGATGCTGCCTCTATGTAATTCAGCATTTGTGGGACATCTCAGTATCTGGCTTTGCTTTTGATTCCCCCATCTCATGCTTGAGTATGTGTGCATAAATGATCTCATTTACAACAAATTCTCCATTAAGATCTGCATATATTACAAACAATATACGTATTAAAATAGCCTTGAAGCATTTCAATTTACTTCACATCAATCTATTAACAGCCTTATTAACCTACTAGTGGCCCGGTGCACAAAATTCGTGCACAGGGAGGGTGTCTCTCAGCCCGGCCTGCACCCTCACCAGTCTGGGACTCCTCAGGGGATGTCTGACTGCCGGTTTAGGCCTGATCTCACCGGCAGTCAAACATCCCTCTCACAGTCTGGGACCGCTGGCTCCTAACTGCTCACCTGCCTGCCTGCCTGATTGACCCTAGCCACTCTCCCTGCTGGCCTGCTCACCCTCAACTGCCCCCCTCACTGGCCTTCTTGCCCCCAACTGCCCCCTCTGCCAGCCTGATTGCCCCCAACTGCCCCCCCCACCTGACTAGGTCACCCCCAACTGCCCCCCCCCTGCTGGCCTGCTCACCTCCAACTGCTCCCCCGCCAGCCTGATCACCCCCAGCTGACCTACCCTCCTGGCCTGATTGCCCCTAACCACCTCTACCTTGGCCCCGCCACCATGGCTTTGTCCAGAAGGACATCCGGAAGGTCTCCCAGATGGTCTCCTGGTCTAATTAGCATATAACCCTTTAATTACTATAGCTAATCTACCCTAATTTCAACAAGCTCCACCCCCCAGCATAATTAAGATGTAATAATAATCATTGACAAAAAACATGATTTGATATAGGTATATATCCTATATAATAAAGAGGTAATATGCAAATTGACCTTCACACCCTCACACAAGATGGCCACCCCCATGTGGTCACAAGATGGCTGCCACAAGATGGACGGCAGAGAAGGGCAGTTGGGGGTGACTAGGCCTGCAGGGGAGGGCAGTTGGGGGTGACCGGGCTGGCAAGAGAGGGCAGTTGGGGGCAATCGGGTCAGCAGGGGAGTGGTTGGGAGCCAGCAGTCCCAGATTGTGAGAGGGATCCCAGATTGGAGAGGATGCTGGCTGGGCTGAGGGACACCCCCTTTCCCCAGTGCATGAATTTCGTGCACCAGGCCTCTAGTGATAATATAACCATTTTGTGTGTATGTGGTGAGTACTTTTAAGATTTACTCTTTCACCAAGTTTCAAGTATATAAGACAGTGTTGTTAACTAATAGCCACATGCTGTACAGCAGATCCCCAGATCTTGTAACTGGAAGTTTGTACCCTATGACCACCTTCACCCAAATGCCCGGGGGTAATCTCCTGGGTCTGTTTATCACATGTCCTGGAGGATTCATAGCTCACTGATAGCCACACAGCAGGTTGGCAAGGCTGTAAGTAGAGAGCACATGAGAGTGCACAATAGGCATGCAAATATACTTGCTTAATTAATGAATTATTCTTATTATCTTAGTTTGTTTATTTTATATTTTAATTTTTCTGTTATTTTTTTTCTCAAAGTTGTGCTTCAGATTTTATTTATCTTTTTTGAATTCTTTAAATTATCTTAAGTACTTGTTTCAGAACTCTTTTTTTTGCTGCCCAGTATGTGAACTCACTGATGGTGTGTAGGCTACAAATTATTCAGGGCAAAATCACAGACACTATGGGTTAAGAGTTTAGGGTTATGCTGGGAGTTGATTGATAGGAGGTGAGGGGAGGGTGGTGAATCTTTTCTTCAGGTCTTGAGGATATCGCTGAGGTCTGTACCAGCATCCCTCTGTCTGGTCTCATGGGAAAGTAGCCAGAGGGTCATTCCACCTTAGGGCTCAGGAACTGAAACATAACTTACTAGTAGATCAGTATGTTACCTTTAACCTGCCAGAGGTTTGGATCCTGATAATTAGTCAGGTTGGAGCTATTGTCTTCTGCTGCCTCCAGGATTGCTGATTATCAGCAGGAAATTCTAGGTGTCTCAGTGGTTAGAAAGAGAGAGATGATTTCTAGAGTGAGGGTTTATTTATTTATTTATTTATTTTAAATATATTTTATTGATTTTTTACAGAGAGGAAGAGAGAGGGACAGAGAGTTAGAAACATCGATGAGAGAGAAACATCGATCAGCTGCCTCCTGCACGCCCCCCACTGGGGATGTGCTCGCAACCCAGGTACATGCCCTTGACCGGAATCGAACCTGGGACCCTTCAGTCCGCAGGCCGATGCTCTATCCACTGAGCCAAACCAGTTAGGGCTAGAGTGAGGGTTTAAAATTAAATGTAATCAAAGTTCTAAAGCCCTTCAGTTCAGCTGTCACTGAAAAGCTTGATGTTGGGCACTTGCATTACAATAAAAATGCTAAGTGTCAGGATTTTACACTACAGGTAACTTCACAATTTTTTTGTGAAGCGAGTCCTCACTTAAATTCCTGGATAGGTTCCATGACTAGGTTAAATAATGTATAACAAAGGCTCATTGATATAAACAAGAGTTAAGTTCCTATGTTATTTCATCAACATTATAACCTATAACCAAATGAAGTTGAATGAATCGACATTATGCAAGTACCTGTTGTAAAAAGGTAATTCAGAGAGAGAATTATCCTTCACCTAGTTTGCCCCCATGATTACCTCTTACATAACCATAGTACTAAACCAAAATCAGGAATTTGGCATTGGTACAAAGTGTGTGTACAGTTTTATGCCATGCTGACCCATGTGTAAATTTGTGTAATTACCAATTCAGTCATGAAACAGAACTTTTTCTTTTTTTTTTTAAATATATTTTATTGATTTTTTACAGAGAGGAAGGGAGAGGGATAGAGAGTTAGAAACATCAATGAGAGAGAAACATCGATCAGCTGCCTCCTTCACACCCCCCACCAGGGATGTGCCCGCAACCAAGGTACATGCCCTTGACCGGAATCGAACCTGGGACCCCTCAGTCCACAGGCCGACGCTCTATCCACTGAGCCAAACTGGCCAGGGTGAAACAGAACTTTTTCATTACCACAAATCTCTCCCTCATTCTTCCCTTTATAGATACACCCATTGCCCCAACACACTCTCCAACCCCCGGCAATCACCAAATTGTTTTCCATGTCTATATTTTTGTCATTTAAAAAATGTTATGTACTCAGACAATATGCAATATTTTCTTTATATATATATATATATATATATATATATATATATATATATATATATATATATATTTTTTTTTTACTCTGAATAATGCCCTGGAGACATATCCAAACTGTTTTTATCAATAGTTCAATCCATTTTATTACTGAGCAATATTTCATGATATGGAGGTACTATAGTTTGTTTAACCATTCACCTATGAAGGGATATTTTAGTTATTTCCTGGTTTGGGTTATTTGATGTGATGGCTATTCATATACAGATTTGTGTGTGGAAATAAGTTCTTATTTTGGGGGGATAATGTCCAGAGGTATTATTTCTGGGTCACATAGTAAATATGTTTTTCTTGTTTTTTTTTTTTAATAATTCTTTATTGTTGAAAGTATTACATAAATATATGTTTAGTCTTTGTTTTGTTTTTTAAGATATCACCACAATATTTTCCAGAGTGGAGTCAACATGTTATATTCACACCATCAGTATATAAGTGATCCAGTTTATTTGTATCTTTACCAGCAATTGATGCTGTCACTTAAAAATGTTTAACTGTCTAATAGGAATATAAATATATCATAGACATAATTTCTATTTCCCTAGGCTAGTTATGTTGAATATCTTTTCATGTGTTTATTGCTATCTTTTTGTCTTTTCAGCGTAATATCTCTTCATGTCTTTTGTATACTTTCTACTTGACTTGTTTATTTTTAATTGGTGAGTTTTAAGAGTTCTTTATATATTCTAGATATGATTCCTTGATCAGATGTGTGGTTTGCAAATATTTCCCACCAGTATGTACCCTGTCTTTTTATCTTCTTAATGGGGTCTTTTAATTTTGATGAAGTTCAAGTTATATACTTTTTAAATTTTATGGATCATGCTCTTTGTGTCAACTCTGTCTGATGCTTGATCCTGAAAGACTTTTCCTGCTTTCTTGTATAAGTTTTAAAGTCTTATACTTAGTGTGTGATCCATTTTGAATTGACTTGTATAAAAAATATAACATTTAGAGGGATATTTAATTTTTATTTGCCTACACATTTCCAATTGTCCCAATACCATTTATTTAAAAGGCTATATCTTTCCTCCACTGACTTGCAATTGCATCTTCTTAAAAAACCATTTGGCCACACTTCTGTGGTGTGGGGCTATTTCTGGGTTCTCTATTCTCTTCCATTGATCACTGTATATATAGTTTTCTCTACTGTAGCTATATCCTATGTCCTGAAGCCACATACATTCCATATTATTTTTCTTTTCAAAAATGTTTATTTTTTTTTCTTTGCCTTTACATATAAATTTTGGAAAAATCTTGCATCTGACTACAAAAAAATTTGGCTGACATTTTGATAGGATTTGGTGGGAGTGAAAGTCCAGACCCTCATAGTCTCTGTAGAAGGGTGGGGGCATCTCACTGTACATTGGGAAAGTCCCTGCTCCCCAGCAGTTCATCTCGGACAACACTTTGTGAAGAGTGTTGAATGACTGGGTCACCTCAGTGGTTGTCAAACTCATTAGTCAACAGAGCCAAATATCAACAGTACAACGATTGAAATTTTTTTTGAGAGCCAAATTTTTTAATGTAAACTTCTTCTAACGCCACTTCTTCAAAATAGACTCGCCCAAGCTGTGGTGTTTTGTGGAAGAGCCACACTCAAGGGGCCAAAGAGCCGCATGTGGCTCGTGAGCCGTGGTTTGCCGACCACTGGATTACATACAACCTGACAAAGTGGATAGCTAGATCTCTATCATGTCTTTACTGGCAAACTTATGGGTGAGGGCATAGTTTGTAGTGTTTGGCTGGAATAGAGCACTTATTGTCTAAAGTTTTCTGTCTTGCTCAGCTCCTTCCCTGTTGCTTTGGCTAGAGAGAACAGGTTTATAAGATTTTGTCACAGTGCATTTTATTTTTGTCTGAGTCATTGATATATTGGGGCTGTCGAATCATTCAGCTCCAAGTCTGAGATGTTTGAGGCAAAAAGATAACCCAGGATAGTAACCACTGTGTTGTTCCTTGGGTCCCCATTATCCTTCGTCCCTCCACTTTGTAGAGTCTTCTTATCATTGCTTTATATATGATGTTCCAAGGCTGTAGTTGTGCATAGCAGTATGATTAAGGAAAAGTACTAGAACATCTATTTCAACTTCTTGTAAGCCACTGTCACAAGTTTATAATTTAATATCACTTACATGCCCAATACTGTACTATGCAAGGAACATTTAGACATCAAGGGAATTATTCTCTGCTAGAGAAGGAAAAAACCTAGGCAGATTATTTTTAAATGACATAAGTGGGAAAAATACATATATGCTCACTTGTGCAAGAGAATTCAGAGTAAGTTTGCTTAGCTAAAACTAGAAGTTCAGGGACTAATTCTTATAGAACATGATGCCTGAATTAAATTTTAAAATAGAAGAAAAATTCACCAAATGGAAAAAAAGAACAGGAAAAAAATCCAAGCAAAAGAATGCTTACATGAAAAACCATAATTTGGCATATATATATATATATATATATATATATATATATATATATATATATATATATAAGCTATTTTAGGCCTGACCGTGTTGCTCAGTGGTTGAGTATGGACCTATGAACCAGGAGGTCATGGTTCGATTCCTGATCAATGTACATGTCCAGGTTACAGGCTGGATCTCTAGTAGGGGTATGAAGGAGGCAGCCAATCAATGATTCTCTCTCATCACTGATGTTTCTATCTTCTATCTCTCTCTCCCTCTCCTTTCCTTTAAAAAAAAAAAATATATATATATATATACTATTTTAGGAAAGATATAAGGATGAAGAAATAGGTAGAGATTAGTCTTACTAGTCCTAGAATTCTCTCATAAAGATCAAATAGTTGTTTTTTTTTAAAGCAAATTTGAAACATTGAAATGTTTTATAAAAATTTAGGCTAGGTCAAATTGCTTTTAGGTAGAAGAATTATCTAGAAACTAGGTAAAGAATATATGGTAAGGAAAAGTGAACAAGTATAAAATTATTGCATTATCTAAAGATGCAGGTAATAATAGTCTTAAATATAGAGGTGGACATAGAGATTAATTATTAAAGGAGAATAAAATAATATCCCATAGATAACATTATCAGTATTAATTATTGCTTAATCTCCATTCACTGCTATAAGAAAGTGTGATGTAAAATGTGAAGCTCAGAAGAGAGGTCAAGATTTTGAAGGCCCTAATAATTTCAAAATATTATTATATTGAAACACACATTTTAAAGAGAAAATACAAACAAACCAGGAACCTTATAGTGAAGGAGAGAGTAAGTTAGGACAGAGAACTATGGGAGAAAAATCATCTCTGTACTTGTGGATATAGAATTATTCACAATTCAGTCAGTTTCTGTTATAGTTATGAAAGTAGAAGTCCAGTAAGAAACCTTAAAAAATATGCTTGTTTAGTTTGGCATAAAGTAGTTATTGGTGTTCCTTATAAGAACTATTTCTCTGGTGTGTCTGTGTGTTACAATGGGAATTATTTTACTTTGAGAGGTATTAAGCATTAGTAGAGAATTATTTTGAATTTATGAAAATTAACTAATAAGAGACAAAAATTCTAAAAGTTTAGGGACAACATGATTAAACTTTATTTTAAAGCATGGACAATAAGTAGGCTTATTTACAGGCTGATAGGAATCAATATCCCCCAAAAAAGAGAGGAATACTTGGAACTCCCATTTGACCCAGTGACCCCACTTCTAGGACTACTAGTATATCCCAAGAAAATAGAAACACCAATCAGAAAGGATATATGCACCCTATGTTCATAGCAGCACAATTTACAAGCAGCTAAGATTTGGAAACAGCCTAAGTGCCCATCAGCAGATGAGTGGATTAGAAAACTGTGGTACATCTACACAATGGAATATTATGTTTCTGTAGAAAAGAATGAATTCTTACCATTTGCAACAGCATGGATGGACCTGGAGAGCATTATGCTAAGGGAAATAAGATAGTCAGAGAAAGGTAAATATCATATGATCTCACTCATTTGTGGAATATAGTGAACAACATAAGCTGATGAACAAAAACAGAATCAGAGTCATAGAAACATCGAATAGACTGTTGAACCTATGAGGGAAGGCAGGGGTTGAGGGAGTAAGAGATCAACCAAAGGACTTGTATGCATGCATGTGAGCATAACCAATGGACACAGATCGGGGAGGGGGGGGTGGTTGTGTGTGAGGGCATGTGCTGGAGGTTGCGGGCAGCTGGGGAGAGGTTAATGGGGGGAAAAGGAGATTTATGTAATACTTTAAACAATAAAGAACTTAATTTAATAAAGAACTTAAATTTAAAATTAATTAATTAATTAATAAAATAATTCTTAAAAAGGCAATGGAAAGAAGGCCATCAAGAATATATAGTGGAGACTAAAAACAATACAAAATATCAATTAATCTAAGAGCTGGTTCTTTGAAAAGATAAATAATATTTATTAACCCTTAGCCAGAATTATCAAGAAAGAAAGAGAAGGACACAAATAAATAAAATTAGAAATGAAAGAAGCAATATAACAATGGACACTACAGAAATACAAAGAATTGTAAGCAAATACTATAAACAACTACATGCCAACAAACTGGACAACCCGGCTGAAAGGGACAAATTCCTAGAAACATACAATCTTCTAAAACTCGATCAGGAAAAATCAGAAAACCTGAATTGGCAATAACAATTAATGAAACTGAAGCAGTAATCAAAAAACTCCTAGCAAACAAAAATTGAATGGATTTACAGGAGAATTTTACCAAACATTCAAAGAACTAACACCTGTCCTCCTCAAACTATTCCAAAAAAGTCAAGAGGAAGGAACAGTTCAAGCTCCTTTTATGAAGCCAGCATTACCTTAATACCAAAACCAAATAAAGACATTACACAGAAAGAAAATGACAGGTCAGTATCCTTGATGAACATAAATGCTAAAATCCTCAACAAAATAATTGGGAAATTAGATCTAGAAATACATTAAAAAGATCATACGCCATGACCATGTGTGATTTATTCCAGGATGCAAACCTGGTACAGTATTCACAAATCCAGTACTCTTATTCAAATAGGACTGGAAGTCCTAGCCACAGCAGACAAGAAGAAAGATAAAAGGAATCCAAATTGGAAAGGAGGAGGTAAAATTATTATTATTCACAGAGGACTTGATATTGTACATAGAAAACACTAAAGACTCCACCAGGAAAATACTAGATTTAATAAATGAATTCAGCAAAGTAGCAGGATACAAAATCATGATAGAGAAATCAATGGCATTTTGATATATCAATAATGAACTCTCAGAAAGAGAAACTAAAAATACAGTCCAATTTATAACTGAAACAACAACAAAAAAAAGATACCTAGGAATAAACAAAACCACGGAGATAAAAGCCTTGTACTCAGACAAGGAAAAAAAAAGGACATGGAAAAAAAAAAGAAATAGACGAAGATACAAACAAGTGGAAGCATATACAATGTTCATAGATTGGAGGAATTAACATAATTAAAATATCCATACTACCCAGAGCATTCTATAGGTGCAATGCAATTTGATCCTCAGCCTGGGCATGTACAGAAGGCAATGGATCGATGTTTCTCTCTCACATCTATGTTTCTCTTTCTCTTTCTCCCTCCCTTCCTCTCTCTAAGCATGTCTTCTGGTGAGGATTAAAAAAAAAAGTATATGGTAGAAGCCTTATAATGCTTGGCACAGAGCAAGCACTTTTTAATTTCTTGTTCACTAATGGGAAGAAGTTCAAGCCTATGACACTTTTTAAATAAACTATTTAAATAAAGTTCCAGATAAATATGTAAGGGTAAGTGGTATGGCCAGGAAGGTAAGGTTGTTCATATATAGTAACCTCAATTTCTAAGATTTCAGTGGAAATCTTAGTCATCTGTTAAAAGTAAGAACCTTGGTCTTGGATGGTAGTCTTAAAGAAAGGGACTACATTTTATAAAAATTGAAAGAAGAGTAAGTGAACAAATCATTAAAAAACAGGAAAAAAAATAAACTAAAAAACACAGTGGTGTACCACAATTTATAGAATCAGTTGAAATTGACAGTGTCCATTTGTAAGTAAAGCATTCCACAATACAGATTTGTCCTTCCTTTATTCTTAAATTTTAAGTAACCAAAACAAAAATTTTAGTCAATTATATCCCTGGATACACTGTGTATTTTTAAATCTAAAACCCTAATTATTCTTTTTTTTTAAATTCCAAATATTCTCCTTCATTAGGATGCATTTTATTACAAATTTACTAACACCTATCAACTATCAAATTATATTAATTATAGCTACTTAGTATTTGTTTAACAAATGAATCATTGAATGAATGGGCTTTTGACATTGTGAAATGGACACAGATATCTGTCTGTTACCAAAATGCAGGCTTTTTATCATGTTAATAGTTTCAAATACAGTGTAAGCTTCTATTTCATCTCTGTCATCTCTTCCTACAATTAATCATTTCCAATGTTCAATTATTTTCTTCAGGATGGCAACTTGCTAGTGTAATATTAAATTTATCAGAAGAATCAAATGTAAGAAGTCATGTCATCCATCAAACTGTCTTCTGAGTTGATTACATATTAAATAATTCTATTTATAAACACATGCAAAAGAGATTCCACAACTTCTGACAGCAATTTGAATATTTAGTCTTCTTTTCAAAAGGGAGCCACCTTTCTCTTATTCTCTGATGAGTTTAAAAGACCAGATCACAATTGTTACATAAAAATATTGAGTTTATTCCCAGATATCCTGATAACTCAAACATGAGCAATTAAGTCAGGATAACCATGACTAATACATTACCAAATGAACACATTTCAAGGACATGTTTTTATTTATTGACTTTTAATTTTTATTAACAGAGTTTATATTTTAAAATAGTTTTAGATTTATAGAAAAATTGAGCAGATACTACAGAAAGTTTCCCATATATCTTCTGTGCCCAGTTCCTCTATTACTGATATCTCATATTAATATGACACATTTATTACATTAATGAACTGATTTCAGCCATTATTATTAAACTAAATTTTACTTAGCTTTTATCAGATTACCTTTTTCTGTTCTAGGATCCCAACCAAAATACCACATCATGTCTTCTTAGGCATCTCTTGACTATGACATGGTCTCAACTTTTCCTTATTTTTGATGATCTTGATAATATAGGGAAGTACTGGTCTTATATATTGTAGAGCCCCTCTATTTAAATTTGTCTGATGTTTATCTCAGGATTAGATTGAGATTATGTGTTTTGGGAAGGACAATCACAGTTACAGTGATATTTTTATCACATGATATCAAGGGTACATACTATCAATATAATTTATGACTGTTGATGTTTATGTAGGACATAGAAAAACTGTAAGAGAATGACTCTCTTTAGCCCTGATAATTTCCTTTGTTCCGAAGTTGGCTTTATCTGAAATTAATGTAGCTATTTTCTCTTCTTTCTGATTGGTGTTAGCATAGTATGTGTTTCTCCTCTTTACTTGTATCTATCTGTGTCTGTTTAAATTTGGTTTCTTGTAAACAAGATAAATGCTCAGCTAATCTCTGTCTTTTAATTGGTCTTTTTACACACAATCATTGGCTTCTGAGACTAGTCAGTTTCACTTTACCTCAATAATACAATATCAGAGCAAATTGAGGTGTTTACTGTGGCCAATTATAACCCAAAGGATCACCTGTATACATCCAGGCATTTTGCTTTTTAACATCTCAAACCCAAAGAAAGGGCACAAAAGTTAAAACCATTATTTTTCTGCAGAAAAAGTTTTGTACTCCTCTGAGAGTGAAGATCACCTATTTGTTGAAAATGCAAAAGCCTGTTTATTCTCTTGGACATTGCATTTGGATGACTTGGAGAAACCAAGAGCATGAACAATTCTATTCCAACTCAGGCAGGAGCATTTTCTAGAGCCTTTTAAATAAAGCACTGAGGGGAAAAAAAATCTTCAAATTGCCTATATAGGGTTTCTGCCATCATGGCATTACATATGATTAAACAACCAGCTATTCTGGGGCCTACTTAAGATAACTTCAGTGATGTGATTCTCCACCTCACATTATCCTATGCTTGTTTCACAAACTACTTTGCAAAAATATGAAATTTAGAACTTCCCCCTCCTGGGCACAAATATAAAAATCCCCTGCAACTGTGCATGACCTAACATTATTTATTTATTTATTTATTTATTTATTTATTTATTTATTTATGGCTCGGTGTATGAAATTCGTGCATGGGGGCGGGGGGTGCCCCTCAGCCTGGCTTGCACCTTCTTCAATCTGGGACCCCTTGGGGGATGTCTGACTGCCAGATGTGTCCCTGCGGGATTGGGCCTAAACCGGCAGTCAGACATCCCTCTTGCAATCCAGTATGGCTAGCTCCTAACCACTCTCCTGCCTGCCTGATTGCCCCTAACCACCACTGCCTGCCTGTCTGATTGCCCCTAACTGCCTCTGCCTGCCTGCCTGATCGCTCCCTAACCATTCCCCTGCCAGCCTGATTGCCACCTAACTGCTCCCCTGCCAGCCTGATTACCTCCTAACTGCCCTCCCCTGCTGGCCTGATCCCCCCCTAACTGCTTGCTCCCCTGGCATCCTGATTGCCCCTAACCACCTCTGCCTCTGCCCCCTCCACCGTGGCTTTGTCCGGAAGGAAATCGGACATCTGGAAGATGTCCAGTAGACCTGGTCTAATTAGCATATTACCTTTCTATTAGTATAGATTTTATTTCAGAGAGGAAGAGAGAGGGAGAGAGAGATAGAAACATCAATGATGAGAGAGAATCATTGATCAGCTGCCTCCTGCACAGGCCCTACTGGGAATCGAGCCAGCAACCCGGGCATGTGCCCTGGACCAGAATTGAACCTGGTCACAGGCTGATGCTCTATCTACTGTGCCAAACAAGCTAGGGCACATTATTTTCTTAAGTAATTGGTTTAATTTCTTGCTTTCTACTAATGAGTTGAACCTAACTACCATACTTCTGCTTCTCAGCCAATATCACCATAGAACATGTGCAGAGTGTAATTTGGCAATAAGTGTAAACTTTCACTTAATTTATATGTAGTTCAAATATTATCTGATGAGCCAAGCAGAGTATTTATATAGTTATATAATATAACTCTTCTATGACCTTTATGAAACAAAACAAAACAAAACAAAATGTGCCTAGCTTATCTATCTATACTAATAAAAAGGTAATATGCTAATTAGACTGAACATCTTCTGGACGTCCTTCTAGACCAGGGGTGGGCAAACTTTTTAACTCGAGGGCTACAATGGGTTCTTAAACTGGACCGGAGGGCAGAACAAAAGCATGGATAGAGTGTTTGTGTGAACTAATATAAATTCAAAGTAAAGGAGCGGAGGGGAGAGCAAGAGAACCGGATAGAACAGCCAGATCTAGCCCGCGGGCCGTAGTTTGCCCAAGGCTGTTCTAGACAAAGCCACGGTGGTGGGGGCCAAGGCAGAGATGGTTAGGGGCAATCAGGTTGGCAGAGGAGGGCAGTTAGGGGCGACCAGGCTGGCAGGGGAGGGCAGTTAGGGGCATACAGCCCAGCAGTAGAGGGCAGTTAGGGGACAATCAGGCTAGCAGGGGAGCAGTTAGGGGGTGATCAGGCTGGCAGGGGAGCAGTTAGGGAGCAATTAGGCCAGCAGGGGAGCAGTTAGGGGGCAATCAGGCCAACAGGGGAGCAGTTAGGGGGTGATCAGGCCAGCAGGCAGAGGCGGTTAGGGGGTGATCAGGCCTGCAGGCAGAGGCAGTTAGGGGCACTCAGGCTGGCAGGGGAGCAGTGAGGGGCATCAGGCTGGCAGGCAGAGGTGGTTAGAGGCTATCAAGCAAGCAACCAGGCGAGTAGTTAAGAGCCAGCGGTCCCAGATTGCGAGAGGGGTGTCTGACTGCCGGTTTAGGCCTGATCTCAATCCTGGATTGGAGAGGGTGCAAGCCGGGCTGAGGGACATTCCCACTCTGTGCACGAATTTTGTGCACCAGGCCTCTAGTCCTATATAATAAAAGAGTAATATGCAAATTAACCGTCACTCCCTGACAAAATGGCGGTGCCCAGTTCTCTCAGCTCCGCAGGAGTCCCCCAGTCTCAGGGAGGGCTACTGCTGAGAGCCGGCAGAGTAAGTGGCCTGGCAGAATGCTGCCCAGAGGCCCTCCTGACCCTTTATAAAAAACAAAAACAAAGTCACTCCCCATGGCACGATCCCCTCCCAGCGGCAGCAGCCTGGGGTCTCAGCCTGGGAGGGGCATGCACCCCCATGACGTGATCCCCCTCCCAGTGGCAGCAGCCTGGGCTGGGGTCTCAGCCTGGGAGGGGCACACACCCCCACGGCATGATCCCCTGCCAGCGGTGGCAGCCTGGGGTCTCAACCACTGAGTCACACCAGTCAGGCAGATATGAAGGAATCTTAAATGTTTCTTTTTTTTTAAATGTATTTTATTGATTTTTACAGAGAGGAAGGGAAAGGGATAGAGAGCTAGAAACATCTATGAGAGAGAAACATCGATCAGCTGCCTCCTGCACACTCCCCACTGGGTATGTGCCCCCAACCAAGGTACATGCCCTTGACCAGAATTGAACCTGGGACCCTTGAGTCTGCAGACTGATGCTCCATCCACTGAGCCAAACCAGTTAGGGCTGTCCAATATGCTAAAGAAAAAAACCCTATCTAATAAAAAGGGAATATGCAGGGGAGGGCATTTGGGGGTGACCAGGTTGTCAGGGGAGGGCAGTTGGGGGATGACTGGACTGGAAGGGAAGCAGTTAGGCATCCATCAAGCTGGCAGGGGAGTGGTTAGGGGGTGATCAGGCTGGCAGGCAGAAGTGGTTAGGGGCAATCAGGCAGGCAGGCGGGGCAGTAGGGAGCCAGCAGTCCCAGATTATGAAAGGGATGTATGACTGCCTGTTTAGGCCTGATGCCAGGGATCAGGCTGAAACAGGCAGTCGGACATTCCCCGATGGGTTGCAGATTGGAGAAGGTGCAGGTTGGGCTGAGGGACAACCTCCCCCAGTGCACGAATTTCATGCACCTGGCCTCTAGTTATATATATAAAAGGCTAATATGCTAAGTGTCCGACCGGTCACTATGATGCACACCGACAACCAAGGGGCAGACATTCAACGCAGGAGCTGCTGAGCCTCAGTGACTTGGCAGCAGCAATTCTTGGGTGATGACGCACCCTGAAACCAGAGCAGAGGGAACTCAATTTCTCACGGGGCTGTGCGATTCCACCTTCGGCTCTGAGTTATGTTGGTGCTGGGGCACTGTCAGCCCCAAATCTGGTTTACTGCACACACTTGCATTTGCATTCCATACCCTGTATGACAGCAACTTTTCAGAGTGCCCTCTCACACTCCAGGACCCCTCATGAGATGTTGGAGAGCCACTTTTGGCCCTGTCCCCAGAGGCCAGGTCGAGGGACCCCACCTGCCAGAGACACCCCACTCAGTTCACAGACACCAGGGAGGGACCATAGGAGGTTGGCTCCAGGGCATGTCCAGCCCATCTCACCCATTCCTGTCCAGCTGGCCACCTTCTAATTAATTTTCTTTCAATGTGCATAAATCCATGCACCGGGTCACTAATAGAAAAATAAAAAGCATGCTATCCTTGACCATGGAGTGTTCTACTATAAAATGAGAAGAAAAGAATCAGAAAAAAAAATTATGTATTTTTAAAGCAAAAAGATATCTAATTGTAGGAATGTCAAGTATGTAAATACTGAAGAATGCTCTTGGATTTATCAACAAAGAAGTCTAGAAAAGGTAGATTCAATGTAGAAATAGAGTGAGGGCAGATTATAGTAGATAGAGAAATGAATATTCAATGAAGCAATGAAGACTTTGAATTTAGGATTACATTCTCCCTAGAAGTTTAAGTTTATAAAGAGCTTTTAAGTAGGGTGCAAATACTTAGGAATAGCTTCTCTCTATTTGTTCACATTTTCATTTACTGTAGACCCTCTCATCTGCAGTTTTGCTTTCCAAGGTTCCAGTTAACTGTGGTTAACCATGATCTGAACATATCAAATGGGAAATAACAGAAATAAACATTCTTATTTTTTTCATGCCACTCTGAGTAGCACAATGAAATCTCGTGTCCTCTTGTTTCATTCCACACAGGATGTGAATCATCCCTTTGTCCAGGATATCCACACTGTATATGTCACCTACTAGTTAGTAGCCATCTTGGTTATCAGACTGTCCTTGTGTTACAGGGCTTATGTTCAAGTAACCCTTATCGTAGCCTAAGACTGTGTCACAATGCCTAAGTCATTCACTTCACTTGATCCCATCACGTAGTCATTGTATCATCTCACATCATCCTGGGAAAGGTGAATACAGCACAATCAAACATTTTGAGAAAGAGAAATTACATTTACATAAATTTTATTGCAATATATTATTATAATTTTTCTATTTTGTTATAAGTTGTTGTTAATCTCTTACTGTGCCCGATTATAAATTAAACTTTATCATAGGAATATATGCATGGGAAAAAAAAAGATAGCCCTGGCCAGTTTTTCTCAGTGGTTAGAATGTTGGCCTAAGAACCATAGGGTCTCAAATTCTTTTCCACAATAAGCACAACATATGAAAAAATAAATAAGTTGAAAATTGCCCTTTAGTGTCAGTTGTAGTCATTGTCATGCTTCTAATATTTTATTCTTAAAGTCTCTTGTCCAATCTCTGTTTCTTTGAAACTCAGATCATATTTAACTACTAAATTCTTTTTAATATATATATATATTTTTATTGATATTTTTACAGAGAGGAAGGGAGAGGGATAGAAAGCTAGAAACATCGATGAGAGAGAAACATCGATCAGCTGCCTCCTGCACACCTCCCACTGGGGATGTGCCCGCAGCCAAGGTACATGCCCTTGACCGGAATCGAACCCGGGACCCTTCAGTCCGCAGGCCGACGCTCTATCCACTGAGCCAAACCGGTTTCGGCTAAATTCTTAATAACATCACCTATGGTAATTATGTAGTTTTATTTACACAGAGGATTTTTCTCCAGATGTCTAAATGACTTCTTTCTTTCTCTATATCTGACTGATGACATTGGAAATATGAAACAGATCTCATTTACATTAAAACTAGAAAATAAATACACTCTCATAAGGTGGCTAAATGTAGAAGCATAAGTAAGGGACTTTTATTAAAATATTTGAAACTCTATTCATTACTAAACTACTTTTGAGTAGTGATACATTACTCAAGTATTCATGATACAATCAATGTTTAAAAGTTCAATGGGGGAAATAGGAGGACAAATGTAATACTTTCAACAATAAAGGTTTATTAAAAATAAATAAATAAAAGTTTAACTCATTACCAGCACAGAATCTGGAGTTATTTCCTCTAAATAGAGTCTGTCAATATGGGTTAAATTTTGTATTTCAATTATTATTAAAATTGATTTACTAGCATTTTACTCAAATAGCAATTTATTCAAATTACCCTCAGTAGCATTAGAGAGAAAAAAAGAGAAGTTGAAAAGATTAAATTTCTAATTCCTACTAAGTTAAAGGTTTAAATAAATTTTACATATGTAACAGTCAGATATGTAATTTTTTTCATTCAAAATTACTTAGTGCCAGTTACAAAATGTATTAAGCAGAAATAGAAATAGGAATCAGATAAACAGAAGAACTAAATGTCTCATCAGAGTTAAGTAATTAAATGAATAACATTTTTAGTTCTACATGAATATTGAGGAATATAGGCAATCAAACTCTATTCCATGAAATTTGCATTATTTTGAATTAAAATTCAATTGTAGAGCAATTAGCTTCTAATTTGTTTGAAGGCTGATTCTAAAGGCTATACAATAAAAGTTATCAAGTACAATTTTGCATTGTTTTTTTAATTTAATAAATATTTATTGTTCATATTATTACAATTGTTTCTCCTTTTTCCCCCCATAGCTCCCCTCCACCCGGTTCCCACCCCACTCTTTGCCCTTACCTCCCCCCACACTGTCCTCATCCATAGGTGTACGATTTTTGTCCAGTCTCTTCCTGCACCCTCCATACCCCAGTCCCCCTGAGAATTATCATTCCACTCCCTTTCTATGCCCCTGATTCTATTATATTCACCAGTTTATTCTGTTCCTCAGATTATTAATTCACTTGAATTTTAGGTTCACTTGTTGATAGATATGTATTTGTTGTTCATAATTTTTCTCTTTACTTTTTTCTTCTTCCTCTTCTTAAAGAATACCTTTCAGCATTTCATATAATACTGGTTTGGTGGTGATGAACTCCTTTAGCTTTTTCATATCTGTGAAGCTCTTTATCTGACCTTCAATTCTGAATGATAGCTTTGTTGGGTAGAGTAGTCTTGGTTGTAGGTTCTTGCTATTCATCACTTTGAAAATTTCTTGCCACTCCCATCTGGCCTGCATAGTTTCTGTTGAGAAATCAGCTGACAATCGTATGGGTGCTCCCTTGTAGGTAACTAACTGTTTTTCTCTTGCTGCTTTTAATATTCTCTCTTTGTCTTTTGCTCTTGGCATTTTAATTATGATGTGTCTTGGTGTGGTCCTCTTTGGATTCCTTTTGTTTGGGGTTCTGTGCGCTTCCTGGACTTGTAAGTCTATTTCTTTCACCAAGTGGGGTAAGTTTTCAGTCATTATTTCTTCAAATAGGTTTTCAGTATCTTGCTCTCTCTCTTCTTCTGGCACCCCCATAATTTTGATGTTGGTACGCTTGAAGTTGTCCCAGAGGCTTCTTACACTATCTTCAACTTTTTGGATTCTTTTTTCTTTTTTTTTGCTTTTTAAGTTGAGTGTTTTTTGCTTCTTTGTATTTCAAATCTTTGACTTGATTCTTGCATTCCTCTAGTCTGCTGTTGGGTCTCTGTATAATATTTTTTATTTCAGTCAGTGTATGTTTAATTTCTAGTTGGTCCTTTTTCATATCTTTGAGGGTCTCGTTATATTTATCAACCTTTTCTAGGATATTCTTGAAAAGCCTTATAACCGTGGTTTTGAATTCTATATCCAGTCGTTTGTTTTCCTCCATTTCTTTCGTTTGTGATCTGTTTCTTCGTCTCCCCATTTTTCACTGCTTCCCTGAGTTGTGTGCTAGGTTTCCTATATGGCCCAGTGGGTCGGCCTCCCCAGTTAACCTGAGGTGGATACTCTTGGTGCACCCCTTTGTGGACTGTGTGTACAGCCTTGTTGTAGTTAAGTCTTGATTGTTGTTGGTATCACTGGGAGGAATTGACCTGTAGGCCAGTTGGCTATGAGGATCAGCTGTGTCTACACTGGGAGATTTTCGGTGCTGGAGACAGCCTTATAGGATTAGCCTTGCCAGATTGCAAAAGCCTCTGCACTCAGCTTGGAAGGGGTGAAGTCTCAGGGCGAGGCAGACAGTCTTGGCTTCCCGTCAACCCTTCCCTTGCGCACAAGTCTCCAGACCTCTGCCTTCCTCAGTTCCCGACTTTCCGCCTTACAGTCCAGATTTCCCCAGTAACAGCATGGGTCCCCAGGGGCTCGCCCGGAACTGCGGTTCAGTGCAGTCGGAACTGGGGTTCAGTGCCATCAGGAGCTTCTGACTCCCTTCCGCTAGGGAAAGCCTGTGGTAACCTCCGCAGTCAGTCTTTGTGCACACTCGCGCCTCCAGACCCCTGCCACCGCGGCTCCCCTGAGTCTCCAAGTCTCCGTGTGCCTTTCTCTCTACCTGACAGTCCAAACTCCCCCTGTATGAGCCTGGGCCCACAGGGTTTTGCCGGGAACTGAGGTTCAGTGCAGTCGGAACTGGGGTTCAGTGCAGTCGGGGGCTTCTTTCCCCCTCCCGCCAGAGAAAGCCAGCCAGGCACTCCGCCACCCTTCCTCTCTGCATGCATGTCTCTGTACCTCAGCTCTTTGCCGCTCCTTCTCCGTGAGCTTTCCTCTTTCCTTCTAGTTGTAGATTTTCCACTCAGCCAGCTTTCCTGTGGTTCTGGATGGTGTCCGTTCTATCTTTTAGTTGTAGTTTTGAAATTGTTGTGCGGGGCAGCAGTTTAGGTGCTTACCTATGCCACCATCTTGGTTTCTCCCCTTAACTATTAAGTCTTAACTGTCTATGACACAACTGATATCCTTTTCGGTGTATTCTTCCTTTCTTTGCTCTAGGCGAAAATATCATCCCCTCCAGAGGTCCCAGGTCGAAGGCGCCAGTTTGTAGGGAACCCCTTTCACGTTCCATGTGGTTCAGGGTTCAGGTTCAGGGTTTGGGCTCTGGAGGAGGCCGCACGCAAATGAAAGAGACTGGAAAATATTAATTTGGAAATATTGGGGGCCAGGAGGGAGCCCAACTCAAGCGGAAGGACTCCCAATTTTGCATTCTTAAGTGCATAGTTTTGCTGAGGTGCATTGTGGGGGCTTTTATATATTATCAAGGATTCATTTATGATAATTACTTCATTTGCATGGGCATTAAGATTAGTAATTGATTCAAATATTTCAGTGAATGATATTCTTCAGTTATCTTATTATATTTGCATTCTTTGCCAGGAGTTTTCTTTAGGCATGTATTCTTTGCCAAGTGAAGTGCTTGTTTTATAGACATGTAACTAACTATACTTCTTGTTTTATTTGCTTCCTTACACAAATTCTGCAAATGGCACAGGAGGAACTGCTTTGATATCTAAAATATAGAAATAACATCATGTACTTCAAACAGAACTTAATAGTATGCAAATAATATATATTTATTCTGTTCTTACTCTTTACTTGGCATCTTATCAAGCAAAGTAAAGGGTATAATAATCAAAATTTGCAATTTAAGAGATCATAATGAATACACATTGCTTTAATTTAGCAACAAAAGAAATACAATAGACCAAAAGGGAGGATCATTTTGTAAAGTACATGATTGTCTAACCACTATGCTGTACAACTAAAACAAATATAAAATAGTAATAAATGTGGATCAGTAATAGAGCACTGGCCTGTGCACTGAAGTGTGGCAGGTTTAATTCTAAGTGAAGAGCACTTACCTGGAATGCAGGTTCCTTTCTGCCTGGTCCAGGGGGCATGTGGGAGGCAACCAATCGATGTATCTTTCTCACATTGATGTCTCTCTCTCTCTCTTTTTCACTCTCTCCCTCCCTTCTGCTCTTTCTAAATACCAATGGAAAAAAAAATATCCTTGGGTGAGGATTAACAAAAGTAAAAATTTAAAAATAGTAATAAATGTTAACTATAATTGAAAATAAAATTTTAAAATGCATAGAAATATTTTATTAGGATTTCAAAATAAAATATTAGTATCTTATGATTATGTAGGTTAGATTTTTAGTTTTTTTTTCTTTATTTTATTTCAGTGATCTTTTTTAAAAAATGTTTTTATTAGTTTTTAGAGGGGGAGTGAGAGGGAGAGAGAGAGACATGGATGTGAGAGAGAAACATCATTGAGTGCACTGACCTGGAATAGAGTTGGTGACCTCTTGGTTTCTGGGTGGACACTCAACTGCAGAGCCACACTGGCCAGGCTTGTTTCAGTGATCTTTAGCCATGTAAGTGTGATTTCTCTACAGTGCTCAAAATTCAAGTTTACAATTGTTTCAGGAGTTTCCTGCCTGTATATTTTTCCATTAAAAACCTGAAGTTCTCTCAGTGTTTTCTTTAGGTATGTATTCTTTGCCAAGTGAAGTGCTTGTTTTGAACCAAAGGAAATTCTGCTTTTTTATTTTCATTTTCAGAGAGTAACCAAATGATCTGCAGTGCTCGCTTTCCTATTTTCTGAGAATTTCATGAAGAGAATAAAAGAAATGTCATGGGAATCATTAGTGAGGCATGAACTTAAATGCATGTATGCTCACATACAAAAATATCCATATGAACACAAACATTCTCACAGGTGACTAAAGGTCCCAAGGCAATTAAAATATAAATATTGTCATTGAGAACATTAAAAAACACACAACAGCTTAACAGACTAGTCATTTTGTGTGTGTTTTTGTTTTTAGTTGAAGTAGGCTTGTTGAGAATTCTACCAATGTACTATTGTTTAACCAGGTGATGTGTTCACATTTGGCATCCTATCCAACCTGTTCCACATAGTTTTGCCTAACAACATGCCGACTTTGTCCAGACATCCGTGTCTACTCTTATAGGCCATGCTTGGTATTATCAATACAATTTAAAAATATATATATTTATATTTAACAAGTATGCTTGACTTTCAGAAAGGAGAGATTATTTCTAATAGGAAGAATTTAAGAAAGTATTATAAAGGACATGATATTTAATCTGAATGTTAAAGAATTTATTAAATTTTGATGAAAGGTTAGAGAAAGATATTTCCTCTTAAAGAGGAAAATGTTGGCCAAGATATAATGCCATAAAAATCTGGACCTTCACCAGGAAATAGTAGATAGTCTAGTTTGTCTATATTCAATATGTCCAAAGAAAATACCCAGAGGTAAGATAGATATTAATTATCCTTAAAAAATTTGGAAATAAATTTGAATTTTGTTTTGTAGGTAATCAGAAGGCATGTCTTAAAAATATAAATATACCTTAAGGCAGTAGTGTCAGACATATTAATATATCCTAAAGTTGGATGCTATTTTGTCATCACGAAGGAGGTATACATAAGAAATGCTAGTGTAAAAGACACTTTAACAAAATTCCATCATCAAATTTTTCCATCACTTACTTTCCTTACTAATAAGATGGTATGACTTTGTATTTTATTCTTATAAGAATTTATCCCTGAAATCAAATTTTAAGACTTAATGATCATTCTTTTGAATATATATATTCAATTTCTCTTATAGCTCTAGTTGTCACTAACACAATCCCATATATAAAACAGAAAATGACTTTCTCAATAATTAGGAAAAATTGCCCCTAATTTATCATAATGCATTACTCTAATTAAGAGTACGATTACTAAAAGTGCTTTAAAAACAGTATATGACCAGTAAGTACCTGCTAACAAGCTAAATAAAGAAAGGCTCCAGGGTTGTATTTACTGTCCTGTATTTCTTCTCTTGATATTCTAGAATTAATTGAGAGAAATCAGAAAAATAGACAAATGGATTATGTAAAGCAATCCAGATATATAAATTAAAATAAAATTGGTGGGAAATTTGAGAAAGGAAAATGTTAACTCCCTTCCTTATAATATGTGAATTAGAAAAAAAAATGGTATATATTAGCTATCTAGAAACCATATTCTGGCTTATGTTATCACACACAAATTACATAGCCCCTCATCTATAAAAAGAAAGATTTTCCAAATTAAATCAAGTGTTAATATTTTAGATTTTAATATAGCTACATGAATTATTCTCATTTGTGATGAAAATACATCTTTAGTTTTCTTTGATAATCTACTGTAAACACATTCAGGGTGTTTGAAATCTTCAAGAAACCAATCAAATATCTATTGTGAAGTATTTAGCTTTTTTAAAATTCTATTCATCAGAACTACATCAGGCACAAGAAAAATAACATGCCATTAAATAAACTAAATAGGATTTTCTGCCATAGAATTATTCCCCCGTTCAGCCGCTGGAGGACAGCCAATGATATTTTATAAGGACTGGTTCCAACCATCTCACATTTCATAGGTTAGAATAATATTACAGTTTCATAGAATTTTATTATGAGCATTGTGATACGGTAATGTTTGTTAGGCCATTAATTAAAAAAAAAAAAAAAACTACTTCTGATATTACATTTTAGTGTTTGAAAGAATTGTATAGTAAAACAGCCATTTGGTGGCTTATGCCAAAAATTGATGCCATAAGACAGGAGGGACTCTTCAAAAGAATATTGGTGTTTTAATTATAAATATTAAATACTTGGTGATGATTATAACAAAGGTCTTGAGAGTACTCATTTAACTCCAATATATAAACTTAGGAAATACTTATGAACAGTTATCCTCCAATTCTTTCCATAGTCCAGCCTAGAGCTATCAAACTAATCACGTTTCTCCCATATTCAAAAAATTAATCTCTAATAAACTCATAAGTGCCAGGCTGTGCATCCATTGCTTCTGCCAAATCAAATGTTTTGGCTGGGTAAGTAATAAATTGTACTAATTAAGAACCAAATAAATTACCCAGAAAAGTGATCATTCTTACCACATTTGACAGCAAAGTCAGCTGGATTCTCTGGACTATTAAAATCTGTGTTAATTTAGATCTTTGTTGAACTTGAAGGATAATTTAGTTTATGTCTATTTCCTCTAGAGAATACTGAAAAATAAGAAAATATTTCTGGAGAGTGGTTTTAGCTTAAGTATTTCAATAATGTCGTGGTAAACTCGAGTATGTTCATTTAGGTAATAAAAACTATGCTCTTTAATCTGATCATAAAATAATTACTGATGTTTAATAGCATTGTGGTGTATAAATGATGATTTATAAACCATTATTAAACCAGTAAATTAATAATTATTAAACCAGTAAATTAATAATTTTACAGTAAAGAATGTTGTCACATAAAGAAAACAATTTATTATTAAAGAGCATGTTAATATCAATATCACATCTTTATATAGAACAATTATTTTCTTGGATTGGTTGCCTATAAAGTACCTGTGCATATTATTTATTGTGGTGATATATAGCAATGAATTCATGTCGGAGATGCACATTTATAAAAAAGCAGTGCTCAGTGTGACTTCTTAAGAAGATATTTCTTAATCTCTGTAGTTCTATTGACATGTGTGTGTGTGTGTGTGTGTGTGTGTGGCATTCACTCAAGTTCGGAGGGTATAGTAGAAATAGGAAATTTACTATTTTTCCAGAAGGAAGGAGGAATATTATAATGTACATGTTCTAAAATTAAATATTTAGGCCTGACTGCATGGCTCAGTGGTTGAACATCAACTTATGAACCAGAAGGTCAGAGTTCAATTCCCAGTCAGGGCACATGCCTGGGTTGCGGGTTCAATCCCCAGTGTGGGGTGTTCCAGAGGCAGCCAATCAATGCTTCTCTGTCATCATTCTCTCTCCCTCTCCTTTTCTCTCTCTGAAATGAATAAAAATATTTAAAAATAATAATAAATAAATAAAGTAAAATGAAGTATTTCACCATATTGAAGCTAAGTAGTTTGGTATGAAATAGGATATTATAATATGTCTAGTACATCACAGTAGAGTTGAATGTGACACAGGATAAGAGGAATATAGGATAGAATAGGATAAGATAGGATGTTACAGTATAGCATAGCATAGTATAGCAGAATAAAGTGTAATTAGAGCTTACCATTAAATTTCATATCAAAATTTATGTACAAATACAAAATTCAGAATATCATAATGGTGCAATCCTGGCAGATAACTTAATTATACTGAGCCTCTATTTTCTAATCTGTAAAATGAGGATTCAAAATAGTTTCTACATCATACATTTTTGTGAGGGTATGATAAGTGAAATGTGGTTTATGACCTTTTTAACATGACGCCTAATGTAATAAACATACAATTATTATTCTCCCTATTTTTCTATCATTTTCCCTTCATATAATTGATTTGATTCAGCTCTTACATGAGGAAAAGAAATTCTTTGTCTGCCCCATATGTTGAGATATTTTTCTAGTTTGTAGTGTTTTGTTTTTTTCAATTTTCATTAGGGCGTTTATTGCTGTACACATGTTTTTAGTTTGTACATTGTAAATTCTGCCCAAGTTTTTCTATATGTCTTCTGGGTTTTTGTCACAATTAGAAAGTGTTTTCATCCAATTTTATAAAAAATACCTTTCTAATTTCCATGTAGTTTTTAATTTTTAACCTTCAATATGTAATCCATCTGAGATTCAGGAATGATGTCAGGCAGATGTATAATTTATTTTCCCAAAAGGTGAGTCAATTTTTCCAAGCCTCTAAAGAGTTAATTTGTACATCTCCATGGACCTAAATTGTCATCTTTATAATACACCAAATTTCTGTAAATAACAGATTATCTTTCTATATTTTCTATTCTATTTGTTGACACCTTCTTCTCCACAACCTGCCCATCAAACATTCCTACCAACTGTACTTCTAAAATTTAGCTGTAATTTATCTAAGTATCTACTGCTGCCATTCTAGTCCAAATTACTATCTTTTTTTAACTTGGCTAAAAATAGCTTCCTAAATTGTGTTCCCATTCCAGTCTTGTTCCCTCTCCTCATGTCTATTTCTCACAATGCATACTGTATGGTTTTACAGGAGAAAAAGTTAGATTCTTTGCTTAACTTCCTTCAGTAGTATACCATTATAAGGTAAGAAGATGCAGACTCTTTTAGATAACCAGCAATGCAGGCCATAAAATCTCACCCCAGAATTACTGTTTGAATGTATCTGGGAATATTGCTCTCACCCACTAAACTGGCTTTTTAAAAAAGTTTTTAAGGCAGGCTTACAACTTTTCATAGTCAGTATATGTGTCCTTAACTACAGGGCATTCTTTCATTAGTCTTTCGTTGAGCTGTTCCCTATTTATATTTTTGGTTTTATTTCCGAGGCTCTTTTCTAATTCATCCTTTCAAATCTAAAGTAGCATATTTGCTGCATGCAAATCCTATTGGCAAATGTTTTGCTTGTTTTTAAAATGGCCAAGACATTTTGGTTAATTTTAAAGATGTAATTATTCTTTTTTTGTAACTGAATATTCTTGTTTTATGAATATATTGTTTTCCTACATCTCACTGAGAATACTATTTGTGATATTTTCAAAGTACTGGCTTATTTTCTGAGTTATTTCTGCTTCAATTATTAACATTTTCTCTGATAATTTGTTCTCTTTCTGGAAGTTGATTTTCCTCAATTGTTAATTTCTCATAGTAAAAAAATCACGTTTAGGTTAAGGAATAATATTAACAATATCCTCATACTGATGTAGCTCACTTTTTAAATTTCCCCCGCAGAACTCCCCAAGTTGACCAGAGTAGCCAACAGAAGGAAATTGCTCATGGGTTTCTGCTTTGATAAGTTGCGGTTCTCCAATTTTTGGTTTGCCTGTCTCTCACTTCTCTTATGAATCTGAAAAAGATGTGTTGATTTTTCAATTTGTGCAGCTTTTTACTTCTTGTTCAGGTGGAGTGCCGACTTAACCTTTTCAGACACTGGCCTCACCTTTAAATGCTGTGTTGTCATGTCATTTTACAAACCTATTTCTTGATCTGTTTTTTGTCACTTTGAAACCTCTTCTCCACTAATGTATGGACCTCTTTCTCCATTTTCTGCACAAGTCCAGGTTTGGTTTATAGTTTTCTAATTGTGCTACAATCTAAGTATAGTCATTAAGCATATATTCAAAAGTATGAAAGATGTACTATATTCATGGTCTCATTTGAGTAAACCCACAAGCAACAACCTCTTGGGGGATCAGTGCTGGGTAGGAAAACTCAAACTGTAATTGCCAAATTGCCAAATTCAACAATGACATACCACTACACATTTATTAGAATGCCCAAAATTGAGAACTACTGAAATACCAAATGATGTTAAGGGTGCAAAATAGTACAGCTACTTTTGAGAACAGTTTGATGATGATTTGCTTTTATGCAATTTTGCTCCTGATAATATGCGTGATTTGATATTTCAGAGTTAGAATATCCAGCTATAGGTTTATTAATCAAAATAATTACTTAGTCCTTAAGAAAAAAGAAGTAGAGAAGTATATCTCATTAAAGTATTATTTTGAGTAAATATGGCTTTAGCCTCTTCTTATTCTTTACATATGTCCAAATGACAGCTTCTTGTTTTATTAATTTAAAACTCCATAGCATTATTATTTAAAAGCCATGAATCAGAAGAATTTTAATAAAGAGGAAAAGTTCAAATTATTAAAATGGAAAAATGGTTATAATAAGTATAGAAATCAGTAGGTTCAGTATGATTCCAGTTCTGTGTATATTTGTGGGTATAGATTCAATCTACATGGAAGAAATTAGAATGGTTATCTCTATGGAGTAGAATTTCAGATAGTGATAATGTATTCTTTGTATGTTTCCATATGTCCCCAATTGTCTTCAATTAATACTTTAATGATAAAAATCTAAAAGGAATGCTATTTTTATTTATTGAAAAACTAACCTCTAAAATTTTATTATTAAGACAATGATTTCTTTCAAACATTTTTGTCCATATCATATAATTTTGATGCAATTTATTCATGACTTAGAAATATCAACTACAAAATGTTACACAATATCAATAATCTTTTTATTGTATGAAAGGTAGTAAAACTTTAACTGTTGATTAGTTGGAATGAGGTGAGGAATATTATTGAAGCAGTTTTGTGGTATATTCTACCTAGTCATGTATGCATATTTATATGCACATATATAAATACATATATACATACACATATAGACATAATTTATATATAATAGATTCATGTTGATATTATATATAACAAAATCATCGTTTCTGTCAAAATATAAAAATGATAAAAGTGCAGATTCTACCTACAAAAGATGTACATTTTATTTTTCTGCTTTCAGTAAAAAAAGCTACTCTACATTTCCACTGGCATGTATGGGTGGGTCATCATGATTTCTTCATGGCCCATGTATACTGGATAAGCTTCCAGTAAAAAAAAAAAATACACACACACACACACAGGAATATATGGGGTTAGAATTAGAGGCAAAATCTTTTTAATAAATGTTAGGACTGGGGCAAGACCACCTCTACTTTATTAGATGATACCTGTGAATAAAGAAAGAGGAAACATACATGAGAAGGGAACAGAGATTTGTGCTCTACTGATGATTAATAGAACACAGAGAAAAATATTGTCTAGTGCAGGTTTTGTGGTGACACTAAAATGCCCCCTGAATAGGGAGATGATGAGATCAGTCTCTTGACATAGGAAGCTGTAAGACAAGAGAGCAGTAGGCTTGTAAGTGGAAAGGCTCTTATCACTTCTGTGAAAGCAGTCTCAGCAATGACATGAGGATTGCAGGGGGAGACTGGCAGTGACAGGAGGAGCCCTGCCTCTGTGACAATGAAAGGAGACCTACGTGCAGGCAACAACGTCAAGGGTGAACCATGAGGCAGAACTTGTAACAGCTGGCGAGGGCCTGGAGGCAAACATATATGTAGATGAACGCCATGGACTGCAGTTAATTTTAATTGCTGTCAAGGCAAAATGTAGGGTTTTTGTTTGTTTGTTTGTCTATTTTAGGTTGTTTTACAGAGGCAGAAAAATAAATTGGGATTTGAAATCTTACCAATTCCAAGTGGCATGGATTCAACATAAGATTATTAGTAATAGTACTGCCAAAATGAATATTCCTTACATCCAAAGACTTGCTTCAAAGGTTACTAAGGTGATAGGAAATGGGATGTGGAGATAGGAAGGTAGTCAGGGGAAATGTTCTGACATTCAAACTATGCTGTTACTAAATTTGGTTATTTCAATACCTTGTGTTACAGCATTTCTGTGAAATTTTTAGCATGATCCAATTTTCCTCAGCAATGTGACACATAAGAGAAGGAAGGAAAGGTTGATTTCCCTTTTTTCTTGCAAGAAGTAAAATTAAGTTTTAAATGAGAAAGAATTAGAGAGGTCCATTGTACCAAATGGAAAGGTAAGAGGGTCTTATTCTTCCAAGACTATGCTCAGAAAAGCAAATACTTGGAATGCCCCAAGTAAACAGGACTATCTCATACTAGCCAAGGAGTCTGGATCATGAGAAATAGAGAGAAGACCTCATGTCTTAGGGAGGGAGAAGAAAACAACAGGATTTTTCTTTTGTGGCAGAGACAAAGATGCAGCAAATTATAAGCTGACAATTTTTGGATGCCAATACAGAAAGCATCACAGACTTAACAATATCATTAAGGGCAAGGACGGATGAAGATTTTGTGGTTCCTGAAGCTTATACAAATTACAAGGGGAAACTTCACAAGAACAGAAAATTATGAGTAGAGTACTAAAGAACATGCTATGTAAATAAAATAATCCACAAATTATACATTTTTAAATAGCTGATAAATGCTATGATAAATATTGAAAATATTAAAATATCATTTTCTTACCTATCCTGCTAAATCTTTGTAATATATTTTTGTCTTATATATTACTAGAGGCCTGGTGCACAAAATTTGTGCACTGGGGGGCGGGGGACAGGATCTCCTCAGCTCAGCCTGCACCCTCTCCAATCTGGGACCCCTCAGGGGATGTCCAATTGCTGGTTTAGGCCTGATCCCCCTCAGTTGGATATCCCTCTCACAATCCTGGACACTGGCTCCTAACCACTCACCTGCCTGCCTGCCTGATCACCCCCAACTGCCCCCCGCCGGCCTGGTCACCCCTAACTGCCCCCTGCTGCCAGCCTGATCACCTCTCACTGCCCCCCTGCTGGCCTGGTTGCCCCTAAATGCCCCCCCTGACAACCTGGTTGCTCCAACTCCCCCCCTGCCGGCCTGGTTGCCCCTAACTGCCCCCCTACCAGCCTGGTTGCCCCAACTCCCCCCCTGCTGGCCTCGTTGCCCCCAACTGCCCCCCCTGCCAGCCTGGTTGCTCCCAACTGCCCCCCACACCAGCCTGGTTGCCCCCAATTTCCTCCCCCTGCCAGCCTGGTCACCCCTCACTGCCCTCCCCAGTCGGCCTGGTCACCCCCAACTGCCCCCCCCCTGCTGGCTTGGTCACCCCAACTGCCCCCCCTGCTGGCCTGGTTGCCCCCAACTGTCCCCCCTGCCAGCCGGGTCTCCCCTCACTGATCCCCCTACAGGCCTGGTTGCCCCACGCAGCCTGCTGTTTGGTCATTTGGTTGCCCCTCACTGCCCCCCCCTGCTGGCCTGGTCACCCCACGCAGCCTATTTGGTCATCCATCTGGTTGTGAGGACCCCTGGCTTTTTATGTATATATTAATTGGGGAAGATACAGTAAGCAAAAAAAAAAAAAAAAAAAAAAAAAGGAATAAATACATATAATAAAATATTCTATAATTTAGGTTAGTAAAATGTATACAAGGAAATAAAACAGGGGAATAGATAATAAAAGTAAAAGATGGTAATTTGAGAAAAGATGGTAATTTGAGAGAGTAATATGACTGAAAGGAATTTAGACACAGAACAAACCAAGAGAGTAATTTAGACAGGGTGGTTAGCTCCAGTTGGTTAAAGAGATATTATTTGAATTACAGGATTAATAATTAAAAGGAGCCAGCCAAACTAAAACTGGTGGTGGAGGTAGGGGTGGAACACCTTCAAGCAGGGATTACAACAGTTGTCAAGGCCCTGACATAGGAATTAAATTGGCCTAATTGAGTATCAGAAAGAAGATAGGTACTACTGGAACATGATATGGGGTAATAAAAATGAATTCAGAGGGACAGGCAATTACCACATTTTGTAAAAATGTGCTCAATATGATAAAAAAAAAAAGGATCAGTATATGTCACATTACTTAAGTCATTCTCCAACATCATCAAAATAAAATTTCATAATTCTTTGTTGATATAGTAGCTTTCTATCTCTGAGTCCTCTATCACTTTGCAGTTCAATTATGCATTTTGCTGGTTTCTACATCATGTTACTCATGCAAAGTTGTGAGTTAGCAGATAATTTCCTTGTGTCTGAGGACCATATCACTTATTTTTGTATTCTTGAAACATCTAATTTGGTATTTTTATCAGATATTAGTAATTATTTTTTGACATGTTAAGTATCCTGGGGGTGTAAATAGTACTACATATAAAATTAATCTGAAGAGAATTTTTGTTGGATTAATTAGTATGATTTATTATTTTTTAGCAAGTAGGTACTCAACAAATAGTTTTCTTGATGTTATTTGTGACTCTTTGTTTACTTTAAAGTATAGTTGAGTCTTATAAATGACACTGGTGAAATAATATCTAAGGACACATTAGATTTACTGAAGTATGGGACTTTATCTCATCAAACTTTATTAGCATACTTACTTTAGACATTAAAGTAATTCTAACAAAATTAGTAAATCCAAATGGAAACCTTCTGCATGTTACAACTTCTGTAAAGTTAAGTAAAGGAAATTCAGGGTAGTCAATACCACAGATGTAATATATCAGATCTGATAGGTACAAGGGGAATGAATTATTGAATTCCAAGGACTAGCTTGCATTTCAGGGATGAAGTAAATCAATGATGTGGGAAATAAACTTTATAGCTCTTACTACCTCTACTTCTACTCTTCATTTTCCTTGTAACAAACGTTATGATATAATAATCTATACATATAAAGAGGTAATATGCTAATTTGTCCATTACAGTGTCCCAGTCACAATCTGTCTGTGGGCAGGGACAGGGGTGGAGACCTCTGCCCCCAGCACTAATATCATGCTGCCTGTGTTGAGTCCCCGCCCAGCACTGAGGTAAAGCTGCCTGCCTGCATCCCCAGCTAGGGACATGACACTGCCTGCATGCATCCCGTTCATTGCTGATGTGACACTGTGGTGGGGGCCGGGCTTGATGGGGGACCTCAGGCCATGGCCCTCACCCGGCGGGACTTGACGACAGGGGACTTCAGGCCACACCCCCCGCCCTGGCACCAGGCCAGGAGACCTTAGACCGCACCCCCCGCCCCACAGGGCTTGACAGGGGACCTCAGCTGTGCCCCCCACCCCACAGGGCTTGATGGGGGACCTCAGGCCACTCCCCCAACCCAGCGCCTAGCCAGGACACCTCAGGCCATGCCCCCTGCCCCAGCACCTGGCCGGGGTACCTCAGGCTGCACCCCCTGCCCAGCGGGTCTTGACCGGGGGAAGGGTGGTCTCAGGCTGCATTCCCCTGCCATAGCGCTGAGCTGGGAGACCTCAGACCTCGCCTTCTGCCCCAGCACCAGGCCGGGAGACCTCAGGCTCTACCCACTGTCCCGTCACCAGGCAGGGAAACCTTAGACCCGTGGTCGGCAAACTGCGGCTCGCGAGCCACATGCAGCTCTTTGGCCCCTTGAGTGTGGCTCTTCCACAAAATACCATGGCCTGGGCGAGTCTATTTTGAAGAAGTGGCATTAGAAGAAGTTTAAGTTTAAAAAATTTGGCTCTCAAAAGGGGGGGGGGGGGGGGGGGGGGGGGGGCGTGGGAGTGGAGGGTGGGGCGCAGGCTGCATTCCCCTGCCATAGCGCTGAGCTGGGAGACCTCAGACCTCGCCTTCTGCCACCAGCACCAGGCCGGGAGACCTCAGGCTCTACCCACTGTCCCGTCACCAGGCAGGGAAACCTTAGACCCGTGGTCGGCAAACTGCGGCTCGCGAGCCACATGCAGCTCTTTGGCCCCTTGAGTGTGGCTCTTCCACAAAATACCATGGCCTGGGCGAGTCTATTTTGGAAGAAGTGGCATTAGAAGAAGTTTAAGTTTAAAAAATTTGGCTCTCAAAAGAAATTTCAATCATTGTACTGATGATATTTGCTCTGTTGACTAATGAGTTTGCTGACCACTGCCTTAGGACCATGCCCCCCGCCCCAGCACCGGGCCGGGGATGCTGAGGCTGCATCCCTGCCCAAAGCCGAGCTGGGGGACCTGAGGCTGCAAGCCGCCTGCCCAGAGAGGCTTGATGGGTTGGGGCCGGCCCGATCTGGGTCTCACCCAATGGGGGTGGGGCCGGCCGGTCTGGGTCTCCTGCATTTTCGAAGTGCTTGGGGTGGTGGGTGGGGAATTGACTCTAGGTCCCGAGGTGCACTCCAGACTCTGACAGAAGGGAGATTTTATATACATTTTACTGATTTTCTTTCATCTCTGAGACTTCTATTACAAGGAAGGGCAAACAGCAATATTAAAATATTTCTTCTAATTAATACCCTTTTAATGTGCATGAATTTCATGCACTGGGCCACTAGTATAAGAATAATACTTTATCCTTGAAAGAACACTAAATTAGGATTTCAAAGGTTCTCCTGCAAGATAAGTCAAGCTAATAGAGGTATATATGAGATATTAAGTTAAATACATTTAATAAACATTTAAAATTTAAGAAGATAGTAAAGGTATTTTCTTCCCATCTTGTAAACATGATTGACATATACAAAAGCGTGAGTTTCAACTACTTGTGCTTCATAGTGTAGTGTTTTATTCCTGAAGGTTCATAAAACCCTGTTCTTTGAGTCAAAGTAAATAATGTGAAATAAATTATATTTAATAAAATTAGTTATTTAATTGACCATTTTTCTTCCTTGTGGTTAAACAAAAAGTTTTGTTGGTGTCTTTTCTTTGTCAAAGAGAATGTTAATGTTAGACCACCATCAATTACCAATGAATATTAACAGTTTTTTCTAATAATTTGGAAAACGTAGTGAAGGAATTGTTCATGTATACACTTATATATGTTCCTTTTGCAGTGAAGGAAATAAATATCATTCCTCTCTAAATTATAAAAACCTGCCACAATGTAAACATGTCTTTATTTCTAAATATTTACCTTTTGAAAAGCCTCATGTAGTCAAGCTGTTTCTTCCTATTTACCAGTGTACTTATTTTTGTTAATCTGGATATATAAGCATCATTTTCCAATTATAAGATTGGAAAGATTTTTGTGGTCATTGATTGTCTGTTGTCTTTTTATGAGGTTTTATTACCCTTTTGAGAATGTGGTGAAAGCTGTGTATTGTATCTTCTCCTCAGAATAATGCATTAAGGCTCCCATGTATAAACTTCTGTAAACAGTTTCAAAGGGTTGAGGAACTTTGATTTTGTTTACTTTCCTATGTGACATACAAAAATAAAATAGTTTTCTATCATGTTCCTAAAGCTCTTAAGAAAAGATATTTCATAACATTACTTGGTAATTTATTCAAAATCTTTCTTAATCTGTACCATATCTCAGAAGAGATCAGACCTTATAAGTCAAAAGAGGCAAAAAAAAAAATTGTCTTATTTATCACTGCTCCTGAGATAAATTAAACATGTACAATGATGGAAAAGTAACTAAAAGTAAAAATCCCCAAATCTAGGTCCTTCCCCAGCCTCTGAGGAGTGAGCAGGGTGCCTCCGGCAGGTGGGGTCCCTTTGCCTTGCCTGCAGGGATCTGGCCGAAACTGGCTGTCTGACATACCCTGAGGGGTTCCAGAATGTGAGAGGGCACTCTGCAAAGTTGCTGTAGTACAGGTTATGGAATGCAAACACAAGTGTGCAGTAAACCAGATTTGGGGCTGACACTGCCCCAGCAACAACATAACCCACAGCTGAAGGTGGAATCGTGTGGCCCTGTAAGGAATCAGACTCCCTCCTCTCTGGTTTTGGGGTGCATCACCCGAGAACCGCCACTGCCAAGTCACTGCAGCTCAACAGCTCGTGCATTGAGCATCTTACCCCTGGTGGTCAGTGCGTGTCATAGCAACTGGTCAGACAATCGAACACTTAGCATATTAGCCTTTTATATATATAGACTAGAGGCCTGGTGCACGAATTTCGTGCACAGGGGGGTGTCCCTCAGCCCAGCCTGCATCCTATCCAATCTGGAACATCCCTCTCACAATCCAGGACTGCTGGCTCCCAAACAGCTTGCCTGCCTGCCTTCCTGATTGCCCCTAACCACTTCTGCCTGCCAGCCTGATCACCCCCTAACCACTCCCCTGCCAGCCTGATTGATGCCTAACTGCTCCCCTGCCAACCTGATTGCCCCTAACTTCCCTCCCCTGCAGGCCTGGTCCCCCCCAACTGCTGTCCCCTGCAGGCCTGGGTCCCCCCCAACTGTCCTTCCCTGCAGGCCCGGTCACCTCCAACTTCCCTCCTCTGCCGGCCTGGTCACCCATACCTGCCCTCACCTGCAGGCTTGATCGTCCCCAACTGCCATCCCTTACAGGCTTGGTCCCTCCCAACTGCCTTCCCCTGCTGGCCATCTTGTGGTGGCCATCTTGTGTCCACATGGGGGCAGGATCTTTGACCGCATGGGGGCAGCCATCTTGTGTGTTGGAATGATGGTCAATCTGCCTATTACTCTTTTATTAGATAGGATAGAGGCCTGGTGCATGTTTGGGGGCCAGCTGGTTTGCCCTGAAGGGTGTCCCGGATCAGGGTGGGAGTTCCCTTGGGGTGTAGGGTGGCCTGGGCGAGGGGCCTGTGGTGGTTTGCAGGCCGGCCATGCCCCCTGGCGACCCAAGTGGAGGCCCTGGTATCTGGGGTTTATTTATCTTCTACAATTGAAACTTTGTAGCCTAGAGCAGAGACAAGCCTTCTGCTGGCTTCGTGGCGGCAGCCATTTCTGTTGGGATTTATTTATCTTCTATAATTGAAACTTTGTAGCCTTAAGCCGAGGCCAAGACAAGCCAGGGCTGCAGAAGCTTGGCTTCCTCCATTGCCAGAGAAACCCAAGCTTCCTTCCTGCTCTACATGGCCATAGCCATCTTGGTTGGGTTTATTTGCATATTCGTTCCTGATTGGCTGGTGGGGTTGGCTTGTGAGTGTGGCTTGTGGGTATAGCGGAAGTAAGGTCAATTTGCATATTACTCTTTTATTAGATAGGATTTGTGTGTTTGGAAAAGATAATTATGGTTTCTAAAAAGGTACTTATATTAAAAGGTAATAGGCTTATTATTATAATTTAAAATGAATTAACTAATAATAATGTTAAACATTTATCAGTTTTAATTTTAATATGAGAACCCTGGCTGGTCTGGTTCAGTTGGTTGGGTGTCTTCCTCCTTACCAAAAGATTGCTGGTTCGAGTCCTGGTCAGGGCACATCAGAGGTTGTGGGCTTGATCCCCAGGGGTGTGCAGGAGGCAGATGACCAATTTTCTTCTCTCACACCAATGTTTCTCTTTTTCTCTCTCTCTCTCCCTCTCTCTCTCTAAAAGTCAATAAAATATATTTTAAAGAATGTTTAATACGAGAATTATCAGCCTATGTATTCCACATGAACAAAAACTCTTTGAGGTCTTAATAATTTTAATAGTGTAAAAGAGTCTTGAGATAAAAAATTGTAAAACTTGAATTAGAGCAGCTAAGAAACTTTTTAAATTAGATACGGAATTAGTCTCCAACTTCAAAACATATTTTTCGCCCTAGCTGGGTTATCTAAGTGGTTAGAGCCTGAAGAGTCACGGATTCAATTTTGGTCAAGGACATATACCTGGGTTGCAGGCTCAATCCCCAGCACCAATTGGGGAGCATGTGGGAGGCAACCAATCAATGTGTCTCTCTCTCACATTGATGTTTCTCTCTCTCTCTCTGTTTCTCCCCCTCCTTTCCACTCTCTCTAAAAATTAATAAAAGAAATATCCTCAGGTGAAGATTAACAAAAAACAAATAAACAAATGAACAAAAACCTTTATTTTTCTTTCCCTACTAAGCTATTCTCCCTCAACTCCTATTACCATCCTGATGTTTTGCAATTCAGATATCTATTGAATAGAAAAAAAGCATATGTATTAATGTGAATAACAATATTCTTTTCAAGTATCTCTATGTGTATGTTGTGAGTGTATATGTAGCTTGTGTATGAAGAACTCATAGATGTATGTTGATCAAGGCTAATGGCAATGCTCACCTACTCATATAGCAGCAGTTTGTTCTGAGAAACCAAAAAATATATGCATTTCTTTGAAATGCCAATAAGTATAGAAAGTGAGATGTTTGAAGATAGAGCTTAGAAGTTGAATATTTTTTTGTTTATGAACTCTATTAGAATGCAAGTACCCTACATCATTGGGCAACAAAAAATTAAGAAAATTATGGATTATCAATTCTAAAAGTTATAACTGAATTATAAATTAACTGCCTACTATATATTAATAAAGAAAATATGTATAATACTAGACCAAATATAGAATCATAAAATACTACATGCTATGTAGTATGTAATACTATATTTAAACCAGCATTCAAATGTAAGTATATAAATAACTATTGGGAAGCAGGAGAAGGAAGTGTTTAAATATGGGCTCAGTGATCTGATTGCCTGAATTTGAATGCAAGCTGTGATAGTATTTTCTGACTTTTGCAGGTTGTTGTTTTTTCATAATTCTCTAAGGCTCAGTCTCCTCATTTATAAATTGAGAATAATAATTTCTCCTTCTGCTTGTGGAGAGGATTAAATGTGAAATTTATTTTGCTTTTCTCTATTTTCATTCATGTGTTTAGAACATGAATAACACTTGGTAAATGTTAGATATAATTTTAATGATTGGATGAAAATAGAGAAAAGCAAAATAAATTTCTATCTTCAGATGGTGAATTTTCATGTTTAGGAGACTGGACACTGTGGTCATTTTCTATGAGTTCAATTTCTGCACCCTAGACCAGTTACTTAGACTCTGTGTGTAAATAATAGAACTTACCCAACAGATTTTTTTTTGTGAAAATTGAACAAGATAAAACCTAGATTAGTACTTGCACACATTTAGCACTGAAACATTTTTGTTATTATTTAATACTAGAGGCCCAATGCACAAAATTCATGCAAGGAGCTCGGCCCTCACAGCCATGGCTTTGTCATCTGGAAGGATGTCCAGAAGGTCGTTCAGCTGTCTGGTCTAATTAGCATATTAACTTTTATTATTATAGATTATTGTAAAATGCTCATTTTATGCAGGATTTTGATTTTTTTTTACTTGAAATATAGACTGCTTTTGAAACACAAATTCAATATAGAAAAATGTCCAGTAAAAACAAGATTGGCAGGGGCTATCTTAACCTGCAAAGATAGACCATTTATTTTTCCCAATTTCATTCATCAACCCCTCCAAAACAGTATATTTTCATTGTACTGTATAATATTATGATGTGAACCCTAGCTAGTTTTGCTCAGTGGAAAGAAGGACTGAAGGATCCCAGGTTTGATTCTGGTCAAGAGAACATACCTCGGTTGCAGGCTCCATCCCCAATCCCAGTCAGGGGGTGCATGCTGGAGGCAACCAATCGATGATGTCTCTCTCTCACATTGATGTTTCTTTTTGTGTCTCTTCCTCTTTCTTCCACTCTCTCTAAAAACCAATGGGGAAATATCATCAGGTGAGGATTAACAAAAATAAAAATAAATAAATAAAAACTGTGATGTGATATTTAAGCTTATTTTCTGTAGGTATTAAAATATATGTGAATGTCTCCTCTTCAACTTGGGAGATATCAGACCATTTCTTTTCATATTCTTGACATTTTGTGATTTATATTTTGACTTCATATTTATGATTCTATGATAGTATATAAACATACACAATCTTAAAAATGAGAATACTCAAGAAAAACACAATATAGGAGGTATGTAATCTTAAGGTCAAGCAATAGAAACTCCTCATAACTTCCACACTTGAATAAAAATAAATGAGACAAGAGAAATGTCAAGGATAATTTCAGGCTTATTCACAACTACATATAATCAACTAGATTCTTCAGAAACTGAAGGGTTAAGAGGAAAACAATAAAAACTGCAAATATTTCTGTGAATGCACAAAATAGCTCATAAAATTGTGTTGTTACCATCATTTGTTTATTTTTAAACAAAAATAAGGCACCGTACTGATGTACCTTGTATTGCATATGTTTATGCTTCCCTTCACAGTAATATGAATTCAATAATTTCCTGAATTATACATAGAAATGTTATGTCAGAGGACAAGTTCCCATGTCCTTAGAAATTTCAGGTCAAAATTAGGCATCCGCATTGGCATTCTATTACCACTGCTAACATATTACAGCAGTTATTGTGACAAAATTATATATTCTGTAATAATAGAATCTAATTTTAACTTGGATAGACAGGAAACCAAGCAATAACAATTAATTGTACAGTGCTTAAGAGTATGGTCCCTAAAGCCTCAGTAGTGTCTGCAGATTTAACTCTGCC